>NC_090278.1:94707460-95339245 GCF_040414725.1 Anabrus simplex
TATATCTTCCCTGTCTCCATGTTCGGTGTAGGAAAACGGAACTTCACAACTGTTTCATTTTTCATACTTAAAGTTTTCAAATGTGGGTAATCTTTCCATTTCTAGAAATGCCAGTTACAATTTTACGACTTCGGAAAGAAAAGAAAAGAAGGAAGGAAGGAAGGAAGGAAGGAAGGAAGGAAGAAATGTATTTGACAGAGATGGTGATAGTCAACGCCGTCTGTAACTTCTAAGCCGTGAGGTTCATACAAATAATAATAATAATAATAATAATAATAATAATAATAATAATAATAATAATAATAATAATAATAATAATAATAATCGTATGGCCTCAGCTACCCCGTGCAGACATTTTCTTAAAAAATTTGACGCCATCTGGCTGTCCGCTCGTCAATTCCGACGTTCCGTTTTACTCTAGACCTACTAGATGGCAGAGTAAAGAGAATCTCTCTTGGGCGTCCACGGTTGAGAGTTAATGAATGTGTCACCAGAGATTTTTTTACATGCCGACATTGTACGAAATGGAGTGTCGAATGGACTTCAAAAATCCGACTACCTCTGCCGGGTTCGAACCCGCTATAATGGGAGCCTGATAATGTGGTAGCATAATGATGAAATGTCTTATGAAAGTCAGTACCAATTAGTTCGTTTCTCAGTCACACGAAAATTAGGCTTAGTGGACCAATTGGGTAGGCCTATATCTGAGATGCTCAAATCACATACAGACCATTCTCTAAAGGTGAGCCTATTGGCCATTCTATACGAATTATTACAGTTCTGAATAAGAATTATGACAAAATCATGATGCTTTCGTCACCGAGCTCGATAGCTGCAGTCGCTTAAGTGCGGCCAGTATCCGGTATTCGGGAGATAGTGGGTTCAAACCCCACTGTCGGCAGCCCTGAAGATAGTTTTTCGTGGTTTCCCATTTTCACACCAGACAAATGCTGGGGCTGTACCTTAATTAAGGCCACGGCTGCTTCCTTCCCTCTCCTAGCCCTTTCCTGTCCCATAGTCACTGTAAGACATAAACAAATGTATGTCTACCCGTTGGCCCCGTTTCTTGATACGGGAACGAGGATGGGGTGAGATATGACATGGTTTTATGGCCGGATGCTCCTCCTGACGCTAAAGCTATAAGATGAACAGTGGTGAACGAAACTGGGTAATGAGATGGAAGGAACCGGCTGTGACCTAAGAAGTGGAACTGTCCCGGCATTTGCCTGGTGTGAAAATGGGAAACCACGGAAAACCATTATCAGGACAGCCGACGGCGGGGTTCGAACCCATGCGTCTCCCGACTCTATAGCCGTAGTGCGTTAACACAAGTGGCCACTCCACTCGATAAATAAATAAATAAATAAATAAATAAATAAATAAATAAATAAATAAATAAATATACATCTTGTTGGTGCAAAGTTTACAATTGATAGGGTTGACTTTGGCAATATAAATCTTATTGTACAACTTGCCTCTCTTCTTATTTATTATTGTTTTAACTACCATTATATTATATTGTCACTTGCCCTCATTCACTTTCTAATTCCTGCTTGAAATCTCGACAGGACCGAGCACTCCTCTGTCCAATTCATTAATCTTTTTGCCAATATCCCCGTGTATATCTTGCTTAAAGAATGTAACAACGTTATCTCTCTATAATTATCTAGGTTAGATCTTTCTTCACGTTTCTTATATACAGGACAGATGATTTTTTCTTTCCATGATTTAGGAAATTTTCCTCCCTAAAAAATCCTGTTAAATATTTTGACTCGACATACCAGGATAAAGCTGTTCTTACCTGCTTCCTTCCAGACTTCATTGTTTAAACCTGAAATTGCTCCTGACTTCCCCGTTTGCCCTTTCTCTAATAATTCCTTTACTTCATTAGCTGAAATTTCCTTATCTAAAGTGGACAGGGTGCATTCCAATCCCCTCTAGACCCCATCTTCTCTACATCCTGCTTCCAACGATCCTCACCACTTAACAAGTTATTCAAGTATTCTATCCATCCTCTAAACTTTGCCAATACAAATGTTATATATTATTATTATTATTATTATTATTATTATTATTATTATTATTATTATTATTATTATTATTATTATTCGTATCGGCCTTCTAAGGACCACGTTATTTCAGCTGTCTTCTCTCGGCTTTGATCTTTGCCCGTGTTACTCTTTTCTTTCCTTTGTCCACGTCTTTCTCGTCTTCAACTTTCTTGAAAACCCTGGTGGTCTTTTAGTTTCCTCCTGAGTGGGTTGCGTTCTTGTATATCTTCATAAGTGAGCCCCATCTCCTGCAGGTCCCTTTCCATCTCCTTAAACCAAGTTGGCTGCATCTTCCTGTCTTTAAAACACAGTAGGTAAAGAGGCGCGCGGCTGTGAGCTTGCATCTGGGAGATAGTAGCTTCGAATCCCACTATCGGCAGCCCTGAAAATGATTTTCCGTGGTTTCCCATTTTCACACCAGGCAAATGCTGGGCCTGTACCTTAATTAAGGCCACGGCCGCTTCCCTCCAACTCCTAGGCCTTTCCTATCCCATCGTCGCCATAAGACCTATCTGTATCGGTGCGACGTAAAGCCCCTAGCAAAAAAAAAAAGATTTGGTTCGATAATCGTGTGGGTTTCATTCTTAGCAAGTGGCCATAAAATGCAATTTTCCTTCTCCACATGACATCAGAGATCTTCTGAACATGAGTGTACAGCTCTTGATTATGCCGACATCTATACCCATCGTTGTCTTTAAATGGTCCTAGAATTTTCCTTAAGATCTTTCTTTCTTTAATTTCTAATTTTTCTATCAGGCCTTTCTTGTTCATAGCAAGGCATTCCGCTGCATACCAAGCCTCTGGTTTTATGACAGTGCAGTAATGTCTGAGTTTTACGTTCAAGGATGTGGACTTCTTGTTACAAACGTAATTATTATTATTATCATACCAAGTGTTAGAAGAAGTGCTCTCCATTAAAGCAACGGCAAGACTGACATCATTCCAATTAACACTCGATAGGACGCTGCGCAGACAAATTTTCGATCCAACTATACCATTTGAAACTTCGATGTCGCAGATAACTGAATATATCAATCAGCTGTTCCTGTTTTATTTGCACCGTACGGTCTAAAGCAGACTGGCCTCTTCTTCGGTGCGATGGGGGCTATTCCTACGTGACGTGGTGGCAGGAGTAGTAAACCTGTCAGAGGTCATTCAAGATCAAAATGTCACCTGCATAATTTAGTATTCTAGAGCAATACTTCGACATCATCTATATACTATATATACAGTATTGTTTGTATCTATGTCTCGAATGGACTCAAAAACTATTGGACCGATTTCGCTGAAAATTTCACAATTTGTTCTTATTACCCCTGCGAGGGTTTAGAAAGTGGTTTGAACGAAATCTGATGGGTAGCTCAGCATAGAGGGTGAGAAGGATGAAAACATGAATACAGGGGAAGGTAAGTAAACCGCATGACAAGTCTGATCAGTGGGTTGCCTAACCAACAGTAGGTAAAGATTATGATGGGTTTCTTAAAAAAAAAAAAAACTTGGCTTCTTCTTCTTCTTCTTCTTCTTCTTCTTCTTCTTCTTCTTCTATAAATGGTATATAAAAATGAGAAGTCCAAGTTCAGTCTCCACGGCATACGTGGTGAGAAGGAGTGAAGAAAGGAAATGTCGAAAATGACAGAGATTACGGGTGAATGTGTGTGTATGTTTCAGCATAGCTCTCAACAAAACTAGATACACATAAAAATTAATATATGGAAAAATTACTGTAGCACCCCTAAAGGAAGGGGTGAAATATAAAAATCTGAAACATGACCGATATTAGTCGCGAGTTCATAGTCTTTGGGGTAGCTGAGATGAACCGTGGCACTCTGGGTGCCGTTTGGGATGGGAGTTAGAAGGGGTGAAAGGAATGTCCAAAATGATCGAGATCATGGATATACGTGTGTATGTTCCAGCATAGCTATCAAGCAAACACGATACTGATATGACTTACTGTTTGCGAAAGAAAAATGTAGGGCGGGGGTTGAAAGGGGGCAAAACATTAAAATAATAGAAAACGACCAGAATTAACAATGAACAGGATGTATGTTAATAAATATAGTTCTTCTTTTGAATTTAATTAAACGGTTTAGAAAATCTAACGCGGGCGAAGCCGCGGGCACCTGCTAGTTTATAATAACCAAGTCTGCTCTTCAAGTCTCCTCATGTTTGTAAACCTACCAATAGGGAACATGCATGATCCGGGGTTTTAATTAAAAATATGCTAATCTGATACAAAATTGCATGCAGAATTCAAAAATGTGATCAGAATGTACAAATAATAACTCCAAACATGATAAAAATCTACGAAAATGTCACGTCACGCAAGTACGCGATCTCATTGGCCTGACGTCATCGTACAGGTTGACTGAATTAGCAGACGAAATAACACGCAGTGTGCTGTGAGAAGCAGGATACACTTCGCGTATTTCTACTTTACGTTGGTGTCTAGTATGGTTAAATTCGAGGTCTATACATTGGATAATAATCTGAGTGGTATATTTTAGACTTAAAATGAATCCTGTGCAGACAGTGAGGCAGAAAACTTATAAATGGTGTAGAGTTCCGATGTGCAATAGCACATCGCATACCATCCCAAACAAATTGTTTATAAACGTTCCAAAGACGCTAAAACTAGGGAGAAATGGATTTTGGCGAGTTGGAGAAATGCTGGTGATATATCGGAAAAGTCTACAGTTTATTTTTTTGAAAATTTTAACGTAAGATGAATTTGTTTGAATTTTCAAATCACTTTTCCATGTCAGCTGTTCTAGTGGTAAAACTTTAAATTTTAATGTATGATGCTTTATTTAAATGCTTCAATTACATCTTGGAATATGAAAGTAATAAACGGTGCATTAAATAATGCTGATTATTAAAGTATTCTCCAAACCTAACCTATGTTTTGGGTGATCCATGTCAAGATAATAAATCAAAGGGGTTATGAACCATTTTGACAGCTCTAATTCTACCAATATATCTTGGCATGGGACAGTTATGTATGTCTTTATTGAAGAGCTTAATTGGTAAAGAAATTCAGGCTATATCTAAATACCCTATAATGTAGCAAAGAATAGGCGTGTACATCATGAAAGGAAACGACGTGAATTTAACAAATGTATAACTCTACACAAAACCAATGCTTGTCTGTTGGAGTCTTATAAGTTAACAATGCTCAATTATAATAATTATCATAATATTAATGAAATAAATAACATAATTGCACACAGGTGAAAATAGTGATGTAGGTGTTTAAAATATAATCCAACTTAGCCTAAGTTTTAGGTTATACAAGCCAAGTCAATAAACCGAAGGGTAAAAATACCGCGCGAGTTGGCCGTGCGGTTAGGAGCGCGCAGCTGTGAGCTCGCATCCGGGAGATAGTGGGTTTTGAACCCCACTGCCGGCAGCCCTGAAGATGGTTTTCCGTGGTTTCCCATTTTCACACCAGGCAAATGTTGAGGCTGTACCTAAGGCCACGGCCGCTTTGTTCCCATTCCTAGGCCTTTCCTGTCCCATCGTCGCCGTTATGTGACGGTGTGACGTAAAGCAAACAGAAAAAAAAATTAAAGTCACAGCACCCAAAGACATTCCTGTATTGAACGACTAAAATGTCACCAGGACACTTTTCTTTCCTGATATGCTCAGCTTGTTAAAAGCCAAATGTAATTAATGTTATTGGCTTCACGCCCCGCTAGCTACTTCTACGATTTTCGGAGACGCCGATGTGCAGGAATTTAGTCCTGCAGGAGTTATTTTACGTGCCATTAAATCTACCGACACGAGGCTGACGTATTTGAGCACCTTCAACTACCACCGGACTGAACCAGGATCGAACCTGCCAAGTTGGGGTCAGAAGGCCAGCACCTCAACAGTCTGAACCACTCAGCCCGACTTGTGAAAACTAGATGAAGTCATATTTACCTTTATCATGTTTAACTTTTTCCCTCCACAAAGATATTTAATTCTCTTTCATGGGCCCCGGAAGTGGGTAGGCCAGTTGTCCCAACCATAAATATATATTTTTTGGGGAATGATAGATTATAGCCCTATAGTACTATGATCTTTCTTTCTTTCCTTCTTTCTTTCTTTCTTAATCAGTTTATCCTTCAGGGTTGGTTTTCTCTCGGACTCAGCGAGGGATTTCACCTCTACCACTTCAAGGGCAGTGTCCTGGAACGTGAGACTTTGAGTATGGTGATGCAGCTGGTGAGGAGGGCCATTACCTCGCCCAGGAGGCCTCACCTGTTATGCTCAACAGGGGCCTTGTTGGAGGATGGGAGGATCGGAAGGGATAGACAAGGAAGAGGGAAGGAAACGGCCGTGGCCTTAGGTGCCTGGAGGAGAAGTAGGAAAATACGAAAAACCACTTCGAGGATGGCTGAGGTGGGATTCGAAACCCTTCTACTCAGTTGACCTCCCGAGGCTGAGTAGACCCCGTTCCAGCCCTCGTACTATTTGTTTTCAACTTTCATGGCAGAGCCGGGAATCGAAACCGGGCCTCCGGGAATGGCACACATTAACCACTACACCACAGAAGCGGACTAGTACTATAATGCTACCTATAAGTTTATGTTAGTGCTGAAATCCGATTTCTTACTTTACTAATGCTGAAAGCCCGAAAATGTAATGTTATTCTTTAATAGGGGAATCAGTCTAGAAGGAAATGTTGAAAGTGATGTGATATCTATCCAGGTTCAGTTGTTATCCTAATACTATGGGTTACAGTACATTGCACGTATATAAAAGATGCCACTTACAAACTTGCTTTTTATCCGCGAAATTCTGCGGCCACAAAAGTCACTATTTTTCAAGAATGATGACATCTACACATGATAGATTGTCTGATTGTGCTGTTTTGAACCTTTCTTCTGTCATTCTGAAGTTATTCGCGATCATGAATAATAAACAATCGGCTTTAGCAACGGCTGATGCACAACGGCTGGTAGAGCTCCATGCGATACGGGATCGTGACGTCACAGCGCGCCGCTTACGTCAGAGGCCGTTTCACTCGCCTTGCGGAAAGGCACTATTAAATATTTTTTTAATGGTAGAAAACAAGGCAACATACCACAATGTAATACGTTTACGTACTATTTCATTGGTGTACTTTTCAAAAAAAATATTTTTGAAAATGATGCATGTTCCCAATTCTTAAACATGTTTTTTAAATATCAAATTTTGTGACTTATTTTGTATCATTGGCAAACGTAACTTGGTAGGTAAGATAATTAGATTAATAAACACATTATTATTATTATTATTATTATTATTATTATTATTATTATTATTATTATTATTATTATTATTATTATTATTATTATTATTATTTCCTGCTATGGTCCGCTTCAGAATGCGGAAGGAAGGTAGTAGGAAGTTACCCTCTCTCTGTATTGTGTGGCCAACACCCCATTGTAACATTACAACAAAAGGCCAAAGGTTGCGAACCCTAACGATTGTCCCCTGGTTGACCTTCTGTCGCTTTCCAAAAAGAAATTAACACTCCCAGTGATCTGGAATACACAAAATAATAATTTATGACAATTCAGCGTACGGACGAGAGGGAATTTAGGTTGGGTTGTTCCTGATGCCGGTAAAACTGTTTTCAGTTTCACATCAGTAGAGAGAATTAGTAAGTTGTATATCTCTACGGCGTTCTCTCCACATCACCTGATTAACTCTGTTGAATGTGTACGGACTCTTTGATTAGCGAGGCTCTTTTAGAGAATTTAGTTGTTCTTCAGACAAATCATTACGTATTGTTGCCATGTATCTTTACGTAGAAACTCATCGGTCCAGTAGCAACATCTAGAGAATATTCTGATTACTTTTAAGGAATAGTTTATTATATGTCGGATTTATTGCTAACTGATAGTATGAATTGTTTATGTTTAAAATTACAAATTATATACTGTATTACTATGCGTAAACAATATAAATTATGTGATAAAAACAATCAGGACTTTATGATTTACTAATGTTAATCTAAATCACTATTACTAAAATGACAAAAAATCTTACAAAATATAATTACTTTTCTACGTTTACATGTAGTTTTATTCTTCGTATGAAACATCACGTATATTAATGATGGACTATTACAATGTATTTTTAAGTTCGCCGTTTCTGATAAGTAAAAATTAAATTGAATTTGGAAAACAAAATCCATCAACAGAATTACGTGGGATGACTGTATCTTGCGTGTCTCAAGAGGCGACTAAAAGGAACCCCAGGAGCTTTCAACTTGAGAGTGTAGCTTGGCGACCACGGTACCCTCAGCTGAGTGCTGGCATTACCTCCAGTATCTTGTGCCAGGCTCCCCACTTTCGTCTATCCTATCAGACCTCCCTTTTTATTTTCCGACTCCGACGGTAGATCGATGCCTAGGGAGTCTTTCATTTTCATGCCCTTCCTTATCTTTCTTTGGCTGATATATTCAACTTTCTCTCTCTGATTAGTGTTATATAGAGGATGGTTGCCAAGTTGTACTTCCCCTTGAAACAATAATCACCACCATCAATGTATCTTTCCAATTCTAATGTCCACCTGATTAGGAAGATAACTTCAGAAATATTTAGAGAAATTATTGTTACATTCTACTAAATTATAAATGTTTAGCCTGTGGCGCAGGGAAATCATGTTTTATTTCTCAAAGGTAGAAATTTTCTCTTGCTGTCGTTTTCTTAGACTTGAGGTACTGCGCGCGCGCGCGCGCGCGTGTGTGTGTGTGTTTATGTGTTTTAGCTCTAAGGTTATCGTAAAATTTACTTTTGGCGTTATACCGTAAAAAACATTGTCAATGGAATATCTAACAGTTATATTTTCTTAATAAAACAGTGTCATATTCGTACAGGTCATGAAAGCTATTAGATGAGTAGAAGGTGAAGAATTCCACTAACCATAACTTCGATACTAAGGCTGGGTTGCAAACAAATAAACTTATACATAATTTATTCGCCCGTTTAAAGTTAGTGGATTTTCAGGTTGCAGATCACACATTTATCACGCCAATAGTTAATTAGATCCGTATCTATTAAACTTCCAACTTCACATGAACTACCGCCCCCTAATTCGCAAAAGGAACTTTCACCCCATCAACGCAGTAATTAAAACTGAGATAACTTTTCCTATTTGTGAAACTCACAACCTGACCCCGTGTATCATCATACCATTGCCTACTGTCCATCTCACAACATTATAGAGGTCATTTTGCAGTTGCTCACAATCGTGTAACTTATTTATTACTCTGTACAGAATAACATCGTCTGCAAAAAGCCTTATCTCTGACTCAACTTCTTTACGCATACCATTGATATATATAAGAAAACATAAAGGTCCAATAATACTACCTTGAGGAATTCCGCTCTTAACTATTACAGGGTCAGATAAAACTTCACCTACTCTAATTCTCTGAGATCTATTTTCTAGAAATATAGCAACCCATTCAGTCACTCTTTTGTCAAGTCCAATTGCACTCATTTTTGCCAGTAGTTTCCCATGATCTACCCTATCAAATGTCATAGATAGTTAAATCGCAATACAGTCAATTTGGCCTCCTGAATCCAGGGTATCTGCTATATCTTGCTGGAATCCTCCTACAAGTTGAGCTTCAGTGGAATAACCTTTCCTAAACCCAAACTGCCTTCTATCAAACTAGTTATTAAATTTCGCAAACATTTGAGTTTGCTTAACAGTAACAAGTTGTGACAAAGAAAAGAATCTACTGCAAAAAGTTATCTTCGTCACTGCTAAATCGTACACATAGAAACCAGTTTTTACTAAAATTATTATAGGCCTACTTAACAAGCTTCTTGATGGCACACAAATACTTCTATCAAATTTGAAAAGTGAACTGAAGAGCTTGATTTCAGAACATTTGTCATCCACGAAAACCGAGGTTGGACGCTACTTTCCAGACATTTCTTGAGATAGCTGGCAGTTTCAGTTGACGCGAAATCGGTTCAAAATAGAAGTGGATTTGATTCCACTGTATTCTTTGATCTGACCACTGATAAAGGGAATGGTTGAGACTTCCCGAAACATGTTTGGTTTAATAAATAATTTTTCTTTCATTTAATGAGTGTATTGATCAAGGCGGATTCATATAAACGATTTTAAATAGTTATATTATACTGTACATGTAATATTATGTATTAACCACTCATAATTAATAATAATAAAATAATATAATAACAATAACATAATATCTCGGACAGATTGCTTTAAATACCGGGATAATGGATAACAAACAACACAAAAGGAAAGGTAGTTATAGATATAAGAGTAAACAAAATGGAAAGGCTGTTTGATAAGACAAAAAATATACAATAATAAATCTCTACCCTGGAACTTGAAATTAAGATATTATCAAACAGTGGCCCGGTCAGAAATTTTATATGCAGCTGAACCTCTTAAACTTACAAGAATTGGGGATCTTGAAAAATTAGAAAAAGTTGAAAGAAGAAGTTTGAGAAAAACACTGCGACCTATAAGAAACAACAATGCCGAATTTAGATTACGATCAAACACAGAGCTATATTTAAAAGTTGAAAAACTGACAACTGTAATGAGGAAAAGAAGACTCCAGATTTTTGGACACATCTATAGAATGAATAACAATAGACTAACTAAACAAATCTTCACCTTATTGAACAGTTACAAATCCAAGCCAACGTGGTTCATTGAAATTGAAAAGGATATGAAAAAGGCTGGAATTAAAATAGATACGATATAAAACAGGACACGTCTCAGAGAAGTAACACGAAAGGCAGGATTTCAGGAGAGAAAGAAATTAACAACGATGTCCAAAATCACTACGTTGAATGCACCAGCTTCATAAGACCTCAAAGTAATTTAAAGTTCATGGGCGAGACAGGGTTATTTTAATCAGTAGAAAATTCTAACACGTCATTTATTTAGTCGAACGACTATACACACATCTAGCTTGTGTGAATATTGTTTTTTCAAGGAGAAAGCATCAAGGTCAGGCCAAGAATATGACTTAGGAACCGCAAAAGCAAAGCCATATTTCTTGGCCTCCTGTACTTCTATGGGAGAGGTTGAATTATTAAGAAAACGGAGAAAATACTGTGAGATATGGATTTAGTAATACGGATTGGTATAAAATTGTACAATTTAAGTGATAGGCTGCATTCAGTGTAAGGCGTTGCTTGATTGTGCAATTTCGTTCCTTTGTGTTAAAATCTGTAACTGTGAGTAGAAATAATAATTTTATTCTGTGTAGTGTAGGAGGAAGCCAAGCCAATTCGTCTCGAGCCAATAACATATGCTGAGGGCTGAGTTTCGATGACTAATGCAGGCTGGACACTGGTCAGCGAGGGGCGGAGTGAATCTGCCACCCCCTTCTGTTCGCCATTTTGAACAAACGAAACTCACTCGATGTATTCACTAACAGGGGCTTTGAATTGTTCATGTCCACCAAGGAGAATACAATAGTTCGTATTTTATTTACAACGACTACGTTAATCACAAACAGTTAACAAATAATTCGTAGTGGAAATGATGATGATGATGATAATGATGATGGTAATACTAATAAAACAAATAGATAGTCTAAATGACATCATTCTAAATATATATTAGCGGTAGCTGAGAACATATTTTTTATTATTATTATTATTATTATTATTATTATTATTATTATTATTATTATTATTATTATTATTATTATTATTATTATTATTATTATTATTATTATTATAGCTGCTGCTGCTTGTATTTCTATGACCTAAAAACTCTGGAAAACTCCCTATGGGTGGGAGTGGTACAATACACTGTTGGTTCAGTTTAAACTTCAGTTTTACTGTTAGTCGTGTATTATAAAACTTAATCTTAAGTTTAACTAGAGATTAATTTTACTGCCACTCATCTACCGTTCAAACTTAAGTTTAAGAATACATAACCTTACAACATGGCAGAACGAATGGATCTGGAAGATATTTTTAAGGTGTTTGAAGAAATACTAAGCGATGACGAAGTAGTGGTTCAAATTATTGAACGACCACGGGTACTACGAGTTTTCCGAGCAAGGGGACGTCACTTTTACATATGGAATGAAAAGTAGCTTTTAAATAGGTTTAGGCTTACAAAACAGACTGTCATAACCCTATTTCAGCAAATTGGTGCTAGAATAAAACATACAACGAAAAGGTAAGAATGTAAAAATGACTTCTTGAACTGTTTGAATGTCAAAAGTGTAAATTTTAGAAAATAAAGTAACTTCCTTCTATTTCCATAAATCATGCTGTAGAACCCCTCAGTCAGCTACTAAGAGCATTGCGGTTTTATGCCTCCCGTAGTATGTTTATTAAAATGGGAGATTTCGGAGGAATTCATAAGGCCACTGTTTCAGGACTATATAAATATTTCTGTACTAATTGTACAAGCAATTCTATTTTCTTACAGGTAAATTAGGACAACGTTTATTGCTTTTATCCGCCATGTTACCTACAAGAAGTAAAAGTAAACAAAACATTATCGACAGTCACCTTTTCTCACAAGTCACTGCTACCAAGATCGTATATTTTCTTCTTCACCTCAGCAGGACGAATAGAAATGAATAGTGTGACGACTCCCTCTGAATCACATGTTAACAGACACGGTGTACATGTTCTCCGCCACCTACAGCGCTGCTGTCGATAAAAAGGCCAAGTACGCGCGCTTTTCGTCGGCTTACTGTGGAAGTGTGCAAACAGTTTGCGGTCTTTTTCAGTAGTTTTATACATTTTCCAGTTGTATAAGTGCAAAATAGCTGTCATTAACTTTTCATGAACTGAAAAGTGAAAAAGATTATGCATTTGAGAAGTAGGACGTATACTTTGACATATGCTTCAATTTACTACCGCATCTGAATATGCCTACAACGTGCAATGTCCCGGGTTGTAATTCGGGTTACAATAAACATTCGAATGATAAGCGTCATTTTTGTTTCACCCCCAAAAGATCCCACTTTGTTCTCAAAGTGGTCGAAGGCTATCCCACGTCATCTGCTTTTAAAAGTGATAGTAACCTTAACATAATTTTTCAGTCAGATTAGAGCCATGGCAAAAGCTGTTGTCAAAGAGAATGCCAAAATCACAAGTACAGCTCAGGAAAAATTTACAGCACGCTTACCTTTGATCAGCCACAATTATCTTTTTCTTTTTTTGCTAGTTGCTTTACGTCGCACCGACACAGATAGGTCTTATAGCAACGATAGGATAGGAAAGGCCTAGGAGTTGGAAGGAAGCGACCGTGGCCTTAATTAATGTACAGCCCCAGAATTTGCCTGGTGGGAAAATGGGAAACCACGGAAAACCATCTTCAGGGCTGCGGACAGTGGGATTCGAACCCACTATCTTCCGGATGCAAGCTCACAGCCGCGTGCCCCTAACCGCATGGCCAACTAGCTCGGTCCACCATTATCAAGTTGAGAAGATGAACAAATAGCTCCTTTCACCAGTTCAAAAATTAATGTAATTCATCAGTTCTGTGGGTATATTGTTAAACATGCAAGCGAAGTGATAGGCTGTACAGCATGTATTGGTTCTATGCAAAACAATACAGAGGACCTAACAAGTCTAGAAGAATATTTTAACGCATCCAACTATCTTATTTATCCATCGAGTGAATTATTATTGATGTTTTCTCATGTAGAGGAAGTTGTTGTGAGAAATATTAGTGTACAAGAAGCATATGGGGTGAAATATTTCAAGAATGCCTGGATAGTTTACCTTCAATTACTGTTTCTTATAGATTTGGGTGCTGTACTGAACTTGCTCAGGACTTGGTACCAAAATTAATTTTTCATTACATACGATGCCGATTTTATTTCCGAACAAAAGAAGTACGGAAGAATGTAAGCTTGTACGACCGCAAAACATACCCGGAAAATGTTCAAGGTGTCCAGTTAACTGACTGATGGGGTGAAGTGCTGATAAGATTCATGAATTTGAGCATGTTAATATATAATTTAACTTAAGTAGTTATGTAGGAATTACATATGTATGACATACCGGTACGTAACATCATGTGGGTGCCTGCAGAGTTTTAATGTGTTTATATTACGCAGCATATACACTAACAGTCAAACATGTGTTTTTTTTAAAGGTTATAGCTGATAATTGCAACTGAGTTTGATTTTGTGGTGAATTAATGAAATAGCTCTATACACACATAACCGTTTGACATATTCGTTAAGACACTGACGAACCAATTTCAGAAGTAATGTCATTAAATCATTACTAAATGTAAAATATTTCCTATGAATTTGTCACATATTACTTTCAAAACAAGGAAAACTATAATCTTAATTTGCACGAAACACAGATCGCAGTCAACGGTCAGTAAAGAGAATGCACATTCCTGAAACATAACAATAATAGACACACGGTTTTAAATAATTTATTTAAACGATAAATTCAGAATGAAGTCACATCAGATCTCATTTAAAATCACATGTCCAGGGACAGCTGATCCCTGTTTACCTACACCAGCGCCGCGTAGTGTAGGAACATATCAAACAGCAGAAGTCGTCACACTATGTACTTCTATTCGTCCTGACCTCAGTTTAACTTAGGTCGGCTGTTATAAGACTCAACATCGGCTCAAACTCTAGTTACAGTTTAACTGAATCTTTAGCTTAAACCCTCATTATAATACCGGCCCTAAGAGAAAGACTAGCATCTCTCAACTTGGTGGCGGTTATGATAGACCCTATTACTTTAAGAGGAAGTACAACTGAATAAGCATCGTATAGCAACTCTAATCTGAAGGAAGAATAAAGAGGTGCGACACTACGAGAAATGAAGATGTCGGTTCAAGAAAGAGAAGGACCACAAAGAATCTGAAAATGAAATACCTGCCTACGCGTCGCAAAGGAAATCCATCGGGGTCGGAAGAGAGAAAGACTTGACCAAGAGACGTCAATCAGGAGGAGGCCTCAATCCACGCTCCTTAAGACAGGCAGGGGATATCGTGGCTGTACACTATTCTACTGCCTCCACGCCCACCAACAGAGGGAGTGGGTCATACTTCTCAGACACATTCTTGAACTCGTCGTTTAATGAGAGATGCTTACGGGGCGATCGGTTGGTAAAACTGTTATGCGAAGGGGCTCGAACGGAAGACTACGAACGCCCCATGCAGCGCAGCGCAACCCCTTGGGAGTGGTCAGTACGCTGACTGAATAGGGGTGAAAAATATTATTCTTAATGCCATTCGGGGGAGGAGGGAGGGTCAAGCAAGCTTTTGTTTGTGAGCATCGCAGGGTGCAGACGGACATTAGGGTTCACAATTTCTAATTTTCGTGAAAACTCCATCCATTTCCTCCTCCTCCTCCTGCTTCGAGCCATTAAAAGTTCTGGGTGTGAGTAAAAGACCAGCTGGCAGCAGACGAGGGGGTGGCCAGTGGTCAGTGATGAATGTAGCCATAGGGGTGAGTCCGGTCGCGTGCAGTGTGTCACTAGTTAGTGCACGGCCAGATTAAATCTTTGTTTGGCGCTCCTGCACGTGTTTCCCTCCATGAATCACTCCACCAATGTGTTTTAAAGTCACAGTTCTCAGAGGACATCTCATGTAGTAATCAGCTACAGGTACGAAGTACTCTATTTTACACTGTATTGGCAGTAAGAAAAACAAACAATGAAAGGTAAAGAGTCCTTTAGAAATTAAGTAAGATAACAAGAAAAAGCAGATATAATCAGGTTGTCAATAGAGAATAAAGAGCTTACTCGTTTAGTATACTTTTCAATTTGGTTTTTGAAGAGATCAAAAGCGGATCCAGGGAGGGGCTAAGGAGGGCTTTAGCCCCCACCCCTTCCTTGTTTAACTTAAAAGTTTACAAAGTTGTTTTTGTTTAATTAAATAATACCCAACACTTTTGTTCCTCCATTAAAGTCGGCAGCGGCCGCCAAACCCAGGGCTTCACAAGTTACGACGAGCTTGTGGATGCGGTGAGAATATGCTTCTTACTTAGCAAACAATACTTGAAATATTAGCTGAAAGTACACTATATTCTATGTAATGAATAGCAAACGTAGATTTTCTAGTGTTTCAATTTTCTTTTTCTTTGGAAAGACAAAAAAAATGAAGCAGAAAATAATTTTGTAGATAGAGGCTTCTTCTAGTGCCGTTGACACAATTACTACTGTTAACAAAGTGGCCCCTTTAGAAGAGCTTATTCCCAGTCAATTTTTTTAAGTTTTCAGTAGAAGAAAAATTATGATGCAGATTGCACATCAACAAGTGCTGAATTAAGAGCGAAAATATCACTGTGGAGAGACAAATGGAGAAGTCTCATCCAGAATAAAATACCCAATATTAGACTGTTGTTACAAATGTTTGCCACCCTGCCAGTCACAGGCCTCCACAAGTACAAGTACAAGCTTATTGGCCTTGCACATTTATAACTGGTCAAATGTTGATTGTTGTGAACTGCTACTACGTAACTCTACATGGCAAATTTGATGTACCGGTAGTACTTTAAACATCATGTACTCGAATTTTGTGGTGAAATAAATATCAAATTACCTTTACTATACTATAACAACTTCCTTAAAATAAACTTGGAAAATTTAATGATTATGGAAGTAAAATGTCCGAATTAGTCGTTGTTTTTGTTTTGTAGTATTTTGTAAGTTAGCCCTCCCTTTAGGGAATCCTGGATCCGCCTGTCGAAGAGATGATACGGAATGAAGATGTCAGTTTCATGCACGGCATTCAGTGTTGTGACAAGTTGGTAGAAGAGGGAGCGTTGCTCAAGTTAGGCGGGCACAGGGGATGTGGAATAGTAAGTCTATTTCGGATCTTATGTGTATGAACATGTAGCTGGAAATGAGGCAACGAAGATGTGCATTTAATAGCAGGGGCGGTGCGTGGTATTGTTGCACACTTCATTTGTCTTCTTTTCTTCTGATTTTTTTAGTTTAATAAGCCTAACATATATTCGAAAACATGTTAAAATCAACCATCTTTGGTCGTTCGCTGTACTAATGCTTCGTAACGGACCAATAAACGTTGCTGGCTTCGAATCAAACTCAGGGGGTGCGCTTTCCTACGGCAACTCCCTAGCGGACAGCGCGGAGCAATGTACCTCAGCAGGGACGAGCGTAAGGCTGCACAACATCGCTAGTATCGGTCTCAGGGAGTTGCGCCAGAATAGCAAGTCCCCTATCGAGAAAAAGTTTCAAATGTTCCCCTTAGATTAATTAATTCCTACTTTCTCTCCTCTGTCACAGGAAATAACACACACCACCTCTATGCTGACGATCTTCAGATTTATGGACACTGCAAGACTTCAGACTTAGATGAAACAATACAAGATATTAACAATGACCTCCGACGACTCAGTATATATGCACAACGAAATTCTCTTATACTAAACTCCACAAAATCTCAGGCAATCATAATTGGAACACGAAAATTACTGAACTGCTCAAACAATATTGCAATCCCGCCTATCCTACTGAATGGTAACATTATTCCCTACAATAAAACAGTTAAAATCTCGGCGTAATTATGAATGAAACACTTGATTGGCCTGATCACACGAAAATCACCTGTAAAAAGAATTTTGGAGCGCTTCACCCTCTTAAACGGCAAAGGGATGTATTTCCATTTGATCTTAAGGCCAAACTAACACAGACACTGGTTCTCCCTATTCTTGATTATTGTGACGTTGTTCTAGTAAATATGACAAAAGAAGAAACACTTAAACTTCAACGAGCACTGAATTCCTGCCTGCGATTTATTTACAATATTGGGTACGATGTTCATATTACCCCATACTATAAGGCTCTCTCATGGCTGAAGCCTGATAAACGTCGGCAGCTACACATTTTAACAATGGTATTTAGAGTACTAGCGGAAAGTCAGCCACTGTATATTTCTTCTAAATTCACCTTTTTATCATCATTTCACAATTTAAATACACGTTCCAGATCCACTCTTTCTATTCCAGTGCACCGCACAAATAAAATTAATAGATCGTTTGTAGTGATCGGCGCCAGATTATGGAATTCCCTGCCAGCTTAGGTCAGAGAAACTAGCTCTTTACATAGGTTTAAGGTCACCTGCCGAGACTACCTGCTGAGGACAGCTAACTGAATGGCTGAAGTATGAATGTGTGCGCGCCTGAGGATTAGTCATTATTAAGAGTTCTTACTATTAATTAGTTTTATTATTAACTTAGTAATGTATTTAAATTTGTTCTCAATTCTATTAATTTTTTGTTTGGTTTTAACAATTTTAAATATCTCATAATTTTATTTTTGATTTTGATTAGTATGTGGTTAAGTGGAAGAGAGGGCCTCGAGCCCTAACTTCGCCAGTGAAAACAAGGCATTAATAAATAAATAATAAATAAATAAAATAATTTCTTTTCCATTTTTTAAATTCACAAGTTTTGCTTTACGTTGCACCGACGCAGCTAGGGCTTATGGCAACGATGGAATAGGAAAGGGCTAGGACTGTGAAGGAAGCGACAGCCACAGCATTTGCCTGGTGTGAAAATTGGAAACCGCGGAAAACCATCTTCAGGGCTTCCGACAGTGGTGTTCGAACCCACTATCCCCCGAATGCAAGCTCACAGATACGCGACCCTAACCGCGCAACCAACTTGCCGGGTAATTTCTTTTCCACGCCATGCCAGACCACCCAAAATATTACCAACATCTTGCTTCAATAAAAAGCAGGAGGGCAAATTTCAATTCATGTGAGATATCAGTAACTGTGCCAGTCTGAGTAGCTCAGACGGTTGAGGTGGTGGCCTTCTGACCGCAACGTGGCAGGTTCGAACCTGGCTCAGTCCGGTGGTATTTGAAGGTGCTCAAATACGTCAGATTCGTGTCAGTAGATTTACTGGCATGTAAAAGAACTCCTGCAGGACTAAATTCCGGCATCTCGGCGTCCCCGTAGAAAAGTCATGAGTAGGACGTAAAGCCAATAACATTATTAATGAGATGACTGTAGTTATAGTGTAAATGATTAGCCTCTTATTTCTGGGTTGTAATTGCCAGATACATTTCAGTTTTAGTAGGAATGTAGTTCATTACTTAAGGGTAGAGTTTCCTGTTATTTCTGTAAGCTATAAAAATGTGACACTGGAAATGTTTGTGCAACACCCAGCTTTAGATACCACCAGCCGTCACTGTTTAATAGTACAATTGACAATTCTGTGAACAAAGGAGATATATGTTTATTTTAGACGTTTATTCAGGTCCAAGATGTTGAAATATGACATTTGTTTGGTATAAAATTATTATTTTTCATTTCAATTTATAAATCTTGAATTACCTGCATAAAACCAGTTATGTCAAATTTGTAAATGCTACAGATTACACCTGCTAAACATGCCACGCAGTTATCAGTAAATTATAGTACTTATATGACTAAAAATAATAATCAAAATTTAACTTGTAACAACTTTTATGCTGCGCAAAATTATGAAGGGTCAAGTTATTAGTCAATTTTTAGGTTTGTAGAGATCGCTGATAAGGCACGTGATTTCCTACTTAATTGGATGCGGAAATGTATAGTGTTGTAACCAAGGTTGAAGTTTACAAAACACAACTTTTATTGCTTCACTTTATGATATTTACATAAATAACTGAAATTTATTTGGAAGCAAAAGGGAATATTGAATTTTGAGAAAAGTCTGTCTTTATACAATATGTACAGGTTTACAGTCTTTATATACACTTCTATCTTGAAAAGATAGTCTTTGTGAATTGACACTTTGATAGTCGAGAACTATCTGGCACACTAACATGAATGTCTTTGAGAGTCCTTGTTTGTTGAAGTGCCTGAATTCCTAAAAAGCAAGTTCAATTGATTGAAGAAATTCCACCTAGCGAAACTAAGGGAGCTTGCGTAAATTAGGGAATGAAAATGGCTTGTAAAAGAATTACGGAACATAGGCAGAGGAAACAGGTAAGGGAGCGGTGACCAGAGGTGAAACCTCGTACTGCCAGAAATTCAGTCCACCTGGTCGAAGCACATTTTCAAGAGGAGTAGCCTCCGTGCTCGACGTAGGGTGTATTCTGGAGCTGGACACCGGGGCAAGTGGGCAATTGAGCAGGCAGGGAGCTCCTATTTATAGTACACTCGATGGTCAGGCACGCGCACTGAGGGCTGCGCGTCGAAGCTAGCAGAATGATACACAGGCGCGCGTGCAGCTGGCTGGCGAAGCGAGAAAGGGAGCGCCGGACATACAACACCCTCCCCTCCTAAATACGCCGGTACGGCGTGAAACGGCGGCGGCGCTGGCGGCGACTGCGATGCTGGGGCGGAGCTGCTGGTGTCTCTGTTGTATTGTCCGGAGCTGGAACTGGGCGGAGTGGCGCTGTCTCGTCCTGAAAGGAACCCATTGTTATTAAATGATCTAAGGCTCGTTCAGCAATAGATTTATCAGGTTTAGCAATAGCATCAATAGCTGGACAGGGGCGGTAGCGCAGACGTATCTGATCTTGATGGCGGCAGATACGTTTCTCCGTAGTCTGTATCTCGTATAGACGATGACCCAAAGATCTGCAGATGACTCCAGGTATCCAGAGTGGGTTGGATTTGAATGTCCTGGTGTAGACCTTGTCGTTGATGGAGAACTTCGTTGGTGAGGTCTTATGCTGGGCCGGGAGAGGCTGTAACAGAGAAAGTAAAGTTCTGTGAGGTCGTCCATGGAGCTTCTGTGCAGGAGTGATATTATCAGCGCCGGGTAGAGTTCTGTAGTTGTTTAAGAGTTGGAGCAAGGCTTGGTCTTTAGTTAAGCCTGAAGAGACAGCTTTCTTCATACTTCTTTTAAATGTCTGTACGAAGCGTTCAGCTTCACCATTAGATTGAGGGTGAAAAGGTGGTGCTAGGATATGACGAATGCCATTATGTGTACAAAAGTTCTGAAAAGCAGTAGCTGTAAATTGAGGTCCGTTGTCCGAAATGAGTACTTGCGGTAAACCTTCTGTAGTAAAGATTTTCTGGAGAGCACGAATGGTAGCTTCGGTTGTAGTAGTCGAATGCATATCCACTACATATGGAAAATTTGACAGTGAATCGATGACTATTAACCACATGGAATTGAGGAAAGGACCTGCGAAATCGATGTGAACTCGTTCCCATGGAGTAGTAGCAGGAGGCCATGAAGCAAGATCAGAAGACGGGGCGTTCTGATTCGTTTGACATTGCTCACAATGACGTATTAGCTTTTCGATGGCGGCATCAATACCGGGCCAGTAGCAGTGTTGACGGGCGAGTTGCTTTGTTCTGGAGATACCCCAATGGCTTTGGTGTAATAATCCGAGAACTTGTTTCTGTAGGCTAAGTGGGATAACCACTCGGAAGATGGTGCCTGCTTCTAGTAATACAACTCCGGCACGAGTCGTGAGACGATGCTGCATACGATGATAAGGTGCCAGGTGGGCAGGAAGTGTGCTCTGAAGAGGCCAACCGTTGCGGATGTAAGTACGTACAGTAGCAAGTGTACTGTCCTTATCCGTAGCTTTAGCTATGCAGGTAGCATCAATAGGAAAACTGGATACAGTATCTTCAAGTTCTATGTCCAACTGAAGACATTCAGATTCTTGAGAATCGAAGGCAGTATCCGGACCAACGGGTAAGCGGGAGAGGGCATCAGCATTACAATGCTGGGATGTGGCTCGATATACAATCTGACAGGAATAATCAGAAAGGAACATGGACCATCTTTGAAGCTTTCTGAGGGAATTCTCTGGGATCTTATTACCAGGATGGAATAAGTGTACGAGAGGCTTATGATCGGTAATGATCAGGAAATGGTTGCCATAGAGATATTCATTGAAACGGCGAATACCAAAGATGATGGCTAAAGCTTCTTTCTCTATCTGTGAGTATCGACGTTGATGGTCATTAAGTGTTTTCGAAGCGAAGGCGATGGGGCGTTCTTGTCCATGACGATCCTTCTGGGAGAGAACGGCACCGACACCGTAGTCTGAAGCGTCAGTAGCTAGCGTGATGATCTTGTCGGGCTGAAAATGAGTGAGTTGTATAGCTTGAATTAAGGCGTTGTTGATTGTTTTCCATGCCTGTTGGCATTGCGGAGTCCACTGAAACTTAACACCTTTTTTACGTAGAGCGTTTAATGGAGCTGCCACTGTAGCGAAGCGTGGAATGAACTTATTATAATAGTTCGCTTTGCCTATGAAGGACTGAAGCTGCTTGAGGTTCTGAGGTGCTGGCATGTTTACTATCGCTGAGACATTCTGTGTACTAGGACGAATTCCATTCTTATCAAGTATATGTCCTAGGTAGTGAACTTGAGGCTGAAAGAAGGTACATTTAGCGAGATTCGCTCGTAGGCCATTGTCTTTCAATTTCTGGAGAAGGAGGCGTAGATTGGTTAGATGTTCCTGATGATCTTTTCCAGTAACAATAATATCGTCCAGGTAGTTAGCACAACCGGGAATGGAGGCGGTGAGTTGAGCCAAATAGCGCTGAAAAATAGCCGCTGAGGATGAAACACCAAATGGGAGTCGCTGGAGCTGGAGCAGTCCGAGAGGAGTGTTGAGTGTGAGAAATTTCTTAGATTCTTCGTCTAAAAGTAGCTGGAGATATGCTTCTTTAAGATCAACTCGAGAGAAGAATTGTCCACCAGAGAGACGACGGAATAAGTCTTCTGGACGTGGAATAGGAAAGATATCTGTGTCGAGTTGTGCGTTGACTGTAGATCGAAAATCGCCACAAAGTCGAACATTACCATCAGGTTTCTTGATTATCACGAGTGGAGTAGCCCATTGACTAGAAGTAACTGGTACAACAATTCCAGTTTGTATCCATCTTTCTAATTCTTTCGTGACCTGGTCTTGAAGTGCTAGGGGTACTGGGCGTGCTTTGAAGAAGCGAGGCTTAGCTCCGGATTTCAGCTGTATGTGAGCTGTATAGTCTTTTGCTGTTCCGAGCTGAGAGTCGAAGACTTCAGGAAACTGCGCTAGGAGAGCGGTAACGTCAGAAGTAGGATGCAATGTAGATACGACGTTAATGTTGTCATGTATCTGGAAACCAAATAAGTTAAATAGATCCATGCCCATAATGTTTGATGCAGTGTAGTTGTTAACTACGAGAAGAGGAATGGCTTTCTGAATTCCTTTATAACTAGCCTGAAGCTTGATTTGACCTTTGATGTCAATTTTCTTCTTGTTAAATGTCACGAGCTGGATGTCAGCTGGAGAGCATGAAGGTGAACCTAAGTTGTGGTAGGTAGTCAGGTTAATAATAGAGACAGGTGATCCAGTGTCTAATTGAAAATCGACAGATCGATCAGAGAATGAGAGAGGAATGATGATTTTGTGAGAATCCTTTGTGGGAAGAATAAGATTGATCTGATCAACTTCCATGTCTTGGCGGGGCTGTATATGCTTCCGGCGTGCTGCAGTAGTCTTAGCAGGGCGGAGCGAACTTTGACAGACAGTCTTAATGTGTCCAAGTTTATTACATCGTTCACAAGTAGCTTTGAAAAAACGACAGTCACGACGTTCATGATGCTTGAAACAACCTCGGCAGGAAGGCAGGAGTTTCGAGGTGCTTTTAGAATTGGGCTTCCGTGTAGCATTACGAGAGGGAACCTGGCGAGAATGCTTGGTGGAGAGCGCCTTATCCGTACGGTTCACTGTAGTAGAGGACTTGCGGGCCTGAGGCGAGACTTGTGCAACTTCGTGTGGAGAAGCTATGGCTGCGGCAGTCTTGGTAGTAAGCTCATAAACCGTAGCAATACGCTGGACGTCTTCTAAAGAAGGGTTACTCTGCTTGACAGCGTCAAAACGTATTTTGTCTTCAGGAGTATGTAAAATTATCATGTCCCGAATGAGAGAATCAGTGTAGGATGAACCACAACCGTCCTTGGAGCAGATGAACTGGCAGGGTTTAGCTAGACCACGCAATTCAGTTATCCATTCAGTATGTGTCTGATGGGGTTGCTTTCTGCTTTGAAAAAATTTATAGCGAGCAGCCACTATGTGAGGAGCTTTGGCATAGTGTTCCGTGAGACGGGCCAAGAGCTGCGGGAAGGGTACCCCAGATAAGTGTTCTTCCGGACTTAATTTACGTAGTAATTCACACGTAGCATTGCCAACCGAACTAAGAAATAGTGCGCGGCGGCGTTGGTCATCTGTGACAGAATGGCAGATGAAATGCTGTTGTAAACGGGCTAAATAAACTGACCATTCTTCCTTAGCCGGATCAAAAGCAGAGAACGGAGGAATAGCTGATGGCTGTGTAGAGACAGAAATAGCTTGAATAGCCTGAATTAATGCTGCCTGTTGTTGTTGCATAAACTGTTGTTGTTGCTGCTGTAAGGCTTGGAAGACCGTAGCGAGTTGTTCCGCAGTAGCCATTGCGAGATGCGTGCAAGAATGAGTAAGGTAAGCTGTGTGTCAGAACTGGTTGGAGTGTCGTTGTTGTTTAGCACGTCGCCGTAGAGTTGACAACTGGGCCTGTTGAATTGTAGTGTCGTGTTTACCTCGTTGCTATAGAGTTGGCGATTGGGGCTGATGACGTGTAGTTTGTTGCGTTTTTACTTCGTCGCCATAGAGTTGGCGATTGGGACCGAAGAATTGTAGAGTTGCTTTTTACCTCGTCGCCATAGAGTTGGCAACTGGGGTCGAAGAATTGTAGGTTGTTGCGTTTTTACCTCGTCGCCATAGAGTTGTGTTGTAACCAAGGTTGAAGTTTACAAAACACAACTTTTATTGCTTCACTTTATGATATTTACATAAATAACTGAAATTTATTTGGAAGCAAAAGGGAATATTGAATTTTGAGAAAAGTCTGTCTTTATACAATATGTACAGGTTTACAGTCTTTATATACACTTCTATCTTGAAAAGATAGTCTTTGTGAATTGACACTTTGATAGTCGAGAACTATCTGGCACACTAACATGAATGTCTTTGAGAGTCCTTGTTTGTTGAAGTGCCTGAATTCCTAAAAAGCAAGTTCAATTGATTGAAGAAATTCCACCTAGCGAAACTAAGGGAGCTTGCGTAAATTAGGGAATGAAAATGGCTTGTAAAAGAATTACGGAACATAGGCAGAGGAAACAGGTAAGGGAGCGGTGACCAGAGGTGAAACCTCGTACTGCCAGAAATTCAGTCCACCTGGTCGAAGCACATTTTCAAGAGGAGTAGCCTCCGTGCTCGACGTAGGGTGTATTCTGGAGCTGGACACCGGGGCAAGTGGGCAATTGAGCAGGCAGGGAGCTCCTATTTATAGTACACTCGATGGTCAGGCACGCGCACTGAGGGCTGCGCGTCGAAGCTAGCAGAATGATACACAGGCGCGCGTGCAGCTGGCTGGCGAAGCGAGAAAGGGAGCGCCGGACATACAACATATAGTACTGACTAGGAGGTTTGAATTTTTTTTACAGTTTTGTAAGGAGTTCAACCGTCAATACGGATTCAACATTGAGATTCATAGTCTGTAATGGAATGGTTTCATGTAAATCACAGCACTTCGTAATTGTGACTTAATATTTAATCATTGATTCTGCTCTGACTTAGAACAAGAATGTTATTTTATAAAAATAATCACTTGTGTAAAAAGATTGTTTTCCCATAAACAAAGAAAAAAAATTAAATTTGAATCCCTTCAGTTGCGTGGTGTCTTCCCATGAAACTGGAAATTAACACTGTTTCATTGCACTAATAAATGTACAGTTTATTCTTAATCACATCAGAGGATATAGCATCTGATGGAATTTCTTCAGTTTGAAATGATTCCTAAGTATTCTAGAATGAAATTAAATGTCTGCAGTGACCGGCGACCAAAAGCACTTGTGAGATGAAGTTGTCAGTTAGCACATTCTTTCTTTCAAATCATTTAGGAAAAGGCTAGGAAAACAACAGATAGGGAATCTGCCACCTGGGCGACTGCCCTAAATGCAGATCAGTATTGATTGATTGATTGATTGATTCCGAACAAATCTAGGTGGGTCTACACTTAAACCTTCTTACCACCAATGCACTAATAATCTGAAAATACCTTATCATCCAGATTTCCCCTGTAGGTACTGGTCCAAAAAATGTCCTTAAGGTTTTTCTTTCTTGCTTTCCTACATATTTAATCAATTATCTGCCCCAATGATCAGCGTTTCAGATGCGTAAAGTGCTTCAGGCTTAATTACCGAGTTGTAAATGCTTTAATTTTGCATTTCGGAATATGGCTTATTTATTATATCTGTTCCAAGTGAGTCTGTATGCTCATTATTATTATTATTATTATTATTATTATTATTATTATTATTATTATTATTATTATTATTATTATTATTATTATTATTATTACCTTCACCAACAAGACAATTTGGCGATTTTTTTTTGTTTCCTGTATTTTAGGCATTGTTTCCTTGTTTTCCAAGACTTCCTCTTAGAGATAATTCATAAAAAAGAAATTAATAATTGTTCGCTTTTGTTCTTGCAGTGCGTGCAGTTCGCAGCTGAGAGGAGGGTGATGTCGTATCGGCAGTAGCTGTGGAGGGACATTAGTGTCCACAAGGACCAGAACTTGTGTCCGTTGGCCTCAGCTGTCCGCTGCTGGCAGCTCATAAATCAGACTCCAAGAAAAGCAGGGACACTTTTTACTGCTTCCTTTATCCTCGCTCCCAGCCATTTGCACCAATAACGACAGCAAATCTTTTCCAGAAGGAGAGAAAGCGATTACTCGAATCGAACTTCTCGTAAAGGAAACAAAAAAAAATATAGCCGCGCACTTTGTTTTAAACTTGTGGAACAAAGTCTAGACGACGCGACGGCCTTGGATTTAAACTGTGTTTCGATTTCCGAAACGAAGTTCCTTTAATTATTTTCGGCCATGATTCCAAAACATGGCAGTGCGGGATTAAACGCTGTATGGGCCCAGTTGAGCTCTTCGGCAGCCCCAAGACAAAAATACCTCCTACCAAGCATTTTATTTCACCGCCAAATTTTAATAAAAGAGCTACCAAAGCCAAACATTATCAAATCATGAAAATTCCAGTTAAATCAGAGGAAACCAGTGCAGTACATAATATTAACACGTAAAGCACCACTACAGAACAGAAAGGAACATGTTAAATATAAACAAACATCTTTCCTTACTTGTTTGTAATGAATTCATTCTGATTACCTCGAACGTTCGCTTGTTTTTGCAGGATGTCCTAATCAGTAGGAATAATGGCAAGAGGATTTAATCGTTCTTGTGCCACGTAAGTTGCGTGACAATCCTAAAGTAATTTTAATTTTTAAAAGTCAGTTCAGCAGAAGCATTTGTTATCATGAGACTCCTATAAATCCCGAACCCTGCCATGGCATTTGGAAATATTAATTGCCCTTTTTTTTTAACAGGCTGTATGATGTGGTCAGTAAAACTTGTCGCTAGGGACATCTAGTGTGTCGAGCTGCAAGCTTCATGAACTGTATAAAAGACAAGTGATATTCGCTCGACAAGAAATTCAGCTCGCCGTTGTAATTCAGAAACTACTCGTAAACCTATCCGCAGTTCACATAGCGACATAATTTACTAGACGGGGTCTAATTTTGATCTGCTATCTTGGGAGCGTACTCTGCCTGTTGGGTGATCCAGTACTGCAAATGGAGGAAGGTGTAAGTTGAATTAGAATTAGATTCCCATAAGCAAATCTATTTTTTCAGAGCAATCAATATTCGTTAAGAGGCAGGAATAATTCTTTAGAATTGTATAACGACGAACAATTTGGGTGAAGGCTTCGACCGTCGGAGGAATCACCGCAGAATGTACAACAATCTGAATAATAACCTACGACGAAATGCAAGGGGCAACGGACTGGCTGCTTTATTACAGTTTCTTATTGCTTTTGAGGTCCCCGGTTCGATTCCCGGCCAGAACAGGGATTTTACCTGGATCTGAAGGCTGGTTCTAGACCCACTCAGCCTACGTCATTACAATTGAGGAGTTATCTGATGGTGAGATAGCGGCTCTGGACTACAAAGCCAAGAATAACGGCCGAGAGGATCAGAAAGAGTCCCATTTTTGAAAGGGCGGAAAAAAATCCATTTGGCACACGATGTCAGCAAAATTAATTACATTTCAGGCATAAATCGTCGAACAGAAATACCGTTTACTCTGACATCTGATGGAGTAAAAGGGAACGTCGAAATTGACACTCAGGCTGCCTAGATGACGTCGAATAAAAATGCACGCACATGGTGGCTGAGGTCTTATTCGTATAACCGAGCGCGGTGCCAAGCTCTGCTTTCGGGAGACGTGTGGGTTCGAACCCTACCGTCGGCTGTCCTAAGAATGATTTTCGGTGGTTTCGCATTTTCCCTTCCAGGTAAATGCTACGACAGTTTCTATTCATAGGCCACCGCCGATTCCTTACACCTTTCACTCACCATCATTCATTTCATATACAGTACATTAGCTCCTCAACTGAATTTGGCGACAGGAAGGGCATCCAGCCGTAAAACCATCCCCAGTAGTGGAGCAAAGAGAGTTCAACGGCGGACCGGGTCACGTGATGCTGACGTCATATCGCGGGAAATTTGAATTTTGACAGGAAATTTGAATTTTGGCACGAAATTTGAATTTGTAAACAAAGCCAAGTGCTTTTTGACAGCTGTCAAGCGGCCATCTTTAAACAACAGAGCATCGCTAACCTCAGTGCTGCCATCTTAACGGCACAAAACGTCATGGGTGCCAACTTAGACACGTGGTGGCGGGTGATTTGAAATTCCACTTGCTTTTTTGACAGCTGTCAGCGACCATCTTTAAACCACAGACGATCGCAAACTTCAGTCCTGGCAGGGGCTAAATCCACATGCTTGCAACCTTAGGCATGTAGTGGCGGACAATTTGAAAAATTCCACGTGTTTTATGACAGCTGCCAGCCGCTATCTTTAACTACATGCACATGGCTTACTTGAGTGCTGCTATCTTGACGGAAGTAAACTTTATAGCGCGGAATTTAAATTGATCTTAACGGGACTTAGCCATGCCATTAGTAAGCAAGCTGCCCTTCTCAACATACTTACAGAGCTACCCTTCTCAACATACTATTATCTTAGAGAACTTAGTTTTTAAACCAAAATGCTGTTAGAGATGCCTGCCATGGGCGATTGCACAAGATGGCGGCTATACACAGGCTTATATGGAGAAAGTTAGCTTAGAGACTACTGCACAAGATGGCGGCTGTTCTTATGAAACGGCTTAAGGGCGCTTGCGCAAGATGGCGGCTATACATAGGCTCTTATGAGACGGCCATAGGCGATTGCACAAGATAGCGACTATACATGGGCTGTTATGGAGAAAGATGATGGCCATGGACGCATGCGCAAGATGGCGGTTATACACAGGCTTATATGGAGAAAGCTAGCTTAGAGGCCGTGAAAACCTCGATTGCTGTACAAATCAGAAGGTACATACGTGCGCATACCCTCGACTACAGCCCTGCCAATAAATTAAGAAAAGGCCTGGAAGAAGAATGATATGTTTGTGATTAATAAGACGAAATAACTTTAGTCTTGTAGTCTTTACAACAGATGTCGAAAATATTGTAATCTATATGAAATCAAACGTTTGTTTGTGTGTTTGTTTGTTTGTTTGTTGTTTGTTCGTTAAACAAATCTACACGCATCCAGTGATCACTACCAACTTTAACACCAAGGGTTCTCGGACGGATCTTAGATATGCTATATTGTCAAATTCAAATTTGAACTCCATGTCGCAAGGGGCACGAAACAAAACAAAAAAAAATCCATAAAATAGGCAGAATATGGAGGTTTTAGAAGAACCGGACACAGCTCACTGCGAGAAACAATACTCGACTAGTCCTTAGAGTACTCCGAAAACAACATTTTAAGGCCCTAAAGTCAACCGTTCCCGAGATATTTCCACAAAACTCCCCGTCCTTGGAAACTGATCAGCTCCTTGTTCAAGATGTCCCATTCAACTTTCCCTCCTATTCTGTAAGGGGCAGTTCCCAAAAACTGGTGGGGCTCACTTCAACAACTGCCATCTCTCGACGTCCTCAAAAAGTGCTTCTGTAAGAGCCGATTGTATAAAACCGTTTGATCTTAGATCAGAGACGAAATTGATTTCAGTTCACGCTAAATTCGGAATTAGTTGTATGAAAGTAAATCTGAGATCAGTTCGCACTGAACTAGGAATAACTTTGACTGGAGAAATTCCTCCGATCAAACTCAATTGTTCTTTATTCCAGTATAAAATAAAAAACTAACGGTGAACATAACATTACATGTATTGTTCCAGTCCAAAATGTTTACACAATCGGCCCTCTTCAACGTTCAATGTGGTAGCTAACTTAACGGCTCGATACAATCCAGGGATAATTTATCGGAAAATTAACCTAAATCCTCGAATGAGTATGGAATGATTGATTTCAGGTACGGATTACTTTTAATCTTATTTACCACACATAGTTAAGAATTCCTCTTCGTTTCTTAGTTTTACCTTCATTACGTATTTTCTTGGCTCTGCTTATTCCAAACTGCCGAGACTTGATTTTGGTTATAGACTGCAGCAACTGTAAAGTCTGCTGTGAATCTTCCACCTCAACTTCATCATTAGGAAACATGCTTTGTATTCGTAGTAGTAACTGTTGCTGGTTTATGATATTGTACTATATCAGCGTATCCCCTGTGGGTGGAGGCGGTATAATAACACCCACGGTATCTCCTGCCTGCCGTAAGAGGCGACTAAAAGGGCTCCAGGGGCTCTTAACTTGCGAGAGTGGGTTGGCAACCACGGGGCCCTTAGCTGAGTCCTGGCATTGCTTCCACTTACTTGTGCTAGACTGCTCACTTTCATCTATCCTATCCGACCTCCCTTGGTCAATTCTTGTTCTTTTCCGACCCCGACGGTAATAGGTATCGAAGCCTAGGGAGTCTTCCATTTTCACGCCCTTCGTGGCCCTTGCCTTTCTTTGGCCGATACCTTCCTTTTTCGAAGTGTCGGCACCCTTCATTTTTTTCACTTTGATTAGTGTTCTATAGAGGATGGTTGCCTAACGATAATCACCACCACTGAGTGGTATGTTCCGAGCTGTCATTTGAGAGATGGCGTTGAATGACATTAGTAGGTGGATAGGGTTGAATATACAGTAGTTTTAAAAAGTAGGAAAGACACGCTGAAAATTTCAAAAATATATTTTATACCCGATGTTTATGTAAGTTTTCTTAATCTAGGGGAAAGCTGCACAAAGTTTATTTAAAATATTTACAACCTGATTTGCTACAATAATGAAAGGTTTCAGCCACATATAACTAAAAGCAGAGTGTTGACATGACAACAATAGGCTATATTATATTGTTCTTTATTTTGTTTTTACCTAGGGAGAATGTTTTCAAGAATGCAAGGAATACAACTTGGTCAGGTTTTGAAGCACATTGAATTTAGGATGAATTTTGGTTTAGACTACTCCCCGACCTTTGTCAGAAGGGTTCTGTACGGCTCCACGTTTTCAAAGATCGATTGCTTTCTTTCTGTTTTTTGTGATAGGCTATCGATATTTTTTGTCGCCCCTGGGAAGGCTGTGGGTGGTTGAAGTTGAGTTTTTTGTGTGCTCCCTCCTTCGTTCTTTAGATGCAGTGTCTGGAATGTGGTGGACAGAGCAGTACGTCAGTCCGCTTTCAGTTTTCACGAGGGAGGACGCCTTCATGTGATGGCCAACTCTCAAATTAATTTTGATTCGCTGACAGAGTAACAGCCTTTCAGATCTCCCCCTGTTGGTGGGAGCGGTAGAATAACACCCACGGTATCCCCTACCTGTCGTAAGAGGCGACTAAAAGGGGGCTCTGAACTTTGGAGCGTGGGTTGGCGACCACGGGGCCCTTAGCTGAGTTCTGGCATTGCTTCCACTTACTAGGTTCCTCACCTTCATCTATCTTGTCCGACCTCCCTTGATCAACTCTTGTTCTTTTCCAACCCCGACAGTATTACAGCACACGAGACCTAGGGAGTCTTTCATTTTCGCGCCCTTCATGGCCCTTCTCTTCCTTTGTCCGATACCTTCATTTTTCGAAGTGTCGGATCCCTTCCGTTTTGTCTCTCTGATTAGTGTTAATAGAAGATGGTTTCCAGTTGTATTTCCTCTTAAAACAGTAATCAACACCACCACTGCCACTCCCATTTCTTTTTTTGTATATTCCAATCTTCGTGCCCATTCTGGCGTTGAAAATATTCGTGTTGTAAGTTTCTTTCTTGTGAGTGTGAAGCGGATGTTTGCGTCCTGGATTTTGGTTTAATTTTATCTTATCAGTGATGTCTTCGGGTGTAAGGCCAATTTCCTTCAGATCGTATCTTATTTCTCTGATCCATCTGCATCCTGTTGGGATATTTTTTGAGTCGGAATTTTACTAAACCAGTTGATTCAGAAGTCTCGAATCGTGCTTTCTCATAAAGTATACAAAGATTCTCAGTCTTTGTACACGTCTTTACGACTTTGTTGAGAACTACCCGCTAGTGTCCGTCTTTCTGGTATTTTCATTGATGCAGGTTCTTGCAATTCTTGTTTCGATCTTCTGGAGTCTGTCGGTCTGCGATTGCTTCTTCAGGTGGGAGAATGTTTCTGCTGCAAGTGTGACTTCTGCGTTTATAACTGTGTTGGAGTGTTTTAGTTTAGCGTTTACGGATTAGCAGCTTTTTTTTTTTTTTTTTTGTGCATGTCCCAGGTTAATTTTTGTGCTTTAGCTAACTTGATTGTTATTATTTGGATCAAAGTTTTTGTCCAGTGTATTAATCCTAAATCTTTAACTTTGTTTTCATTAGAGATAATGATTCCATTCGACGTTATTGCGGCGATATTTACATTCGTTAAACGATAATAGGTTTTGGATGTACCTAACATACCTGCAGATTTGACGGGGTTCATTCTGAGTCTAGTCCACAGTTCAACACGCGCAAGATCTTCTATTTTGTCTCGTGATGACCTACAGTATGTTTGGAGTGTGCTAATGTATGAAACAAAAGCATGGGCACTTAGGAAAGAGGATGAAAGAATCGAAACAGACTTTCAACGTATTAGGTCGTGTTACGTACATGTAGTACGTGTTGAAGAGATGTTAAGTACAGAACGAAAATGGCCAGCTGGACACCAGTGGGATCCGAACCCACAACCTCTCGCTTTCGCGTCGGTTGCTCTACCAATTGAGCTATGGTGACCTAGGCCATCTTTCTTCTGTTTGAAAGGATCTGAGCTACAGGTCTGGCACTGCTGCTAGCACACTGTAGAGTGCGTTTAAGTCGCCCGTTGTGGGGCATGTCAATGAATATTGAATTTTCACGACCGCATTGTAATCGAAATCGGGAGGTTGTGGGTTCGGATCCCACTGGTGTCCGGCTGGCCATTTTTGTTCTGTACTTAACATCTCTTCAACACGTACTACATGTACGTAACACGACCTAATACGTTGAAAGTCTGTTTCGATTACAATGCGGTCGTGAAAATTCAATATTCAAGGATGAAAGAAGTTTAGAAACCTTTCAAATGTGGATTTGGAGAGAGATCAATTCCCATGTGGATGGGAACGGTAGAATAGCACCCACGGTACACCCTGCCAGTCGTAAGAGGCAACTAATTGGGGCCTCAGGGACTCTTAACTTGGCGGCGTAGGTTGGCGACCACGGGGCCCTTAGCTGAGTCCTGACATTACTTCCAATTACTTGTGCCAGGCTCCTCACTTTCATCTATCCTATTCGACCTCTCTTGGTCAACTCTTGTTCTTTTCCGATCCCAACGGTATTACGTAGGGAGGCCTAGAGAGTCTTTCATTTTCACGCCCTTTGTGGCCCTTGTCTTTGTTTGGCCGATACCTTCATTTTTCGAAGTTTGGAATCCCTTCCATTTTCTCTCTCTGGTTACTGTAATTATAGAGGATGGTTGCCTAATTGTAGGCCTACTTCATCTAAAAACAATCCTCACCAGCAGCACCTACTAACCCGTCAAGGAGAGCTACATAGAGCTCAACTCCCACCACAACAGTGACAGTGGAGTTGCTAAGCAACTGGGGATGTCAGCCGCCCACACTTCCTGTCTCCACCCACACTGGTCTTGTGTAGCTTTTGTGTCCACTTGGGAGGAAAAAAAACGTCGCACATAAAAGTTGTTGCCATTCACGAAACTCACTTCTTTCCCCTCCTCGGTAAGATACACAGTAGCCGGCGAACAAAGAAAAGACTTGCAACATATTTTTTTAGCACTCGCCATATTTTGTATGGAATGTCTGCTGGACAAAGCTCTGCTGGACCTCGATCATTTACTTCTTTCCTTGTCCCCTTAAAAATTGTTAGGGGTGGGAATAGACAGAAGAGGGAGAGTTTGTACGAAAGAAGGCAAAAGTAAACTTTGTCAATGCTATGTAGCACAAAGCACACGGCATGAGCGAGAGCTGGGGGTGGCGATATTACGCGAACTGCTTATACAGGTTTGTGCTTTTCTGTTTTCATCTTGAGGACCTGGAAACCTCTTTGAATGTATTTTGGATACGAGATAAAATGGAAGATTACAGTACCATGCGATATAACTGCGAAATTAATAATTTTTTCAACACACATGCATCTTCATTAGAGATTGTTTTGCTTTACACCGTTCAGTCTGCAAGCCTCTGTCAATTTAGTAAATGCCTCCACAGTCCTCTAGCTCGGTGGCCTCTCCTAGTCTCCTAACTTCTGTGCGGTAGAATAACACCCACGGTATCCGCTGCATGTCGTAATAGGCGACTAAAAGGGGCCCCAGGGGCTCTGAACTTGGGAGCGTGAGTTGCCGACCACGGGCCGCTTAGCTGAGTCCTGGCATTGCTTCCATTTACTGATGCCAGGCTCGTCACTTTCATCTATCCTACCCGACCTTCCTTGGTCAACCCTTATTTTTTCCGACCCCGACGGTACAGTATTAGAGGACTCGGGCCTAGGGAGTCTTTCATTTTCACACACTTCATGGCCCTTGTCATTTTTGGCCGATACCTTCATTTATCGAAATGTCGGATACCTTCCCTTTTTTTCTCTCTCTCTCTGATTAGTGTTATATAGAGGATGGTTGCCTAGTTGTACTTCCTCTTGAAACAGTAATCACCACCATCAGGCCTGATCAACATCTCAAGATTGTTCTCACTGAAACCAAGGGCATCATATTAAATTCTTTAGAAATTATAGAAGTACAAAAGTGTGTCAAAAATAACCAAGCGACATGTATAAGGGAACAAACTCCCTTCTCTGAACATTCTGTGATTATAGAGTTCGACACCTGAACTTATTTCCGCTAACCGACTTGTCTGTAACCTGTGATGGCGCCTAACGGAAGGTTTGTCCAGCGGTTTTGACACCAATATGGCTCATGGCTGGGATTCATCCGAAAATTTGTGTAGCGTGACGCGCCAAAATGTGTGGCGGAAGTGACGTCACAATAGTCGTTACCGCAGGCCCTGATTTCATTTGTTTATTTATATATTTATTGAAAGACATATTCATAATCATTAGCTTTTCGCAAAAGGGTAAAGTTTCTTTTTAAATATATTTATTATTTTATGTTTGAAATGTACACGCACTTTATTTAGTTCGTAAGACTAAAATGTAGAGTCTATATTCGTGTACATGTTAGCATGTTATTTCTGTTGTATTTATAAGCCGACGATGACTTTTAATATGTAAAGTTGAAACTCGAGTAGCTAAAATGGACTAATTCATCATCATCATCATGTATTATTATTATTGTCATCTGAGTACAGTAAGATGTAATGCTACATTTTTATTTTCCTCGCACAGGTGGTGTTGAGCTGAATATCATGGAGAGAGGGAGAGAGAACACCTCTTTACTCCTAACATCATACAAACACGTACGTAAATTGCTCATATTATAATTCTACTGACTTGAGCACTTGAGATCTGTTTCTGCTCAGTGCACGAACAGTGAGCTAAGAATTTCCACATGCTCACGACGTCGCGACGCTTGGGTCACTCCGTGTGACTTAGAAATAGAAGCACCTGGTATTCACCGGATGTTGAAAGGGAGAAACAGAAAAATGAGTGGCGTAAGCCCGCGTTCAACACGTCGCCAGTCTATAAGTGGGGACCATGTCGGTGTGAGGTTAAACATATAGCAAAGAAACTCTGAAACAAATCCATTGAGAGTTGTACATAACATGTTAGTCTTACCTTTGCCCCTATATTCTACCCACAAAGTTGCAGTGACTTACGAATCACCCTTACAATGCTAAAGAAATTTCATATAGCCTACTCTATGAATAATTTACACTCTGAAATGTAACAGCAGTAGCAACAGTTCCACAATTCGCAAATCACGGAAAATCCTGCAAAAATACGCGTTATTGGGGTAATAACATACATACAGCACGTACATGTTCATTATAGCCTTTTGGGTATTTCAGCGTTCAGTCTACAAGCCTCTGTGAATTTATTCACCCCGCCACAATCCTCTATTTGTAACTACACTGACTTAGCAAATATCATGTGATAGTTACCTAATAGCGTGTGGAGCCTCCTCCGGCCCTACGAACTGCAATGAGATGCCATGGAAGTGAGTCGACAAGTCCCTGGTAGTCCTCTGGACGAAGCTGACACCAAATCGTTTGCAGAGCGGCCGCCAATGCTGGTCTGTTCGTGGGTGCAGGATCCATGGCACGGAGCCTGCGTTCCAGGACATCCCAGATATGCTCGATAGGGTTCATATCGGGGCTCCTGGTTGGCCATGGCAGTCGTTGGACCTCCGCTGCATATTCCTGGAACCATTCCCGGGTGACGTGGGAGCGATGTGGGGGCGCGTTATCATCTTGAAACACCGCAGAACAGTCTGGGCGCTGGAAGGCAAAATAATAATAATAATAATAATAATAATAATAATAATAATAATAATAATAATAATAATAAAATGGGTGGAGATAGTCTCCGAGCAGCTCAACATACCGCGTACCATTCAAAGTCTCTTCCAGAGCAACTAGGGGGCCCATTCCATACCAGGAAAATGCACCTCAGACCATAACAGAGACACCAGCGCCCTGGACCACACCTCCGAGCCAGGCGAGATCCATCGCTTCATGTGGTCTGCATCATACACGGTGCCTCCCATCGGCATGGTGCAATTGAAATCGTGATTCGTCCGACCATATCACGTTACGCCATTGTTCCAGTGTCCATCCCTGGTGACTGGCGACAAATGCGCGTCGTTGTGCCCGATGATGTTGGGTTAACAGTGGCACCCGTGTGCGGCGCCGGCTCTCATACCCCAGAGAACCCACGTTCCTACGGACTGTCCACTGGGAGACGTGTCTAGCACGGCCTGTGTTGAATTGAGCCGTGATTTGTTGCACGGTTGCCCGTCTGTCGCTACTGACAATCCGTCTCAGATGTCGCCGGTCACGGACATCGAGGGTGGCAGGACGGCCGGTCGTTCGTCTGTTGTGGACAGTGACGCCCGCATTCAACCATTCACGATACACCCTGGACACGGTTGATCGTGTGAAGCCGAATTCCCGCACCACTTCCGAAATCGCACTTCACATCCGTCGGGCACCGACCACCATACCCCGTTCGAACGGTGTCAGCTCACGACGACGTTCCATGTTACACCTGTCACATACACAGCCACTGCTCACAAAGTCTCCTATACAACTGCCACTGGCACAGGGGACGTGTGGTGCGCAGGAACACACTTGCGCATCAGTGCTCCGCTATCCCATGACATTTGCTCAGTCAGTGTAGTTCTGTGGCCTGCTTTACTTCTTATCTTTAAATCGTGAGTACTGAGTCTAACCACCGTCGTCTTGGTCTCCCTCTACTTCTCTTACCCGCCATAACAGAGTCCATTATTCTCCTAGGTATCCCCTTGTGGGTGGGTCCGGTAGAATACATACACGGTATCCCCTGCCTGTCGTAAGACGCAACCAAAGTGGGCCCGGGGGTTCTTAACTTGCGAGCGTGGATTGGCGACCACGGGTCTCTCAGCTAAGTCCTGGCATTGCTTCCACTTACTTGTGCCAGACTCCTCACTTTCATCTAGAATATCCTATCTGACCTCCCTTAGTCAACTCTTGTTCTTTTCCGACCCCGACGGTATTAGAGCACTCGGGGCCTAGGGGGTCTTTCATTTTCTCGCCCTTCGAGGCCCTTGTCTTCCTTTAGCCGATATCTTCATTTTTCGAAGTGTCGGATCCCTTCGATTTTTTTTTCTCTGATTAGTGCTATTAGAGGAATGGTTACCTAGTTGTACTTCCTCTTAAAGCAATAATCACCACCACCATCTTCTCCTAGGTAACCTATCCTCCTCCATTCGCCTCACATGGCCCCACCACTGAAGCCGGTTTATGTGTACAGCTTCATCTATCGAGTTCATTCCTAACTCTAACCTTTATATCCCTATTCCGAGTACACTCCTGTCATTGTTCCCACCTGTTTGTACCGGCAATCATCCTCGCTACTTTCATGTCTGTTACTTCTAACTTATGAATAAGATATCCTGAGTCAACCCAGCGTTCGCTCCCGTAAAGAAAAGTTGGTCTGAAAACAGAAGATAGTTTCGTCCCGGAGCTGATTTCCTTCTTACAGAATACTGTTGATCACAAGTGCGAGCTCACTGCGTTAGCTCTACTGCACCTTGATTCAATCTCACTTACTATATTACCATCATGGGAGAGAACACATCGTAAATACTGTACTTGAAATGATCTACCTGTTCCATCTTTGTATTCCCAATCTGATACACCCCTGTAGGTGGAGGCGGTAGAATAACACACACGGTATCCCCTGCCTGTCTTAAGAGGCGACTAAGAGAGGCCCTAGGGGCTCTCAACCTGGGAGCATGGTCTCGTGACCATGGGGCCCTCAGCTGAGTTCTGTCATTGATTCCACTTACAGGTACTTGTGCCAGGCGCCTCACATTCATCTATGCTATCCGACCTTCCTTGGTCAACTCTTGTTCTTTTCGACCCCTACAGCATTAAAGTAGGCTACTCGAGGCCTAGAGAGTCTTTCTTTTTCACACCCTTCGTGGCCCTTATCTTTCTTTCGCCGATGCCTTCATTTTTCGTAGTGTCGGATCCCTTCCATTTCTTCCATTCTTCTCTCTGATTAATGTAGAAGATGGTTGCCCAGTTGTACTTTCTCTTAAAACTAATCACCACCACCACCACCACGACCTTCGAATAACTGTATATATTTAGACAAAAACTACGAAGCATGTTTTTAAAGTAAGTACCATTTTAAAATATGCCCGCTGCAGCGGTTCGGTCGTCGTTCAAAACATGGGCGCTCAGTACGGACATCCACGGCCGACTTGATGCGTCGCTCCCTTAAGTAGCGCAGCGAGGGATCCATTCGGCCGTGGTACATCTGTAGGCTAGCCACAGACGCCATTCCGGAAGCATTCGCCCGTAGTTACGTTTGTTTGTGCGTATTCAAAATGCCTCTGACAATTAACAATCCCGCCGAGTGTTAAGTACGCGCTGTGATTTGATTTTTGAATGGAAAAGGCGTGAAAGCTGTTGAAATTCATCGGCAGATTAGCTTAATTAATTTTTAATTTCATGTGGCTATTTCTAGCCGAGTGCAGCCCTTGTAAAGCAGACCCTCCGATGAGGGTGGGCGGCATCTGCCATGCGTAGGTAACTGCGTGTTATTGTGGTGGAGGATAGTGTTGTGTGTAGTGTGTGCGTTGCAGCGATGTTGGGGACAGCACAAACACCCAACCCCCTGGCCATTGGAATTAACCAATGAAGGTTAAAATCCCCGACCCAGCCGGGAATCGAATCCGGGACCCTCTGAACCGAAGGCCAGTACGCTGACCATTCAGCCAACGAGTCGGACGGCAGATTAGTGAAGTGTATGGATAACACGCTGTGAGCAAAGGAATGGGTTAGAGCATTTAAAGAAGATCGTACTAATGTCCACGACGAGAAGCATAGTGGACGACCGTCTGTCAATGCTGAACACTTGGTGCAAAATAGTTGTTGCAAAGGTTCGAGAAAACATAAGATTTCGTCATTGAGTTATGAGTTGCCTGAAATTTCAAGCACTCTTCTTTATGAAATTATGTCAGGACGTTTAGATTATCGGATGTTGTGCTGACGCAATCCAAAACAAACGGCTTGTCATGTTCACAAGTGGGATTCCTTTGCTTCGTGACAGTGTGCGATCCTACACAACTAATCGAACTCGAGACCTCATCACTTCATTTGGTTGGGGACAATTTGTTGATCCTCGTATAGTCGTGACCTAGTGTCTAGTGACTACAACTTGTTCCTGCGCCTGAAAAAGCATTTAGGAAGTCAACTCCACGACGATGATGATGACCTAAGGACCGCGCGCCAGTGGCTGACACATCAGGCGGCAGATTTCTATGAGGATGGAATTCAGAAGCTGGCTTCAAGATATGACGAGTGCCTTAACATCCCTGGAACTTAGGTTGAGAAGAACGTTAAGGTACAGGCTTACATGTAAATACAGAATTGTTTAAAAATTGCATTACTTTTTTCTATATCGAAGCGGTTCTTCCTTAAAAAACACGCCTTGTATTTTGGCAAAAAGCGCGTATCATTTATGATAGCAGAGACTCTAAGGGTGGCACTAAGAAACAGTATACCAAGCTAATTGACACCTCTTGCATTGCTGCTATCAAAGCTCGTTCTCGAACCGATGACCGTGTCCTAGTTTGAAGTCCTGGTCCCCCTTCAGACATCAGTACTCACTTGACTACGACCCCAATAAACCTGCTACGCTACCCTATCCACGCCAATGAGCATGGAGAGGGGCTGTTAAGCTATTAAATGCGCCCTCTTCGTTTTTTATGAACACGCCACCCTGTTCTTGCCTTTTAAATATTATACAGTTAGGGAAATCAGGTTTCACCTGATGAAGCCCCGAGGTCATGTTTACCGTTCTCTTTTTATAGCGCGCACACAAAAAAGGAACAGAGGTCTGCCTTTACTTCCGCGCCCCGTCCCTCGTTTTTTTCTCTCCCCGTGTTAAACCAAGTATTTTAGGAGCTATTAATAAAAGCATATTTCCCCCTCCCGGATATACAACAGAGTTGCTAACAAGGGAGCAGGGATCAGATTTCTTCGATAGAGAAAAAACACGAAAGGGAGACAAGGAGGGTAAAGAGAAGGGGAAAAAATTGAAAGGTGTTTATAGGTGAAGTTTTTATCGCGGACACGCGCTGCGGTCGCTTCAGAGGTCACGCAGGTGCTTCTTCACTTGTTTTGCGATAGCGGTGTTTTTAGAAGGGGCCATGATATGCAGATACGAGAGGACTCTTTATTCTTTGAAGACGATAACAGACGCTGTCATGCCTTTCATAGAATACGCCCTAATATACTTCTATATGTCGCCGTCTAGATCCTCGTCTACTCTGTTCGGAATAAATGGGAGATCGAAATACCGACATTCGTGAGGGCTTAAATGGTAAGAAACCATCTGGGTATGTTTCCTGATAATCTATATAAATAAAATCGTAACGACCGTGTGTCTGTACATTGACTATTTCGGCGCAATTTTCGTCAGTTCTCCGTTTCAGGTGTAATAATGACCATCTACATATATTTTAGTTTTTCTGTCTGTTTGCCTGTTTGTTATAAGAACATGAAAACTACTGGATATATTTCTACCAAACTTCATATTCAGAATCCATCTTTCCTTGGGTAGGTTATAGGGCCAATATTGTTTCTAAATCCCTGAACTGACTGGAGGTTTATACGAAACCGAAACCGTGATTTTGCACTCCCACAAAATATAGACAAGCAAACTTAATGGAATTTTACGTGCTGTCATGGCATTTCAAGGTGGGTTACAAGGTTTAACTAAAGAGTCATTTTCGATAGAACAGATAAAAAGAGATGTTATCGTCAACGATTGGTTTTATCAGTCACAGCGCCACTCCGAACAGCAATATGTAACCGAGAAGTACGGAGAACTGTAAACTCTGTGACCATCCTCATTCTGTTCAGTTTTATCGTACTTCACCCTAGACTACTGCCACTTGCCTTTGTAGAAGAATATCAGTTTAACGCGTCATAGAAAACGTTTGAATATAGGCATGTTTCTAACCCCATGGCACTGCAGCCCTGAAGGGCCTTGGCCTACCAAGCGACCGCTGCTCATGAGATTACGAGGTGTCGTGTGGTCAGCACGACGAATCCTCTTGGTCGTTATTCTTGGCTTTCTAGACCGGGGCCGCTATCTCACCGTCAGATAGCTCCTCAATTCTAATCACGTAGGCTGAGTGGACCTCGAAACAGCCCTCAGATCCAGGTAAAAATCCCTGACCTGGCCGGGAATCGAACCCAAGGCCTCCGGGTAAGAGGCAGGCACACTACCCCTACACAGCGGGGCCGGCAATACAGGCATGTAAACTCGCATAAATTCATGAAGGAATCGTGAAATCTATTACCATTTCCCGTGCGAAGAACGGGTACATATGCTAGTTAGATGTAAGGACGGAATTCAGGCATTTCGGAATATCTTAGGACCAACAGTAATGTAATGGAAGTAGTTCCGACTAGATACTTATATTCCTCCGTAAAATAAATCAGGTCCGCCTTTGTGGTGTAGTGGTTAGTGTGATTAGGTGCCACCCGCGGAAGGCGGAGTTCCATTCCCGGCTCTGCCACTAAATTTGAAAAGAGATACGAGGGCTGGAATGGGGTCTATTCAGCCTCGGGAGGTCAACTGAGTAGAGGTGGGTTCGATTCCCACCCCAGACATCCTGGAAGTGGTTTTCCGTGCTTTCCCCACTTCCTCTCCAGACAAATGCCGGGATGGTACCTAGCTCAAGGCTACGGCCGCTTCCTTCCTCTACCTTGCCTATCCCTTCCAATCTCTCCCCCCCCCCCCCCCGCAACGCCGCTTTTCAGCATAACAGGTGAGGCCGCCTGGGCGAGGTACTGGTCATCCTCCCCAGTTGTATCCCGCAAACCAAAGTCTCACGCTCCAGGACACTGCCCTTGAGGCGGTAGAGGTGCGATCACTCGCCGAGCCCGAGGGAAAAACCAACCCCGAAGGCTAAACACATTAAGAAAGAAAGAAGAAGAAGAAAATAAATCACTCCAAATCTTCCGAACCAGAACGTCCAAAACAGTGACATGATAATAAATAGGCTAACTGTGTTATTGATTTTACGTGCCAATAACTACCTTTACGGTTTTCAGAGACGTCGAAGTGCTGGAATTTTGTCCCGAAGGAATAATTTTTGTTCCGGTAACTCTACCGACACGGGGTTGACGAACACCTTCAAATACCACGGGACTGCACCAGGTTCGAAAATGCCAACTTGGGCCCCAAGTCTGGCGTAAGAGATGACTAAAAGGGGCGCGAGGGACTTTTAACTTAGGAGTGTGGTTTGTAACCACGGGGCCCTTAGTTGAGTCTTGGCATTCCTTCCACTTACTTGTAGCAGGGTCGTGGGTGCGGTAGAATAACACCCACGGTATCCCCTCCCTGTCGTAAGATGCGACTGAAATGGGCTCTCAACTTGGAAGTTAGGATTGGCGACCACGGGGCCCTTAGTTGAGTCCTGGCATTGATTCCACTTGCTTGTGCCAGGCTCCTACTTTCATCTATCCTATCCGACCTTCCTTGGTCAATTCTTGTTCTTTTCCGACCCCGACGGTATTAGGTATCGAGGCCTAGGGAGTCTTTCATTTTCACGTCCTTCGTGGGCTTTGATTTTCTCTGGCCTATACCTTCCGTTATCGAAGTGTCGGATCCCTTCCATTTTTCTTTCTGATTAGTGTTAATAGAGGATACTTCCTCCTAAAACAATAAATCACCACCACCGCAACTGAATCCACCATGCTGGCAAGTTGAAGATAATGAGTACATCTCACTGTTACAACTAATTTACTAAGCTTTGGAGGATGCATCTGGACTTTTTCCGGCTGTGCGTGTTTTTGATCATCGAGAGGTATTCAAACCCTCCGGTCAAGTCCGGCGAGCGTCCCTATGGGCCACATGTGACCCGCCCGTTTGGGGTTTATTATTATTATTATTATTATTATTATTATTATTATTATTATTGACACTTATTAATAACATTCACTCCATTGCGAGTTGAAGGTACCGAAGGTAACGCCAATATTAACCATTTTGGATAATACATGTTTTCCGTGACATTATTGGGCCATTTCCTCGCTTATTTAAAGTCATTTTGGAGTATTTTAGGATATTTTATAGGTCATTTTTGGGTATTTATTAGGTTATTAATATATCAGCCCAGATAAATCATTCAAATCAAATCTAACCTTGTAAAAGGCTCCTCTGTAAAAAGACGACGTCCAATTTCTCAGTCGATTTGTGGCCCGTGTGTGTATCCCATTACACCGGACGGCGCGGTACACTTTATTTTTTTGACCTCCTCCCTCTGAAGCTGACCGTTCCTTGGAGAGGCACGTGGGGTGGCCCGGATCAAATTGCTAGCTTGCAGCTTGCATCGCTCACCGCACAACACATGCTGCATTAAAAAAAAAAAAAAAAAGCTCTGTAACTGACGTCGGAAATAACAACGAGACGAAAACAGTGGAACCCGTGTTTACTGGCTCAAGTTAAATGTCATCACGAGCGCAGTTGCCTATATTTTTGACATGAATATATCATCTTATGGCCGGGGTTCATCAGAAAACTTGTGTAACGAAAACGACAAAATGTGTGACGAAAGTTACGTCACATTAGTCGTTACCGCAGGCCTTGGACGCACTCAATATCCTCTTCTTCTTCTTCTTATGCCGGTTGCTCACGGTAAAATTTTCTGTCAAATTTATTGTACAATAATTTTTTATAAAATTTCTGTTGCTCACGGTCAAATTTAAGTTTTATAAAACCTTTGACAAAACTTTCATAAAATAGGACTTGGAGTAATTCAGTCTAATGACTGGTTTGCTCTTTACAAAGGTGAAAAATGATAGTATCCTCCTAATACAATACATCATGTATTCCATCATTAGACGGAGTAAACAAATTCAAACAAGCTTTCTACACACCCACTTTTTACTTATCAGCCCACGTTTCTCACACAACCTCATTTTTACCGTTACAGATTAGAACTTCATTGACGGTTTCCACTGGTCACTTAGAGTTTACCATGCATCTGTCGTCTACCTAACACAGCTTCTCAATTTTATGTCGCGGTCCCTCCGACCCTTTATAATAAGGCAAACCAACCAGCCAACAGCATGAAACAATAATCAAGAAAGGGAGCGCTAGATTGAGAAGATATTGAGAATGCTGCTGTTTCTAAAGCTTTAAATTTCATCAGTGTTTTTCCTGGTCACAGGGTTTTCGCCTGCACGTTATATCAGGCTTGCTTTCTCAAAAATTGTTGCTCCCGCTCCCCTCCTAACCAATTTGATGTGATGCGTTTCTACAAGGATGATTTTCGACAGTGATTTCAACCTGTTTTGTTATTGTTACACAACCAATATTTTGAAAACTATGAGGTCCACAACCTCACCATGTGCTAATATTGTTCATTTCCATCTGCATCATTTGTTTTTCATTCCTTTGTTTTGTTAGGTTAACACAGTTTTTAGTTTCGATTATTATTTTAAATTAACAGCTGTTTCACTGAATTTTGTCGCAGTGAGTTATCTTTTGCTCCGCATATTGATGTAAATATTGTACATTTGTGCTAATTTTGTTTCCGTCTAGGCTCTGTTTTGTTTGTTTTTTCATTTGCTCCTTCATTATGTTTTTTTGTCATTCTTTAACTTATATTATGTAAATTATTTCAATCCCCCTCATTTTTCACTGAAGATGGCTCAAACGAGCCGAAACATGTTTGAATTTGTTTACTCCGTCTAATGATGGCATATATGATGTATTGAATTAGAAGGATACTCTCATTTTTTACCTTTGTAAAGTGAAAACCGTGAATACGGAATTATTCTAATATCTTGTAATGGTTTGCTCTTCTCCAACTGGGTCGATCCTGTGCAGTACGTTTTGTGGTTGAATAGCTCATGCATCCCGAGTTCACAAGAAATGTCATCATGACTTTCTTGGTCTTCCACTAGGATCGCCTTGGGTGGGGGCGGTAGGATATCACCCACGGTATCCCCTGCTTGTCGTAAGAGGCGATTAAAAGGGCCCCAGAAGCTCTTAACTCGGGAGCGTGGGTTGGCGACCACGGGGCCCTTAGTTGAGTCCTGGCATTGCTTCCTCTTACTTGTGGCAGGCATCTCACTTTCATCTATCCTATCCGACCTCTCTTGGTCAACTCTTGTTCTTTTCCGACCCCAACGGTATTAGAGCAACTCGAGGGCTAGGGAGTCTTTCATTTTCACGCCCTTCGTGGCCCTTGACTTCCTTTGGCAGATACCTTCATTTCTCGAACTGTCGGGTCTCTTCAATGTTTTCTCTCTGATTAGTGTTATACAGAGAATGGTTGCCCAGTTGTACTTCCTCTTAAAACAATAATCACCACCACAACTCTTCCACTAGGGTGTTTTCCTGGTATTTTACGTTCCAAAATTTCCATCGAATCATTCCTATGTCGAAGCTTATGTCCCATCCAAGAAAGTTGTCTCTTCCTTTTAATATGGAAATAGATACAAACGTCCGAAATATGCATCTACATTCAGGAAGAAACAGGATATGGCTGAGCTGAGTGAAAAGAGAATCTGCTTCACGTCGCACCGACACAGATAGGTCTTATGGTGACGATGGGATAGGAAAGGCCTGGAATGGGAAGGAAGCGGCCGTGGCCTTAACTGAGGTACAGTCCTAGCATTTGCCTGGTGTGAAAATGGGAAACCACGGAAAACCATCTTCAGGGCTGTCGAGAGTAGGGTTCAAACCCACTATCTCCCGGATGCAAGCTCACAGCTGCGTGCCCCTAACCGCGCGACCACTTGCTCGGTGAAAAAAAAAAAAAAAGTTGTTTGGGCGCCGGGATGGGAGTGGGGGGGGGGTCCAGGAGAAAGAAAATAAGGAAAGGAATATGTCAGGACGGAGGAAAGAAGGAGCGAACAAAGTGAAAGAATGAAGAAAGAGTGGACAGACAGGAAGGCAAGGAGAGGGAATAAATCATAACGTTACTTCACGTGCTTCACAGTTGGAAAGGATTGGAGACAGAAAGAGATATTGGCTACGTCCCGTTAAGTATTTCAACGATTTTTGGAGACAGCAAGGTGCGAGAATTTTGTCCTGCAGGAGATCTTTTACGTTCCGGTGAATGTGACAATGGCGGTGGTGGTGATTATTGTTTTAAGAGGAAGTACAACCGGGCAACCGTCCTGTATATAACAGTAATCGGAGGGAAGAAATGGAACGGGTCCGACACTTCGAAAAATGAAGGCATCGGACAAATAAAGATAAGGACCACAAACGGCGTGAAAATGAGACTCCCTAGACCTCGAGTCCTCCAATATCCTCGAGGTCGGATAGGATAGGACAAAGTGATAAACCTGGCACAAGTAATTTGAAACAATGCCAGGACTCTGATAAGGGCCCCGTGGTCGCCAATCCGCGCTTCCAAGCTAGGAGTCCTCTGGGCCACTTTCAGTCGACACGCAGGGCATACGAATCCCATGCACACGACAAGGTGAATGTTACAGGCAGGAAACTTACGTCCGGGAATACAGTACATTCAGATACCATCCGATCGAGTTGGGGTGGAACCGGACAAGTTGGGCTCGAAAGGACAGAGGTTCAAGACGATCTTATGAATCGCCGGCCGTAATTTTTTTATTTAATAACTCTGAAACTATTATAAAAGAGGATGCACCGGGCGAGTTGGCCGTGCGGTTTGGGGCGGGCAGCTGTGAGCTTGCATCCGGGAGATAGTGGGTTCGAGCCCCACTGTCGACAGCCCTGTCCGGCTCCATGACTAAGTGGTTAGCGTGCTGGCCTTTGGTAACAGAGGCCCTGGGTTCGATTCCCGGCAGGGTCGTGAATTTTAACCTTAATTGGTTAAATTTGCTGACACGGGGGCTGGGTGTATGTGTCGTCTTCATCATCATTTCATCCTCATTACGACGCGCAGGTCGCCTACGGGTGTCAACTCGAAAGACCTGCATTTGGCGAGTCGAACTTGTCCTCGGACACTCCCGGCGCTAAAAGCCATACGCCATTTCATTTCATTTGTCGACAGCCCTGAAGATGGTTTTCCGTGGTTCTACCTTAGTTAAGGCCACGGCCGCTTCCTTCCCACTCCTAGCCCTTTCCTGTCCCATCGTCACCATAAAACCTGTCTGTGTCGAGGCGACGTTAAGCGAATTGTAAAACAAAAGAAGAAAAACAGGAGAATGCAACTTCCCTGGGGGCACAGATAGCGTTCCAGTTGTAAAACATGGGACATTGGACCATTAAAACAAGGAGCAGTTTTATCACCAAGAGAAGATGTAAATTTTTTCGCCACGCGTTTTGCACTCTGGTTAACGTCTCAATCGCGCGACCGCCCGCACCTTGTTAACAAAACACATTCATTCATGGCCGCAAAAACGCACCTGGAGCGGTAGCGTGCCCGACCGCCCGCGGAGACCCCTTAACACAGGAGGCCTTGGACATAAAAAGAGACACTCATTGTGTATCAGGGGGCTTTGAGCTCCTTGTGTCCGATAAGGACGTCGTCTTTGAGGCGGCTTATACATCATAATAGGCTGAGTTCGGGGTAATTTTGGTCATGTTACGTTCGGCAGAGGGAGGAAAAAAAATATTCATGGGTTATTTTTGAAAGAAGATTATTTTGGTTACCCCCGAAGTTGTTTTGCCAGGTTTTCAGCTAGACTGCTCGTGAATAACAAAATACTTCTTGAGTAGTGGCTCCTCTTAAAGACGTACTGCAAGTGGGGGATGAAGATGTAATCTGCAGCTCTTAATAAGAGTTCATGGTTTATGGTGAAAGAAGAAGAATAAAACTGATATATGTTAAGCGAGTCTTCATTTGTTGTAGATAAGGAAACTATTTTAAGGTGTAGCACTTTTCCAAATACAGTATATAGTTGTCCGACTCGTTGGCTGAACGGTCAGCGTACTGGCCTTCGGTTCAGAGGGTCCTGGGTTCGATTCCCGGCCGGGTCGGGGATTTTAACCTTAATTGGTTAATTCCAATGGCACGGGGGCTGGGTGTATGTGTTGTCTTCATCATCATTTCATCCTCATCACGACGCGCAGGTCACCTACGGGTGTCAAATAGAAAGACCTGCACCTGGCGAGCCGAACCCGTCCTGGGACATCCCGGCACTAAAAGCCATACGACATTTCATTTCATATAGTTATTTCTTTACAGATTGGTCAAGATATTTGGGGGCATGAAATGAAGTGAAATAAACGCAAGTTGTTGCACCTTTTTGTGAGATTACTAAATTTTGCCCCCTTTTCCCTCCTATTCCATGCTTAAGAACCTTTCCCCTCCCCCGCCCCCTACTTAATGTGCGTTTTTAAAAGATCATAACGTAGGTATTTTTTCTTCTTGAACAGAATTTTAAAATTTTATTTACTCAGAAGTCAATAATAGTCGATAAATACATAATAAAATATAATTTATGGAAACCACCAGTAATTCATATCCCAGCAACCTGCAGCTGTGAAATCAAATTAATATTTAAAGAATGGTGCTGCAACAATTTAAACTAAGTTCAGTTAGTGCTGGCACACGCGGCCAGTATCCAGTATTCAGGAGATAGTAGGTTCGAACCCCACTGTCGGCAGCCCTGAAGATGGTTTTCCGTGGTTTACCATTTTCACACCAGGCCGGGGCTGTACCTTAATTAAGCCCGCGGCCGATTCCTTCCCACTCCTAGCCATTTCCTATCCCATCGTCGCCATAAGACATATCTGTGTCGGTGTGACGTAAAGCCACTAGCAAAAAAACAGTGCTGGCATGAATTTAACGGTTCCACTTATCGACAGTGTACTCACATGTTCGCCGTGTTAGTGTTTTATCAATGCGGACAAGAACGGATTTTTTTTTCCTCCCAACACAAAATCATGGCGGCGGGTAAGAAGGAGAAGTTGTATGCACTTTGAGAAGAATTCAAGATGCAGTTTATCGAAACTGATGGTGTCATTCTTCGATGTGCCATCTGCAAAGTAAATATTGCAATTGACTGTCAAAATAATTGAAATGGTGTGTGTGACCTCTTATAACAAACATAACGAGTTTATTAACTTTCAGAACCCAGGGTTTAAACGTCTACAAAGTGATTTCATCAACACCCTTTTTGCACCTTTTTGTATGTATTTTCAGAACATTCTTTCCCCTTTTTGTGACCATATTTTCCACTTTAAAATCCTTTCCCTAACTGCAGATCAGTCATCATCAGTGATCTGCATTTAGAGCTGTCGCCCAGGTGCCAGATTCCCTATCAGTTGTTTACCTATTCTGTTCTTTTTTGAACATTTTAAAAGAACTTGGAAATGTATCGAACCCCAATCCCTCACTCCTCGTGGATATTTGCCCCAATTTGTCCGCTTGAATCTTTCATAAAACAGCCCATAAGATCACCCCACAGGACCAAGTAATAGAGAGAGATTCAACTCAACTATGTATCTTGGTATAGTATTAGACTCGACACTTGCCTGGGAAATCCATATTGATTATGTATTATGTAATCAGCATAATTACCCCTGTGATAGGAATAACGCACAGATTAAGATACAGTAATTTCTCTCACCAACAATTCAAGTGTAAATATTATGCAATGATACACCCACATCTAATACACATAAACTTCATTTGGGGAAGATGTAGGAAAGATTATGGTATGTTAATAATTTGGAAATCCTACAAAAAAGAGCCATCAAAATTATATATCGATTCCTCTTCCTCAAACCGTCACATAAAGTGTTTTCAGAGTCAAATATTCTGCCATTCCGTAAGCAAATTGCATTTTCATCATCAATCTTTATGTATAAGGTAAACAGGAAATTAACCCACTCTGCCGTTAACTTCTCCCATTTTAGTGAAATTCATAGATGTGAAACTTGAGGATCATTAAGGATATATCCGGTCCCTCTCAACCCCCTGTGGGTGGAAGCGGTAGAATAACACCCACGGTATCCCCAGGTTTGCGAATCCTAGCGAGTCTCTCATTTTCACGCACTTCGTGGCCCTTGTCTTTCTTTGGTCGATACCTTCATTTTTCGAAGTGTCGGATACCTTCCATTTTTTTCTCTCTGATTAGTGTTATGTAGAGTAAAGAACGGTTGCCGAGTTGTACTTCCTTTTAAAACAATAATCACCACTACACCACCTTTCTGATCGTATCAGACATTCTCTCAGTTTCTTTGTCTTTCTAGAGGTCTGCATTCTTTCTATATCTCAACTCCCCATTTCGAGTCTTTAATGGGTTCTCGATTATTGTTAGTAATTTTTCTTTTCTCTAGCTTTCTATTTCCGTTACGAGCGAGTTGGTCGTACGGTTAAGGGGCGCGCAGCTGTGAGCTTGCGTCCGAGATATAGTGAGTTCGGTCAGCAACCCTGAAGATGGGTCTCCGTGGTTTCTGATTTTCACACTAGGCAAATTCCTTAATTAAGGCCACGCCCGCTTCCTCCCCATTACTGGGCCTTTCGTATCCTATTGTCGCCATAAGACCTATCTGTGTCTGTGCGACGTAAATCAAATTGTAAAACAAAACAAAAAAACAAAAACAAATCCCACATTTTCGTGGAGAACTTATACTCTGCAACATAGAGACATTCTGGTTTAATTATTGTGTTTTAGTGTATGATTTTAGTTTTGATGGAGAAACTCTTCTTCTTAAATGTATCCTTGGTCAGTTCGTGAGCTTGTTGCGTCTGATTTATTTGAATTACTCCCACCCAAGTAGGCCTGCTTAAACTTTTCCACTCTGTCGATTTTTTCATAATCTGCTGTTTCACACTATAAGTGAAATTTCAATGTTATTATTATTTATATGAAATTTATACTTATCTCCTCATCTCGAATCTTCAACAAGTTGAGGAAAATGAAACTGAACATTCTCGCGAGTTCTCGAGATATTACGGATTCGACTGCGTTAGTCACAGATCTCAAATCGAAAGAAGAGAAAGTCTTATTTTTTCCGAGCCCTGACGAGACAAACAGGTCTCCTGGCAACCATCACCTGCCCCGAACAAACAGAACACGGTCGCGCGTGCCCTGAGATGGCAGCAAGGCGGCCGTCTGAGCTGAAACTGCTTTCTGTCGTGGCACTGTGGACCTACTACTGTATATGTCCTGAACAGTTATTAGCGAGCTATCAGCTAGTGGGTTCGAACCACACTGCCGACTGCACTGAGGATGTTTTTCCACGGTTTCCCATGTTCACACCAGGAAATTAAGGCCACGGTCTCTTCCTTCCCATTCCTATCGCATGATCGCCATAAGACAACTTTGCATAGCCAGGCTATATAGCTAAATTGTTAGCGTGCTGGCCGTTGGTCCAAAGAGTCCTGGGCTCGATTCCCGGCAGTGTCGGGGATTTTAACCTTCATTGGTTAGTTCCGACGGCTCAACACGGAAGACCTACACCACACGCCATTCTTCTTCTTCTTCTTTCGACTAACCCATTTCGAGGGTACGATAAATCAACTTTGGTTACTTTTCATTGTGTTCGATTTCCTTTGCTTCCAAATTTCCTTCATCCTTCGAGACTGTCGTTCCTTCTCTTCTTGAGTCCACTTTCTTCTAGTTGTTGGTTTCTTCCGCTCCTGAAACGCTGCCTTCTGTTTTTTATTGTATCTGTTTTAACTCCAGCATTTTTCATGTCACGCCAATTTCAATGAACCATGTGGGTTTAGATTTGTAACTATTCAGAAGGTTGAAAATGCGCTTGGTTAGTCTGTTGTCATCCATTCTGTAAACGTGTCCATAAAACTGTAGTCTTCTTTTCCCTGTTACGTCAGTTAGTTTTTCAATTTTCAAATATAGCTCTCTGTTTGGTCTTAACCTGTATTCTTGCATTATTATTTCGTTTAGCTCTCAGTATTTTTCTCAAAATTCTTCTTTCAACCTTCTCTAGTTTTTCCAGATCTCCAGTTCTTGTTAGTTTAAGTGTTTCTGCCGCATATAAATTTTCAGGTCTGACTGCTGTTTGGTAGTGTCTCAATTTTGTGTTCCAGGATAAGAATTTTTTGTTATAGGCCTATACTTTTTTGTCATGTGATACATCCATCCCATTTTGTGCACTCTAGTTTCTATAGCTGTTTTTTTCTTTTGTGTCATTCGTTATCCACTCTTGTAAGTATTTAAAGCAATTTGTTTTACAAATTCTGTTGTCATGAATTGTCACATTTTGTGGGGCATCAGTTATTATTATTATTATTATTATTATTATTATTATTATTATTATCGTGTCATTGTTATTAGCAACAATCTATTCAATGCATGAAGGTTTCACAAAACTGTTCAACGTTTTTTTAAATTTCTTTTGATATGACCAAAAATTTGACAGGGTATTAAAAAATATTTGTGAACTTTTAAAAACTCTGTGCTCGTTGACGTGCTGTATCGGCCTGTGTTCTGTCACGTCAGGCCTGAATTAGCCGAAGACAACACCTGCTCCTCGTGCGGGAGATCGGTCGTGATTGCCTAAACGGCCGTGAAGGAGATGAATATCGGGGGAGGAATATTGTCCGCCGGAGATGAAGTCTCCCCATCCGAGCTGTCTGTCAAACGGAGAAAAGAGCGAAATAAAGAAGCAGCTTGCATTCGCTACAAAATATCTAAAAATATGGACGACCGCAACGAAAAACGTTTTGTGTGGGTGTCCGGGGCGTGTGATGGATGGATTGGCGATCGAGGGGGCCTTGCTGACGACTCTGTAGAAAACATATTGTGAAATGAGGAGGCTCTGGATCATTCACGTCGCACAGGGGGATTAGAAAAGATCTCTTCTATTTGATTAATTATTGCTGCATGATTTGAATTCATTTCAAATTATTCTTTTCGCTTCACCTACGAAGTCGGTTGTCGGTATCTGCTATCAAGTGAGATAAATCTTCGTAGTGAGATTTTACGAGCGGATGCCCTTCCTGGCGTCAACCTCATCAGAGGAGTAATGATGTATGATAGTAGGAAGGGAGATGGTGTCTGCTATAGCCTACAAGCTACTCCAGTCGAATAACACCAAGGAGGTCCGTCTCTGTGGTGTAGCGGTTAGTGTGATTAGCTGCCACCGCATGAGGCCCGGGTTCCATTCCTCGTTCTGCCACGAAATTAGAAAAGTGGTACGAGGGCTGGAACGTTCGAGAGGTCAGCTGAGTAGAGGCTCATTCCCACGTCAGCCATCCTCGGAGTGGTTTTCCGTGGTTTCCGACGTCTCCTCCGGGCAAATGCCGGGATGGTACCTAAATTAAGGCCACGGGCGCTTCTTTCCCTCTTCCTTGTCTATCACTCCCGATCTTCGCCATCCCCCACAAGTCAGGTAAAGCCACCTGGGCGAGGTACTGGTCCTCCTGCCCAGTTTTATCTAGCACCAGAAGTCTCACACTCCAGGACATTGCCTACCCCCTATGGGTGGAGGCGGTAGAATAACACCCAGGATATCCCTTGCCTGTCGTAAGAGGAGACTAAAAGGGACCCCAGGAGCTCTGAGCTTTGGAGCGTGAGTTGGCGACCACGGGGCCCTCAGCTGAGTTCTGATATTGCTTCGACTTACTTGTGTCAGGCTCCTCACTGTAACGTACTCATTCGACGGACGAATCACCATCAACAGCGTCATACGCCTTCACTTCATATGAGCACTGTGGAGAGGTTTGGAGCTCAGTCCAGACTTCCGGCACGCAATCTAGAAAAAACAAGTATTAAACTTCCATTTTGGAAAATCAAACATTCATAAATATGTTTTTAAATAAAATATTTGGCGCAAAATTACCTAGCAACCATGACATACAGATCCCCAGCCTGTGCAGCTCTTAAGGTACTGTTGCTAGGTAACATCACCTCACACATTTTGTTACATGACTCCCAGCTATAGGACATAGGCCTATTTATGTTAAACTATCAGGTGCCCGCGGCTTCGCCCGCGTTAGATTTTTCTAAACCGTTTAATAAAATGCAAAAGAAGAACTATATTTATTGACATACATCCTGTTCACTGTTAATACTGGTCGTTTTCTATTATCTAATATTTCACCCCTTTTCCACCCCCGCCCGAAAATATAATGCAGGTGTTTAAAATGTTGCCCCTCTAATTTTTTTGAGCGCTGTATATGAATGTGCAAGTAAATAGCAAAAGCATAAGATCCAGATTGTCTCGAGCGAGTGTTTACTTGGCCCCCTGTGAGCTGCCGCCGATGGCCATGACTAAACAGATCCCGGCAAGCAGCGCGCCCAATCGCTGAAAGCCACCTGGAGACACTAACATCAGCCTGCCATTCATTCACGGAGGTCCCACCAACTTTTTAGGACTCTACTCTCTTGAGATTTAAAAAAAAGCGACAAACATTAAGAACAGCTTAAGATACATCAATCACCTACGCGGGCACGTGAGTGTTTATCTTGAATTTACCGATATAATAGTTTCTATATTGCATTGACTACACTTCATTTATAAAGGCCCTAGTTCACAAAGCGTATTCAGCTGGAAGTAGAAGACATTTCGAAAGCATTCACCGCTTTTACAAGGAAGATTCTTCGCGCACTGGACGGGGAGTCTGCAAAGTGTAGGAACCATTTTCTTGTCTTAAATTTCTCATTCCCTTAAGGGTGGGGAACGTAGAATAACACCCATAGTATCCCCTGCCTGCCGTAAGAGGCTCTTAACTTTGGAGCGTGGCTTGTCGATCACGGCGCCTTAGCTGAGTCCTAGCATTGTTTCCACTTACTCGTGCCAGGCTCCTCACTATCACCTATCCTATCCGGCTTCTCTTGGTCAACACTTGTTCTTTTCAACCCCGATGGTATGATGTTGTGAATCCTGGGGAGTCTTTCATTTTCACGTCCTTCGTGGCCCTTGTCTTTCTTTGGGCGATACCTTCATTTTTCGAAGTGACAGACCGCTTCCATGTTTTCTCTCTGATTAGTGTTGTAAAGAATGGTTGCCTAGTTGTAATATTCCTCTTAAAACAGTGATCACCACCACCATCTATTCCAGTGGAATATATTTGATTCTAATGATTATGTGTGACGGGTAGTTGTCGTGCAACAGTAATTTCCCTTATCATATATGATATTTTCGTGTTAGCCAATACCAGCAGTCCGACTACTTCGGCCGCCATATTTTTTTAAATATTACGGTCTGAGTATTGGAGTACATAAACAGCGAGTCTTGATTCTTATGGTCCTGCGCAGTGGCTTCAAAATGTTTACTCCATGTCTCTTTATTGTAAGGAAGCTGCTCCTCCAGCTGTTTTCACTCCCGTAAAACAAATGAGGAGCGAGAGTGCGGGTGTTTCTAGTTAAGCTCGTTTAGCGGTCGCCACGGCCCCCTGTGATAAGGTCTCGTTTTAACTCTCCCCCTCGTGACGTAGATCTGAGGAAGCAGATAGCTGGTGCAGAGGACCAGCCAGCTGTCAGAGCACGTGTCCAGCAGTCGCCAAGGAGCACCACAATCATCAACTACGTGCTCAAGGCGGAAGTGAAGAGAGTTTCTCGCAATGAGTGGTGAACCTCTGTTACATGTTGAGATCCTGTTTTCTCCTCTGTATTGTGTGAATTTAACTGCTGCGTTAACACTAAGACAAGATGCATGAAATAATTCTGCATTCGCAAATGTATATTTTGAGATAAATATATCCTATGGCAGGATTTTTGCGTTACGGAAGTGTAACCAAAGACACTATAGACAATAGTGGACACATCCGTATTCTCCAGCACCAAACTGAGAGACATGTTGACAGTGGCGCAACTGAAACATCAGGCGGCAAGATTGAAACTACAAAAATTGCACGTTAAAACTGATAGAAATAATGATTTTTGCTTTGTTCTACTGCAAAAGTTAAATTTCCATAATCAAACTCGACAATGATTTCGTTTTGTCCAAATCCTTGGCTGAGGCCCGGATTCGATTTCCGACCGATCGAGGGTTTTAATCACGTCTAATTAATTCTTGTGGCTCGGAGACTGGGTCGTTGTGTTTGTTGCTCTTCATATTCAGACAATACACTACACTTCCAACCACTACAGAAACATACAATTGTGATTGCTAGACATCGGATTTTTAGGAGCTTAAATGTTATTTTAGCTGCCTAAAATCACTCTCAAAATAGGCGTAAAATACTTGTATTCATCTTCCATTTTATGAATATTAATAATAGGTAACAATTACAAATCGTGGTTATGTTGCTAAAATAACTCGCTAGGGGGAACACATAAAACAAGTTTCGCTCACCTCTTTGGTGCAAACGTCACCATCCCATGTAAAATAGGGAAACTCCTGTAAACACGTTTTAATTAAAGAGACTTGGAACCTGACACTGTCGGCATAGTTCATGGTGTATAGTGCTGGGTGCGCTGGCAATCAATGTCGTGCGATATCTCCCAAAGTGGCACGCATTCTCTATAGTGTAACCTAGCAACCGTGCAGGCTGTCTGAAATTAACACCCGTTGATGGATCGAATATGCCAAGCTGGGGTCAGCCCGCCTCCAAATTTCACTCTTTTATACAATATTGTAAAATAATGTTTAAGCAATTAAAATGATCAAACATTTTGAACTACGCATGTCATTTCTGTACTATTTGCAGAATTTTGCGAAAATTAGCCTGATATTGAAATGCGGCCCGCGATCATGACTAAGGTTTCCAATATGGCCCTCGAGCCCTTACTAATTGGAAACCCCTGATGTAGAAACTTGCCGCTGGAGTCTGCATTTCTGGGTTTATTTCAGTTTTTTAACATTGGCATTTGCGTCGGCGCAGTAAGTAATCTGAATATCTAGAGAACCACCCTGTCTATTTTAAAATAAACTTCAGAATTAAGCTACATTTATATTGAAAATCCACAGCCTGTTTCCAGTCGTTCGACCGGGTCAAGAATGGATCCTCCGTGGCTCAGGCGGCAGCGCGCCGGCCTCTCACAGCTGGATTCCGTGGTTCAAATCCCGGTCACTCCATGTGAGATTTGTGCTGGACAAAGCGGAGGCGGGACAGGTTTTTCTCTGGGTACTCCGGTTTTCCCTGTCATATTTCATTTCAGCAACATTCTCCAGTATCATTTCATTTCATCTGTCATTCATTAACCATTGCCCCAGAGAAGTGCGGCAGGCTTCGGCAGCCGGCACAGTTCCTACCCTCGCCGCTAGATGGGGATTTCATTAATTCCATTCTTGACCCGGTCGAATGACTGGAAACAGGCTGTGGATTTTCATGTATTTAATATTACCGGTAATAAAGGTGAAATATTAATGTTTAATATTTAGACTGAATTAAAGTGATATTTTGAAATCGAGAACGATGGGGTGAAATTTCCTTTTTGGGATCATTGTAAGTATCTGGGTGTTAATAAAGGAAAGATCTTCATTGGGGTAATCACATAAATGGGATTGTAAATAAAGGGTACAGATCTCTGCACATGGTTATGAGGGTGTTTTTAAGGGTTGTAGTAAGGATGTAAAGGAGAGGGCATATAAGTCTCTGGTAAGACCCCAACTAGAGTATGGTTCCAGTGTATGGGACCCTCACCAGGATTACCTGATTCAAGAACTGGAAAAAATCCAAAGAAAAGCAGCTCGATTGGTTCTGGGTGATTTCCGACAAAAGAGTAGCGTTACAAATATGTTGCAAAGTTTGGGCTGGGAAGAATTGGGAGAAAGAAGACGAGCTGTTCGACTAAGTGGTATGTTCCGAGCTGTCAGCGGAGAGATGGCGTGGGAGGACATCAGTAGACGAATAAGTTTGAATGGCGTTTATAAAAGTAGGAAAGATCACAAAATGAAGATAAAGTTGGAATTCAAGAGGACAAACTGGGTCAAATATTCATTTATAGGAAGGGGAGTTAGAGATTGGAATAACTTACCAAGGGAGATGTTCAATAAATTTCCAATTTCTTTGAAATAATTTAGGAAAAGGCTAGGAAAAGAACAGATAGGGAATCTGCCACCTGGGCGACTGCCTTAAATGCAGATCAGTATTGATTGATTGACAAAGCGACCAAAAAGTGTAATTCAAAAAAATTTTAACAGCAAACCCGAACTGTGGGAGACGGTTATACAGAAATGGCTTGAGCTGTTGTTACCACGAGTGGTGTAGTGATAAATTTATCTGTGGGGAAACAGTGTAGGCTTATACGAGGCGAAGGGGTGATATGGAATAGTCCCTAGAATAGAGGGGTGTCGGAAGTTCCTCACCCTTCCCCGGAAAACGTTGACAACTCAGAACAAAATGGCGAATTTTGAGGTCTTTTGCCTGTGATTTCAATTACAACATAGCCTACTCGTACTTTGTGACATTGTTAACATATTGAAATCAAAACCAAACCCCATGGCAATACAATCCTTGAAGGGCCTTGGCCTACCAAGCGACCGTTGCTCAGCCCGAAGGTCTGCAGATTACGAGGTGTCGTTTGGTCAGCCCGACGAATCCTCTCGGCCGTTATTCTTGGCTTTCTAGACCGGGGCCGCTATCTCCCCGTCAGATAGATCCTCAATTCTAATCACGTAGGCTGAGTGGACCTCGAACCAGCCCTCAGATCCAGGTAAAAATCCCTAACCTGGCCGGGAATCGAACCCGGGGCCTCCGTATAAGAGGCAGTCACACTACCCTTACACCACGGGGCCGACTTTAATATTGTTACCGGTAATATAAAATTATTTCTATTATGTCTTTTTAATGGTGATAGACCGAAAATCTATTACAATATTCACTCATATCAAATCAACGTCAAACAATACAATTTACAGAATGTCAGATTATCTCATATTGTACTTCGCTCGGAGAATTATAAAACAATTGAGATGGTGGAAGTGGTGGTGATTTTTTTTTTTTTTTTTTTGCTAGTTGCTTTACGTCACACCGACACAGATAGGTCTTATGGCGACGATGGGACAGGAAAGGCCTGGGAATGGGAAGGAAGCGGCCGTGGCCTTATTTAAGGGACAGCCCCAGCGAACTAGCCCGGTGATTATTGTTTTGAGAGGAAGAACAACTGGGCAACCATCTTCTATTAACACTAATGACCATGCGGTTAGGGACGGGCGGCTGTGAGCTTGCATCCTGGAGGTAGTGGGTTCGAGTCCCAATGTCGGCAGCCCTGAAGATGGTTTTCCGTGGCTTCCCATTTTCATACCAGGCAAATGCTGGGACTGTACCTTAATTAAGACCCATTGCTAGGCCTTTCTTGTTCCATCGTCGCCACAAGATCTGCAACGTAAAGACCATAGAAACACAAGGGCCACGAAGGCGTGAAAATGAAAAACTCCTCGTGAATTAATGCTGTAGTGTCGGGGTCGGAAAATAACAAGAGTTGACCAAGGGAGATCGGATAGGATACATGAAAGTGAGGAATCTGGCACAAGTAAGTGAATGTAATGTCATGACTCAGATAAGGGCCCTGTCGTCGCTAACCGACGCTCCCCAAGTTAAGACCCCCTATGGGTGGGGGCGATAGAATAACACCAACGGTATACCCTGACTGTCCTAACAGGTGACTAAAAGGAGTCCCAGGGGTTCAGAACTTGGGAGCGTGCGTTGGCGACCACGGGGCCTTGAGCTGAGTACTGAATTGCTTCCCGTTACTTGTGCCAGGCTCCTCACTTTCATCTATCCTCTCCGACCTCCCTTGGTCAACTCTTGTTCTTTTCCGACCTCGACGGTATTTGAGCACTCGAGGCCCTTCGTGGCCCTTGTCTTTCTCTGGCCAATACCTTCAGTTTTCGAAGTGTCGGGACCCTCTGATTAGTCTAGCGCAGGGATGGCATGTGTTTATTACCTTTTACTGTGCTATCGGTGATTTTCCTTTAAAATCATCATGAAACCCATCATCTGACTTTATTTATTTATTACAATTCATTATTCGATTGAATATTTGTTGATTTTAGTTTACAAACAAAACCTTTTAAAAACAGGTAAATTGTATGAATAAGCTATACTTTTGCTTTAACCTATTAAATTTTGTAAAAAGTATGGCCATAGAAATGAGAGTTACTTCTTTATTAAAGCGTAATATTAAAATATGCTATGTTGCTAGATTTCTGACATACTTATTACATGTTAAAAACATTTAAGGATGTTAGTAGCCTATGTAGACTGACGTGGTGGTTGCCCACTTGCAATCACCACCACCACCACCACCACCGGGGTTGACCAAAGGCATATTTGATGCTGATATTTTATCTTGCATCAAGTACCGAGTAAATTATCCCTATCACAAGACATACCCATTGCCAGAGATTTCACAATAACATAGGTCATTTAACAGTTTTCTAGATCCACAGATCCAATAATGTCCAAACGCTAAAACTCACTTTCATTTCTTTTCACGTCCTTTCGGATATATTACTCCCTGGATCAATTGTTCTCTCTCTGCTTTTCACTTTCTTCGGGTAATAACTCGCAAAGAATACGCACTGACGATTTCTAAAGAGTCTGTTCTTTTCTTCGTTTCTTTTCGAAAGCAGCTACCGACCACACTTGGTTCTTTTTAACGCCCGGCCTGTCCCATTTTGCCAATTTACAGCGGGAACATTCTCCACTGGACACAAGGCCGCGGTGCGAGCGGCATTTGTTAGTTTTTAACCGCTAGTGATTTACGACCTGTTCAAGGAGGCTCTTTTCATTTCTTTCTCCCTTCCTTTTTTTTTCTTTTCTCGGAGGACCATAATTCGCGTAATTGTGTCTTAGACGGCCACTATTAGCTGCCTCTTTAATTTTTATGACCGGCCGACCGTAAAGGAACTATTATCTTCTTTTGTTTCTTTATGCTCTTCCAATGGGGAGCATCTGTCAACGCCAGTTATTGTAATTTCAGATCGCCACGTGCTCCATCACGTCCAGACACGTTCTGGGTTTTAGATAACATTTATATTTCCATGGAGCATGTTGTATAAACATGGCAGGGAAGTCAGCACAGGAGTTACATAATAAAAGGTCACCAACGAGTCTGATCCGACACGACAGTATAGAGACATCAGTGGATCAGCCTCATTAATCTAATTCATTGTTGATGGAACGCTTGGGTTATTCTCTCCTTTTAGAGTTTGGGTCAACGCGCCAATAACCGCACGTAGGTTTCGTAACCTGTGTGACCACAGTGTTTGAATCGATTGTTTCAAATGGACTGATATATATATTACTGTTATCTGCTTTAAAAAAGAGAAACACATATCTCTTTTTGTTTTTAGAAAATCCACGTATGCGGGGTAAAAATAAGTGAAAAGGGGTTGAATCCTTTTCATGAGGATACTTATATCTCAAAAACTGAAGATTTTACATAGGCTACTTGAAAACTGGTACATGGAATCTCCTTAAAAAATAGAGGAACATTTTTTTGTTTTCCGAAAATCCACTTAAGGAGGTTGAAAGAAGTTAAAAATGGGGGTGCATTTTTAAAATGAATACATCTCAAAAACTAAACTTGTTACGGACATAAAAATTGGTATTTCGAATCTCCTTTAGAAGTAAATAAACACCTATTTGTTTATTTTCGGAAAATCAATTTAAATGGCGGAGGGAGAAATAAGTGAAAAAGGAGTTGAATTATGTTTATGAGGATACTTACATTTCAAAAACTGAAGACGTTACTGACGTGAAAATTGGTATTTGGAATCTCCTTTAAAAATAAACAAACACGTATTTCTTGGTTTTTCAACTTGGGAGAGAACTGTTTCTCACACGTAGAGTTCCAGAGTTAGCTCTGCCAGTACCCTGGTCTAAAAGCAATACCACAAACTCGGTTTACAAAGAGGTTCTGGGGTAAATTATACGCAATTTTTCGGTTCTTTTTATACTTCAGGAATTTTCATATAATGTCTTCGTGCAGTAAAATGAAATGCTGTATGGCTTTTAATGCCTGGAGTGTCCGAGGACAAGTTCGGCTCGTCAGGTGCAGGTCTTTTGATTTGATGCCCGTAGGCGACCTGCGCGTCTTGATGGGGGTTAGGAACCAAGAAAGATGTTCAATAAATTTCCAATCAATCAATATTGATCTGCATTTAGGGCAGTAGCCCAGGTGGCAGATTCTCTATCTGTTGTTTTCCTAGCCTTTTCCTAAATGATTTCAAAGAAATTGGACATTTCATAATAATAATGTTATTTGTTTTACGTTTACGGTTTTCGGAGACGCCGAGGTGCCGGAATTTAGTCCCGCAGGAGTTCTTTTACGTGCCAATAAATCTTTTTTTGCTAGGGGCTTTACGTCGCACCGACACAGATAGGTCTTATGGCGACGATGGGATAGGAAAGGCTTAGGAGTTGGAAGGAAGCGGCCGTGGCCTTAACTAAGGTACAGCCCCAGCATTTGCCTGGTGTGAAAATGGGAAACCACGGAAAACCATTTTCAGGGCTGCCGATAGTGGGATTCGAACCTACTATCTCCCGGATGCAAGCTCACAGCCGCGCGCCTCTACGCGCACGGCCAACTCGCCCGGTACCAATAAATCTACCGACACGAGGCTGGCGTTTTTGAGCACCTTCAAATAGCACCGAACTGAGCCAGGATCGAACCTGGCAAGTTGGGGTCAGAAGGCCAGCGCCTTAACCGTCTGAGCCACTCAGCCCAGCAATTGGAAATTTATTGAACATCTCCCTTGGTAAGTTATTCCAATCCCTAACTCCCCTTCCTATAAATGAATATTTGCCCCAGTTTGTCCTCTTGAATTCCAACTTTATCTTCATTTTGTGATCTTTCCTACTTTTATAAACGCCACTCAAACTTATTCGTCTACTGATGTCATTCCACGCCATTTCTCCGCTGACAGCTCTGAACATACCACTTAGTCGAGCAGCTCTCCTTCTTTCTCTCAAGTCTTCCCAGCCCAAACTTTGCAACATTTTTGTAACGCTACTCTTTTGTCGGAAATCACCCCGAACAAATCGAGCTGCTTTTCTTTGGACTTTTTCCAGTTCTTGAATCAGCAGGCCCCGATTTACAAATGGGAGGACTGGGCATTTGCCCAGGGCGCCAGTTTTTGAGGGGCGGCGGCCGGCGGATCGAGTAATTATGGACAGCGTGAATTACATCTTAAATTCATTACATTGAAATTACTTTTACATTCCACAAATTATTCCAATTATTTTATTAGACTATATAAAACACTTTAAACTATTCTACCTTTAAAACCACCGAGCTCGATAGCTGCAGTCGCTTAAGTGCGGCCAGTATCCAGTAATCGGGAGATCGTGGGTTCGAGCCCCACTGTCGGCAGCCCTGAAGATGGTTTTCCGTGGTTTCCCATTTTCACACCAGGCAAATGCCGGGGCTGTACCTTAATTAAGGCCACGGCCGCTTCCTTCCACTTCCTAGGCCTTTCCTATCCCATCGTCGCCATAAGACATATCTGTGTCGGTGCGACGTAAAGCAAGTAGCAAAAAAAAAAAAAAAAAAAAAAAAAGAAAACTTTAAAACCTGAACTTAATCTATATATTTAAATTTTATAAAGAAAAAGTATCTTATTTCTAAAATTGTTTACTTACATACAAACTATCAGACTGAACCAACGGCTTTTTAAATAAAAATAAAAACAGCCTCTTCTTATTTGGCTGTTATCTTTATTTGGTTTGATAAGTTTAATTATGAGAACTGTATTTGCATAATGTGCTGTTTTAAAACTCATAATCTTGAAAACTGTAATATTTAATTTGTAAACAATTATTTTTAGAGGAACAGGAAAACGAGCAGAGAGGCGGGCGGCTAAATATTGTTTGCCCAGGGCGCTAACTACTTGAAATCGGGGCCTGTGAATCAGGTAATCCTGGTGAGGGTCCCATACACTGGAACCATACTCTACTTATATGCCCTCTCCTTTACATCCTTACTACAACCCCTAAACACCCTCATAACCATGTGCAGAGATCTGTACCCTTTATTTACAATCCCATGTATGTGATTACCCCAATGAAGATATTTCCTTATATTAACACCTAGATACTTACAATGATTTATTTGCAATCGTTAGAAAAGGCTAGGAGAACAACAGATAGGGAATCTGCCACCTGGGCGACTTTCCTAACTGCAGATCAGTGGTGACTGATTGATTGATTGATTGAAGGCCGCGAACTACTAAACCTGTTCTCATTGCCGGCCCCAGGTGCAAGAGGTGAGCAAATTTAACAAGTTTTTACTTTACATTCGTATTTTTTTGATCCCGTTACACACCAAGTTCTTTGACCTTTTGGGAATGGCCCCATCAATGTGACAAAAATGGCTGACCACCATTACAGTTAAATGGCAGATGTTGGGGCGCTGTATCCGTTTTTAGGAGAAAAGTTTAACAAAACTGACCAAGGAATTTATGCTATAAGAGGGACAAAGAATAAAGGTTTATTTAGAAAGAAAAAGAAACGAAGAGAGACGATCTATAATGGTTGGACAGACCGACAATACTCATGCACACACAAAAGTCACCCCTCATAATATATCTGATTCTCGCACACTTTTTTCTCTCTTCTTAGCGCGTGCACGGTTGTGATTGGTTCTTTTAGAGCGAGGGGAGAGTTGTAGAGGGGGATAAAGAAAACATAAAGAATACTCAGCGGGGTGGGGTTGGCTCGTGTGTGGAGCGTGGCTCTCAATAAAACTCTGGATCGAGGTTAAAAGATCATAGGAGGGTGGAGTGGAGGGGATATGTGTGCGAGAGGCAGCCTTGCTGATGCTGCAAATCCTGTACGAAAACATGAGCAAAAAATACATGGTGGATCCTTCGGAGCGGATAATAAGAAATCTCAATCGAACGGTACTTCAGGAAGTACTGTACCAGCTACAGTCGAAATCGCTTATTACGGCATGTCGTACAACACGGAGTATTATTATCAGACTTTTGGAGAAATTTATCGACTATAACGTCCAATGTTGATGTTTGTTTGTTACCCGCAGTGTGCGAAATCGTGGGGGGAGGGGGGGGAGGGAGGGATTTCTCCCCACCGACGATTTTATCTCAACGGTCCCCCCCCCCCCCCCACTAAAATTGCCCGGGGAGAATTCTTTCATTATAAAATTATGAGGAAAATGTAGAATACATATAATTTATGACTGAAATTAATTATTTTTACTGTACATATTCTTATGAAAACATCAGCAATAATTCAAGTAACTACCAGGCCTTGCCGGACCTGCAACCTATTATTCATGTTTCACTCTGACAAGTCCATCTGAAACCCGGGAAAAAGTACAAATTACTTGAAGCTCTCCTGCTTTGTCATTTCTCTAAGTAGCTCGAACTTGGAGAAGGTGTATTTCCGATAAGTGGCCAACAGGACAATATGCACTTAAGCAGTGTACAAACCGACACATATTTTCAGTCAAAACTTAGCCCTGGTAGAAGAAGGTTCCACCAATAAAGCAATAAATCGAGACAAATCGCGCCTCGTCTGGCCTTTCGTAAGAAAACGACAGTCTCTCAAAACTTGTCATTCGCTTTATAACAACAAAATTCAAACAAAAAGATCTACAATTTACATTTGTCTGGGGGGAGAGGGTAATTAAATTACAGGAGAAATTTAACCCGCCGCGAAATACTGCCTGAAATAAATACTAGTAGTTAAGCCCTATGTCCCTTCCCCACCACCACCACCATTTATTTCGGATTTCGCACCCGTTTGGGGATTGTTGACAACAATGTAAAGCTTAATTTCGAGCTCTTCTTTTCAACAGACTGTAGATTTCAAATCAAGCCAAACATCTCTCTGAGGATATCGCAAAAGAAAGAAGAGTCGTGCATATTATGTATGAGAGGTGACGTTTGTGTGTGCGTTACTATTGAAGAAAAATCGTACACATTACACTGATTGCAAAATGGTGAAACAAACTTCAGCAACGCGAAGGAATTGGATTTATGACACTCAACGATATCTACAATTTGAAAGGACCACTCATGTATAAGCGAAGACCGTTTCCGACCTAGTTCTCTCCTCACTTACGAGGGGAGGAGGTCAAATATGAACGGGATTTTTTTTTTTTTTTTGAAATTCAGTTTTGAAAAACACAAGGCGATTACAATTTATTTTTCCACATAGTTTCCTGCTTTGGAAATGCATTTGCACCAGCGTATGGGCAGCTTCTTGATGCCCTCATCGTAAAAAGTACAGGGTCGTGTCACCAGCCAGTTGCGCACAAAGTCTCGTCATCTTCAAATCCTTGCCCTTTAGAGCTTCTTTGAGCGGTCCGAACAAATGGAAATCGCAGGTCGATAAGTCCGAGCTGTAAGGAGGATGATCAAGTGTAATCCAGTGCATGTCCTGCAGCTTGGAGACAGTTAAGGCTGTAGTATGGGGCCGCGCATTGTCGTGGAAGAGGGTGACCTGTCGAATCGGTTGGTCTCGTCTTTTACGGCGATATGCAACCCTCGCCTTGTTCAACAGCTCGCAGTAGTAAGCAGCATTGATTGTACGTCGCTCATGCAAAAAAGAAAACAGTCAGCAAAATGCCTTGCCGATCAAAAACCTTGCCAGCTGACAGTCGAGTCTTGGCTTTCACTGGTGCTGCCTCCGCTTTCCTCCGCCACTCCTTACTGGTTTGTTTGGATTCGGAACTGTGGTGGTGGACCCATGTTTCGTCTCAGGTGACGATCCGACTCAAAATGCATCGCCTTCTCCGGCAAACCTTGCTGTAAGCCCCTGACAGATCTCCAAACGTTTCAACTTCAGATTTTCGGTCAAAAGGCGAGGGACCCAACTGGAACACACTTTACGGAACTGTAGGTCGTTTGTGATGATTGTTTGACAGTTCCCATTACTGATTCCGACTTGTTCTGCAATTTCTGACACTCTCGCCCGTCGATCGTCGTCAATTATGTCTTTGACCACACTAATGTTTTCATCTGTAATGCTGGTCCAAGGACGGCGATCGTGTTGCTGATTTTCCACACGTTCTCGTCCTTGCTTGAACTTTTTATGCCAGGCAAACACATGCGTCCCGGTCTAGAAAGCCAAGAATGACGGCTGAGAGGATTCGTCGTGCTGAACACTTAACACCTCGTAATCTGCAGGCCTTCGGGCTGGGCAGCCGTCGCTTGCTAGGCCAAGGCCCTTCAAGAACTGTAGTGCCATGGGGTTAAAAACATGCGTCCTTGACAATGTTTGATCACCGAACTGTGATCTCTGGCAAATTTCCGCCGCTGTAACGCCTTCACGAGCAAGAAATTTTATAACAATGCGTTGCGCAGTGGAGGGGGTTCACCTGTTGCTCCGACATCGTGAGCGTTACTGACGAAATGGCGGGAAATATCTAACATCACGCTCTATCAACTCCTAACGGTCCCGCGTAAGCACAGCAGAAGCGCGAGGCCAGTCGTACCAACTGTTGATGTTCAGGAACAAAAATCCCGTTTATACTTGATCGACCTTCGTATTTCACTGACATATTATTGCTGTACGAGCTGTGTAAATTATTAGAAGTAAAATTCCTCTCAATCTCACTCCACAAATACTGCACTCATTTCACTTAGGTTTCTTGAAGTTTTAACTTTTTTCTGATAATTGACCATGTAGGCCTACGACTTACAGATGACATTTCTAGCAACAACAAAAGGTTTGTGCCACTATCGCCTATAACGAGCGTCAATTGGCTGTCCCTTCGCGGACGTTATGACCGCTTTCGACTGTATTTCAAATTATTGGGATAGGCCTACATAAGTACTTGAAAATAACTAAGATCCTGCAATAGGAATTAAGAGCCGTATTGAGAAAAACAGACGAGAATTTATCAAACTTTAAAATATTTTGTGCAGTCTACGACTTAACATCCACCTGAGAACCAGAATGTTGATGTTCCACGTCTTTCTCGCACCGTACTTTATTACAGAGTGGAAGGATGAACGTTTACTGACGAGAGATAAGTTTGAGCCATGGAGTTATCGCTGCCTGTACCATGTCTAAAATGAAACAGGAATGCGTCGTATGAACAAAGGAAAATAAGCTATAAAATCTACCAAGATAAGGAAAATGGTATACTTTGGTCATATAAAAAGGAATAAGAAATACCACCTTCTCAAACTCATCGTTGAAAGGGGGGAGGAATAAAATGGCGTATGGCTTTTAGTGCCGGGAGTGTCCGAGGACAAGTTCGGTTCGCCAGGTACAGGTCTTTTGAATTCACTCCCGTAGGCGACCTGCGCGTCGTGATGAGTATGAAATGATGATGAAGACGAGACATATACCCAGCCCCCGTGCCAGCGAAATTAACCAATTAAGGTTAACATTCCCCACCCTGCCGGGAAACGAACCCGGGGCCCCTGTGAGCAAAGGCCAGCACGCTAACCATTTAGTCATGGAACCGGACGTTGAAGGGAAAATGGAAGGTGAAAGAGGACCTGCATGGCTGAAGAACATACGTGAATGGTCTGATTTGACAATATTACCGCCAACGACCATTCAAGAAAAGGCACAGGAATAATAATAATAATAATAATAATAATAATAATAATAATAATAATAATAATAATCATCATCATCATCATCACCATCCTAAAATATAGGCATAGCCTATACAATCTATATCGCGATTGAGCTATCTAAGACATTTGATAGGGTGTATCATGGGAGACTACTGGCAAAAATGAGTGCAATAAGACTTGACAAAAGAGTGACTGAATGGGTTGCTATATTTCTAGAAAGTAGAACTCTCAGAATTAAAGTAGGCGAAGCTTTATCTGACCCTGTAATAATTAAGAAGGGAATTCCTCAAGGCAGTATTATTGGACCTTTATGTTTTCTTGTATATATCAATGATATGAGTAAAGAAGTGGAATCAGAGGTAATGCTTTTTGCAGATGATGTTATTCTGTACAGAGTAATAAATAAGTTACAAGTTTGTGAGCAACCGCAAAATGACCTCGATAATGTTGTGCGATGAACAGCAGACAATGGTATGTTGATAAACGGGCTTAAAAGTCTGGTTGTGAGTTTCACAAATAGGAAAAGTCCTCTCAGTTTTAATTACTGCGTTGATGGGGTGAAAGTTCCTTTTGGGGATCATTGTAAGTAACTAAGTGTTAATATAAGGAGAGATCTTCATTGGGGTAATCACATAAATGGGATTGTAAATAAAGGGTACCGATCTCTGCACATGGTTATGAGGGTATTTAGGGGTTGTAGTAAGGAAGAAAGGAGAGGGCATATAAGTCTCTGGTAAGACCCCAAGTAGAGTATGGTTCCAGTGCAGGGGACCCTCACAAAGATTACTTGATTCAAGAACTGGAAAAAGTCCAAAGGAAAGCAGCTCGATTTGTTCTGGACGATTTCCGACAAAAGAGTAGCGTTACAAAAATGTTGCAAAGTCTGGGCTGGGAAGAACTGTGAGATAGGAGTCGAGGTGCTCTACTAAGTGGTATGTTCCGAGCTGTCAGTGGAGAGATGGCGTGTAATGACATCAGTAGATGAATAAGTTTGAGTGGTATTTTTAGAAGTAGGAAAGATCACAATATGAAGATAAAGTTGGAATTCAAGAGGACAAATTGGGATAAATATTCGTTTATGGGAAGCGGAGTTAGGGATTCGAATAACGTCCCAAGGGAGATGTTCAATAAATTTCCAATTTCTTTGCAATCATTTAAGAAAAGGCTAGGAAAACAACAGATAGGGAATCTGCGACCTGGGCGACTGCCCTAATGCAGATCAGTATTGATTGACTGACCTACGCTGATGGTGGTAGTGATTGTTGTTTTAAGATGAAGTACAATTAACTATCGTCTACATAACACAAATCAGAGAGAAAAAAATAGAGGGGATTCGACAATTCGAAAACTGAGATATCGGTCAAAGAAAGTCAAGGGCCGCGAAGGGCATGAAAATGAAAGACTCCCTAGGCCTCGAGTGCTCTAATACCGTCGGGGTCGGAAAAGAACAAGAGTTGACCAAGGGAGGTCGGATAGGATAGATGAAAGTCAGGAGCCGGGTACAAGTAAGTGGAAGCAATGCCAGAACTCAGCTAAGGGCCCCGTGGTCGCCAACCCACGCTCCAAAGTTCAGAGCCGCTGAGGCCCCTTTTAGTCGCCTCTTACGACAGTCAGGGGATACCGTAGGTGTTATTCTACCGCATCTACCCACAGGGGGTTTAGTTTTGATATATCAGGAGCCTGGCTACTGTCACCTAACTCGAGAAATTGTAAGCAATGTCAGCTGCTATAATTTTTATGGGCTTAGCAAGCGGACAAACAATTGCGTTGGTAACCTGAACTTGTTTAGCGCTATTTAACACGGCCGAGAAATAATGAATCATCGGGCATGCAGGACCATTAAATTGCCACGTGCTCTTAGCAAAATAAATGACAAACAATGGTCGCCCTCAAGGTTTGTTTGTGTTGGCCAAGAGGTCACTCGCAAGAAAACACGAGGATACGATATTGAACAGTAAGAAACGTGTCTTGATATTCTCTATATTTGGTTCGCTGAATAATGATAGTTTAGTCTCCGTTTTAAGATTAATCATGGTTTGTTTAGAGCTAAAACTGCATTTTATGATGAAAAGAACGCGTGCGAGATCATGGAAGTTCCTCCTATCCTTTATATCATGCGTTATAACAGTACTTGTTTGATAATTGTTTGCATGAAGGAACTTTACCAAATGAATGGAGAGTTGCTATAGTAGCCCCTGTATATAAAGGAAAGGGTGATAGACATAAAGCTGAAAATTACAGGCCAGTCAGTTTGACATGCATTGTATGTAAGCTTTGGGAAAGCATTCTTTCTGATTATATAAGACATGTTTGCAAAATTAATAACTGGTTTGATAGAAGGCAGTTTGGGTTTAGGAAAGGTTATTCCAATGAAGCTCAACTTGCAGGATTCCAGCAAGTTATAGCAGATATCCTGGTTTCAGGAGGTCAATTGGACTGTATCGCGATTGACCTGTCTAAGGCATTTGATAGGGTAGATCATGGGAGACTACTGGCAAAAATGAGTGCAATTGGACTTGACAAAAGAGTGACTGAATGGGTTTCTACAAAATAGAACTCAGAGAATTAGAGTAGGTGAAGCTTTATCTGTCCCTGTAAAAATTAAGAGGGGAATTCCTCAAGGCAGTATTATTGGAACTTTATGTTTCCTTATATATATCAATGATATGTGTAAAGAAGTGGAATCAGAGGTAAGGCTTTTCGCAGATGATGTTATTCTGTACAGAATAATAAATAAGTTACAAGATTGTGAGCAACTGCAAAATGACCTCAATGATGTTGTGAGATGGACAGTAGGCAATGGTATGATGATAGCGGCGATAAAAGTCAGGTTGTGAGTTTCACAAATAGGAAAAGTTCTCTCAGTTTTAATTTCTGCGTTGATGGGGTGAAAGTTCCCTTTGGGGATCATTGTAAATACCTAGGTATCATTATAAGGAAAGATCTTCATTGGGGTAATCACATAAATATGATTGTTAATAAAGGGTACACATCTCTACACATGGTTATGAGAGTATTTGGGGGTTGTGGTAAGGATGTAAAGGAGAGGGCATATAAGTCTCTGGTAAGACCCCAACTAGAGTATGGTTCCAGTGTATGGGACCCTCACCAGGATTACCTGATTCAAGAACTGGAAAAAATCCAAAGAAAAGCAGTTCGATTTGTTCTGGGTGATTTCCGACAAAAGAGTAGCGTTACAAAAATGTTCCAAAGTTTGGGCTGGGAAGACTTGGAAGAAAGGAGACGAGCTGCTCGACTAAGTGGTATGTTCCGAGCTGTCAGTGGCGAGATGGCGTGGGAGGACATCAGTAGACGAATAAGTTTGGATGGTGTCTTTAAAAGTAGGAAAGATCACAATATGAAGATAAAGTTGGAATTCAAGAGGATAAATTGGGGCAAATTATCGTTTATATGAAGGGGAGTTAGGGATTGGAATAACTTACCAAGGGAGATGTTCAATAAATTTCCAATTTCTTTGCAATCATTTAAGAAAAGGCTAGGAAAACAACAGGAGGGAATCTGCCACCTGGGCGACTGGCCCAAATGCAGATCATTAGGCCTAATGATTGATTGATTGATTGATTGATTGATTGATTGATTGATTGATTGATTGATTGATTGATTGATTGATTGATTGGAACAGAGCAAATCTTAATGTCAGTCAATAATATGTTCTTATTTCCATTAATTTCACGTGGTTATGGCATTGTTTTCAACTATTTTTTGCCTGATGATGCTAGCAATGTAATCGACACGACGAGATGATTTAGTAAATACGTTCGTGTGATTATTGTCAGCCCCTTAAAGGAGATACACCGATGTGGATAGACGGTGTATATCTTTTATCGGAAAATGCGTGTCAGTTGTAGGTTAATTACATCACGCAGTTCGTTGTACATACCCCATTTGATTGTCTGTACATGAAAGCGCTGACTTGGTATCGGTTAATAAATAAATAAATAAATAAATAAATAAATAAATAAATAAATAAATAAATAAATAAATAAATAAGTTAATTAATTAACTAAGTTATTTTCTTTATACGAAAAATAGCAACTGGTTTTCATGTTAATGGGTGAAGACTTGCTTCGTCAATGTCACGTCCCGTAATATAACCACAGCAATGAAGTGATGACCGCGTCTGCCGATTTTGGGACATGCCCTGTTCTTGTTATCACTTAATGACCTGTTCCAGCAGAACACAATCTCTCAGTGCATTTGCTAAAGACTCGTGAAAAATTGTGAATGATGCAGGGCCTACATGATCCACTATATATCTATGGATGTTACAATGAGTATGTAATTCTTGTGTAGATTGCACATTATATTACATATGCACATTGTGCTGAATGCATATTAAAAACAATGTAACCTACCCAATAAAATGCATCGCATGTAGGAAACAAGCAAACTTGAGGAGGCTCAGGAAAATTAGGGCTATGGGATCAGACAAAAGAGTGACTCAATGGGTGGTTAAATTTCTAGACAATAGAACACAGAGTAGATGAAGCGTTTACCTGATCCTGTAACTATTAACACAAGAGTTCCTCAACACAGTATTATTGGACACATGTTTTCTTATATAGGCTACCCGTCCAGTGTTTCTTGTTAAGAAGCTCTGAAAAGAGCTGCTTCCATTTGGATGGAAGGGCTGGAGAACCTGATTTGAAACGGTTTTCTTGTTATTGTAATATATTCAATTCTATATATATCTGTAAATTTTACGCCATACGCTAAATAATAATAATAATAATAATAATAATAATAATAATAATAATAATAATAATAATACGAGTAAAGAACTGGAATCACAAAGAAGACGTTTTTGCGGATGAGAGGTGGTAGTGGTGATTATTGTTTTAAGCGCAAGTACAACTAGGCAACCAGCCTCTACCACTAATCAGAGAGAAAAAAATGGAAGGGATCCGACACTTCGAAAAAAGAAAGTGACGGCCAAAGAAAGACAAGGGCCACGAAGGGCGTGAAAATGAAAGACTCCCTAGACCTCAAGTGTTCTAATATCATCGGGGTCGGAAATGAACAAGAGTTTATCAAGGGAGTTCGAATACTCGTAGCATAGAAGTAGCCATAAGTAAGTTGAAGCAATGCCAGGACACAGCTAAGGGTTCCGTGGTCGCCAACCCACGCCCCTGAGGATAGCCTATAAAGTGAAGAAAGCATTTAACTCGAGTTTCTTTCCATCGATTTTCTATCACACAACCTTGAGTTGAGGAAGCGATGCACTACAGAAGGCGGAGAAAACTCTTAGATTGTCAACCGACTGTCAAACAAGCGCCTGCTTAATTTTTTTATAAATTCTGGCCAATCAGCGCAGATTTTCAGAATTAGTTACAGTTCCAAGGTTTAAGATTTCAAGCAGCCAGTTGTAAACGCTAACCATCTGACTATGGAGCTACTTCTCGCTGGCCTCTTACTTCTTTGGTTCCTAGCCATTATTTCTTTTTTGTTCTCCCTCAGTCCGCTACCACGTACCACACCGTTTTTGTAAACGCAGGTGCAATTTGCGGTGCACACGACCAGGCTGGCCTTTCCTCCCTTTTAACTGACCTCTCGTCTCCCCCATTCCCCTTCTTCTGCACTCGGTAAAATGAGCGGAGGGAAAAAAAGGGAGTGTAGCAGTCAAAAATGTCTGTTCTTTCCCTGTGTCCACACGCGTACAATAATCGCTATCACATCCCCTCGGAACTCGCGTGCTGCTCGCCGTACAGGGGGCTCTGCTGTTGCTTAGCTACCGACCAGATCTCACCTCTCATTCTCGGTATTTACAGTTAAAGTAATTTAGAAGCGATTATTTTAAAGGGCTCGTTCTTAGTTCGAGAAATAAAAAAAAATATCAATGCTTAAAAAATTCGCTCTTTTTAAATGTTGAAAGAAGTTTGAAATGTTGATTGTTGATATCGTGATCGTCGCCGCGGGACCATTTGATTTACGTCTGTTGCGAACCACAATTTCACAAATTCCACTCGGGCTGATCGGAATTCGAACCGTGACTGCCTCAATTAGAAGTCAGAGACGATACCCTCTGGCCATCCTGCATCTCCCCCTATTGTTGTATTGACTGCAGATCGTACCTTCAACAGTTCGACCACCAGAAGTCATAGAAGATGTTTACTAAGGAAAGGACGAATGAGGCAGTTTCCTGTTGGTTTCTTTGCCGATCGAGAAGATGTTATTACATATCAATATTTCCTGTGGGTGGGAGCGGTAGGATAACACCCACGGTATCCCCTGCCTGACGCGAGAACTGACTAATAGGTGTCCTAGGGGCTCTCAGTTTGGGAACGTGGGTTGGCAGAGATGAATGCATGCAACAAATATTAGGGCCTATATCGATTTGCGTGAAAAATATTTTGGTCACCGCACAGTTCGTGAAATCTTGCACAACGAATGTGAATGAGATTTTGATTATAGTAGCTGAGGACTCTAGAGTTAGGCATTTCTCAACCAAACGTTGGGGACTGACGAATCTCGTGAAACTGAAGGCATAGAGCAAGTTTGAGCATATTTGAACGTTAGTGCATAATATTCTGTCTTTTTATTCGCGACTGGCATAAAGCGAGGCAACTTTGGCCAACCCTGCAAGTGTGCGCTGGGAGGGAAGGCCGGAGGAATTTGTGCAGTTCCTAGAAGAGTCATACTGACAAGCTGAGAAGTTCCTTCCTCCACCACCACCCACCCCCTTCCATTTTCCAACAAACTGGGATGTCGTCAGGGATACCGCCTTGTGATATCTCTTCAACAGTGAAGAAGTGGACAGAAGATGCTCATATTATAGTGGATTTCATGATACATCTGCCAAGATCAAGTCATCAAATCATCATCAAAAGGCCAAATCTTTGGAATAATTTACCAAGGGAGATTTCCAATTTTTTTGTAATTATTTAAGAAAGAACTGGGAAAACAATAGATAGGGAATGCCCTAAATGCAGATCAGTGGAAAGTGATTGATCTATCAGCACAGCAAAAGGGCCCCAACAGAAAACAACCTAGTACTCGAGAAAACTGCTAGTCTGATTGGGCTGCTAGAACCTGACCTCTTGGAAACAAAAGTTTAATGTAATTTGGTTGCACTTTCACGATATTGCCACTTTGAAATGTAGTCTAGTGATGATTCTCATTTTAAAAATAAAATTAGCTTTGTACTCTGTGGTGTAGTGCTGCCATCCCCGGAGACCGGGTTCGATTCCCGACTCTGCCACGAAATTTGAAATGTGGTACGAGGGCTGGAACGGGCGTCCACTGAGTCTCGGGAGGTCAAGTGAGTTTAGGGGAGCGGGTCGATTCCTACCTCGAAGTGGTTCTCCGTGGTTCCCCAGTTCTTCTCCAGGCAAATGCTGGGATAGTACCTAACTTAAGGCGACAACCGCTTCCTTCTCTGTTGCTTCTCTACCTCTTACAATCTTCCCATCCCGCAAAAAGACTCGTACTCTGGACAGTAAAGGGATTAACAAAGACTTATTTATTTTCATTTTGTAGCCTACTCCTTATCCAAGACTGTCCATACCATTCAGCAATTTCTCCAGATCTTTTGCAGGGTCAGATAAAGTAACAATATCATCGGCAAATCTCAGGGTTTTGATTTCCTCTCCCTGAACTTTTGATACCCTTTCCAAATTCTTCTTTGATTTCCTTTACTGCCTGTTCTATGTAAACATTGAAAAGGAAGGGGGACAAACTGCAGCCTTGCCTCACTCCTTTCTGGATTGCTGCCTCATTTTCAAAGCCCTCGATTCTTATCACTGCAGACTGATTTTTGTAGATAATTCTCCTTTCTCTGTATCTGATCCCGTTCACCTTCGGAATCTCAAACAGCTTGGTCCAATCAACATTATCAAATGCCTTTTCTCGGTCTACGAACGTCATGGAGGGTAGCATTCTATGGAAGTGAAACGTGGACGATAAAATAACTCAGGAAGAAAGGGAATAGAAGTTTTTGAAATGTGGTGTTGCGCAAGAATGCTGAAGGTGAGATGGATAGATAGAATCACGAATGAAGAGATGCTGAATCGTATTGGTGAGAGGAGATCGATTTGGCTAAATTTGACGAGAAGAAGAGACAGAATGATAGGTGATAGGATACATCTTAAGACACCCAGGACTTATGCAGTTTGGTTTTTGAAGGAAGTGTAGGTGGTAAGAACGGTAGAGGCAGACCAAGGTACGAATATGGCAAGCAGATTAGAGCAGATATAGGATCTAGTAGTTATGTATAAATGAAAAGGTTAGCACAGGATAGGGTGGCATGGAAGGCTGTATCAAACCAGTCTATGGACTGATGACTCAAACAACATCATGTAAAATTATTGCATTCTCAGGTCTAGTGATGACAATTATAATGAAGAATCGTGTGACGATGAGAAGCAGAATTGATGTTATTCAGTGTATGCAACGCACTGGTCAGTGAATGGCTCAGCAAAACGTGAGAAATTCAGAAGAGGAAGGAGTTCCCAGGGGAAGAAAGAAAGAGGAATCATTATGCCGAAAGAAACAATCTATTATTTTAAGACCAGTTTCAGAATGCTCCTCTTACACCTTGTAGTCTATCACAGCAGAAATATTGTGTAAAGGAGACGTGTAACTACATTGTGTGTACGAAGGTCGATCAAATATACACGGGATTTTTGTTCCTGAACATCAACAGTTCCTACGACTGGCCCCACGGTTCTGTCACGCTTAGGCGGGTCCGTTAGGAGTTGGGAGAGCGTGCTGTGAGATATTTCCCGCAGTTTGTTCAGTAACGCTCACGATGTCGGAGCAACAGGTGCATCCCTCCATTGCGCAGCGCATAATTATAACATTTCTTGCTCGTGAAGGAGTTACACCGGCGGAAATTTGCCAGAGATTGACTGCACAGTTCGGTGATCAAACATTGTCAAGGACGCATGTGTTTGCCTGGCATAAAAAGTTCAAGCAAGGACGAGAACGTGTGGAAAATCAGCAACACGATCGCCGTCCTTGGACCAGCATTACAGACGAAAACATTCGTGTGGTCAAAGACATTATTGACGACGATCGACGGGCGAGAGTTTCAGAAATTGCAGAACAAGTCGGAATCAGTAATGGGAACTGTCAAACAATCATCACAATCGACTAAGTTCCATAAAGTGTGTCCTAGTTGGATCACTCGCCTTTTCACCGAAAATCTGAAGTTGAGACGTTTGGAGATCTGTCAGGGGCTTACAGCAAAGTTTGCCGGAGAAGGCAATGCATTTTGAGTCGGATCGTCACCTGCGACGAAACATGGGTCCACCACTACACTTCCGAATCCAAACAAGCTAGTAAGGAGTGGTGGAGGAAAGGGGAGGCAGCACCAATGAAAGCCAAGCCTCGACTGTTAGATGGCAAGGTTCTTGCAACCGTTTTTTTTTTTTTTCGATCTGCAAGGCATTTTGCTGATTGGATTTTTGCATGAGCGACGCACAATCAATGCTGCTTACTACTGCGAGCTGTGGAACAAGGCGAGGGTTGCATATCGCCGCAAAAGACGATTCGACAGGTCATCCTCTTCCACGACAATGCGCGGCCCCATACTACAGCCTTAACTGTCTCCAAGCTGCAGGACATGCACTGGATTACACTTGATCATCCTCCTTACAGCCCGGACTTATCGCCCTGAGATTTCCATTTGTTCGGACCGCTTAAAGAAGCTCTAGGAGGGCAACGATTTGGAGATGACGAGAGTATGGAAGACTTCATGCGCAACTGGCTGGAGACACGACCCTGTTCTTTTTACGATGGGGCATCAAAAAGCTGCCTATACGCTGGGACAAATGCATTTCCAAAGCAGGAAACTATGTGGAAAAAAATTGCAATTGCCTTGTGGTTTTCCAAAAATGAATTAAAAAACTGAAGTCCCGTTGATCCTCCCTCGTTTAATTATGAACCTGTCAATCATCACTTATCTGCATTTGACCGCCTGGTGGCCATGATCGTTAAGGCGCTGAAGTCTAAACGGTCTGATAATGAGGCTAGCTGGTTCGATTCCCATTGGTCGAAAAATTTTCACCATCAGAATGTTGGCCGGCAGGGTAGGGGAGGTGGTGGTATACAATTTATCACTAGAATCCGTGCAAAAAGCCTGGATTAAATTCCAAACCTCTCCGCAGTGTTCATATAGAGTGAGAGCATACGACGTGATGGCGATTCGTCCGTCGGATGGAGACGTTAAGCCTTGAGCAGACCCTTTGGTGGTATTCGACAGGAGTAGGCTATGTGCCGGAACCGGGTTTCATCCTCTCCCTCGCTAGTATCATATGCCACGTTATTCATTTAATCTCATTAACTCCTCTGGTGAGGTTGACGTCAGTAAGGGCAACCGGGCGTACAACCTCGCTACGAAGATTCATCTAATTTCATATCGGATCCCGTAGGGATAATGATGGGGCATATTTAACTGATCTGCATTTAGGGCTATCGGTGGTGGTGATTGTTGTTTCAAGAGGAAATACCATCCTATATTAACACTAATCGGGGAAAAGAACGGAAGGGGTCCGACACTTCGAAAAATGAAGGTACCGGCACTGCCTTCGTGATGACCAGGCTGTACTGTAACGAGCGCGGGAAAGCAATCAGCTGATCGTTAGGGGGGAAGTTTAGCACATGAGTTAGTAGAGTTAAACATATATTTTCGCAGTTTTATTGAAATTATTAACGATGGCCGCATGTTCACTCAGATATATGTGAGAATGAGTCGTCATCGACTGCATTATTAAGAGGAAAGTCGTTAATTAGTGAAGAAAACTTAGTGTGAGCGTGTATTTATGTGAAGCTATAGGTTAAGAAGATCGTTCTTAAGTGTTTTAATTTTGTAGTTTATTTGTGTAAAGTTATATTTATAGTGTAAAATTAATTGAGATAGTGCATTGTGTGTTTTATTATTAACCACGAATTGTATATACTTGAATTAAGATGATCAGTGAGGGAAATCACCATGCCTAAGAGCTGGTGTGTGCCTGGCTGCAAAGCCAATTATAAACAAGGAGAGTACACTCCGGTATTTGTGTTTCCTTCTGATGAAGAACGAGTTAAGTTATGGAAGAAGGCTATTCCCAGGGAGAATTTAATAGTTAATCACAACACAGTTGTGTGTATGAAGCACTTTCCTGAAAATCACATCCTGAGAGAAATAAGAGTGTTTCGTCCAGATGGTGAGTTAATTTTTTTTATTATGTCATAAACATGGGTAACATTAGGTAGGCCCTATATTTTTTATGTAATCAGACCTACGGCTTATTTGAATTCGGTGCATTTGAAAATGCAAGTCTTATTTATGAGTATCACCGAGCTCGATAGCTGCAGTCGCTTAAGTGCGACCAGTATCCAATATTGCGGAGACAGTGTGATGTATGTAAATCTTATCTTCTGACAGATTCAGATCTTATTTATGAATTACCTCCAGAAGTAAGATATCTGAATTTCCTAAATCGAGGGGCCTAAAGTATCCATCAGACATGTCAATAGAACTTGGAATTGAGGTGTGCAAAGTATTTTGTGTGTTAGTGTCAGATATATATAAGATGGTATTTCTAAATTCAGACAATCCTAAGTGTGTCAAAAAATCCTTGGCTTTGGAGTCAATGCAGTTGGCAGATTCCCTAGTCATTTGTGACTGCGGGAAGAAATTGGAAGACCTGGCCGGACAGTGTATATACAGTATATTTGGGTGAATATATTTTTAAATAACTTTTCCAAAATTCACACCGACTTGTGTATTCAACAAAGTGCTTCAAAGAGAGCAGACCTACTCCATACTGGTGTAACTTCCTGTAAGAGGTCCAGGAAAGCTACAGTGTTCATGGAGTGGAAGCAGTGAGGTACGGAAATAATTTATATTTGTAATAAATAGTAATGGTAATTCGCTGCATGTTTTCTGTCAGTGCGTAAGATGTGAATATTCCAGTTGATCGGAAAATGGATAAAATCGCAAGAATATGTCTCAAAGTGTTAGGCTGTACTCACGCAAACGAACGTATATACGCGAGAAATAGAACGTTACGGAGAAGGATATGCACTGTATGTCAGAATTGACAAATATTTGAGGATAAGTTTTGGTTTTATAAGGTGGTAACAGTTCTTTAAGTAATTTGAACGAATGTGTTATTCAAGCGGAACGTATGCGTATCGCCTTCAAGTCCCCCCCAAAGCGTGACGTCATCAGAGGTACAGTACGGCCTGGACATTACGAAGGCAGTGGTACCGGCCAAAGATAGACAAGGACCACGAAGGGTGTGAACATGAAAGTCTCCCTAGGCATCGAGTGCTCTAATACAGTCGGGGTCGGAAAAGAGCAAGAGTTGACCAAGGGAGGTCGGATACGATAGGTGAAAGTGAGGAGCCTGACAAGAGTACAGAAAGTCGAAGCAACCCCCGGATTCAGCTGAGGACCCTATGGTAGCACCACCCCACCGCCCAGGTACGAACCCATAGGGTCTTAAGGGTTCTCGACCAGTTGCAAGATCTATTATCTTATAAAGTCTTGGTTGTAGGCGGCTCCACATCATTAGCATAAATAAATCAGTCCTCATGGATAACAGATTTATTCACACACAATCACCATACACAGTTTTAGTATAACATACATTAGTCACACCAAACAAGACACAAAGGGACGTGATGCTCAAACACACTCGACGCCGCCGAATGACGCTCGTTCAAGAAGCTATACAACCTGATGCAATGTTGCATCGTGCACGAGGGTGCGTTCTGTATGTGGGGTGAGTTAATTATTCCGGATGCCGCCACAAGCTGATGATTCAGGTTACATGGCCATTTACGTGTGTTATTAACCAACTTCCGTTATTCCGCTTATTTTGTTAATCAATTTAACAATGTAGTGAAACGTATTGTGTCTCTTAAAAGGTGTGTAACTGTTCTGCTGGTGTTATTTTTTTAAATGCAAGTTTTGTACTTTTTTCGGACGGAGAAGATGATCACCCTGAGTAATTTGCTTGACAGAGGAACGGTTAAATGACACCTAATGTGATGCTACCAGCCTTGGGGTTGAGATTTCAGGGTAGTCTGCAAGCATGTTGCATGTTCCACCTGCGCTGACCTATCACGCTAGAACGGATGCTGCTTGACATGACATTTCGACCCCCAGTGACCTACAGTTCACATCGATTACCTGGCCCTGTATTTTTTATGGAGCTATCAATTGGCAGGTGTCTCTTGGTGGTGAGTTTTATTTCAAGGGAAAGTACAACAAATGGGCAGCCATCCTCTATTAACACGGTATCCCCTGGTGCAGTACGACCTGCGCGTCTGCATTATGAAATCACAAACACACTCTCCCTCACTCGAACCCAGGCCAGCATGTTAACCACGGAACTGGCCGTATCTCCGAGGGTGCCAGCTCACAGCGTGAACTGTTACACTTTTGAGGTGGATTTTATTTTAATAAGACTTGTCATTCTTTTCTATTTTGGCCACGGAAAGTAACACTGGGCATTAATCTTGATCCTCCTTTTCCTGAGTTCCAAGAATTCTTCATCCTTTCATTTTCCTCTTTCCTCCTCTCTTGTGTCCATATGTTTATACCTTTCCTTTTCTCCTTCTCATGGAAAGCCTTGACATTTTATATCAATCTTCTAAAAGTTGTTCACTCCTTTTAGCCGCCTCTTACGACAGGCAGGGCATACCGTGGGTGTTATTACAGACATTATCATTGACAATTTCAATTCCCATGTGGATGGGGGCGGTAGAATAACACCTACGGTATCCCCTGCTTGTCGTAAGAGGCGACTTAAAGGGGCCCCAGATACTCTTAACTTGGGAGAATGGGTTAGCGACCACGGGGCCCTCTCTTGGCATTGTTTCTTATTTACTTGTGCCAGGTTCCTCACTTCCATCTATCCCATCCGACCTTCCTTGGTCAACTCTTGTTCTTTTCCGACCCCAACGGTATTAGAGCACTCGATGCCTAGGGAGTCTTTCATTTTCACGCCCTTCGTGGCCCTGGTCTTTCTTTGGGCGATACCTTCATTTTTCGAAGTGTCGGACCCCTTCAATTTTTCCCTCTGATTAGTGTTAATAGAGGATGGTTGCCCAGTTGTATTTCCGCTTAAAACAAAATCACCACCACCATCTTGTAAACATGGATAACACTCGTTTTGTCAATCTGCCGTTATCCATCCTCATTATGTGAGAAAACAGTGTAATTCTCCTCTTTCTCATCTTGGCTGATATCCTTTCATTTTCTTCGTCCTTGTCATTCCTCCCATGACTCAACTCTCCTTCCTCCGTTTTCATTGGTCGCCGAATATCCCTCAATATTTTCCTTTCGTTTTTCTCTAAACGAAACCCCAAGGCGCAACAGCCCCGAAGGGCCTTGGCCTACCAAGCGACCGCTGCTCAGCCAGATGACCAGGTATCCTGTGGTCAGCACGACGAATCCTCTCGGCTGATTTTCTAGATCAGGGCCGCCAACTCACTGTCAGATAGCTCCTCAGTTGTAATCACGTAGGTTGACTGGACCTCGTGTCAGCCCTCAGATCTAGATAAAAATCGCTAACATGGCCGGGAATCGAATCCAGGACCTCAGTGTACTACACCGCGGGAGAGGCCTTCTTTTTTTCTCTGTCTCTTCTATTTCACCGGTTTTCATTTAAAAAAAAACACGCATTCTGTGGCATACAGACTCTCTAGTTTGATTACTGTGTTATAGTGTTTGATTTAGTTAGTCAGTTGGTATGCTAGTTCCAGTTTTCTTGCTCTAGGTCTGTTTGCTTCCCTATCGAGTCCATTCATCTGAATTGTTTCACCTACGTATCTGTATATTAAAAACAATTATGAAAACTAAAGTCAGTCCGGCCCCATCCCGTCGATTTCCTTCATTCTTTTTTTAACTGGAAGATATTCATGCACAGATTTGTCATCAGGTACTATAAATCACTTAACATCCGCCTCCCTCAAATTATTCGATTTTCAATGTTTTGTCTCTTTGAAGCAATCATATATTTGGTTCTAATTAAGGTACACAGTTCGTTGTGGTCTAAAAACACTCTGTGGATCAATCGCTTTCTTTTGAGGTAATAACTACTTAAATTGGAGTACATTTGTCTCCATGACGAAGATCTTTGACGGACTTTTTAACAGTTCGACGCGTAGTGTTGTTCCAAGGAACGTTTAATCAATTTCTTTGTGTGATGTATTTTCAAGTTACGAGATTTGTAACTTGTAATGACATATTCATTGTCATTACTTTTCGCAAAAAGAAATGTTTCGTTTTTTATTGTTTTACTTATCTTATGTTCTTGACACATGGTTATTTCAGAACGAGACGAAGTCTTTTGTAACAGTTTCCTACTCTGCTCACCCAGCAATGAGAAGTCAAGCAGAGAGCTGTTTGTGTCATTTTGGTACTCTTCCTATCAGAAACGGCTTTTTAATGTGTTTTTCTTCATTAGACGTCGTTCTAGAAATATCGTCTGCTTGTTTTCCTCGGAGATACAGGAGCTAATTTCGGCAGACTGTCGTATACGTGTCCCGTTCGAAGTGTGTCGTATTTGAAATGCCAGGAAGTTGTTCTACACTTCACAGAGCATATCTCTCCAACCGAGATACACGGAGAAGTTTTGGGTCATTCTCAAGACAAATGAGCACAGAGATAGCAGGCTACAAGACAATCTTTCACCCTTATAACTAACATATTAGCGGTACCATTTGATGTGACTGAAGGTACAAAAGGTATGACCTAAATTACGTGTTAATACACTAAAATAAATGACACTACAGTCAAAACAATGTAAACAATCACATGCTGAATATCTGAAAAACTAACGAATAGGAACACACAAGGAATAACAACGTGTGAGAAATTCATTCACACTACAAGTCATATCCAGAGAGCTGCTGTCTGTAAGATAATACGCTGTGATCACACTACACTTCGCATTGACTTACAAGAAAAAATCGACAACTAGTGTAATAGACTGCGATTATAGCGATGTGACAAGTCGAATATTTCGTCAATTCGAGTAACTTAAGAGGCTACTAAAAGGGGATCCAGGGGCTCTTAGCTTCGGAGCGTGGGTTGGCAACCATGGGGCGCTTAACTGAGTTCTGGCATTGCTTGCACGTACTTGTGCGAGGCTCCTCACTTTCATCAATCATATCCGACCTTCCTAGGTCAACTATTGTTCTTTTCCGACCCCGACTGTATTACTGTAGAGCAGTCTCTAGGGAGCTTTTCATTTTCACGCCCTTCGTGGCCCTTGTCTTTCTTTCGCCGATACCTTCATTTTACAAAGTATTGGATCCCTTCCGTTCCATTTTTCCTCTCATTAGTATTATATACTAAGAGGATGGTTGCCCAGCTGTACTTCCTCTAAAAACAATAATCGCCACCACCACGAGTGTCGACATAAGAACAAGATACCGGAGAAGATAAGGTTGAACTTGACACTTGGATACTATGTGTGTCCCCTAGATACTAGCTTCATTTGTTTCTCCGGTTCCCAACTAAAAATGTGTACTGTTCTTTCAACCTTGAGAGATAGGCCTAGGGAACACACAGCAGACACGCGTTATCGATTGCAGGGGGCGGGGAGAGATGGAAAAATAGATGTGGAAAAAAACTGTAGGGTAGTGCTGGACAAGATTCCACAGCACTTTCATCCGCCCTTCTCTCTGCCTGTCGTAAGAGACGGGGAGCGTGCGTTGACGACCACGGAGTCCTGACATTGCCTTACTTGTGCCAGGCTACTCACTTTCATCTATCCCTTTGTATTTCTTTCCTGAGCTCATTTTACCCGAAATAACTGTGACCTCCTTTAAAGCATACAAATGTATATTAGGCTAATTTTATTGTTTTGGCTCATATTTTGCTCATTTTATGATGTAAGGTCATATTTGGTTATATTTTGAGAATTTCTTGCTTGAATTGAGGCGTCGTTTTTAAAAAGGTACATACAAGTTATCTGTCTCGAGTTCCAAACACAGGACTGCCAAATACTGTAGTACCGGGCCAGTTGGCTGTGCGGTCAGGGCCGCGCAGCTGTGAGCTCGCATCCGGGAGATAGTGGGTTCGAGCCCCACTGTCGGCAGCACTGAAGATGGTTTCCCGTTGTTTACCATATTCACACCAGGCAAATACCAGGCTATACCTTCATTAAGGCCACGGCCGCTTCCTTACCATTGCTAGGCCTTTCCTATCCTATCGTCACCATAAGACCTATCTGTGTCGGTGCGACGTAAAGCCAATTCTATATATTTCTTTTGTTTCCAGAAACACATAGGAGGCAGGTTTAGAAGACATAATTCCGAGAAACAGATGTTGTACGGACGAAGGACGACAGATACCAAGAGCATGCTAATACTGTACCGCATCTCTTGTCAGTTTACATCTGCTGTATTATCGCTAATTTTCTTTTGGCACTTGAGACGTTTAATGTTACTAATACTGCAGCATTGGCAACGTACGCCATTACATTATTTTTCCCGCAGTAAAAGATTGCCCGAAAATTATTCAAGACTTACATAAATCAATTATCACATTTTCCCGATTTAAGAATATTGAATGTTGTGCTATAACCAAATACAGTACGCGACACTTCCAGATTTAGCCTTCTTAAAATGGGAGACAATTCGCAAGTGGCGTGACCTGAAAATTCGCGCTAAATTCAAATATCAATGGAAAAGCATATACGGAAATGGATACAAAAAATTAGGTCTAGAAAGAAAGTGTTACTAAGATATTAACTTCGAAGTTTGTAAAGCAATTCTGGATAAACGAATGAAGAATTATTTAACAGTTTATTATTTAAAGACTGAAAATAAACATATAATCAAGATGTGAAATGGACTGCTGTGAAAGGGCTTAATCTTTCATTTATGCATTACTTTTCTAGCTTTAGCATTCCTGCCTGGACTTCTACGGCTAGATTTGTCTTTTTTCTCATTTAAAAAATATTGTATCACATTAGGACACTCGTCTATAAAACTATCGGCACATTCCTTACACACATCATTCAATTAATTTACATTTAAAAGATGGACAATCTTCCTCTTAACTTAAAGCCTACTAACAGAAAGAAAATCTATAAATTTAACCTCAAAAACATTCAAAATTTCCCAATAAGTAATACTTGCCTTTACATTGGGATAAAGCAAATTTGCATCATCGTTTTGTTTCAACAAGTCACACATATTTCCTTCAGTGTTTGGCAACGCATTACGGCATTCCAAATGGGGTGACTTGTTACACAACCAGCCGCACACATATGCACATGCATTTTCCTGAATTAAATCAAAACCCACAGATCGAACCTACAACAACACATCGGTATTGAAGGTTAACTGCTGCACTGTACAATAAAATAAGCTTATTATATTTTTTAAGCCAGTTAAAATATGGGTCACGCAGGTCAGAAGTTTAGGAAGTACTATAAAATTCTCGTGTCGTTTGAAGAATATGTACTATGCAAACACAATATTTACTTACATTTTCTTGTCACGAGGGAAACGGAAGACCGCGAATCCTTCTGCACTTCATAATTATTGCAGCCAAACACACCACATATCTTTCCACTCTTATTGAGAGGAGATACAGAGGAATGACACACGCTACTACTTACGTATGTCAACTTACTGCAAACGCATAAATATCGCCAAAAATTTCACAAACAAATACACGTGCTCTTATGACAGAATCATTAACTCCAGGTCACTCCGCTAGATAGAGCTCTAATCGCTATCCCTCGATATCTCGCAGAGTATCGCGTATTGTCTCTACTGTATTTCCTATAACCGACCATGTCTTCTATTCTTTAAGCACACTTAAGCATACTTTTTAAGTTGAATCTGTAATCATGTTTGTCTTGTATTCAGTACCGTATAATAACGCTTTTGTTGCCTCTTACTGCACATGTTTACGTCTCCCTAATAATGTCAACCATGTGCAACAAAATACAATTCCAATTTTTCACTTTTTGCTTTTGTTGCGGTACATTAAATGACGAATATACTGCTCTGAGTACTTTATGTAAAGAAACCAAGGACACTCACTGCCAAACGCGAACAGAAATCTCACGGAAACGTTAAATTATATGTTTTTACACAATTATTTCGCAACAAATCTTTGAAATGGGCTCGTGAAGTAGGAGACTTTTTTTTTTTTTTTTTGCAAGTTGCTTTACGTTGCACCGACACAGATAGGTCTTATTGCGACGATGGGACAGGAAAGGACTAGGAGTGGGAAGGAAGCGGCCGTGGCCTTAATTAAGGTACAGCCCCAGCATTTGCCTGGTGTGAAAATGGGAAACCACGGAAAATCATTTTCAGGGCTGCCGACAGTGGGGTTCGAACCCACTATCTCCCGAATACTGGCCGCACTTAAGCGACTACAGCTATCGAGCTCGGTTAGGAGACGTTTAAGCGAAGCGTTGAATTAATAACAGTTGTTAGATAACATTTGAAAATCCACAGCCTGTTTCCAGTCATTCGACCGGGTCAGGAATGGAATGAATGAAGCCTCCATCTAGCAGTGAGGATGGGAATTGTGCTGGCTGCCGAAGCCTGTCGCACTCCTCTGGAGCAACGATGAATGAATGACAAATGAAATGATATTGGAGAGTGTTGCCGGAATGAAAGTTAACAGGAAAAGGAGTACCCGGAGAAAAACCTGTCCCGCCTCCGCTTTGTCCAGCACAAATCTCACATGGAGTGACCGGGATTTGATGATGATGCTTGTTGTTTAAAGGGACCTAACATCTAGGTTATCGGCCCCCTGACCGGGATTTGAACCACGCACCCTGTGGTTGGGGGAGGTAGAATAACACCCACGGTATCCCCTGCCTGTCGTAAGAGGCGAGTAAAAGGGTCCCAAGGGCTCTGAACTTTGGAGCGTGGGTTGGTGACTACGGGGCCCTGAGCCGATTCCTGGCACTGCTTTCACTTGCTTGTGCCAGGCTCCTCAATTTCATCTATCACATACGACCTCTCTTGGTCAACTCTTGTTCTTTTCCGACCCCGACGCTTTTAGGTTTGCGAGGACTAGGGAATCTTTCATTTTCGCACCCTTCGTGGCCCTTGTCTTCCTTCGGCCGATATCCTCATTCTTCCCTTCCATTTTCCCCTCTGATTAGTGTTATATAGAGGATGGTTCCCTAGTTGTACCTCCTCTTAAAACAATAATCACCACCATCACCACCTTTGAACCACGGAACCCAGTGGTGAGAGGCCGGCACGCTGCCGCCTGAGCCACGGAGGCTCCTTATATAACATTTGTTAAATAAAATTTAACGGCGAGTTGAAGAAACCGGGCAACGGTCTCTTGGAACTCCCATTTCGGATAACGCTCTCCAAAGAATGGCCCATTGCACATAGCCAAAAGTCTTCTTGCAATCAATGAAAGAATAACATTGGTGAAGTGAATTCACGAGCTTTCTCAATGGGTTGACGGAGATTGAAGATCTCATCTCTTGTTCCTCTACCTTTAAAAATATCCTGCCTGTTCTGCAGTAGAATGCAGGAAGTGGACAAGAACTTGATGAATTGCTCTCTAGAGTGACAATCATTAGTTCGGATTTTGGTCTAGAAATTAACATCAAAAGACCAAACTAATGGTTACCAACCGACAAAGTCAAATCCCACTCCAAATAACAGGATGCCTGAAAGATCTGGAGTTGGTGAATGATTGTGTATATCTGGGCTCCATAATCAGTAACACGGGAAATTGTGATAAAGAAATAAAACGACGGATTGTCCTAGGTCGTGCCGCAATGGTTAAACTTACAAAGATCTGGCAGAACCGGGCATTATCCAAAGCAGTGAAAATACGATTGGTGGAATCACTGGTGTTTTCTGTTTTCCTGTACGGTTGTGAGACCTGAACTATGAAGGCTAGTGACAAGAACCGAATAGATGCCTTTGAGATGCGGTGTTGGCGGAGAATGGTCCGTATACTATAAGAACAAATGCCTCCATTATAGACGAACTGAGCATCACAAAACGTTTATCTTCCCGCGTTAGTGAAAGTTACCTCCAGTTGCTGGGACACCTTTTGAGGAGAGAAGGAGAAAAGACCATTCTGAAAGGCAAAATTGAAGGCACCAGACCAGGTAGACGGTTAGACCAAGCAAAGAAGATCACCGGTCTGCATCTTCACACTAAAGAGCTGAAGACCGCTCAGGATGGAAAAATCGCGTTAAGGATGCAGTTACTGATGAAGTGAAGAAATGAAGTCACGTCGCTCAGCAATGAGCAAACCGACTGACGATGATCTGCTGGAATTTGGTGTTCTAGAGAACTTCGCAACCTACGACTAATTGTACGAGGAGAATTTTACTCGTATGTGATATGAGTGATGGGATCTGGAACAAAGGTTGAGGCTGGTCAGTTACCCTAGTGCCAAACTCAATCGGCATCTACAGTAGTGCTTCAAGAACTTCGGCGCGGATGTCATCAGGGTCCTTGCGCTTTATTCGATTTCAGAATATCTGGTTCTTGATCATTGTGTTCCACGTAGCTAAGATGACAAATACTTATTTAATTCAATACCAGACTACTGAAGTTATCTTTATGGAGAGAGTAGGCCTATAGCCTACTATAAGCCTTAAATCGCCATATCGATAATGAGGCAAGGCATTTGTACCACATGAGGACGAGTTTGCTAGTAATTAAATCCGAGACTAGTAACCTTTGCTTTCTGAAGACATTCCTGCTATGTTTCCAGTAATTTTCCTCATCCTTGCTCTTTACATCTCCACACTACTCGCTCAGTGTCTGTCCTAGATATACCACATACTGTAGACCTACCATTGACCATTCACTCTCGCCGCCTAAGACATCGAGAATGCTGCATCAAAAAGAATTAGAATCTCTTACCAGCATTTCCCCGGAAGTGCTTCCAGCATGGTGTCTGTACGGGTGGAAGGAGTGATTGTGTGTGATTAATGTATAGTTAGAGTAAACATTTCATTAAAAGCAATTCTGATAGTATTATAAAATTCGAAATATATTCCGATAAACAACGTCAGAAAATAATTAAAGTATACTTTACTTACTGCATTGTGTAGTATTCTTTATCTTCGGGCAGCTTCTACGCAGAGGAAGAATCTCTCTCTCTCTCTCTCTATATATATATATATATATATATATATATATATATATATATATATATATAGCACCCATAAGGCAAATATCTGTACAGTGCTCAAAATTTTAAAAGAATGGCATTTCTGTATCGGTCGTGTCCACAGTAACAAGGAAATGCACATGTTAATTTTCCGTAATTTCTGTCTGTACGTGCATCACGAGGAAACGGCTGAAGAGAATTTAATGAAAATCGGTATGTAAAGTCGGAGAATGAGCCACTGCAATCTAGGCTATAAATCATTTTATTACGCTGAGTGAAATAGTAGTTTAGGGAAAGGCCTAAAATTTAATTCTCGAATATTTATGTTCCTAGTGGTCCTATCGACAAATACTGCATAACTAAAGTCATATAACATTAAATTTTCGAGCATTTATGTCTTGTACATTTTTACCGTACCGGCTATAACAGAGATATTCCTGAATTTGTATTTTTGTTGCTAAGTCCATATGAAAGCCGAGCCATGAGAAAATGGGTTAACAGAGTTTGATGAAAATCGGTACCGGTATGTAGAGTCGGGGAATAAGAAACTACAATTTAGGCTATAAGCAACGTTATTCACTCGGGACGAAATGGTAGTTTAGGGGAAGGCGCCTAAAATTTGATTTTTAAATACCGTACCTACGTTATTGGTCCTCTCGAAAAGTACCACATAACGAAGAACCGCAGTCATTTCATTGTTGTTTTAAGAGGAAATATGAATGGGCAAACATCGTGAATCATTTCTGATTAAAGTACGTAGTAATTCTTACCCAGTACCTTGAATGTATTTAATATTTTATTATTTCTTTACTTTCTTGGCTCTTCTTTGAGTTATTATAATACAGTTCATATTTTGTCCGGCTCCATGGTTACAGAGTTAGCACGCTGGCCTGTGATCCAAGAGATCCGGCGTTTGATTCCCGTCCGGGTCAGGTATTTTAACTTACATTGGTTAATTCCTCTCACACGGGGGCTGGGTTTTTGTGTCGTCTTCATAATTAAAATTCATCCTAGGTAGGGCCCCATCCCAGCAGAAGCGCAGGGCGCCTACAGTGCGTAAAAACGGAAGAGGTCGAACCCGACTGTCGGCAGCCCTGAAGATGGTTTTCCGCGGTTTTCCATTTTCACACAAGGCACATGCTGGGGCTGTACCTTAAGGCCACGGCCGCTTCCTTCCCACTCCTACCCTTTCATCCCCCTGTGGGTGGGGGTGGCAGAATAACACCCACGGTATACTCCGCTTGTCGTATTACAGTAGATTTGCGAATCCTGGGGAGTCTTTCATTTTCACGCCCTTCGTGGCCCTTGTCTTCCTTGGCTGATACCTTCAAGTTTTGAAGTATCGGATCCCTTCCATTTTTATCTCTGATTAGTGTTATATAGGGGATGATTGCCTAGTTGTATTTCCCCTTAAAACAATAATCACCTCCACAACCACCGTCAACGCAAAAGCGGGGAAGATTTCCAAGAAAATTACCCACTAAAATGTAAGATAAATCACACTTTATTCATTCCTGGGCTTAAAAACATGCAACAAACTATTAACGTACTAATAAATTATTTTAAGTTTTAATCAGTTTTGTGGTATCCTATAGAGTGCAATAATATGTAGGTGAGACTAGGATCCATAACTTCACCATGAACAATAATCTCTACTTATCTTACGACCTGCTTCCTTGTTTCATTCCCACATTCTATAGAATAAAAATATAGAATTTTACTATCTGATCCCCCGCCATTTATACAATTATAGCCTATAATAATAATAATCTAGACGAAAAAATATTTCTAACGCTGAAAGAAACAGTGAAATCGGTTCAGCGTATACAAACAACACACACACTTTGAATACAGTTTGAAATCTTAAACTGGCTAGAAATCTGCTCAAAAGTCTAGATTTATTTCGGTTTCTTGGCGAACTGCTACGGAAGGGCTCGCAGGAACACTACCAAAGACAAGGGCGACAAATGATCAACGACCAAATGTTTATAAGAAAAATACTTTATTTTCAGTAGATATCTCGTCATAAAAAATGATCTCACACAATAAATATAGCATACATTCATCTTGACTAGGAAAGTATGCAGTTTTTTAAAAGCAATGCTCAAGAAAACAAAACACTTATTAAAATTCCCAAAAATAATAAGGCTCCTGAAACTTCAGCTGTTCGTTGTCTGATCTTTAGATATGTACATCACAAACATGTGTTTCATTCTAGAAACACATCTCACACACGAACAACCAAGAACACAGCAATGCTTTAATATATAATATAAGAATATATATAGTATTTGGTACAAAAGGAACTTACTCTAATACTAATACCAAAAAATATTATTTACATAATTTTTATAATAATATATATTATAACTCAGAATACATCTGACATGTTAACTCACTTCTCCCAACACACTTAGTTACCATTTACCCGTAATACTCCGAAATGCTCGTGGAAAACGTGAAAGCACAGAAATCATAAAAAGGAACTTAAGTATTCTAGTCTCAATATCCACAGAAAAAAGTATTATAATAACATTTATACACATTGCACAAAACAAAACAAAACACTCCGCTCAGGGAGAATAAGAAACAAACTTTGTGAAGTGACTAGGTCCACTGTTTGCAAACAAATCAAACCATGGAAAATTCTTTCATCAGTAGGAAGTATTTTTTGTCAATATTATTGCAATATTTACTAGTGTAATATGAACCCTTCGTTCAAAAGAGCTGGTAAGATTTTTGAGTAGAAATGTGTAACACTATTACGGCTTTCTTCAAATATCCCAGTTATTTTTGTAATTCGGCACTATGCTGTTGCTGATAATAAATTAATAAAAATAAATATATAAATAAAATAAATAAATAAATACATTTCCAGGGACAATGGGCCCATCCAGGCTAGTTTTGGTCGGACGCCCTTCCTGACGCCATGTGATTTCCAACTCAGTGTAGATTGGGATTAAAACCTCGGCTAAGCCACTGCGCTATTCACGCACCTTCAAATACCACCGGACAGAGATCGAAGCTGCCAATTTGAGCTGAGAAGGCCAGCGATCTACCGCCTGCTTGAGTCATCAATCCATAGACTGGTTTGATGCAGCGCTATCCTGTGCTAACCTTTTCAATTCTTCGTAACTGCTGCATCCTATATCAGCTACCTCTACTGTTCTTACCATCTACACTTCCCTCAAAAACCAACTGAACCGGTCCTGGGTGTCTTAAGATGTGTCCTATTTCTTCTTCTGGTCAAATTTGGCCAGATGTTCGGATGGTTAAAACAATTATTAATTTATCTCACACAAGAAAAACAAGGATCAATACAATGTAGGCTAATATCAGTCTTATAACGAATTATTTTCCAAGCGGCACTGTATTTTCAATTCAACAACAGATGAACTTCACTGGCTTCAATCGTTTTTAAATTTTGGTGCACCAAACTTCACTAGAGTGGGTTACTCTGAGAGGTCAATTATGACATCGTTTTTGGACTAATTTAATCACTATTGTTGCCAGTGTCAACTGTGTGAATGAACATGTTATGAAGTGAATCATGGTTATGAAACTCTTGTTTTGTAGAGGATTAAGAGCAATCCTTCAAAATTGTTAAATGCTTATATTTTAAAACATTACACTGGCCTATTCCATCGGCAACCTTAGCTGAACAAACGCATTTTAAAATACATTTATTTCAAAACTTTGTACTCTTCAATAACAATAATAATACGAAAAGAGAGTAAAATCCAGGCCACTTAGAGGAAATTTTTAGGAAGCATGACAGGAAAGACTAATAAGGATAAGTATGTATAAGAAATGTGGATGCCAGGAAGGAAATCGAAGTGGAAAAGCTTCCCAACAAAGTGGACAGAAATATTTTTTTTTTGCTAGGGGCTTTACGTCGCGCCGACACAGATAGGTCTTATGGCGACGATGGGATAGGAAAGGCCTAGGAGTTGGAAGGAAGCGGCCGTGGCCTTCAGTAAGGTACAGCCCCAGTATTTGCCTGGTGTGAAAATGGGAAACCACGGAAAACCATTTTCAGGGCTGCCGATAGTGGGATTCGAACCTACTATCTCCCGGATGCTGGACAGAAATAAACAGATATTGGTTTGTACATGTTAAGTAGATGGAAGAAAGGAGGATACAAAAATATGGTTGGACTGGATCAAGAACAGTGCAATACGAAGGAACTTAGAATGGAACATAGGGATCAGCAATGGTAGTTCGATAGATGAAGTTGGAAAAGTGCTGTTAACATGTCGACCCCACTGCAACTGGAAAGGGGAAACTCGTAACAATTTGCTGTACATCACACCGACAGAGATAGGTCTTTTGGCGACGATGGGATAGGGGCGGGGAGGAAGCGACAATAGCCTTAATTAAATTACAGCCCCAGCATTTGCCTCGTGTGAAAATCGGAAACCCCGGAAAAACATCTTCAGGGCTGCCGACAGTGGGGTTTGATAGCTATGTGACCGAAACTACATTGCTAGGTAAACTGAATAACAATAATAATAATAATAATAATAATAATAATAATAATAATAATAATAATAATAATAATCAAAAGCACCACTACTATGCTGTGCCTCTAACATAACACTCTCGTAACAGAATGCAAATATTACTTAATTTCATTATTTATCAATGAAGTTACAGTAAGTTAGCTAGTTTTAAAGAGTTTTCATTCATTTCTAAATGTTTATCAAATTTCCAAGAACGATTTACGATTACGCAACATGGGATATTCTGGTACCGCCGGTTGGTAACACATATGACGTCACTTTAGGAGTTTGATCATCACGGTCAGCATTCATGTCTGCGTGCAATTTGTAGTTCCGGTCCATTTGAATTCGTTTTAATCTCAAGGCTAATTTACATGACGTCACTGGGTTTTGCAACAGACTTCATTGAAATAATTGCATCGATGATTGTTCATATGAAGACACTAGGTGCATAATATCTTATGCGTTTTATTTGAGTGTTATGTTATTATTATGGATGCTCACATCCTTGCAGCAGCTATACGGGTGGCACAGAGATTTCAGTGATTTTAAAAGCTGAGAAAAGAAACAGATGAATATGGAATTGGGAATGTATAAATAGATGAACGCGTTTTGGATGTTCTGCAACTTTATTGAAAAATATAATTGTAAAACATTTAAGAACCTCGAAGGACAATATCAAACTCTATATCTTTGTAAACGTTAATAAATCGTTAAAGTAATTTCTTTTGGAAATTGTTTTCGTCAGGAAGGAATCAGGCATGTTGGAATGGAGAATTCTTGGCTTATAAATTTATTCTGTGCTACTACTGGACTTCGTACTGTTCGTCATCTTCCTGATTGTAAATTCATTCGTGTTGTTTTTGAGTTCAACTGTCAGTGCATCCATTCCTTCCAGAATAGATTTCATACCAATAGTTTATTAGACTTTATTTTTTAAGAAACATCATTAAAATCCCATGAACATGTCTGGACTGCGTACAAGTCAAGACATTTTGCTATTTCTTCACATCCCCACTTCGTTTTGCAAACCAAGTAATGGATCAAAAACGTTTATTACTTCAAAATTACCAGTTTAGTTTGGAACTTCGAGCAGTCGGCCGTGCTTCGAGAATATAAAGTTCTGGAACAGCACATGGATAGTGGTGTTGATCGTTTCACCATGGAAGAGAAGGTTGAAAAGATGATAGAATCTAATGGATTTAATCAGGAGCCGCTAAAATTAATGGAAGGTTGTATTTGCTACAAGTACAAGCCAATGGCACCTATTTTACAGTGCACAAACGGTCATAGGATATGCAGCGAATGCACAGCAAAGGTTAGGAAATGCCCAATCTGTAGCGCGAGGATAAGAAACCTCCTTGCTGAGAGTTTAGCCACTTTACTCTTCTAACAATGCCAATGCCGGTTGTAATGTGACTGTGATGGGAGGCGAATTGGAAGAGCATGGTCGTAAATGTTCATACAGAATATATTGCTGTCCAGTTTACTGCGATTGTGAGTGGAAAGATCGAATTTCGGAAATTTTACATGACGATTGTTGGTCTTGTAAGAGCGTGAACAAGCTAAAGTTTACTTTCAGTGTACAATCAGAAATGATCTCAGTATGGGGAGAACTTTTTGTTTTTAATAGAGAGGTCACTGAAGGAACTTCGGATAATTACTTCTTTGCCCAATGTTTGGGGAAAGAAGAGAAGAGGCTTCAGTGTAAGATCCATTTTCAGTTTAAATCTGGGGATTAGAATTATTATTTACACTTTTCAACTGTGCCTTTCTGTGATTCATACAGCAAAATGTGTATAGAACCTTCAGAGGAGTGTTTGGTAATGAACAAAGGATTATGTTCGTTGCTTATTAATGCTAAAGGAGAGATGATGTACAAATTGATTATAGTTCATGCTGATAGCACCGGTGACGTTGATGAGTCTGCTAGTGTCAAAAATGCAATTCACGTATGCACACTCATATGAAAGCCAGTTGCGAAACCCAGTGTCGGCGTGTAAACTAGTCTTCAGTTTACACTTTACAAGACATGTCCACGACGTCGGTGTAAAATGCAGAGATAATGAAAATATGGAGAATGTTTTCGAGATATTCCTCCAAAACTTACATTCGAGAAATTGTATTTGGATACAAAAGGCACTACTTCGAGGTAAATACTCTGTGTTATATAAATCATGGTCGCATTATGGAGCAACTCGATGCAGTACACCACACATATTTACCAGCTCTAGAACATGTCATCAAGAGAATGCAGAGTGGTAAGAAAATGAAATGAAAGATTAAGACCGAATTTATCTTCCGGGAAATACATTCCACTGATGACGTATTAAAACAAAACAAACACACACTTCTTACAGTATACACTCATTCCTTTAAATGCTCTCTTGTTTTATGCCAAAGTTTATATAGTTCATTTCAATCTATCAGTATACAAAATAACCTTTAGCACAAAGGCAATGAAAGAATTCATAAAAGAGATCTTTTTACAAACATATATAATTATTATATTTATATACCATTGTTCAAGAAATGAAAATACAACAATAGATACATAAAGATTATGATAATGTTAATACAAATCCTTCTGACTTAATAAAGATTGTTAGGCACAAATATCACTGCCTTCTGGAATGTTTAACCATGAAACCAGGTTGTCTGTCCATAACAGAAGTGTCAAAAATACATGTAAAAACAGAACGAAAGCATTAAGAAATATTTCTAGTAGTAGTCTAATAGGTGGGAACTTGGCAGGTGGGAATCAGTAATGGAAATATAAAGCTGAAGAAAGAATACGTTTGGTAACGACAACAAATATATAAAATCATAATCTGTTGTGATACTGTTAAGAAAATGACAACAGTACCTTTGAATTCTAAGCAACCTGGTTTCAGCTGCAGTTAAGAACTTGGCTGGGACAGTTACACAGTAGACATCTCGCTTATTTGTTTTAGATCATGTATGGGTCTTGACCTCCTCGCGAACTACACGAGATGACGTTGCAGGTCAGTCCGTCACACGTAAACATAGTAAACACGAAGAGCAGTCAGTGGCACATTCAAAACAAACTCAGTCAGCGTCTAAACGGAAATTTCGTGCTGAATGGGAGGAACAGTTTTTCCTCCATTCCCAAAGGAGACAATGGAAAGTGATTTTGAGCTTTTTGTAAATCATGTACGCGTCCAACCAGCAAAGGTAAGACTAGGTTTGCAGCTCGAAGCAAGATCGGTTCAAGATTATACGATTTTTAAAGATCTATATCATGGTAAAGTTGGTGTAGATGTATTCACAAATTTTTCACTTGATATGCACACGAAACTGATATTATTTGCAGCTAAAATGTTGGTTATGTTTTCCTCTACTTATTTGTACTAGCAAATGTTTTCATTAGTGAACTACAGCTTCCGTTTGACTAACGAACTTCTGCTAATTGAAATAAACCCAGATTTTAGTTCAATAATTACAAATGTAATTAAAAGTGAAATCTTTTAATTTATCATTTGATTGTTGTAGTCCCAAGTGCCGTGAACCTGAGGTATTTTGCACTTAAGATGTAACTTTGCACCATTTTTGGAAACACTTTATAGTGCTCAAGTGTAATTTGAGAGAATCGATAAGTAACACATGCATCCTTCGGTCGCTGTTTGCAGTCGGGGTACTTCCCTGTCTTAGCTAATAAACGTACGACAAACATTGCACTATTTCTCAAAAATCAGTACAATGCAATAGTGGTGCAACGTAACCCCTTCTTATGGGTTAGCTTTGCACCAGTTTTTTATACATTACACAATTAAAAGGAATCTTTTTTCAAAGATATGACTGCGTGCTAGAATGCGTTAAATAAGAAGATAGTCTCAAACGTCAAAAATTACATACTGGCTGAAAAATTCTCGACAAGGAGTGCAAACTGATCCAGATTTACGGTACATACAAACCGCAATCAGTATTTAAGTATTTGCCTCCATTTCTGCTGGTTTGTTCCGAATTACGTCGCGTTTTGCTGAGTTTATCACGTGGTTCTGGATTTGCCCATACATGTCTTAGGAGGTCCAAACGAGAATGCATAGGAACATCCTGAGTATAAGACTGAATATGCCTCTCCCTCTCAACATGGGAGCCAATTTCTTACTGCCACGGAATCTAAAATGCAACAGCTTCAAGGAGAAGTTAATAGTGTGATGATCGTGCAATGTGCAGAAAGAAGTTGACACGATCCGTTGTCTGCTGACCGCACATATTACACTTGAAAGGATCTTGGTAGCCGTGGTAACCCATGTGCATTGTGTACATCACAAGATCTTTGAAGGTAATGTCACAGTAAGTACAATTATGACACTCAACCTTGTCGCCAGCTCCATCCCGAGAATCTTCTTTGCTATGCTGAATACTTTCTTCACTCGTTACTTCAGAAGTAGTTATTTCCTTCCCATCATCCATTTCTTTACCCACCGTCTCAGTAACTGGAAGTGGATTATCTTTTGTCTCAGTTTCCTGTTCCTCATCCAACTTCTGAATCTTGGCAGGAGACAACTCTTCATCTTCATCCTCGGATTCCTGCGGCACACTGATAGAAATTCGCTCCAACTTATACGCCTTGCCCTTACGTCTATTTTTAGTTCCTGAATTTGCTGTGTTGTTATTGTTAGTGTTGCTATTGTTGTTGTTGTTGTTGTTAATAATATTAGGGAATACTGGAGGCATATCAAAAGCAATTGGTTTGCTGAGATCAAGTGGGTTGGACGGAGTCTTCACTTCTTCCTGGTAATACTGTGAATTGAAATCTGGAAATCGTGGGATCTGAAGTTGTCTCGAAGTGATCACGCGAGCGAGGTAGTCCTTCATGCCTTCCTGCTCCGGATGGTTGTTATTTACGTTCACAAGTTGTTGTGCAAGCAAAGAATGCTCCGTGCTAGAGTCTGAAGAATCTTTTTGGGAGTCTTCTTGTCGCATATTGTTTGAATAAGGGAATGGGGGAACTGGGCTGTGGGTAGGTGGAAATGCACCGTTCATCAAAGGTCCGTACGGGAACGGCAAGGGAAGACCATTAGTTCCAGGCTTAGCTAGCATACCGAATGCTTGAAACATGGGGAATTGTGCCATTTGACTAGGTGGAATTTGCTGCTGTTGAGTTGGCAAGATCGGTGCCTGTTGCAACGGCTGCTGTTGTTGATTGTGCTGTAAGCTCATCTTCTGAGAGTCAGAATCATCTGATTTTGGGCGGAGTTTTGGTCCTCTTCGGGTGCCGTACACATCTATGATTGGCAGGGGGTTTGGCGACCCATCAGGGTTCAGTACCATCGCTGGTTTGTGTGTGTACTTGCGAAGGTGTAATTTCAAACTGTGACAGTACTTCGTGGCGTAATTGCAATCGTTACAGCGGTACTGATACACATTAGAGTGACTTTTGAGGTGTGAATTCAGCATGGACTTGTTGACACATGAATACGAACACTTGTCGCACTTGAAAGGCTTCGAACCGAAATGGTTCCGCAAATGGTATTCGAGGTGGTGTTTGTATTCTGTAACGAAGGGACATTTCGGACACGTCAAGAGTTTATCAGCTTTGATGTGGCCACGAGAATGTTCCCAGAACTCTAGTTTAGTAAGGGCCACAAAGTCACACTGTTTGCAGCGGAATGTCTTCACTTTACCTTGCGAATTTACACGCGGGGTTCGAAGTCCTGCTTCTTCAGAATCTGTGTCTTCGTCGGGTGAGAGCCCTTCGCCCTTAGGCTCATAGTGTGAGGACACATGACTGTGGAACACCGACCTGGAACAAGCAGAACTCTTTCAATGATCAAAGAAGAAAGATTTATTTAGAAGAAAAGAAAGCACACAGTACACCACAGATATCTAAAATGCAACAGCTTCAAGGAGAAGTTAATAGTGTGATGATCGTGCAATGTGCAGAAAGAAGTTGACACGATCCGTTGTCTGCTGACTTTAAAAAAAGGTCTGAGTTGGTGAATGGATGCTTCAGTGTTTCTGACCAAGCATGTTTTAACAAACGGCGTTAATAATTTCCTTGTGGATACTCATTTTTATTTCGATTTATCGGAACTCGTTAGGTCCCCTGTGTGTGGAGTTGTAAAAGAAAATATATGAGTATACTAGTCCGAATTTTTAGTATTTTTTTTTTAGTGCGGCCATTTCCAAATATAGCATATATTCTGATTTAGCTATTTTGGCCATCAAAGGATCCTTACAATACCTCAGTGATACTACGAGGACTCTTTTGAAAAAAGAAAAAGAAACTACATGAACAATTTAATAATGTTTGAATATGTAAACATAGGCCTAAGCCTACATCTTGTATTGGAATACTTTGCCTATCATTGTAAGAAGTAATAATAGTTTTATTATGGTGTCTATGTCCACCACGGTTCTTGTAATAACTCTATCCGCGAGCAGTTTTTCACCAAGTTGGTCCTCCCAGTCTGTTCTTTACTGAAAATTAAAATGTGTAGAAGACTTCGTGTGAACTAACCTCGATGTTGTGGAGAACTCGCAGACCACACACTGCAGCATCAGGGAGCCGTTTCCATCCTGTGATCCTTCCCTGTCGCTCTTCACGGCCCCCATCATGTCTGATCGCTCCAGAGCCATCTGCAGCCGGCGTAGCGGGTCCTCAGCCTCCTGAGAAAGCATGTCGTCGTTCTTCCTCTCAAACTGTTCGTGGTCTGAGACAACGGAGCCAGAAGACAGGGGGCTCTGAGTGTTGGCGGCAGGCTGTGGAGGAGGCGTGTTGTGGGCAGTGGCCCCATCTTGGGACATCTGTGACAAGAACTTGGAGGGTGAGGACGGCGTGTTGGGTGTCACCGATAGACTCACCCTCAGACTTGGGTGAGGATGGTACCCAGCTGCGGGACTAGAATCTGGTCTTCCTGGTGTGTGGTATTGTGAAGTCGGTGGGTAGTTGGGTAAGGGGTTGGAATTTGGTCGTGGGTTGTCGCGGTCGGGAGATGGACCGTCACTACCACTGCTACTTCCAGTGCAGCGGCCAGGGGAGATCCCAGAATCGTTGTTCACGTCATGATCAACAGGTTCCTGCTTCTGCAACAATCCAGAAGAAAAGACCGTTTGAGACAAGACATAGATGGCCTGTTGGCTACGAAGTCTGAGCATTCTTGTCTTTAAAGCTTTGGTTTCCGCCGGTAGCGGTACCGTAATATGACGGCGAATAACGGCAAGTAAAATGATGGGAAGCGTCTTGACGGTGAAGATAATTGTGAAGTTGTGTGTTAATCAGTTCAAACATTAAAGAAAACAATTAAAGATCTATTACCTCGACGTAGCGTTTATAATAGTTTTTGGAAGATGAGAAGTCATCAGAAAACGAAGAGAAACGAGCGGAAAGTGGCATTTTCAAAAAGCGTGCAACAGAAGGTGCTATTAAAAATGTTAATGCGTCATCCTCGACACCGCAATAAAGGAAAATTCAGAGCATGGTTTCGTTAAACACCAAGTGTTACTTGATTATGTATTGCAGTGCAAAAAAAGTGATCTTCACATTGCAGAACATCTCGCCATACTATCAACTCCAACTTCGGATCCTCTAGACCACTGTAAGCAGAAAGTCCACCGTAGCCACAAGAGTACTGTACAAAAACGTTAATATAACTGGCCGCTGTCAACAAATGACGCTGCTGCTGTCTTTCGTGACGGTGGTAGTCAAAGTGCCCCATCGTCCACGTGGTTGCCCCTACTCGACGAAACCAAAGCTTAAGTCTCCGTGCTGTAGGAAGCTAGGATAGTTACTTACCACAGAAGCGGTGGGGTAGTGTGGTTGGTAGTGGGACCAAGCGGACTCCAACACGAGCCCTCCACCATCTTCAAAGTGGTCCAGCGGAGCTACTGCAGGCGCTGAGCCTTGGACAGCGAACGTGGCGGTTCCATTCATACCGTCTCTCATTGCATGCTCACCTGCAAACACAACACATCACACATGATAGTCCCCCTATTCATACCGTCTCTCATTGCATGCTCACCTGCAAACACAACACATCACATCACACATGATAGTCCCCCTATTCATATTTTTGTCCCCAGTTCTATTTATACAGTGTTTTCAGAATGAAAATGACTCATTTTCCAGAGCTCAGTTTTAAATGTATTAGGTAGGCCTAAGCCGTGTCCACAGAGGGCATACTGCTGCGACTCCGCACTCGTTCCTCTGACGCTGAAGAGAGTAATAAACACGCACGCAGCTGACAGGTAGATGGGTTTAATGTATGGCAACGTTAGAAGGAAATATAACGTTAAGCCACGTTATACAATCGAACAATCTGTTACGCATGATTCGATCGCAGGAGACGAAATTCAGCTGCATTCAAGTATATCGATCTGTCCAGATATTTCACACCTTGCAGCACAGATGGTGGGGTCGTGATGATTATTGTTTTAAGAGGAAGTACAACTAGGTAACCATCCTCTGTATGTATGTTCAGTCCGTCAGCGCTAACGCGGTGGGATCCTTAACAGCTCTCCCATCAGCTGTCAGAGATGGCCTAGGCATCACTGAAGAGGCGTACTAGGGAAAATGAGGAGTGAGGTAGTTTCCCGTTGCTTTCCTCATCGAGCCAGAAGTTGCTATTACATATCAGTCTGCCAAGCCCACTGAAAGGCATGCACCAACCGACCCTATGAGCAATATGTTCACATCATTCATAACAGGGACTGGCTGCAGAAGGAATGGCATTACTAGTATCACTCATACCTCATTCACTTTCATTTTGTCAAAGCAAAGGATAAAGCTGAGACAGATCAATGAAAGTAACAAAATTGCTCTAGCCCATACCAGAAGACATAGTGCACTGTAAACACTAGGTCCTGCCAGCAAAGGCATAACCATCCTCTACATAACACTAATCAGAGAGAAAACATAGAAGGGGTCCAACACTCCGAAAAATGAAGGTATCGGCCAAAGGAAGACACGGGCCATGAAGGGCATGAAAATGAAAGACTCCCTAGGCCTCCATACGTAATACCGTCGGGGTCTGAAAAGAACAAAAGTTGACCAAGGGAGGTCGGATATGATAGATGAGTGTGAGGAGCCTGGTACAAGTAAGTGCAAGCAATGCCAGGACTCAGCTAAGGGCCCCGTGATCGCCAACCTACGCTCCAAAGTTCAGAGCCCCTGGGGCCCCTATTAGTCACCTCTTACGACAGGCAGGGGTTATCGTGGGTGTTATTCTACCGCCCCCACCCACAGGGGGATTGCAGCACAAACAGTAGATACACCTTACTAGATTAAGGTGTATTATAATAAGAAAAATACCCGTTTTATATTTTTTAACGTAAACATATAATTACACGAAAATTAATAAGTTATCTTCCTAGCATTATTCCCGCACAGCGGCAGGGTCCGGCGCACAGGTCTCCATTTGGACCGATCCAAGGCATCTGCGGTGATGTTGACATACCATGTCCTACTTGACGCGCTCCAGCCATAGCTTTTTGCCGGCCGCGGTATACAACTACCATTGCTGCGAATGACTTGTCCATACCACCTAAGTCTACCTACCCCGTGGGTGGGGGCGGTAGAATAACACACACGGTATTCCCTGCCTGTCGTAAACGGCGACAAAAAGGGGACCCAGGGCTCTGAACTTTGGAGCGTGGATTGGTGACCACGGAGCCCTTAGCTGAGTTCTGGCATTGTTTCCATATACTTGTGCCAGGCTTCACACTTTCATCTACTGTATCCTATCCGACCTCTCTTGGTCAACTCTTGTTTTTTCAACCCCGACGCTATTAGGTTTGCGAGGGCTAGGGAGTCTCCTTTTTACGCCCTTTGTGGCCCTTGTCTTCCTTTGGCCGATATCTTCATTTTTTGGAAGTGTCAGATCCCTTCCATTTATTCTTCTGATTAGTGTTATATAGAGGATGGTTGCCTAGTTGTACTTCCTCTTAAAGGAATAATCACAACCACCTTCCCGTAGCTTCTCTACAATTGGTCTTACAAACAGTAAGACCTGAAGATGGTCTTCCGTGGTTTTCCATTTTCACGCCAGGCAAATGCTGGCGCTATGAACCTCTTCCTTCCCACTCCTATCCCATCTTCACCATAAGATCTGTGTCTGTGCAACGTAAAGCCAACTGGAACAAAAAATCTACAATTGGTGCAACTTCGAGTCGTCATTAAACATCAGCATCCTTCGCGCCATCGATTCGTGTAGTCCAAGGTTCCATGGGAGCAGAGCATGGAGAACCTGTTCATGGTTTGCTAGTGCTGGCCAGTGGAGCGAGACTGAGCCATCTCCAGTCACCGGGCGCCATTTCATCCAGGTGGCGCTGATTCTGCAAGGCTGTCACCATTGTTGAATATGACGGAGCTGGGCTACAGCATCACACTTTCTGATGCTAATTGTAGGCCTACCAAAACGCTACATTTAATATATTCTTGGCAAAAAGATTAAAAGCAAGTGACAATATGCGGTGCAACAAAAAGTACTAAAATTACAAACATGTTATGATACGTCATTATAACAAGCAACACGTATATGTTGATGAACACCTCACGGACACAATCTGATCAGAAAACTCGTCCTTTCAGCATGCGCCGAATTACGAGAGAAGACAGTCGTTTTTCGGATCCTCGCGGCAACTTTTCTTCATCATTAAGTTCGACATTTTTCACGACCGCCGTGAGTCCCGAGGTGCGCTCTATCTTGTGTTTGTCTCGTCATAATACGTGGTGAAAAATAACTTTTCGTGTAATTCTTGGAAGAAAACAACTTTACAAAATAACATATTAAATTAATGAACCCGTCATGTCGCGCGCCACGTTCCGGGGCACTTCTTATACAGCAATCAGTTGTCAAACCGGTCCGCATGGTGATACAGGATACACAAACTTAGACCGAGCGTTCGCAGTCGAAGATACTTGTTTCCGTGATTTTTCCATGGTTTCCTATTTTCACACTAGGTAAATGCTGGGGGGCTGTACCTTGATTAAGGCCACGACCTCTTCCTTCCCCCTCGTAGCCCTTTCGTATCCGTAACACCTATCTGTGTCAGTGTGACATGAAGTAAAATGTAAAAAAAAATTCTGAAATCCGTAATGAAATATTAGACTACAGCTATTACATTATTTTAATCCTTGCGGATATTTTTGTTCCTCCTTTCTTTTTCATAATTTTGAACAATTCTGAGTTAGTTCTTTCGACCAAAAAAGTGATATGACGTATGGCTTTTAGTGCCGGGAATGTCCGAGGACAAGTTTGCCACATTCGTTGCAGGTGCAGTAATACGCACACCTTGTTTTAAACTAGCTTTGACTTGACATTTACATTCACACAACTTTAAAACTTATCACGTGCAACATTACTGTACAACACATTATTTGTTCGAGCATTTGGATTTTTAAAATCTAGTGCTGTCATATTATTTTGTAGGAATAGTTTGAGAATATCTGAACTACTGCGAAAGAAATGGACACGGAAAAAATAGCAAACAAAGAAGAACGTCACTTTCCGGAAGAACTGGCAAAGGCAAGTCCAATGGACGGAAGAAGTCCATCGCGATTGAAACAGTGTGGCTTCAAGAGGGAAGACGTAGAAAACAGAAGTGTTGAGAAAAGAAATCGGAAGCGAAGAATCTTTCAAAGGAGAAATTAAGACTAACAGTAAGGGCCTATACTTAGGAGTAGAGGCATGATTTTTTCCATTAATTTATGTTCGATTTCGCGAAAATGAAACAATTTTTCGCCTTATTTCGCTTTAATCATTTCCTAAAATTATTCATAAAAAGTTCAATTCGTGAGAGTTGTGAATTATTTATGTGAAAGATATAAAAATGAAAACAATATTGTTAAGCATTCATTATTCTTTGTGTAATCTTGATTAGAACTATAATAACTTATAGCCTGATCAAGATTAATAACAAATTGCCCTTTCACTCTACATGGCCATACCATTAAGGGATTTTATAGAATATTAAGAACCGAACTCGATAGCTGCAGTCGCTTAAGTGCGGCCAGTATCCAATATTCGGGAGATAGTAGGTTCGAACCCCACTGTCGGCAGCCCTGAAAATGGTTTTGCGTGGTTTCCCATTTTCACACCAGGCAAATGCTGGGGCTGTACGTTAATTAAGGCCTCGGCCGGTTCCTTCCCACTCCTAGCCCTTTCCTGTCCCATCGTCGCCATAAGACCTATCTGTGTCGGTGCGACGTAAAGCAACTAGGAAGAAAAAAAAAGTTGCCCACGTTTAATCTCGCTGCATTTTTGCAGTTAGGCCTATCGCAAAATAAGTAGATTTCGCTTTAAACTGGCTTCATCGCTTTAATTCGCTGTAATTCGCGGACTTTTTTAGAAGATAAAAGACAGTACATACAGGAGTGAAACATACATCCGTTAACACCTTTGGAAAAAAAAATCGTTAGTTCTCTTCTGTTTTTTACTGTTAACCTTCTTTTCTTCCACATACTTTTCAACAATATTTATTTCCGTGAGAAACACTCAATTACATTTGTATGTAGGTTCAAAACCACGCAGCCAAGGTTCGTATATGGAGCTGGTCATCCACGACTTCCGGGGTCGCTTTCGTACGTGACCGCTAATGAATTCACACTCGCAAACAACGGGCTTCGGCCATTTTCCGATCACTACAAGTTTGTTTTTCGGTTCCCGTCATATTAGCTTCCAGCATCACTGTAAACCTTTCCTCACAAACATAAGTGCTGCATTGCACAGTCAGCGTTGTACAAAATTCCAGTTACAGAGTATTTTTCGCTTCATGGAAGGAAACGTTTGCTTCGAGAAATTCGTGTCACCGAATTTCGAGTAATAAAGAAATAAATAGAACAAACGGCCGGGAAATTTAAGTTGCTTCGAGATATCGAGATTCGACTGTAAGTCGACACTGTTTGTTGGCAGTTGATGAAAATATTCATGAACAGGTCACGGAATTCATGTCTGAGATTTAGCGTTCACATTTCAATTATTATTTTTTAGCATTACCCGACATTTTATTTTGTTTACAAACTGAACATGATCAACCGCCAAACTATCTTAACCAAACCAAACCAAACCCCATGGCACTACAGCCCTTGAAGGGCCTTGGTCTACTAAGCGACCCCTGCTCAGCCCGAAGGCCTGCAGGTTACATTCCTACCTAAAAAATAATAGGATATTTCGTACAGTGAACTGACGCGGTGGCCCTGCATATACTAAATCCTGCTCTGGATCTTCTGATTCTTTTCAATGAATCAATTAATTATCCTATTAAAACTGGTCACAACCACCTAAAAAAAATGTTTGGGACGAGCGAAAAGCACAAATTTACATAACTGTAACAAACTGTCCGTCCTTCTACACCTACACAGTTACGCCACAACACAAAGTATAACAATAAAAGCTAGAGAAAAGAGAAGCCTATTAAACTGTGAAGTTGAAACGTATTTAAAAAAAACTTCCTTCAAGAAAGTAACTAAAGTAGGTTACGAAGGGAAGGGTCAAATATTGTAAATCAAGTGATGGCCCCATAAAATACCGAAAAACTGTCGAGAGGACCTATTTTATCAGTCGTTCTTTAAAAGTTCAACTTTCTAACCCCCTGTGCATTATTTCCACGGTTTTCAGTATATTATAATACGGTACATGTTTAGGACTCACCAAATACAAGTTTATGACATGCTTGGAACAAATACTTTACAATATAGGTCTACTTGTAGTAGAAAAACTTGAGCTGTTCAAATATGCGACAACTGAGGTGTATCGGATTGATTACTTACCGGTAGTGAATTAGTCAATACAGCGTGGTACAAACACAGCAATTCAATACTATTTTATTTACAAATGTTCTCGATTGCATCTTTCCGGCAGTTTGATGTCTAGCCACACGGCCGGGCTGAGTGGCTGGCTTTCTGCCCCCAACTTTGCAGGTTCGATCCTGCCTCAGTCCGGTGGTATTTCAAGGTGACTCGCGTCGGCAGATTTATCGGGAACCGAGAGTCAACATTCCGACACCTCGGCGTCTCCTAAAACCGTAAAAACACCCGCTAGTGTTCGTATAACCAGTAGGCCTAACACTATTAATAATTTTGTCTCTAAGGGTCGGAGAGTTAACATTGCGATATAATATCGGGCTCAGAGAAATCTTTCCAATGGTAGCCTACCCCACTTCAGGGGACAGAATTTATATTTAGACTCTCTAATCCCCGTTAAAATAAATCCTATTCAATTCTTGTTCTGTGTTATGGCAATGTAAACCATCATCTTTAACTACCTTCGCATGTGTCGCGATTTCGGAGCTGTTAGTAGCTAACCAAACCATGTAGGCCTCTACTTATTTCACCGCGAGCCCACGGAGTGTCGTATTTGCAATGAAACAGCCCTTCAACCATTCTGATCGGAGTTATAACCTCATTTAACAGACTTTGTCAAATCAAGAACAGAAGAGAAAGGAGAAACAAATATATTTCTCCCACATTCTTGGTAATGCAAAATCGGCCCACCACAGTGGCTACACACGAGATATTGTACTGGAAGTTTCTGTGGACTCAACCACGCAGGGATACCTTTGACGTCACAGAGTCTTACTATGATTAATCAAGTAAGCAGTGCTTCGTTCATTTTCTGCCATAGATGACAAAGACATCAGAAGCACAGAAGACTAAGACGAAGAAGTAACGAATTGCCAGGATATTCGGCGGGGAGTCAGAGGTGGTGGTGTTTATTATTGTTTTAAGAGGAAGTACAACTGGGCAACCATCCTCTATCGAGGGTCATATAAGGCTGTGCGTTGTCCTCTTGATTCTTCAACATATTTTCCGATGCTATTTTCTAAAAAAACGCTAACACATACGAAGTGGGAGTACGAGTTAATGGAGAAATTGTAAGTACATTACCATATGCAGACGATACGGTTATTTATGGCTTTTAGCACATGTTCGGATCGTCTTGGTGTGAGCTGATTGTCTGCATTTGTTTACATCATGTTTACATTTATTTAAAATTGTAAACCTAGCTTTTTCTTAAATATTTTTTACGAACTTGTAAATTAGTCGAACGTTCTCTAGATACTTTATTCCAATCCCTACTCCTCGTCCTATTTGCCCCAATATGTCCTCTTGAATTCCAACCTTATCCTACTTTCAAAACTCCCAGTCAAGCGTATTCTTCTACTAATGTCTTTCCACGCCAACTTACCCCTGACATACCGCATAGACGAGCATCTCTTCTTCTTTCTCCCAAGACTTCCCAGCCCAAAGTATTGCAACATTTTAGCAACACTACTACTTTGTCGTAAAACACCCAGAACAGGTCGTGCTGCTTCCCTTAGAGTTTTTCCCAGTTCTCGTATCAAATAGTCCCGCTGAGGGTCCCATACTCTAACTGCGGACTTACCAGAGACTCATACGCCCTCTCCTTTACCTCCTGATGAGGTAGAGAGAGGGCGAAACTTAGTGCTGTCGAATAACACCAAGCTTAAGGTCGCCATCCGATGGACGAATCGCCATCAGCCGGGCTGAGCGGCTCAGACGGTTAAGGCGCTGGCCTTCTAACCCCAACTTGGCAGGTTCGATCCTGGCTCAGTCCGGTGGTATTTGAAGGTGCTCAAATACGACAGCCCCGTGTCGGTAGATTTACTGGCACGTTAAAGAACTCCTGCGGGACTAAATTCCGGCACCTCGGCGTCTCCGAAGACCTTAAAAAGTAGTTAGTGGGACGTAAAGCAAATAACATTATTATTATTATTATTATTATTATTATTATTATTATTATTATTATTATTATTATTATTATTATTATGAATCGCCATCAACAGCGACATAACCCTCACTCTATTTGAACACTGACGAGAGGTTTGGAATTGAATCCAGACTTTTGGGTTTATTTTATTCGACCAACGGGACTCGAACCGGCTAAGCGAGGGTCAAGCCAGAGAGAGAGACGCAACGATCATGGCCACCAAACAGGAAGAGGGCGCTTACAGGCGAATGACTGCTGAAGAGATAGGTTTAAATATAAACACAACAAAAGTAGGTAATGTTTTTCGACAAGATAAAGAGCGCCAGTTTACAACATGAAACAGCAATTTTTTTACGGGGCGAGTTGGCCGTGCGGTTAGGGGCGCGCAGCTGTGAGCTTGCATTCGGGAGACAGTGAGTTTGAACCCCATTATCCGCAACCCTGTAACCTTAAGGCCATGGCCGCTTCCTTCCCCCTCCTAAGCATCTCCTATCCCATCGTCGCCAAAAGACCTATCTGTGTCCGTGCGACGTAAAGCAAATTCTAAAAAAAAAAAAAAGCAACCAATCGAACAAGTGACGCCGTAACACCCCAGAAATAGGTAGTTAGAATAACATTTAACAGAATGGAATCTGAGTTGCGTAATGATGCCCTCAATGAAAACTGCTACAGCGCACGGTGCACTCTGCTCTTTGGACTCAAACAGCACGCACAAGAATGTCTGGGTGCAACATGCAAGCAACGAACCAACAACGTCCGCGAGACTGGACATTGGACGTACAAGATTGATTTTAATGGTCAAGTTGAACTTGCCTGATTGTTTAGAACCCCAACTGTCAACAAGATGCAATCGTACGTCTTGGAAAGAAAAAGGTAAAGCGTAGCGTAACAAAGGATATTTACTTACGAGCAGGCCAAGAAACGTCTACTGCAACTCTTGACGAACTTACCTGTTTTCACTTCCTTGGACACCATGTCAGTTCTCGGGTTTCTTTATTGCATCGCCCGTTATTTCGATCAATTACGCACGAGAATATACATTTCATTTATAACTCACAGACGAGTAATTTATGCAGCTTTCATTAAGAATGGTGGTAGTGATTATTGCTTTAACAGGAAATGTAACTGTACAAAGATTCAATCTTCAATTTAAAGAAAATTACAGTAGTCATGATAGGGTCTAATGTAGGTGTCTAAGAAGAAATATGTAGCCTACATTTTATTTATTGATTTTGATTATTATGTAATGTTGATTTGTATGTTATGCTGTAGTTGCACTGTAGTTTAACCATCGATGTTCTATATGTATGTGACTGTTCATTTAATACTATTAATTCTTTATGATAATAAGAAAAAAGAAAACAAGAGGTGTTGCCATGGTGGTGTTGTTAAAACAGTATATCAATCCGAACGCAATCTATGCTCAGGCGGAGCTCAAGTCGGCAGGTTCCATCCTGGCTCAGTCCGGTGGTATTTGAAGGTGCTCAACCCTACGTCAGCTTCATGTCGGTAGATTTACTGACACGTATTAAAAAAAAAAACCGGTCTCGCGGGACTAAATTATGGCACCTCGACGACTCCAAAAAGCGTGAAGTATTTAGTAGGATGTAAATCAAACAACATGATTGTTAGGACAGTTTTAGTAATTTTCCAAACCCACTTCAGTGCAGTATAATGGATGAAATTAGAAACGTGCCATCGCAGTGCTAGCATTCCTCCTTCCAACACTGACATGTAAAAACGCGGGCTGCTCCAGACGGAAACAATTGAAAGAGGGTATATAGTATATTTTACAAGTTGCTTTGCGTCGCACCGGCACAGATTGGTCTTACGGTGACGACGGGATAGGAAAGGGCTAGAAGTGGGAAGGAAGCAGACGTGGCCTTAATTGAGGTAAAGCCCCCGCATTTGCCTGGTGTGAAAATGGGAAACCATCTTCAGGGTTGCCGACGGTGGGCTTCGAATCCACTATCCCCGGAATACTGGATATGGCCGCACTTCAAATCAAATCAAAATCTCTATTTGAAAATGAGGTGTCTACCTCGGTGGCAAATGGTACACTAAAATACATTATTGTCAAACACTAAATTTTAAATTAACAAGAACATTTTTTTTCTATTAAACACACAGCTCATCCTTAATAAAATTATATTGTTTACAAAATTCTACTTATAATACCTCCTGTACTTACAAACATAGTCAACTCATATACAGTATGTGGAATTACTTCAAATAATACTATACAACTGGTATAAGATTAGAATTTACATTGCATTTATTTACTTATTTATTTTTTTACCCATTTTGGAACCTAAGTAGCATAACGACCTGCTGCGTCTTAACCAGAGCCCCTTTTGCCACTACTTTTCAGAGTTCCTGAAGGGCCTTCATAGCTACCGTAGCGGTCCCAGGGCCCTCAAAGTCCCCCACTGTACCTCACCTCTACAGGCAGTCCCCTACTTCGGATGTCCAAACTCCGTAGACCAGGGGATGGAATTAATTTATTCACACACATTTTTTATTTACAATATCCTGCACTGGTCGAATGCCCTCTAACATATCATTTATTTTCTCTGTTGATGTGTATTCTCTTCTTGAATATGTGTACAGATGTTGGAAAAGGATCAAATACCATCCCTGGTAAACTGTTCCACTCATTCATGCCCTTCCCAATGAATGAAAATTTACCCCAATCGCTTCTGCTAAAATTCCTTCTAATTTTATACTTGTGGTCAGTTCTGCCGATATACTTATTTTCCAACTGAAGCCTGTCACGGATTTCTCTCCATGCTTCTTCTCCTGTATAAGCTCTATATAATCCTATAAGTCTAGTTTTCTCCCTTCTCTTACTTAACGTTTCCCACCCAAGTTCCTCTAACATTTCTGATACACTACTTTTTCTCCTGAAATCCCCTGTTACAAATCTTGCTGCTTTCCTCTGCACACTATCTGCAGCTATCGATCTTGAAAGAGTATGGGTGAGCTATTGGCTATTTTATTTTTCTACAGCTGACATCTATTCTATGCAACATTTTTAAAAGTGTATTTTGCTTTAGATGGTTGAATATTACAAAATGCATTTGTTGTAGGCTACTTTACAATAAATGAAACAAATTTGAACATAAAAGAAAATTTCCTTATTAAGTAGAATATAAGGTACAATTTTTCACATTATATTTACCGCATGTGATGGTGGTGGTGATTATTGTTTTAAGAGGAAGTACAACTAGGCAACCATCCTCATACTGCATGTGACTCGAACTGAAGCTACACGCACAGACAAAAAAAAAACAATCTCCGGAGACAATAGAAGAGCAGGTCAGCTCCGACGAAAGCCAGTCAATAAAAGGAGAAAGCTGGTCATGTCAAAGAAAGAAACTGGAGTGAATGTCGCATCACAAAGAACCAAAGCGTGTCTAGCTGGGGGTCAGAAAAATGGAGCAGAAAAAGAACTTTCGAATGACCGCGTGCTGCACTAAATTACAGGGAATTCAGATTTGTCGTCAATTGAGGTAGCAATGCAATCAACCTCGTTACGGGTGCAATTCGACAAGTTCACCACACCAACCTTGCTGTTCATTCGCAAGAGTACTGGCGTTCTACGATCAAGCTGGTGCGGTTCGGACCCGTCAACTTCGTGTCCATACAGTTACTGGCACTACTGCTGGGCAAAATTCCGGTATCCCGGCGTCTAAGAGAACCCGGAAAGTAGTTGGTGGGACATAAAATCAATAGGCTATCATTAGCCTATTATCATCATTTTAAGTGACATGTCACTGACCTATATAGAACACAGGCCTATATTTAGATATCACACTTGTTATTATAATAAACAAGTGTCTCTGTTGACAAGACTGTGTTTACAGTGGGCTATGAACTAGACCACTGACCTGTATCAGTCCCATCCTTGGCTTTAAGTGATTGAGGTGTGAATGATGCTAGTAATGTCTCTCATGAGGTCGGTTGGCCCGTGCATATCAATGGACTTGGCAGACTCATATGTAATAGCAACTTCTGGCTGTGAGACGGAAGTACGGACTATGAGGATCAACTACAGAGTTCTTGCTGCTATCTCTGTTGGGATAGATCCAAATGCAGTCTTCTAAATAAAACAGAAATGTTCGCAGGATTCATACAATCTAACACACGCGATAAAGGCGTGCTGAAGTTTCGAATTGCCATTGCCCAGGACAAAGGCGCTCGGGAGGCGATAGATCCTTCACCTTTAATACATAACGCGAGATGAATAAGAGAATTAGTATTGCCCATCATTTTTACATCACGGTATACTGAAACACCCTAACGTTCCTTTTCAACACTATTGTAGAATTTTAAACCTAAAATAATGACTTTCTCGAGAAAATATCGTTACTAAACACACAGCTTTGAATAATAAACAAACGTTGTTGACAGACTGAACCTCATACGCATCGGAATAGTACTGCCGCAGGCCGCTAGGGTGCGCTTTCAGGTACAAAACCTTCTATACAGTATTTGCGTGTCTGTGATTTTAAAGACACACTCACGCTTTAGTTACTGAGCGTATGGGCTGATTATTGTAGGTATTTAGTGGAATATCTATATCGTCTTCCGCCTTCTTTGACCAGAGTGTAGAGGACAAGAGTAGCAGTGATTTGAGAGGAAAGGGCCGTGTTCCGGTGTTCACCATAGCGAGGAGAATAGAAAACCACGGAAGACCCTTCTCAGGACAACCCACCGCCTCCCAAATGCAGAATTGTAGCCTTCCTACGGTGCTCGATGCGTCATCTTTGAATTAACCAATTTCGGTTCAAAGAGGCGATATACCGGGAAGGCATGCTTTTCAACCTACTCTCTCTTCACCCCCGCCCTCCGTGTAGGTGGGAGCCGAAACACCGTATAGCTGCCTGTTGTAAGAGGAGACTAAAAGGGGCCCCAGGGGTTCCCAACTTGAGAGCGTGCGTTGGCGACCACCCTTTGTGTTGTCTCTAGGTCACTCTATGACAAAATATATAAAACCTAGAATTTACGGATACAACTGTTTACGCGGACAGCTGACAGTTCATCAATCTACCTTCACGATTACGTTGCAATAGGCCTAATGATATTTTTTTACGTCCCATTCACTACTCTTACGGTTTTCGGAGACGCCCAGGTTCCAGAATTTAGTCTCGCCTCTCCCAACACGCGACTGCCGTACGTTAGCACCGGACTCAGACAAGTTGGGCTCAAAGACCGTCTGAGCCACTCAGCCCGATTGATTCAGTTTCAGTTTAACCTTTCTGCTGAATATTCAATTGCTATAAAGTAACAGATGTGTTAATAACCCATCACTAGGGCTCGGAAGATGAAGACCTATAAATTTCCTTAAAAAAGCTATTAAAAAACTAAAAATATCCAGAGAAAAATGGGCAAAAATACGATCATGATCTTAGTTTTAATTACATATTAAGGAATATAATATTTAAAAATGCGAAATTCTGGTGGCATGCAACAGACAGTGCAATAATGCTTCTTCCTTCAGACATTCTGTATTTTTACATTAACATAATTTTGAAAAAGTAATTCCGTATTTGTAAAAAAAATAGCCTTTGTAACAGAATTCAGAATGAATTTTTTTCACCTAGAATGAATTCAGCGAACGCACAATGGACATCCTGGAGAAAGAATCTGAAAAAATGTATAACTGGATTCATATATGGCTTTACCACATGTGCGTTACAGAAAATGTAACTCTGAAACCTCACCTAAAGACATAAAATGGCTAACAAAAGGACCTAAAAGCAAAAAACTGCAAAAATGTACAAATAAAATCCTCCATTTTCTGGCCAACAATGACCCAGAATAAACATATGTTATATTGGGCCTTGTTTTCGGACGCTCGAGAAAAAAGGATGTTTCCTCAACTTTCAAGCCCTAGTCACCCAAGCAAAAAGAAATCTTCCACCTAGCAAGCTGTGTCGAACATTCCTTTTTACCTGGCTGTTTACCAGCCTTCAAAAAGAGTTGGGTTACTACCCCATTATGTACTCTGGACACAAAAGCTTATTTTTACTGCAGTAGTCGCTGCTCGTCAATAACAGATGCATGTGAACTCAGGGGGAGTTAAAGGATTTAGTTTTTGCTTCTGAAGGAAACGGGGAAGGTTATCAGAGGGTGGGAACCTTGTTTGTTACTCAGGATTCTCAAAGCTAGTGAACTCTCAGCCAAGCCAGAGAACAGATAATAATAATAATAATAATAATAATAATAATAATAATATGTTGTCCACCGAAACACGTCGTGAAGCCCGAATACTTGTAAGCAGCAGAAACAACGGACGCGACTGCAAAAGGTGGGCTGGAAGACATGACATGAAAACGAACGACAGATATGGGAAAAGAAGATTTATCTAATCTACCAGATGATAGGAGTGGTTCAGCTGATGACGAAGAAAGGAGCACATTGTGTGAGGATGCCTTCGAGTTATTCAGACAACGGGAAACAGAATCAAAATTAATTCGGGAGGTGAAAACCGACTTGGCCAAGATTCGTGTGAAAGAACACAGTGGAGAGAAATTTAAACAACAAATTAGTAAGTTCAAAGGTCCAGGAGACAGGAAGGAAACAATAAAGAATAAAATATCCTGAACAGTGCCAGCTTCCTTGGTGTAGTGCTTAGTGTGATTAGCTCCCACCCCCGGAGGCCCGGATTCGATTCCCGACCCTGCCACGAAATTTGAAAAGTAATACGAGGGCCGGAACGGAGCCATTCAAACTCGGCAGGTCAGGTAAGTAGCGGGGGAGTCGATTCCCACCTCAGCCACCCTCGAAGTGGTTTTCCGTGCTTTCCCCACTTCTTCACCAGACAAATGCTGGCATGGTACCTAACTTAAGGCCACGACCGATTCCTTCCCTCTTCATTGTCTGTCCCTTCCAATCTTCTCATCCCCCAACAAGGCCCCTGTTCAGTACAGCAGGTGGAGCTGCCTGGGCTGGTACTGGTCCTCGTCCCCAGTTGTATCCCCGCGACCCAAAGTTTCACGCTCCAGGACAATGCCCTTGAAGAGGTGGCCGAGTCCGAGGAAAAAAGCAACCCTGGAGGGTAAACAGATTAAGAAAGAAAGATCCTGCAGAGAACGGTTTTTTTTGCAATGTGTTTAACATCGTACGGACAGAGATAGGTCATATGGCGACGATGGGATAAGAAAGGGCTTGGAGTGGGAAGGAAGCGGTTGTGGCCTAAATTAAAGGTACAGGCCCAGCCTATGCCTGGTGCGAAAATGGAAAACCACGGAAAATCATCTTCAGGGCTGCCGACAGAGGTGTTCGGATGCAAGCCCATAGCTGCGCGACCCTAACCGCACAGCCAACTCGCTCGGTAGAATGAGGTGTGATAGAGAAACGAGCCTACACATCCAGGCGGTAAAGTCAAAATGAACAGAATAAACACACAAAATGATATAACATGGCCCTTTTTGTAGATAGTGCACAGCCGTGTCACTCTGGTCATTGGGTATAAATTCCTATAGTAAGTTAAGCAGTTTGCTCGGCGGATTCCTTCCAGTACACCAACCTGAAATGAATCACCCGCTGTAAACCTAGAAAGTAGCCTGCGCACAAGAACATTCCCAGGAGAAAATGCATGTATAAATTCCATAGAAACGAGGTCGCCAAGAGACACTAAAAATACAAGAGCTCGCCTCTTAAAGGACCCCAGAATAGCCACAGCTTTGTATCCAAGCCTGGTCATGTTCTTACATTTTTACCTGCAGCTGGAGTTCCCAAGACGAGGCCAAAGGGGTTACATCAGGGCTGTCCAAATGAGACAACTCATCTATAATTGTTGCCCGCTAAGCGGGTCTCGTTAGCTTCAACATAACATTTATTCTGTTACAGGTTAAGTGTGAGACAGGAACAACTGTCCTTAAATTTGCAAGGATAAAAATGAATTATCTATCTAACACATTACATGGTCGTCTTTTAATTCATTGCACATAGCTATCTAAACAAAGCGACTATTCATAACAGTGATTTAAAAATAAAATCTTATGTGATCATTTGAATCTCCTCCTACAACTATTACAATTAAAGCAGAACAATTTATGATATAAAATGTACATGAAATCAATAAAACATTTCTAATATTAGATAATAGATCTGCTTTGAGTAAAGATGTAGAAAAGCAAGAAAGAAAAATCTTAAGCAACATTTTTGGACCAATCTGTACAGGGAGAATCTGGATAAGGAAATGTCATGACCGGCACCAACACTCAGAGAAAATCTCAGACACGTTTAGGAAAACAAGTTTGAAATTTTACCCACATATTCTCAGTATGAGCATTCAGAGATGACCAAAAGAATTCTGAACCTTGCCCTATCAGTGGAAGTAAAAACAACTGGCTATATACAGGAAACAAAACTCTCAATGTAGGCCTACGCACTGATAGGATTCGAGAAGAACTATCGACCTATCGCACTGTACAGAAACAAACAATAGACTGGGCTGAAATGAAGAAACTGATCGTTTTATTTGTAAATCACCGTTTTCAAAAGAAAATAATACATACATCCTAAAAAGACAATTTATTAAAAGAAAACATGAAAGCAGATAGCAAACGGGAGGCCTGCAGATTACGAGGTGTCGTGTGGTCAGCATGAAGATTCCTCTCGGCCGTTATTCTTGGCTTTCTAGACCGGAAAGGAGACAACACAAACTAAATATTGGAAGGTTGGATTAGATTACGGTATCATTCATGTGGTATCTTTCCACGTTAAGTGTAAACATTGCAACTTCTTTTCAGAAAACATTTAGTTGAAACATGAATGGCAACAGTTCGTTCTCTTGAATTCTAAATTTATATTGTGATCCCTTCACTCACTAATGTAACTCCGCTGACAGCACAGTGAGCAGTGGACTCGGAATGAGGAGACGGATAAAGCCGAACGTGTACATGATCGTCTCTGAGAACAAGACAAGGCGAAGCAGACCATGGTTAGGTTCAGTTTGTAATGACATAATGATAAGAGGTGAGGAACTAAACAAAGTCACAGAGCTCGTTAATCTTAAAAATACTCATGGGTACAAGGATTGAATGTTTTAAAGTACTTACATCTGAAGAGGCCTTAGACTACACACGGTCGCATTACAGCAGTAACTAGCCATATCAGAGCGACAGCAATTAAAAAGCCCCTTATCTTAAAAAAAGTAATTAGTGAAAAACCACAACGACTGTTTCTATTTGTGGTCTTGGAAACCGCTCGTTCGCAGTTATAAAGAATTAATTGGCAAAGATGTGAAAATATCGTTAACAAGTTGCTTTTTTTAATGGCGCTTTTCAACCGACAGCTTATTAACGCAAGGTTACTTCAGCACACCTTGTCTGCGGTGAGCCACAGTACATCCGGGCACCGCAGAAAAACATCCAGCCAAGTTCGTATGTTACGAACGACACGTTTCAGTTTTGTGAAATATTGTAGTTGATTGTCAGTACCCGTTGTTGGTCTACTGCCATCTAACGGAGATGAGTGGCAGCTGGAGAGGGGGCCATCACTTCTTCCGGCTCCTCACATTTCGAGTTATTCGTTATCGATAGCGGCTAATGACCACATGCTTTTGCAGCACCCATCCTCATAGCGATGCTCGCTGTAACAATAGGCCCTATAAATTCGGATCTCCATTACTTTAGCCCGCAAGATACACTGACTGACAGAGCAAATGCAACACCAAGAAGGAGTGGTCAGAACTTTATGCCAATTGCAGGGTAGACTGACGTCACTGAGGTATGCTCATGATGTGAAATGCGCCGCTGTGCTGCGCACGTAGCGAACGATAAATGGGACACGGCGTTGGCGAATGGCCCACTTCGTACCGTGATTTCTCAGACGACAGTCATTGTAGAACGTGTTGTCGTGTGCCACAGGACACGTGTATAGCTAAGAATGCCCGTCCGCCGTCAACGGAGGCATTTCCAGCAGACAGACGACTTTACGAGGGGTATGGTGATCGGGCTGAGAAGGGCAGGTTGGTCGCTTCGTCAAATCGCAGCCGATACCCATAGGGATGTGTCCACGGTGCAGCGCCTGTGGCGAAGATGGTTGGCGCAGGGACATGTGGCCCGTGCGAGGGGTCCAGGCGCAGCCCGAGTGACGTCAGCACGCGAGGATCGGCGCATCCGCCGCCAAGCGGTGGCAGCCCCGCACGCCATGTCAACCGCCATTCTTCAACATGTGCAAGACACCCTGGCTGTTCCAATATCGACCAGAACAATTTCCCGTCGATTGGTTGAAGGAGGCCTGCACTCCCGGCGTCCGCTCAGAAGACTACCATTGACTCCACAGCATAGACGTGCACGCCTGGCATGGTGCCGGGCTAGAGCGACTTGGATGAGGGAATGGCGGAACGTCGTGTTCTCCGATGAGTCACGCTTCTGTTCTGTCAGTGATAGTCACCGCAGACGAGTGTGGCGTCGGCGTGGAGAAAGGTCAAATCCGGCAGTAACTGTGGAGCGCCCTACCGCTAGACAACGCGGCATCATGGTTTGGGGCGCTATTGCGTATGATTCCACGTCACCTCTAGTGCGTATTCAAGGCACGTTAAATGCCCACCGCTACGTGCAGCATGTGCTGCGGCCGGTGGCACTCCCGTACCTTCAGGGGCTGCCCAATGCTCTGTTTCAGCAGGATAATGCCCGCCCACACACTGCTCGCATCTCCCAACAGGCTCTACGAGGTGTACAGATGCTTCCGTGGCCAGCGTACTCTCCGGATCTCTCACCAATCGAACACGTGTGGGATCTCATTGGACGCCGTTTGCAAACTCTGCCCCAGCCTCGTGCGGACGACCAACTGTGGCAAATGGTTGACAGAGAATGGAGAACCATCCCTCAGGACACCATGCGCACTCTTATTGACTCTGTACCTCGACGTGTTTCTGCGTGCATCGCCGCTCGCGGTGGTCCTACATCCTACTGAGTCGATGCCGTGCGCATTGTGTAACCTGCATATCGGTTTGAAATAAACATCAATTATTCGTCCGTGCCGTCTCTGTTTTTTCCCCAACTTTCATCCCTTTCGAACCACTCCTCCTTGGTGTTGCATTTGCTCTGTCAGTGTAAGATTATCAGATATACAATATTATAATTTGAATTTTCTTTCAGCTTTTGTTAATTTATATAGCCTACACTTCCCGGAGATGTTCGTAAATCTGTGAAAAATACAACTGCTAATAACTCCGTTAATATTGCTCGTAGAATAAAAACGCGTCAAAAATCGAAGTACCTCATGACACTGCAGCCCCAATAGACCCTGCAGACCGCTGTTCAACGTTAAGACTGCAGACCTGACGCAGGTCAACGCGACCAATGTTGGCTTTCTATACCGGAGCCGCTATCTCACAGTCAGGCAGCTCCTCTTGTTCTGACGTAGGCCTAGTGGTGCTCAGGTCCACGTAAAAAAATGTCGAACCCGTGATCTCCAGAAAAAAAGACAAGGACTGACCAATAAAATGTAAAAGATCGGAAAGTAAACTTTGCACAGCTAATATTATGTAAGAGTTCATCGAAATTGTTGTTTGGATCATCAGTCCACAAACTGGTTTCATGCAACTCTCCGTGTCACCCTCTTGATGCCTTAAAATATCTCCCATCATTGTCTCTCTTCTTCTAGTCAAATCGTTATGTATCTCCATTCGTCATTCGATCACGCTTCAGAAGCTGCTTTTCTCTTTCTTGCTGAGCTTGTTAATGTCCGTGCTTTTCTTCCATACAATGCCACCCTCTTGAAAAAAATGTTCAAAAACCAATGCAATAAATAAAATAATAATGATATTGTTTTTACTTCCCACTAAGTACTTTTGACGCTTTTGGAAGAAGCCAAGGTGTCGGAATTTTATCCCACAGGACTTCTTTTACGTGCCACTAAACCTACCGACACGAGACTGACGTATTTGAGCATCTTCAAACACCACCGGACTGAGCCAGGATGGAAGCTGCCAAGTTGCGGGCAGCCCGGCGGGCCTGTAACAATGTCTGAAGCGAGCGACTTGCGGCTGGAGATCAACTGAAAATCTGCATTTCGTAATTAGAGTCACAAAACGTGTGATGGAAGTGTAACCCTAGCAACCGTGATGTAAAGTATGGATGGAGGGCCATGAGCGAGACACGTATTGATGATAATTTCATTTTCGCAAAGAGAAAATAGGTTCCTTTTTCTTCTTCTTTCCTCGTTTGTGCTTTGCATTGTATGTCTTATTTCTGCCAGTTTATCTGTACTGTTAGTATTAACGGCCAAATATGGCAGTTTTGGTTCCTTTAATATCAATACAGCATAAAACACTAATGAAATAATATACAGCCCAGCTAACTCTCCACTTTTGCGAGGAATTCTTCAAGTCGCTTCCCCTTGATGGTCGCACAAACATCCAGACAGATAAAACTTGAACCTGAAACCACTTTCAACTTCTGTATATCTGATCCAAGATAAATATGACGTACGAGGCGTGTATGGTCAAAATTAAAATGTTATTGATACGGATGTGAAAATTATGTCTACAAATGATTAGAGGTAGTGCCTTCAAATATTATTTAAGTAAAGCTATGACTATGCGTGTATACAGGAGTTGGCTGTTATCGTCCAAGTTCCAATGTGCAGGAGGACGTATTTTGCAAGACGTTGAAAACTTGTGTGATTTACTCTCTGTATTTGTGGTCGTTATCAGCGCTGGTAAAAGATGGCCGGTATCTTGTTCTTCCCTGACCTAGGCCATTGGGACATTTCAAAGAAGTACGACTTGGCAAACAAATGACGGGCGATAAGTTCTTGGAAGAGGCCGGATGAGCGCATGACGCATCCTGATGGGCGGGGAGGGACAAGCGGGGTGGAGGGATTTACCCAACCCTCTCATCCCCTCAGGGGAGACATTCAAAACAAGAGAAGATGAGGTATGTGAATCATCACGATTCCACACTAATGATTCCGTGGATTCCATGGAAATTTTGACACCTTCTCTTACTCCGGTATTCCTCCCTTTTGAAATTTGCAGAGCAAGTCTGACTGGAATGAACTCGTGCCATCCACAGTTATTATTATTATTAACAACAGAGCCTCCGTGGCTCAGGCGGCAGCACGCCGGCCTCCCACCGCTGGGTTCCGTGGTTCAAATCCCGGTCACTCCATGTGAGATTTGTGCTGGACAAAACTGAGGCGGGACAGGTTTTTCTCCGAGTACTCCAGTGTTCCCTGTCATCTTTCATTCCAGCAACACTCTCCAATATCATTTCATTTGTCAGTCATTAATCATTGCCCCAGGAGTGCGATAGGCTTCGGCAGCCGGCATAATTAATATCCTCGCCGCTAGATTGGGTCTTCATAAATTCCATTCCTGCCCGGTCAAACAACTCGAAACAGGCTGTGGATTTTCATTATTATTAACGATCAGCTCCTTCGCTGAATGATCAACAGTGGGCAACGGTTTAGAGAGTCGGGAGTTCGATCCCCGGCCGGGTTAACTCGTCTGACTCGTTGACGGGGTGTGTGTTTCGATACACACACACACACCCACCACACAAGCAAATCACCAATGCAACACATCCCACCACATGGGATTGGTGTTAGGACGGGTATCTATCCGTTAAAGTGGGCGAAATGGCCAGAAAGGAGCAACAACTTAAAATATTTTCTTACGATCACTTAGAAATTCACTTTGTCTACAACATGCAATTACAATAATTATAATATGAACACATACCCGTACTAATCCAATGATAGCAGTGATAATGTGTATATTTAGCACACACTTACAGTATATATAATAAAAGTTCAGAAATAAATGCTGAAAAGGAAAAAGTAACGAAAAGCGTCAAGTATTAATTAACTTTACCATTACATCCGAACTGCCTGTTAACATCCATCAAACCTGTGAATCAGGGATGAAGTATGGTCAGCCTGTCAATACAATTAATATACAACACTATATGTTTACTTATTTTCTACATCATAACATCGTACATGTTTCGAGAGCAGATGTATTCTCTTCTTCAGTGACTAATAAAATTTGAAAATCCCTAAAGAGAACATAAATCTTCAACCTGTAATAACATCACAATCAACATTTACATTAAAATGAAATGTCTGCATAAAAATCTAGATTAAAATGCCAATAGTTACGTGTCTTGTTGCAGTGAAAAACTTATTTTATCGACTTCTTCCAAGAGAAAACTTGTTATAGAAGTCTTCCCGTGAACAATCTGAAGACGCGGAACATACTGTAGTTCTCTGCGAAACGTAAAGAGTTTCACCATGTTTTCTTGACACGGCATAAGCCCATATCATGTCAACTGTTCATGCTAATACCCTAAACTTGTTCTTCGCAGTTCCAATCGCTCAGCACTCCATTCCTGGTATAGTAATTAGTTTATAAGGTTATATTGGTATCTGAACTGTTGTTTAAAACATAATTAAAACGGATAGTTTAACCATATATAAAAGTGGCTATGCTTTTAATAATGTGGAGCCCTTCTTCTTGATATGGTACCGAGCCCTGTTTCACAGGTTTGATGAATGAACAACGTCAGATGTCTCGACTCATGACCACTGGTTACAATGTTAAGACGTGTAAACTCGTCGCCATGATAGAAAGGAAATTAGATTCAATCTTGCCAGCAGAACGTTGTTACAGAACAACGTACGTAAGTGAGAAATCCAGAGACGCGTTCAGTCATTGGAAGTGATGAAGAAATGTGTGTACTGTTTACGCATCGGCTTATATTTTTCATTTTGTATTTTATTTGTTTTTTCATTATGCTTTTTGACTGGAATATGTCTTATGTCTGGGGCTCGTCCGATATGTGTAACGTAACGCGACAAAATGTGTGAGTTAGTGACGTCACATTAGTCATTACCGTAGGCCTTGGTCGCCAAAGATGCTGCGGCTGCAAGTTAAGTCCCTTGCAGTTCTCCTTGATGTAACATTGAGCTTCATTTATTGAAAGACATATCCGTGATCATTATTTCCTCTGATGAGGATGACGTCAGGAAGGGCATATGGTCATAAACAAAACCCGCCACGACAGATTCATCTTACCTCATACCCGACCCCGTAGAGAAACGAGACAAGGGGTGGACAAACATATTCATAATTATTAGCTTTTCTCAAGGGGAAAAGTTTCTATTTTTCTCCTTATTTTTACTTTTAAACTCCGGATTTCTTTTTCTTTGTTGAGCTTTGCGTTCTTTCCTGATTATATGTTCTCCAAAGCAGTTATTTAGCTTTGTTATCTTTGAATGTATAACAGACTAGTAGCCTATATTTCTTTGATATGTGTATTATCCTGTAATATAGGCTACGTGGTTAAGTGGAAGAATAATAATAATCTACACCCTGTTTCCAGTTATTCGACCAGGCCAGGAATGGAATGAATAAAGCCTCCATCTAGAGGCGAGGATAGGAATTGTGCTGGCCGCCGAAGCCTGTCGCACTCGTCTGGGACAATGATTAATGACCGACAGATGAAATGAAATTATACTGGAGAGTGTCGCTGGAATGAAAGATGACAGGAAAAACCGGAGTACTCGGAGAAAAACCTGTCCTGCCTGTGCTTTGTCCAGCTATAGGCGTGATATGGAGCGGCCGAGATTTGAAGTACGGAACTCAGCGGCAAGAGGCCGGCGCGCTGACCTCTGCGCCTCGGAGATTCTGTTTATAACAAAGAATGTGTGAAATTTCACACAAGAGGAACGAGAAAACATGCGAGAAGTTTACTTCACAACCAAAAAAGGCAGGCGTTAAAAATTAGTGGTGTTTTGCGGTCGTAAGATCCGTGCCTGGCATGAGTAGAATTAGGCGTATATCAAGTTAAACCGGTGAGCTCTCAGTTGTGACCAACGATATTTTTACACAGGATAATCTAGTGGGTTTTTGTCGTGTCAAAGAAAAAGAATCTCTCTCTTTGTTTTCTTTGACATGGACAAAACCAAAAGATCCTGCTAACACTACGGGTGGTGAAAGGATCAATTTAAATGGCGATATTCAGTAAGAAAGAAGTGAACTCTGCGATTTACTGGTGTTTTTATTTCGAATTGCTTTACGTCGGAACTGACATTGATATCGTAGGTCTTATGGTGAGGATAAGATAGGAAAGGGCTTGGGATGGGAAGGAAGCGGTCGTGACCTTAATTCATGGACAGCCCCAGCATTTATCTGGCGAGGAAATGGGGTAACCATGGAAAACCATCTTCAGGGCTGGGATTCGAACCCAGTATCTCCTGAATAGGCTACAAGCCGACTCACAGCTATGCGACCCTAACCGTACGGCCAACCTGCTCCGCTGGAATGAGATTAGTAGACGAGAAACGCCGAACGGAGCTTTTAAAAGTAGGAAAGATAACACGGAGTTAAAGTTCGAATTCAAGAGGAAAAAATGGGGCAAATATTCGTTTATAAGAAGACTAATTACATATTGGACTGTTTTAAAAAGTTGGATACATTTCCAGCTTATTCGAAATCACTGAAGGAAATGACTCAGATTATCGGAATCTGCCAGAGTGACTGTTCTGACATCTTTGATGTCGACAAGAGCCTCCTTGGGGAGTGAGGAAGTGTATTAATATTTGCCAGCAGCTGTACATCCAGAGGCACGGGCTCTCATTGATGCGTTGCCACGCGACACGAGAACTTCTCCTCTCCCCTGCAGCAGAGCACGCGATTTAAACAAAGAGCTACTTAAAAAATGAGAAGAGGGAGAATCTCTCGCGACCAGCCCGGCTCCCATTGGCAGACGAACCCCCCACCACGGTATGCTGTCTTTTTAACTTTTTTCAATACCAGCGACGAATAGCGTTAAGTAAAATGGCGGATGGTGACAGCGTACAAATGGCGCAGTTGCCTTCAACGATCTCCTACAAAATTAAAAACAACTAGGCTATATGCACAAGGAAGCTTATAAAAGAAGAGCGAAAAGCTCGAGCTATTACACCAACTGACTGAGGATACCTCCAGTAAAATTAATACCTGCAACAACATTTATTGATGCAACTACAGAGTTCTGTCTCGAGCAGTTCCTTTATCGTACAATGTGTTTTCTTAGTTTACCGTCAAACAACTTGCAAAACCAGCATTTGCCTGGTTTGAAGATGGAAATCCTCAGGGCTGTGGGATTCGAAACCAAGCTTATATCTACGTGACCCAAAACATGTTCACTTTGCTCTTTCAACTGTACTTCCTTACGAAGTTCTTGGTAAAGCGAAAGAGATATAAGTTAAGGAAAAACACTAACTTCAGTAGGTGTGCAATTCAGTCTGAAGTTTATTTCTTAACGACATTGATACAATAACTAGTCCCGCTGGTCGTCACCACCAGAATGTTGGCCGGCAAGGCCTCTCCGCAGTGTTCGCAGGGTGTGAGGGCATAAATGACACTGTTGACGGCGTCGTGAAGCCTTCATGTTATTGGATGAAAGTAGACTATGTGCACGCACCGGATATCAGCTAAGTACTTCTTGCTTTCTTAATCCGTTTACCCTCAAGGGTTGCTTTTTCCCTCGGATTCAGCGAGGAATCCCACCTCTACGACAGTGTCCTGGAGCACGAGACTTTGGGTCGGGGGAATACAACAGGGGAGGAGGACGAGTGCCTCATCTAGATAACCTCAGCTGCTATGCTGAACAGGGGCCTTGTGAGGGGATGGGCATATTGGAAGGAAGCGGCCGTGGTCTTAAGTTAGATACCAGCCCGCCATTAGCCTGGAGGAGAAGTGGGAAACCACAGAAAACCACTTCGAGGATGGCTGAGATGGGAATCGAACCCATTCCCCCACTCCCACCTCTACTGAGCTGACCTCACAATGCTGAGTCGACCACCGTTCCAGCCCTCGTACCACTTATCAAATTTTGTGGCAGAGTCGCGAATCGAACCCGGGCCTGCGGGAATGGAACTAATCACACTACGGAACTATGCAGGCGGGTAGTTCTGTATCAGTCATGTCCATAGTAAGAAGGAAATGCCAAACCAAACCTCATGGTGCAACAGCCTCAAAGGACCTTGGTCTATCAAGCGACCGCTGCTCAGCCCGAAGGCCTGCAGATTACGAGGTGTCGTGTGGTCAGCACGACGAATCCCCACGGTCGTTATTCTTGGCTTCCTAGAGCGGGACCCCTATCTCACCATCAGACAGCCCCTCAATTCTGATCACGTAGGCTGAGTGGACCTCGAACCAGCCCTCAGGTACATGTAAACATCCCTGGTCTGGCCGAGAATCGAACCCGGGACCGGCAAAAAAGGAAATGCACTCGTTAATTTTCCGCGGTATGTCTGTCTGTATGTACGTACGTGCATCACGTGAAAATGGCTGACATAATTTAATGAAAATCAGTATCTAAATTCGCGAAATGACAACTACAATCCAGGCTATAAATAATTTTATTCACGAAAAATGAAATGGTAGTTTAGGGGAAAACCTAAAATGTAATTCCCAAATATCGACAGTATGTCATTACAGGACCTATCGATAAATACTAAATAACTAAACATTAAATTTCCGATCATTTATATCCTATAGGCTACATGTTTACCGTACCGACTATGATAACAGAGATGTTCATGAATTTCATTTTTTTTTTTTTTTTTGCCGAGTCCATATCAATGCATTGACTCACACAACTTCGAAAGTAAAATATTTAGGAGAAATTTCTGAACCATTTGGAATCAAAATAGGGAGTCAGACAAGGGGATAGATTATCCCCCTTACTATTTAACTTAGTTCTGGAAAAAGCGATTAGGATATCGCCAAATGAAACTAAAGGTATAATTATTGGTAGATGTATCCAAAGCGCCTGCATTTGCTGATGGCATTGCTATCCTATCTAACAACAGACAGAAAGCAATCCAGTCCGTAGAAAAGCTCCACGAAATAGCAGCCAAATTTCTTATGAAAAGAAAGAACATGGAAGGGACTAGATCAGGTTTCAACAATCAACCATTAATCACCAAATATGAAAATATCGCTCAAGTAGGTGAGCGAAGCAGAGAAGATGGTCTTGAAGTCAACAATAAAAAGACCAAAGTGATGATTGCAGACCTGCCATAACAAGAATTGCTGATTATGAGGTTGTCAGTATCTGGGATCTATTGTCACAAATACCGGACACTGTGAACCTGAGATCTGCAAGCGCACTGCGATTGCGAGAAGGACACCTCCATCACTTCCAAGACAAAGCTCACCCTCATTCCCTATCGGGACCTATGCAGCAGAAACTTGGACGATGAAGAAGGCGGATCGCCGCAGGATTGACGCTCTAGAAATGTGGTGCTATACCATGGACAGCACACCGTACTAATGAATCGATCCTGCAACAGCTCGGCATCAGAACAAGACTGTCGACCCTTACCAACCAAAAACAACTCAGATATTTTGGTCATATTGCCAGAAGACAGAAGGTAATGGAAATACTTATCATAAAGGGAAAAGTCGACGGCCGAAGACCCGGAGGACGTTCATCGTTACGATGGATGATCCAGATCAAGAGCTTGACCACGATGAGCTTACAGCAAGCAAGTCGCCATGCCCAAAGCAGAGACTCCTGGAGCCACACCACCAAAAGGATTGTTGCGTGATGCCACTACACCCTTCCGAAGGGTTGGACTCAAAGGAGAAGGAGACGGAGACAAATTTAAGTATCTAGGTGAAATTATTGAATCAACATGTTAAGCTAACATAGAAAGAATTTAAAAACTTCAAGGAGCATACAAAATTACTTGGAACCGATACAACAAAAGAACTATAGCCTATCAAAAAGGCAAAATTACGACATTATATCACAGAACTTAAAACGGAAGACTTTATGCATCTGAAACTATTATAATGGTGACAGATCTCGAATAAAGATGATCGAGAAACAAGAAAGAAATATCCTCAGAAAAATCTTAGGACCCAAACGTGAAAATGGAATTTGGATGAAAAAGAAATGACGTGAAATCTCTCAAGTTACAGTCCGGCTCCATGGCTAAATGGTTACCCTGCTGGCCTTTGGTCACAGGGGTCCCGGGTTCGATTCCCGACAGGGTTGGGAATTTTAACCATCATTCGTTAATTTCGCTGGCACGGGGGCTGGGAGTATGTGTTGTCTTTCATCATCATTTCATCCTGATCATGACGCGCAGGTCGCCCATGGGAGTCAAGTCGAAAGACCAGCCCCTGGCGAGCCGAACTTGTCCTCGGACACTCCCACACTAAAAGCCATACGCCATTTCATTTTTTCTCAAGTTACAGAAAAAAAAAACAAAAAAAACAGAGATACCATCAGGAAACGGCAATTACAATTTTATGGTCATTTATATAGAATGGATAATAACAGGCTCACAAAGAAAATTGTAAACATAGCCTTATCACTGAAAAATTACAATAATTGGCTGAAAGAAATCAGCGGAGACCTCAATGAAATTGGCATTAATGAAGAAATCATTCAACATAGAATAAAATTCAGAAGTTTAATTCACAAACACAGATTTTCTGAAAGCCCACCCGACTAAATACAGGATGGACTGAAGAACGTAAAGAGGAACGCAGTGAGAGGAAGAGAGATTGGGAAGAGAAGAAAAAAAAATGTTCTAATAAGTTCGAACGTGCTCCTTAGTTGGGTACAACGAATCAAGAAAAGTGTGGGAGGGGGGCTGGTACCCTTGCCCCCTCACCTAATCGTTCTAAAAAGGATTAAATACTGTATTAATTTTATATTGATGCAGTAACCTGTATTAGATGCTTGCAGCCAAGCCGACTCCCACCACTCCGCCTCGCGTACTGAAGAACAATGTGCAACTTATCCTCCGCATACCAACGAGCCAAAACAAAATAACGTGTACGATTGTGATCATATGATGGAAAATTTTCGGTCACCTGTAAAAATAACAAGCGAGACCTACGCAGCAAAGCTTGTTTATCTCTTTTAGTGCGACAGTGACGAAACGAGAGGTCAGTTTCCAGAAAAGTATGAGTGTTGTCCCCCAGGAGGCACCAAACACAGTAAACAAAACTTCTTGCTGCATAGGCTACCTCATTTATCGCTGACGATCACGAAGAAAGGCTGTACTAATTTAATCGGGTCTAATTACTATTGTTTCACATCGCACAGACCTTACGGCGACGGTGGAAAGAAAGCGACCGTGGCCTTCATAAAGGTACAGACTGGTGTGAAAATAGGAAACCATGGAAAATCATTTTCAGGGCTGCCGACAGTGGGGTTCGAACCCACTATCTCCCGAATGCAAGTTCACAGTTGTGCGCCCCCAATCGCACAGCCAAGTCGCTCGACGATTATTATTATTATTATTATCCCTGATCAACTATTCAGAGACGCCGAGGCGCCGGAACTTTGTCCTTCAGAGGTTGTTTTACGAGCCAGTAAATCTACTAAGACGAGGATGACGTAATTGAGCGGAGACGTGAGGTCAGAAGGACTGTGCCACTCAACCTGGCAAAATTAAGTTGAGCTAATCAAACGTGTTACCGGACGAGAACATACAAAGCATACTGTGCATCCCTACAGATTTCAATATTTACTTCATTCTACATGACAGGGTTCATACGCAGCTTTTCAAACATGTGGCCCTAGGGTCTCAGAACTTTGCAGTGTGGGTTGACAACCACAAGGCCCTTAGCTGAGTGCTGGCATTGCTTCCACTTCTGCCAGGCTCCTCACTTTCATCTATCCTATACGACCTCCCTTGGTTAACTCTTGTTTTTTTTCCGACCCCGACGGTATTAGAGCATTCGAGGCCTAGGGAGTCTTTCATTTTCACGCCCTTCGTGGCCCTTATCTTCCTCTGGCTGTTACCTTCATTTTTCGAAGTGTCGGATCCGTTCCATTTTTTCTCAGATTAGTGTTATGTAGAGTTGTACTTCCTCTTAAAAAATAAATCACCACCACCAATCTCACATCTGTACCAACAGTGAAACGTTCCACATCGAGAAATGAAGCCTCTTATGTTTAAGTAATCATTCGTTTATTCAAAACTCCGATGATGTTGATAACTCAACATAAACCGGTTGAAAGTGACTACACGACACAGAACGAAGAAATATGTCTTTAAAGTAAATTATGAAATGTATTGCTGAAAAAGATAAAATCATCATACTGGGCACTTTTTCCAATTATTCGGTGGCTCTGCTACATGTCCGCTGGGTAAGGTAAGGTAAGGGTGTATTCTGCCCGTAGGCAGGTCCGAACCTCCGCAGAGAAGAATTTTACGCAGGCCAACGCTGTAAGGAGTGATGTACTCGCTATTATCTGTTTCTGTCGTAGTTGGTGTAAAGGAAATACACGAGCGCTAGAGGAATTACCCAAATTGATCCCGGTACTCTTTGAACCACAATATTAACCATTCCGCACACTAAATCTGAAAACAATGACACAAAATTGATAAACATGACCTCAGAATTTTAAAAAATGACGAGAAAATCACACATTTGTGTAATCTGCGGCCACGATTACAATGCATGTGAAGCCTTTGATGCACAACAAAAAAAAAATCGGGGCTACGATTATTACCCACATGGCTTAGTGATAAATAGTGATAAATAAGTTATAAGATTGTGAGCAACTGCAACGTGACCTCGAAAATGTTGTGAGGATGGACAGCAGGCAATGGTATGTTGATAAACGGGGTTAAAAGTCAGGTTGTGAGTTTCACAAATAGGAAAAGTCCTCTCAGTTTTAATTACTGCGTTGATGGGGTGAAAGTTCCTTTTGGGGATCATTGTAAGTATCTAGGTGTTAATATAAGGAAAGATCTTCATTGGGGTAACCAGATAAATGGGATTGTAAATAAAGGGTACCGATCTCTGCACATGGTTATGAGGGTGTTTAGGGGTTGTAGTAAGGATGTAAAGGAGAGTGCATATAAGTCTCTGGTAAGACCCCAACTAGAGTATGGTTCCAGTGTATGGGACCCTAACCAGGATTACCTGATTCAAGAACTGGAAAAAATCCAAAGAAAAGCAGCTCGATTTGTTCTGAGTGATTTCCGACAAAAGAGTAGCGTTACAAAAATGGTGCAATGTTTGGGTTGGGAAGAATTGAGAGAAAGAAGAAAAGCTGCTCGACTAAGTGGTATGTTCCGAGCTGTCAGCGGAGAGATGGCGTGGAATGACATTAGTAGACGAATAAGTTTGAATGGCGTTTATAAAAGTAGGAAAGATCACAATTTGAAGATAAAGTTGGAATTCAAGAGGACAAACTGGGGCAAATATTCGTTTATAGGAAGGGGAGTTAGGGATTGGAATAACTTACCAAGGGAGATGTTCAATAAATTTCTAATTTATTTGAAATCATTTCGGAAAAGGCTAGGACAGCAACAGATAGGGAATCTGCCACCTGGGCGACTGCCCTAAATGCAGATCAGTATTGATTGATTGATAGTCAGGCACCAGTCTGTGTTCTGAACCGGAAACATTTTTCAATCCACCAATTCCTGAACGGGTCTTGCGGTAGGTCGTCAAAATCTGCCAACACGATTAGTATTGCGCAACCTGCTACGTTTCTTTCCCTGGACTCATTCACATCCGGCCTGTGCATTTTAAGCCTCTAACTCTGACCTTTCGCCCCCTCTCGTAATATTCCAGTCGAAGTTGCGCTTTGGTTGTAGGAACAAGAACGTGTGTTACTGATTCTACTCCCAGTTCACCACAGACTAGTGTCATTTATAACTGTCTGCCGAAACTAATAAATACATCTATAAACTACCTGTAAAAATATGTTCATTGAAATAGATTGACAATAATGACAGGTTTCGTTCTTGAAATCCCACTCAAGAATGGTTAGAAAAGTGTAAACATTTATGTTTAAATCCTCACGAACTTGTAATTTGAAATACTAAGCCTCCGTGGCTCAGGCGGCAGCACGCCGGCCTCTCACTGCTGGGTTCCATGGTTCAAACACTCCATATGAGATTTGTGCTGGACAAGGCGGAGGTGGGACAGGTTTTTCTCCGGGTACTCCGGTTTTCCCTGTCATTTTTTATTCCAGCAACACTCTCCACTATCGTTTCATTTGTCATTCATCAATCATTGCCCCAGAGAAGTGCGATAGGCTTCGGCAGCCGGCACAGTTCATATCCTCGTCGCTAGATGGGGCTTCATTCATTCCATCCCTGACCCAGTCAATAGACTGAAAACAGGCTGTGGATTTTAATTAATAAAGTTTTTACTTCGTTCGACTCTAGCATGCCAGGCTGAGTGGCTCAGACGGTTAAGGCGCTGGCCTTCTAACCCCAACTTGGCAGGTTCGATCCTGGCTCAGTCCGGTGGTATTTGAAGGTGCTCAAATACGACAGCCTCTTGTTGGTAGATTTACAGGCACGTTAAAGAACTCCAGCGGGACTAAATTCCGGCACCTCGGCGTCTCCGAAGACCGTAAAAGTAGTTAGTGGGACGTAAAGCAAATATTATTATTATTATTATTATTATTATTATTATTATTATTATTATTATTATTATTACTATTATTATTATGACTCTAGCATAGAATGTGTGTCGCTGGTGTGAGTCCAGTTCGCTCGCAGTTAACCCTCCACCTCGCCCCCCGCCCAGCTTACGTCAGTGGCATGATGAACTGCTTTCTTAGCTTTTTCATAGTGCTCCCTTTATTATTATTATCTTCATTATTATTATTATTATTATCATCGCATTAAAAACTGTTTTGTAAACTATGTAAGGGTTCTTAATGGGCATTTAATGGGCTGCCTATTATAGCTGGCATTTTTCGTTACGTCACTTTTCGCTGACGTCTCACTCTTTTGGAACTGTACCTGTAGAACCTAACAGTAAAATGGCTTCAGATATTACAAAAAAACTACCACCGCAGACTACATAATTAGTAGTAGTAGTAGTCTAGTATTTCCAAGTATCTTTATTAGTATAAATAACGTGTTAATTAAAATAATTCATCATAAGTAACCATATGTAAGTTTCTTCGTTCGTTAGCTTCCTCCTTCCAGAATGCCTCAAATATTTCCTTTGACAAGACACTTTGGCCTAATAATAATAATAATGGAGAACTTCTTCCTAGAACCCCTTAAAAACGTATACAGTAGGCTACCTTCATTCGATACAGCTCTTTCTCCAGATATCATTTCGGATTCTATGTCTTTCCTTTTCCCCCACCCCCTAACTTATTTTGTGTTCGCCTTTAGGTTGGTGGTGATTATTGTTTTAAGAGAAATTACAACTGGGCAAGCAACCTCTTAATCAGAGGGAAGAGATGGAAGAGGTCGGAGAGAGAAGGGCGTGAAAATGACTCTAGAACACACGATTAGTCATCATGCAATTTGCTAAACACAACGAGACAATCAATCGCTGACTGACTTAGCTTTCTTCAGTGGTGATAATGGACTTATGGTTGTTGAGGAGTTTTTTTTTTTTTGTTTGTTTGTTCACAATTTGCATTACGTCGCACCGACACATAGGTCTTATGGCGACGATAGGATAGGAAAGGGCTAGGAATGGGAAGGAAGCGACCGTGGCCCCAGCATTTGCCTGGTGTGAAAATGGGAAACAACGGAAAACGATATTCAGGGCTGGTAACAGTGGGACTCGAACCCACTATCTCCCGGATGCAAGATCACAGCTGCGCGCCCCTGACCGCACGAATAACTCGCCCAGTATTGGTATGGCATATAAAAATTGAAGACAAACTGGAATTGTGGAGGGCAATTCAGCAAAGCAATCCTGTGTTTGAAGTATTCTGACCGGGCGAGTTGGCTGTGCTGTTAAGGGCGCGCAAATCTGAGCTGCGTGTGTCGGTGCGACGTAAAGCCAATTATAAAAAAAAGTATTTTCATAATACCCAGATTGCCAACACAAGAATACTTATTCCTTTATATGAGTTTTTAAATAAAATAACGCCCTTGCCCTTATTAGAGCCACTACAATGTAATTACAGTCACTGAAGCACTTGCCTGTACTTAACCCCTTTGCAGCACGCGAGCGTGATGGCAGGTCAAATCTGTCCTGATATATGGGATGAAAGTGATAACCCACAGCCTGTTTCCAGTCATTCGACCGAGTCCGGAAAGGGAGAAATGAAGCCCCACCTAGCGGCGAGCATAGGAATTGTGCCTGTCGCACTCCTCTGGGGCAATGATTAATGATTGACACATGAAATGTGTTGCTGGAATGAAAGTCGACAGGGAAAACCGGAGTACCAGGAGAAAAACCTGCCCCGCCTCCGCTTTGTCCAGCACAAATCGCACATGGAGTGACCGGGACTGGCTTACTTGCGCCAAGCTCCTCACTTTCATCTATCCTATTCGACCTCTCTTGGTCAACTCTTGTTCTTTTCCGACCCCGACGCTATTAGGTTTGCGAGGGCTAGGGAGTCTTTCATTGTCATGCCCTTTGCGGCCCTTGTCTTCCTTTGGCCGATACCTTCATTTTTCGAAGTGTCGGACCCCTTCCATTCTCTCTGATTAGTGTTACATAGAGGATGGTTGCCTAGTTGCACTTCCTCTTAAAACAATAATCACCACCACCACCCCCACAACCACTGACCGGCATTGGAACCACAGAACCCAGAGGTGAGAGGCTGGCGCGCTGCCACCTGAGCCACTCACGCTTTAGATTATCGAAAAGTCATTTCGTAATACTTTTTATTCCAGCTATAAATTTAATAATGATAATGTTATTGGCTTTACGTCCCGCTAACTACTATTACGATTTTCGGAGACGCCGACGTGTCGGAATATAGTCCAGCAGGAGTTCTTTTACGTGCCAGTAAATCTACCGACAAGAGGCTGACGTATTTGAGCACCTTCAAATACCACCGGACTGAACCCGGATCGAACCTGCCATGTTGGGGTCAGAAGGCCACTCAGCCGGGCAGGTATCTTATTATTTGACAAGATAATTTGTTCTTTATTTTGAGTTTTGTGGACTAATTTTATGATCAATTTATTCCAGTATAATTTCAACTGTGAGTTGGAAAGGTTCGACATTTAGATGCGGAACTGAGGAAGTATGTTCATACACTCCTAAACGCTTGCTTGGAAAACCCACATTCCTGAAGTGATGAGATGATGTGCTAATCTGGGCGATGGAGAAGGTGAAAGGCAAGGGGTAGGGTCCACCTATGAATCAGGTGTAGTGTTCGTATTTACCAAATAGTATTTCACTATAATAATTTCGTGTGGCTATTTCTAGCCGAGTGCAGCCCTTGTAAGGCAGACCCTCCGATGAGGGTGGGCGGCATCTGCCATGTGTAGGTAACTGCGTGTTGTTGTGGTGGAGGATAGTGTTATGTGTGGTGTGTGAGTTGCAGGGATGTTGGGGACAGCACAAACACCCAGCCCCCGGGCCATTGGAATTAACCAATGCAGGTTAAAATCCCCGACCCGGCCGGGAATCGAACCCGGGATAGTATTTCACTGTGGTCGTTGAAATACCTTTTAGGCATGAATGAAAATACAGTTTTCAGCAAATAAAGACCATCTTTCAATAACTTATCTTTTTGCTGTTTTTGAGACTAAGTTCATTCTACAGGGCGGTTTTGAGTCTTCATAATCCGACCCAGATCATCAGAAACAACTTTCATAAACACTTGTTCGTGCAGAATGGTATTAATATTAACAATTTCATGTTTTCTTTTTTCATATCGGAAATTATTTATTCATTTCCACGAAATAAGTCACAGATAGAGGAAATTCTCTCAACGGATCCACTGCTGGCCGGGCAAAAAATGAAGCTCTTCACAAAACGATTAAATCCTGTTGAGAAGGCCCCACTCCGTTTTTGTTGCTATTTTCAGTTCCATTATTTTCCACCATGTGTTTGGACTGAACTATAGTCTACTAACTTACTACTACATCATAATTTTGATAAGTTCAAAGACAGCAAAGCAATCCTGTGTTTGAAGTATTCTGACCGGGCGAGTTGGCTGTGCTGTTAAGGGCGCGCAAATCTGAGCTGCGTGTGTCGGTGCGACGTAAAGCCAATTATAAAAAAAGTATTTTCATAATACCCAGATTGCCAACACAAGAATACTTATTCATTTATTTACATTTTTTTTTAAATTCAGCCTACCAGTTTTCGTACATGAAGTGGTATGGATGTATGTTACCATTTGTTTTACGTCGCACCAACACAGATAGGTCTTATGGCGACGATGGGATAGGAAAGGGCTAGGTAGCACCCGTGACCTTAAGGTACAGCCCCAGCATTTGCCTGGTGTGAAAATAGGAAACCATGGAAAAACATCTTCAGAGTTGCCGACAGTGCGGTCCCGAATGCAAGCTGCTCTTTTGATTTGACTTGCGCGTCGTGATGAGGATGAAGACGACACATAGGCCTACACCCAGCACCCGGGTTAGCGAAATTAACCAAATATGGTTAAAATCCCTTAACCTGCCAGGAATCAAACCCGAGACCCTTGCGATCAAAGCCCAGCACGCTAACCATTTAAGCGGACAGCTTCTAGACATAACTGTATGGTTTAGTGCTTAACCCGTCCGAAGTACAGTTGTTCAGGTATAAGCATTCCTTTCACAATATTTTACCATGCCTAGAGCAAAAATGCATTAACAACAATAAACAGGAATAATCAAGCAGAGTGCCTTTAACCATCCATCCGTCCACTTCAGCATCATTAGCTGCTGTCCTTGAAGACCCGGGCCCAATTCCTGATACTGCCAATGATTGGCAGGTACACGTACAGTGGTAGCGAAGTATGTCTCATGTACGTAAGTTGTGATCGTTGTTCTTGTAAGAATTAGAGGTTTATGGTCACACATGTGTGTCAATTTGGACGCTGCGTTTAATCTACCGAATGGTGGAGAAATCCAAATTCCGTTGGGCGAACTTTGAAAAGTAAAACTTCTTCCGTCTTTCAACCTGCGATTTTGGTATCCGGAGGCAAACACTACCATTCATGCAAAGAGGGATTATATTCGTCTGAAACAACGATCACTGGGGGCAAATCACTGATTAAAGACGTAGAAAAAGAATCTTAGGGAACGTTCTGGATCAGACTGTACAGGGGGAATTTGGATAAGAAAATCTCAAGAGCTGTACCAACACTCAGAAAATCTCAGACACATACAGGAAAAGACGTCTGAAATTCTATGGAGATGTTCTCAGAATGAGCAATCAGAGATTGACCAACAGAATTCTGAACCTTGTCCTTTCAATGAAAGTTAAAAAAAAAAAAAAAAATGGTTGCTCGAAGTTGGAAAAGATCTTCATGAAATAGGCATCACAGATGACAGACAGATCTAAATTCAGAATATTAGTCGACAATCACCGCTTTAAACATCATCCAAGCACTATCGCTAACAAAACCTGGTCAGAACATTGGAAGAAAAGCCACAACGAGAAGATGAAGAGATTTTCGGAGAAGAAAAAGGCCAACGGCATCAGTTAAATAAGTTCAATGGCGCTCCTTCGTCGGGCATAACGGAATTATTATTATTATTAATAATAATTCCGTTATTATTATTAATAATAATAAGTTAATAATAATGGCTAGGCTAATACTGAAAAAACAAGGCAGGAAAATTCCTACACAAACCCTACGTCCAAAATGCGAAAATGGGACTTGGGAGGAAAAAGAACGAAGAAATCATTCAAAATAGAATGATGTTTTTTTACAATTGGCTTTACGTCGCACCGACACAGATAGGTCTTATGGCGACGACGAGATATGATAGGCCTAAGAGTGGGAATGAAGCGGCTGTGGCTTCAATTAAGGCACAGCCCCAGCATTTGCCTTGTGTGAAAATGGGAAACCACGGAAAACCATCTTCAGGGCTGCCGACAGTGGGGTTCGAACCCACCATCTCCCGGATGCAAGCTCACAACTGCATGGCCAACTCGCTAGGTGGGATAATAATTTTTAGAAGCCTAATAAGCAGGCAGACACACAGTTTTCATCATCCAGTGTGTACCAACGAAATGTTTCGTCTGCCGAATGTATTGGCGAGTTGTGCGACAAAATCTGGCGCCAAGAGACAGACCACACTCGTGTCCTAAAGACATCTTTCCGGTCTTTTTTTTTTTCTCACCAATTCCTTCATGTTTTCGAAGGAGAGTGTAGGTTTCAGAACGTTACGATTCAATATCTCTGAGTCATTTCGATAAAAAAAAAACTTGTATGCATCATCTACGTAATTTAATTTTATGTGGACTGGCTGAAATAAAATATTAACATAAGTTCAAGCGAATCCGTATTTGGCCATAACGAATTATTCTGAAAAAGAAAACCTACGGGTAGCCTACTACAGCATGTGGCGAGATCCCACTCTATTAATACCGAGCTTTGCGAAAGGCTCGTTAGCACACCAACAGTCCTCACACAGATCGCATTGTCCTAGGTTAGGAAATTCCAACCTCCAGACCTATCAGTCGCTTATCATTACATCCGCAGACAAACAGAAAGGATAGAGAATGGCTCACTGCCTGTCCTCTAAATCAGAAACATTACACCCAGAGGCGGATTTATAATACAGCTCCACCAGGCATGTGCCTAGGAACGGCAGCAAATTTTGTCTAATACTATGTGTTGTTAAAACGTACAATAACATTTATGTATGCTCTGAATAATTGACCTACTTACTCTTAGAACACCTGAGTAGACTTGCATTTTTAACAGCTAATATCACTAGAATTCTCGAACATTTCTTTCTGGAAATATTGCAGCTCCCTTATTAGCTACAATCTCTGAGGAGGAGAGGCTTCTCTAACGAGAAGTATGGACATTTGATGTAAAAGTAAGTTATCTTCGAAATGCAAGACAATTTCTATGATTTTCATCTTCTAAATAGGCTACTTTGGGTTTGTGTAATGTTATATACCAATTACTTTAGATATTTCAAGTCGGCTACTTTACTCGTATGCCTTTGCCGGCGAAATGTAGTGTTTACAGTGCACTGTCTTCTGGTATGGGCTAGAATAAATTTGTTACTTTCATTGACCTGTCTCAGTGATATCCTTGGCTTTGACAATATGAAAGTGACCGAGGTATGAGTGATGCTAATAATACCATTTCGTATGCAGCCAGTCCCTGTTATGAATGGTGTGAAAATATCGTTGATAGGGTCGGTTGGTGCATGCAATTCAGTGGGCTTGGCAGACTGATATGTAGGACCCGGATGTTTATAGCCTAACATTAAAAAAAAAAAAAATATTTCCGTGGAAAATACAACTTAAGCATGATCCTATCTACAGGGACTAAAACTTTGCAATTTTCACGGGTTATATAAAGTCATATTTTGGCTTTTCTAACGTTTTTGTCATTTTCCGGTAATTTTTCATATTATCGCCACATTTCCCCGTGAATGTTCGTATTTTCATCTTTTTAAATTCCATTTTCGTATACCTGCTTGCAATCGTCTCAAAAATGGATTATTCATATCTCCTAGTTCTCTGTGATTTCATACAATTATCTTTCTTAAAAAATATATAGGTGAATGAGGAGGGTAAGCTGTATAGAAAACGACAAAAAGGCGAGGCTCAATGTAACTAATGATTTGACGTATTTCAAATATGCCCCAATAACAGCCTGCGACGTTGAGCGGTCTTTTTCCGTCACAAGTCAGTGTTGCGTAAGATCGTTCCTATTTAAAAGCTTTAAAATAAACGGTATGTAATTCTTCCTGATCGCCCATGAAAGCGTGACTTTTCATTATGTGCAGAGTCGAGTTATCTTTAAAATATAATAAGAATTGTATTACTCATTTATTATTACTGAATGTGCTAGATTTTTAAAAGTATATTTTCAATATAAATTTAAACAGCGGCAAGATTTTGAAGATTTCGAAAAAGTTACCAAAAAGTTTTAGTCATATTTTAATACTCTTTTAGGTCATAGCCTACATCTTTACAATCATATTAACAACATTTTCCGCTCATAAACATTCGGGCCCTATTAATATGTAATAGCAACTTCTGGCTCGGTGAGGAAAGCAACAGGAAACTATCTCAATTCCTATTATCTCTATAGTATGCGTGTTTAGTGACGCGTAGGCTAAGTACGACAGCTGTTAGCGGAGGATCAAACCAGCCTTCGGGCTGAATACCCAACACACATACTATACTTTACTGTTATTTACATGGATGCTTTCACGACCCGTAATTGTAGACATGCTATAGGACGAGGAGCAATTCGCCTGGTACATTATTAGAATTACAATTTTGTTTGACTAAAAACCAATCAGACGGAGTATTAATAAAGAAATGACTGGTTAACTTGAACTGGTTCTACGTCCCACTAATTAATTAGTTTCACAGTTTTCAGAAACTCCCAATTTTGTCCCGCAGGACTTCTTTTACGCCCTGCTATATCTACAGACACGAGGCAGTCGTTTTTTAGCACCTTCATATACTATATGAGCCGGGATCGAACCCATTACCTTGGACTCAACAGGCCGGAGCTCTAATGTCCACCCATCAGGTCAGTTTCTACGTCTCGCGTGAGATCGGCAAAGACACACTCAAAGTATATTAAACAATAGGCTAACTGTATTAATACAAAGCTAATGGAAGACTGTGTTATTACAACATTTCTAATAAATTCAATATCGACGACTTCTCCTTCACACCTGTGTGCCAACTGCGTAGCAGACGTGGATTTGCGCTGTTTTATGGCCGGATGCCCATCCCGACGCCAACCCTATGACGGGGAGGGATGCAATCACTACTACGTGTTTCTTTGGTGGTTGGTAGTGTGGTGTGTTGTCCGAATCCCCGAGCCGGTCGGAAATCGAACTTGGAACCTTCCCAACCGAAGGAGTCTTGACAATCAATTCAATATTGACTGGTAAAGTAAACTCGACTCCTCAGCCCCAACGAACGTGTGCTGCATGTACCATACCAGCCCTCCTTCCATTCTTAAATTTCTGGCAGTAGCCCACTGGGAATCGAACCCGGGCCGCCGAGGACGGCAGCTAGGAGGCGCACTATTGACTGGTAATTGCAATTAACCATTTGGTCCGGGATGGAGAATTTTTAAGTCCCCACAAGGGCTAGCCGGGACCTGTATCTGCATCGGCCACGGTATCCCCTGCCTGTCGTGAGCCAACTAAAACGGGCCCCAGGGGCTCTTAACTGGGAAACGTGAGTTAGGGACCACGGAGCCCTTAGCTGTGTCCTGGCATTGCTTCCACTTACTTGTGCCAGGCTCCTCACTTTCATCTAACCTATCCGACCTCCAATTACCTAGTGTTAATAGAGGATGGTTGCGAATTTGTACTTCCCCTTAAAACAATAATCACCACCACCAACACACCGCTCACTGTTTTGAATTCTTGCTGAATCTACTCATTAAGCCTAAATTATCCCCACATCAAAATGTGAACACGATCTGCTGTGTCAAAAACATTAACCTAGCGAAGCATGTCAATCATACTTACTACTTTCGTTCTCAAGACATTTCATTGCAATATTAATACGAGTGATTTAGGACCGAAAAAAAAAAAAAGGATGAGCAGCCGGCGGCCAATTCATAGGAAGGGAGGGTATATTCCACATTTAAAATAAAGCAAATTCAATTTGATCGGATAAAAAACTCTCAGGAGAAAACTGGACACCAGCATGTCAAACATTCGACAACGCAATAAAAAATGGAGAAAAACTCATCTCGGGTATCAAATGCGTAAATAAATCCTAACAATCCCAACAGAAAGTCTGTTGTGGCTTTTAAACATACGATAGCAACGTTCAACAAATTAAAACACTGGAATTAAACAAGAAGGCGACACATTCTAAAAAACAGACGTAAAAAGTTATGCATCCGATACGTCAAACATCATGATAGGACTAAATTTGGAATCTAAGATGAGGATGAAAAAGATGGAACTTGAGACAACGAAGAATCTAATTGATAAAATATGATCCAATCTTTCACGTAGCCATAAAAATAACGATATCGTCAAAGCAAAAGCAGTTTAAATCACACCCGCAAGAAAGAATGCATAAAATTCGAATGAAAGAATACATGAGAAGCACTGTTAATGAAAAGGAGTTAAATGGCACTTACTCAATCGGGAAATTAAAAAAAACGATGTCGCTTGCAACGATGTTGTGGCTTTGGAGCGAGAACTGCTGGCACTAGTGAATACACTACCACAGGCCACAATGGTCAGAGAGAAACTGGCGAGCTAACCCTCCACCCTGCTGAGCATGGACTCCTCCCCCACTCCAGCCAGGCCTGTCTCCCTACCACACGCTCACGAAGAATACAAAAAACTAGAATCAATGACAACTATAGGTCTATTCGCTAGGGAAATAGATGGCAGTGTTTTATCTCTTTTTCTCTAACAGGCTTGCTGAATGTGGACTGCAAATTATTTTTTATTGGCCAAGGAAGTTTCCGATGAAGTTCGACAGTTACGGTACATTAAAAAGAAAAGACTATCATTTCATTGTTATCTGTTTGAGGAAATAGAAACAAATGAATAGAAATACCTACTCGGATACAGGGACGGGAAACCGAATAAATAGGATGCCAAGAGTTATGTTGTAGAATAGCTGCAGATGTGAGATGGTTGTGCTTATTATTTTAAAAGGAAGTACAACTAGGAAATCATTCTCTACAGAGGTGAGAGATTATTATTATTATTATTATTATTATTATTATTATTATTATTATTATTATTATTATTATTATTATTCAGTCCAGATGAACAGGCATCGAGCGTAGGACAACATGTTCATAGGGACTTGTGTATGATTACTTCCTACATATTTCGGAACACTCCATAAGATATATAAAGAAATCGGGTATTTAGCCTGTTTTCTTAACGTTTAAGCTTCGGGAGATATATAAAGAAATCGGGTATTTAGCCTGTTTTCTTAACGTTTAAGCTTCGGGAGATAGCGGGTTCGAACCCTCCACCGTCTTCTTCTTCTTCTTTCCTTCATGGGGCCCCTAAATATTAGTTCCTAATTAGCGTTGACCTCTAAAATCTTTTGCTACCATTTTTTCCCCTTCATTCCCACCTGGATCTATACCTGCTCCCTTCACAAAGCTGCAGGTTGTTCTTATTGGGTCTTCTTGTATGGGTTCGAACCCTACACTAGGCAGCCCTGAAGATTACTTTCCGTGGTTTTCCACTTTCACACTAGGCCACAGTCGCTTCCTTTCCACTCCTAGTCCTTTCCCATCAAATTGTCGCCATAAGATATAGCCTACCTGTGATTGTACCACGATAAAAAAAAAACTAAATAATGTTTAAACAGGGCTAAATAAGGTCATTAAAATACGGGTGAGCGGGTAACTCTAAGAGTGAGCTAGTTTCACGTTGCTTTCCTCACTGATCCAGAAACTGCTCATGCTGCGGAGAGGTTTGGAATTGAATCCGGGCTTTTGACACGCAAGCTATTGATTACAACTCGTACACCACCACCTCTCCTACCCTACCGCCAACATGTTTCGACCAACGTGGCTCGAACTGCATAGCCACGTTGTCGCACTTTTTTTATTTATTTATTTATTTTATTATTTTTTTTTCTATTTGCTTTACGTCGCACCGACACAGATAGGTCTTATGGCGACGATGGGAGAGGAAAGGCCTAGAAGTGAGAAGGAACCGGCCGTGGCCTTACTTAAGGTGGAGCCCCAGCATTTGCCTGGTGTGAAAACGGAAAACCATCTTCAGGGCTGCCGACAGTGGGGTTGGAACTCACTATCCTCCGGATGCAAGCTCACAGCTACGCGCCCCTAACCGCCCGGCCAACTCGCCCGGTCGGTGTCACACCATATAGACTTGAGGCCTTAAAGCAAAACAGTAACGGACTTGTTTTAAACTGTATTCTGGGGTATATTTAAAACAAGTTTTAATAAATTGCTTGGAATTAATGAAAAACTAGGCTACGTTTAAGGCTGCAATATTTTTGCATGTCTGACATGAAAATGTATAATGTATAATTTTTCACTTATTGCATTTTCAAATGTGACCAAATTTTCGTGACGTACAATACGGCAACCGCCTTCTACTGTTGATTTTACTGCAGAATGATTGTCGGCATTAAATGTATGTTAAATGTATGATAATAATAATAATAATAATAATAATAATAATAATAATAATAATAATGTTATTGGCTTTACGTCCCACTAACTACTTTTACGGGTTCCGAAATGTTGTCTCGCAGCAGTTGTTGTACGTGCCAGTAAATGTACCGACACGACCACCTTCAAATACCACCGGAGTGAGCCAGGATCGAACCTGCCAAGTTGACCTCAGTCTGAGGCACTGAGTCCATGATCCAACACAAACAGTTCACAAGTTCTCTGTTTGAAGCGGTGAAACATTCGAGAACTTACTTTCAAATACAAGTTTCGAGTTCTCGAATGCTTTGTATTCGATTTTAGGTTCTATTTTGGCCATCCCTATTTTCATGAACCAAGACAGAGAAAACTCTTGTTCGGAAAGTTTTTCCTGCGGTGACGCATAACGCCAGGACTCTTTTCTTACAACTCTTTCACGGCCTGTGGTAACATCCACCAGTGACGAAATATCAGCCCGTTTTAACGTGTGTTTGGAATGTCAGCAGATAACCATCTCCACTGAATATGAAGTCCAAAAACAGTCAGTTACTTACTCATTATTATAACAAGTCATGACGTGGCCAATGAAGGCTTGTTTGCTCTGTACTCTCTATTTAGAGAATGATTTGCCAACACAAGGGAAGACGGTCACGAGTGCCACTAAACAACACAATGTTCCTTTCTCAAATCAGGCTGAACTGAACTTCTGCATGCTTTGAGGAAAGAGCTTTCCAAGTTACCTAATTCGGGTGAACTCGACAAAAAAATCCAGGCACGCAACTTAATGTTGAAAGCATCCGAGGGATATGAGCTACGAATTTTAGGCAATTAAAATATAATAAAGTATGAGAATATATTCTTTATATATCCCTAAAAATTACAATCATTTTTCTTAATCATCGTTATCCAGTCGATTAGATTAGCAGTTTGCCTTTTTCTCCCACTACGAGCGCTAATGCGAGTCAGTGCATTGTTTCTCTACATTCGGTGTGGACATTTTTTCAAAAAATCAAAAAACTCCCGAGGGTACTGAACCAAGGAACACATTACAGAAAGAATTATGTAAATAAGTTAATTTGCTATTTTAGGCTGTTTTTTCGGAACTGCGTTTAGGCCGCAAGTGATTTTCGATTTATTTTTTGCTTTGATAGATAATTTAATGTGGCTATTTCTAGCCAAGTGCAGCCCTTGTAAGGCAGACCCTCCGATTAGGGCGGGTGGCATCTCCCATGTGTAGGTAACTGCGCGCTATTGTGATGGAGGATAGTGTTATGTGTGGTGTGTGAGTTGCAGGGATGATGGGGGACAGCACAAACACCCAGCCCCCAGGCCAATGGAATTAACCAATGGAGGTTAAAATTCCCGTCCCGGCCGAGAATCGAACCAGGGACCCTCTGAACCGAAGGCCAGTGCGCTGACCCATTCAACCAATGAGCCGGACGGTTTGATAGAGCTATCCATGACTCAGAATTTGAAACCTTTCGCGGCCCTTTAGCCCTTCAACTTTCGGCACAATTGAGGAAAGTGCTTAGTTTTACGTGTTTCGTAGCGTGAAGACTCCTAATGTTGTCAACATTAAAAGGACTTACAAATGTTATGTAGGTTTTTCCACAAAAAATAATTTTCAGAAAAAAGTGCATCGAAATAATTTTCTGTATTCTGCGTTTTAATGTGGATATGTTTTTGGGCCAGCGGTTTAACTGGAATTACAGTAACTAGGCAACCAGTGTACGTCATAGGGATGGAAAAACGACGCCATTTTGGTGGACGGAAAGACATGTTTTTAGAATATGTTCATGTTGGACCTATAAAGAGAGGCTGTAAACAAAGCAACAGCGAATAATTTGAACGGGGAAACATTAATTGAAATTCTGAACAGTGCGGAAGGAAGAAACATTATTTATTGCACATAAAATAAAGGGCCCTTGAACCAATAACAGGCCCTGTTTTATTTTCTCGTAATGACGTCGTGACACAGTCCACCAAACAGCGGCCTTCTCAAGACTAGTTTGCTTCAGGAGATCCGACTGGAAATAGAGTTCGACCCCCCAAAGACCACACGTTCTTTCATGATTCCATGTTTCTCTCTGTAGCTGAGGAAATAGTAACTTTTGAAAATATTTTCAGAGACTGAATACCTGCGGTCTCACACGTTACTGCTTGTTCATCCGCCGAAATGACATCGTGAATAAGAGGATATCAGAAGTCCCCAGCTTCAATCAATCAACCAATCAATCAATCAGTCAATCAATCAATCAATCAATCACCTGCATTTAGGGCAGTCGCCCAGGGGACAGATTCCCTACCTATTGTTTACCTGACCTTTTCTTAAACGTTTTCAAAGAACTTGGAGATCTATCGAACATTTCCCTTGGTACATTATTCCTATTCCAATACTTTACTCCTCCTGTGACGTGAACAGAACAATAATGAACTAGACGCACTTCCGACAACGGCAAATCAGTGCCCAGAGAACTTAACAGTCTTTCTAACGGCAGTCATCCAAATATTTAACACTTCTTTGAAGTTCTTACACAAATACAGAGCGATGTGGCTTAGAAATCTAGGTAAAATGAGTACATTTCTTTTGGAGAAAGACTTATTTTACTAATGAAATAAAATATTTGCTTTTCGAAAAGTACAAATTACTCGACTTGGCTTCGTAAGGGCTGTTTGTCTTAAATTCGTGTCTGTTTAAAGAAGTCAGTTTTAGTTTTATCCGCAACATACCGCAGCTCATGTAAACAGCAGCCTGGAGAGGCAAATTTACCATCTCCAGAATAGACCACGGTATATCTCAGGAACAAATTATGGAACTACAGTACAACATTCGTTTTCCCCAATCAAATCTATTTCTACTACAAAAAAATCAATTTGTTACTTGTTCATAGTCAATCACGTACCCGGCTCTTCGAATGAATAGCCAGCGTAGTGGTTTTCAGTTCAGAGGGCACGGGATTCGATTCCCGGCCGGGTTGGCATTTTAATCTCGTCTGATTAATTAATCTCGCTGGGGTACTGAGGGTTTGTGTTTGCCCCAACACTCTTCTCTTCATACTCAGACAACACACCACATCAGCAACCAAAGCCGAAACACTTAATAATGATTACTTCCCTCCACATAGGGTTCACGTCAGGAAGGGCATCCGGATATAAAACAGGGCCAAAAACACTTGTGCGACACAGTTCGCACACGCCACCCCATAACTGAGGGGAAAAGCGGCAGAAGAAGCAAATTCACTTGTTATGGAATTGTTTTGCTGCTGCTCATGATGATGCTTGTTGTATAACATCTAGGACATCGGCCCCAAATGGAATTGTTTTCTTTTTTCTAGAATTATTAATAATCAATAAGGTGCAAATTGCTTTACGTCGCACCGACACACACAGGTCTTATGGCGACGATGGGACAGAAAAAGGGCTAGGAGTGGGAAGGAAGCGGCCGTAAACTTAATTAAGGTACAGCCCCAGCATTTTCCTGGCGTGAAAATGGAAAAACCACCTTCAGGGCGGCCGACTGTCTTCCGAATACAGACTCACAGCTGCGCTTCCTCTAACAGCACGACCAGCTCGCCTACCTTATTTCATCATGACTTAATATCAGTATTTAACATTTTTCTTCTTCTACCACTTTACCCACACCTGTGGAGTTGCGGGTGCGAACTCTGGGTGGACTACGGGATGCCTGGCTTCATAACCATGGTTTAACGATATCAGCAGTCTCTATCTACACTCTACATTCGAGACCCCCACTTGACACACTTCATTTGGGTACCTGCAGTACTTATTTCCCTACAAGGTGGTGGTGCCTTATCTAGGACTTCTCATCGATCATAAATTGACATGATTTCCACATATTCAACACGTCCTTCGTATATGTGATATTTCAGTCAATATCTTACGTGCCATTAGCGGCTCTTGGTTAGGCTGCGACCCGAAAATTGCGCTGCTTTTGTACAGATCCTTGATTCGACCTCTCCTAGATTATGGAAGTGGATGTTTTGCTATGGCCTCCAAAACATTGTTAACTAAACTAGACAAATGTCAGTATAAGGCCCTTAGACTCTGCATAGGAGCAATGCAGTCAACACCTACGAATGCTCTGCTAGTTGAAACACTAGAACCTCCTCTCCATCTACGAAGGCAGTATCTAGCGGGGAAATATATTTTCGAACCATTTCACTACAGGAAGTCTCCAATACTCCACAAAATATCCAAGCTGACTAACCTAGTACTGACTTCACGCTGTGGCATCCTAGTGGATGAATTTACCAATCTCAGTGGTTGCAGACGTATTATAAGCACTACAAATACTCATCCCAGTTTCAACTGTTCTTTTGAAATCACGATTAAGAACTTGGATATACGACTAGGCACATCATTTGAGATCACTGTGAACTGCAACGATCTCAGCCTGAAACATTACCTGGCAGAATGGATCAAAGGACAGTAATACCGTGGGTAGTGCCTATATTGATGTTCAATCAGCTGTGGCAAATTTAAGCTACCTCCAACAGCATCCATATTTACGACTGAGCTCACAGCCATTTTGGGGGCCCTCGAATACGCCGCAAATCTTCCTGAGCGGTTGATTGTGGTGTTGTCTGATTCCAGATCAGCACTGCAGAGTCTAGAAACCATTAACTCACTGACAACATCCTTGATTCTCGTTCAAGAGATGATTGCAGTGGTACATCGACTTGAGACACAGGGGAAGAAAGTTTAATTTGTGTGGGTAAAAGCCCACGTAGGAATCCTAGTCAATGAGCTAGTAGACAAAGCAGCACGATCTATTGCCACTGAAGGCCAACAGACATAGACTGCAGTTCCAGCATCGGAATACACCTCCTTGCTTCGTCAACGGCAATTGACGGCGTGGAACAACGAGTGGCATGATACCTCCCAACAACATAGAAAACACTAAGCCACTATCCATCCAGATATTCCGAACGTTCTCTGGCACCATAAGCGTCCCTATTCGCGTCAATTCATCAGAGCAAGCCCAAAAATGAAGTTTCATCATGGTTGTTTCCATCAGCACCTGCATAAAATCCAGGTACTACGATCTCCCTTCTGTTCATGTTTAGCTGATAGAGTTGCCGATCTTAATCATATATTCTTTGGGTGTCCACACCACTTCGTTCGCACAACTTGCCTACTACAAAATTTATTACCATTGGGATACCAGTTACCACCTATTCTTTCGTCAATTCTCCACAAAAGTGACCAATCTGCTTACTTTGAGTTATATGCATTTCTTTCTGGTAATGGACTGCGAGTCTAAGACCTTCACCTAGCATCGATCTTCTCCTATCAGAACTACAACACTCCTATCTCTTCCTGATCCATGGCCTGCTCACGTGTACTACTGGATGTCCTCATGGGCCGTATGATGAGAAGACGATTCCATCTCTCCTGTATCCGAGCAACAAATAAAATAAATAAATAAATAAATAAATAAATAAATAAATAAATAAATAAATAAATAAATAAATAAATAAATAAATAAATAAATAAATAAATAAATAAAGATATAAGTTCCTATAAACCCCTACCACTGGCTGAGCGGGTTTCGACTATGGGATGATGCGTGCTCGGGTAGACCACAAGACCGGTATTGTGTATTATGAACTCTTGAAACCCGGCGAAACCATTAACGCACAACGCTGTCGCCAACAAATTATTAATTTAAATCACGCATTGATCGAAAGACGACCAGAATGGGCCAGAAGACATGGCAAAGTGATTTTGTTACACGGCAAGGCGCCGTGTCACACAGCAAAACACCTGGAAATAGCTTGGATGGGACGTCCTTCCGCACCCGCCGTACTGCCCCGACCTGGCGCCATCTGAATATCACCTCCTCCCATGAATGGGGCACGCGCTCGCAGAGCAGCACTTCAGCAATTTGGAGGAAGTTGGAAAATGCTCGACGAATGGTTTGCCGCAAAAGACAAGCAGTTTTTCTGGCTTGGTATTCATGACTTACCTGAAAGATGGGCGAAGTGTGTAGAAGCCGATGGCCGATATTTTGAATAAACAAAAAATAAATGTTCCTTGAAAACTATGTGTTTTCGTTATCACAAAACGTATGCATATCTTACACCTGGTAAGTCTAAGATAGATTAAATATATAACATATCTATTTATTTAATCACGTACCACTCCTTCCACAGTACCGGTAATCGAACACGGGACCCCGAAGACGGCAGATGATAGCTCTAACCATTACACTACGAAGGTAGACACTTCGTGACTGAAGAGGCCTAATGAGCTTGTTGAATACTTCGACGTTACTAATGTTTTACGATACTGACCGTCTATCCATTCCTATTTTTTTTTTTTTTTTTTTCAGGAGAGAGAAAATGTATAATTTATGTAAAATATCCTTAATATAGGCTATTGCAGTAAGCGCTAATTTCTCAGTAAGTAATAATTCATCTTTTGAGACTCTAGATAGCTCGTAACATCATGGACACTGCAAAGGGAACTAAAGGGACCTTATCTTCCAATCGGTTTTTGTTTGCAAAATTACCACCAGAAAAAAACCGCAGGTGACAAACCACAAAATGATTAATTCCTCCCACTTCTTTATTAACAAATGTTCTCAATTAGCATATTTAAGGTTCTCTTTTTTGCTTTATACTAAACGTAATTTTACAGTGTATGTAATTGTATGTAAATAATGTAGACCTGAGAATTAATTAATTTGCTTTAATTAGTTTTATTAATTATATCTTCAAGGCTTGTTACTTTAGAACAATTCTAATGTGAAATGTGGATTTAGGAGAAAATTCCTATGGAATGGTGCACACAAAAACTAAACTTTAAAACTCTTCTTTTTAAACCAAAATGAAGGTTTTTTAACTTAAAATTCAAAATCTTATAAATGTTGAAACCAAATAAAAACCACTGTCTCCTTCCTAAGATGTTACAAATAACTTAATTTTGTCCAGGTGGAAGCTAAAGTCCCTGTTCCCGTGGACTGTCACAAATGAACGAATTCTACTCTATCCTACAGTCTGGACAAAGGAAAAACCTAACTGTGATTTTATCAGTTGTTTAGCTCATCATTTCACACGGTCCGAAGACAATCTCTTGACGCCCTAGAAATTGTTTAGAAGAGATACAGTCACGTATAAGAGTAACAGTGGGATCCAAACTGCTCTCCTGGGCAATCGAAATTGTCATCCTTCCCTCAGTTAGTTAATAATTTTAATTCAAAGTGCACTTACGGTAATTAGTTATTGGAAAGGTTCTTTTTCAAAAAATTAACTACTAAAATATGATTTACCTGTGTGATATAGGTAAAAGAACATTTCGTCTTCTGTTTCGCACGTCTCTACTCTACGCAACTGTTTATTTATTAATTTCTCCTTGACGACCAACAATGGAATAAAACGGTTTTCGTTCAAAAGGGATGGCAATAATAAAATTAAAGACGTTTCTCTTTCTTCTTTGCTTAGGTTTAGATACCAGCAATATTGTAACGAAATAATACGTGTGTTGCGGGATAAGATCGATTATAAATAGGCCCACATATATATACAACTGGCTTTAAGTCGCACCGACAGAGATAGGTCTTATGGCGACGGTGGGACAGGAAAGGGCTAGGAGTGGGCTTAATTAAGGTACAGCCCCAGCATTTGCCTGGTGTGAAAATGGGAAACCACGGAAAACCATATTCAAGGCTGCCGACAGTGGAATTCAAACCCACTATCTCCCGGATGCGAGTTCAGAGCTGCGCGCCCCCTAACCGCACGGCCAACTCGCCCGGTGGTCGTGGTCTTAATTAAAGTACAGCCCTAGCATTTGTCTGGTATAATCAGCTACTATGGTGACACGATTTTCTGGGGCCATCTTCTTTGACAATTAGTGCGTCTGCATCACCTTCTGCATAAATGACAGAATGACCTCTTCCTTGAAAATAACTCCCCAGTATATTGTTAAACCGTACTTTGTTTGTCGAGTCAGAAAGAAATTGTTTTTTCTTGATGATCATCAAAGACTGCTACAACGGATCACTGCTTCATGCACAATCTATGCTCCATATATTTTATGTTTGGTTTTTCGTACCCATCAAAAACTACTGTCATTTTTCCATACCTTCTGTTGACATACGATTCGTGATGCCTTATGACATCGCCAAATGTCGCAGAAGCAGAGCATGGTAACTGGTGAATTAATTCACCTCGATTAAGAACATAGGAAGCACTTTGCTGGGAACGAGACCATTGTATTTCATTGACATTCATGCTATCTAATGAGTTTGCCAATGATGATTTATCAGTTTTTCTCATTTGCATGGTACCATGGTCAAATAATGAATATGGAAGAGTGGATAACTCGTAACTGAAAAACTCCCTTGTTTCTTGAGAGTGATTGTCCAAGGAAATACTAGCAAGCATCCTCTGTGTTAAAAGATACAAATCTACATAGCGAGTCTCACCAGCAATAACAATCCCTTTCCTCAATACTTTTATGTTTACTGCTTGGTCTGATTTCAATAAAGTTTAATCTTTAAAAAGTTTACCGGTGAGTTTATCTTGGATGTTTCTTCCTATAATGTCAGCATTTTCTGCAGAAACGTTGTTTTCACTATCCATAATTCCATTAAAAATATTCCATAAATCACTTGAAGAAGAAGTAAATGGATTGTGATCTATAAAGAATTGCATTATCTTTTCATATCTTCCAAACTCTGGCCATCCTTTCATCAGTTAAATCGGTATGTTGTTCACTACCAAACGTGGAACACTGGTCAGCAAACATGTTACTTCACTGCATGTAGAACGGCTCGAAAGTCAAAATCCAAGTTGCACGTTGACGTTCAGTCATTCTTCGTCCATGAGTTATACCACCAGAAGGACTATTAGTGCATTTCATGAGGGTAGGCTCAATGTACATATTGGTCCAAACACCAGACCACTTCCTATCCTTTCTTCGTACAGTAAAAGGGCCTTTATTCAGGATTTTCTAGAGTTCTGGATTCGTTGTTTTTAGTTCCCGCATTTGTTGAAGGTAAATTCTTGCGCATTTAGCGTAATTACTATGACCTGAACTCGCAAAAAAAAGTAACATGCCCTCAACCGCCTGTTAAGTGTATTTCAGCATTATTCCTGGTCGCTCAGGGTCATGTAGGTATACTTTTCTCCCCCTACTTCATCTTTGTAAACATTTTACTTTTAAAAACCAATACAAAACTCTTTTTCAGCATGTAATTTCCTGTAATTTGATAACACGTTTCTTAATTTTGTAAGTGTTCAAAATGGCGGCCCAAAAACGCATTTTGCGCGCCGGTACAGATGTACAGTATATTTTTGGTATGTTAGGAGTGCGTTACCTACCATTTACAACAAGAATCATTCTTGTTGCAGTTCCACCTCTAACACTATTTCTAATATGTCTTTCAATAAAATATGTGACGCTATATTACTGTGCAGGCTGTGATGTGAAGTACTGATAGATGGCCATGACATAACAGATCCACGGCCTGGGCTGCTCTCAAGGTACTGTTGCTAGGTTTACACTTTTGCCACACATTATGTTACATAAATTTTCGGATAACCTCCAGCTCTAAGACATATTATGTCAAAACAAGCCTGGCTTATAAAATAGAAACGAAATTCGCAGGACACTAACCCTGTGTGGAGCTAGATCATCATCATCATCATCATCATCATCATCATCATCATCTACTGAAAGCAATGTGTTGTCCCTGTAACCACATCTGACGATCTTCTACTAGCCTCTTCATGTTGCAATATGAACCACACGCCACATGACATCCTTAGTCGTCCTTTGGGTCTCTTTCCCAGTACTGATAATCAATCAATCAATCAATCAATCAATCAATCAATCAATCAATCAATCAATCAATCAATCAATCAATCAATACTGATCTGCATTTAGGGCAGTAGCCCAGGTGGCAGATTCCCTATCTGTTGTTTTCCTAGCCTTTTCCTAAATGATTTCAAAGAAATTGGAAATTTATTGAACATCTCCCTTGGTAAGTTATTCCAATCCCTAACTCCCCTTCCTATAAATGAATATTTGCCCCAGTTTGTCCTCTTGAATTCCAACTTTATCTTCATATTGTGATCTTTCCTACTTTTATAAACGCCACTCAAACTTATTCGTCTACTGATGTCATTCCACGCCATCTCTCCGCTGCTCCCCCTGTGGGTGGGGGCGGTAGAATAACACCCACGGTATCCCCTGACTGTCGTAAGAGGCGACTAAAAGGGGCCCCAGGGGCTCTGAACTTTGGAGCGTGGGGTGGCGACCACGGGGCCCTCAGCTGGGTTCTGGCATTGCTTCCACTTACTTGTGCCAGGCTCCTTACTTTCATCTATCCTATCCGACCTCCCTTGGTCAACTCTTGTTCTTTTCCGACCCCGACGCTATTAGGTTTGCGAGGGCTAGGGAGTCTTTCATTTTCACGCCCTTCGTGGTCCTTATCTTCCTTTGGCCGATACCTTCATTTTTCGAAGTGTCGGACCCCTTCCATTTTTTCCCTCTGATTAGTGTTATGTAGAGGATGGTTGCCTAGTTGTACTTCCTCTTAAAACAATAATCACCACCACCACCACCACCACCACCACCACCACCGCCACCATCTCTCCGCTGACAGCTCGGAACATACCACTTAGTCGAGCAGCTCCTCTTCTTTCTCTCAATTCTTCCCAGCCCAAACTTTGCAACATATTTGTAACGCTACTCTTTTGTCGGAAATCACCCAGAACAAATCGAGCTGCTTTTCTTTGGATTTATTCTAGTTCTTGAATCAGGTAATCCTGGCGAGGGTCCCATACACTGGAACCATACTCTAGTTGGGGTCTTACCAGAGACTTATATGCCCTCTCCTTTACATCCTTACTACAAGCCCTAAACACCCTCATAATCATGTGCAGAGATCTGTACCCTTTATTTACAATCCCATTTATGTGATTACCCCAATGAAGATTTTTCCTTATATTAACACCTAGTTACTTACAATGATCCCCAAAAGGAACTTTCACCCCATCAACGCAGTAATTACAACTGAGAGTACTTTTCCTATTTGTGAAACTCACAACCTGACTTTTAACCCCGTTTATCAACACACCATTGCCTGCTGTCCATCTCACAACATTTTCGAGGTCACGTTGCAGTTGCTCACAATCTTGTAACTTATTTATTACTCTATAGAGAATAACATCATCCGCAAAAAGCCTTACCTCTGATTCCACTCCTTTACTCATATCATTTATATATATATATATAAGAAAACATAAAGGACCCATAATACTGCCTTAAGGAACTTTTGTATCTTATTGTAAATGTCATTTTTATCATATGTAAATTTTAATACTTCTTTAGCCTTAGTCACCTCCTCAATCTCGACATTATCCTTGTAACCAACAATCTTTACATACTGCTGACTGAATACTTCTGCCTTTTGAAGATCCTCACATACATACTCCCCTTGTTCATTAATTATTTCTGGAATGTCCTTCTTGGAACCTGTTTCTGCCTTAAAATACCTATACATACCCTACCATTTTTCACTAAAATTTGTATGACTGCCAATTATGCTTGCCATCATGTTAACCTTAGCTGCCTTCTTTGGTAGATTCAATTTCCTAGTGAGTTCCTTCAATTTCTCCTTACTTCCACAGCCATTTCTAACTCTATTTCTTTCCAGTCTGCACCTCCTTCTTAGTCTCTTTATTTCTCTATTATAATAAGGTGGGTCTTTACCATTCCTTACCACCTTTAAAGGTACAAACCTGTTTTCGCATTCCTCAACAATTCCTTTAAACCCATCCCAGAGTCTGTTTACATTTTTATTTACCGTTTTCCACCGATCATAGTTACTTTTTAGAAACTGCCTCATGCCTGCTTTATCAGCCATATGGTACTGCCTAATAGCCCTACTTTTAAGACCTTCCTTTCTATCACATTTATTTTTAACTACCACAAAAACAGCTTCATGATCACTAATACCATATATTACTTCAGTTTCCCTATAGAGCTCATCTGGTTTTATCAGCACCACATCCAGGATAATTTTCCCTCTGGTTGGTTCCATCACTTTCTGAATCAGCTGTCCTTCCCATATTAACTTATTTCCCATTTGTTGGTCATTCTTTCTGTCGTTCGCATTTCCATGATGGTTTTCAGAAAAGAGCCATGTCTCAGTACGGCTAGAAGATCAACAGCAGAACTGGAAAATGGGCATTAGGTCGAATGGAGAGACAAAAGCGCCGGCCTCTCACTGCTGTTGTGCTGGACAAAGTGGAGGCAGGACAGGTTTTTCTCCGGTTTTCCCTGTTATCTTTCATTTCATCTACTAGTCGTAGGTCATTGCCCCAGAGGAGTGTGACAGGCTTCTGCAGCCGGCACAGATCCTATCCTCGCCGCTAGATGGAGGCTTCATCCATTCCATTCTTGATCCGGGCGAATGACTGGAAACAGTCTGAGGATTTTAATTGTAATTTTTCTTACCTGTAACTGTATTATTTTTTAAATATTTGACATAAAAATTAAAATTTTCGAACCACGCAAATTTAAAACATGATATCTAACTTATATCGAAATTATTTTTATATTGTTTTAAAAGCGTATTATTTAAGGCAATTCTAAAATTTTGTAATCAGGATGATATCATTAGGCTGTAACAATTAACATTCGTATCGCCGCGCAACCAAATGAAACTAAGCCAACTGAAACTTTAGTGTATCGCCATTTTAGCTCATTTATATTCATTAATAAAGTTTGCCATTAATAAACCAGCGAAATATACTTTAATCCGTCCTAGACCAATGTTTTATCAAGGTCGTCACATGAACCCTATTAGACAACGTAATCGGCTGAACTTGGGCCATTACCGGGAATCCTGATTAGATAATTATCCCCCTGAAATGAAACGGCGTATGGCTTTTAGTGCCGGGAGTGTCCGAGGACAAGTTTATCCCCCTAATCGAATATAACGCAGGATATTGCTTATTGTCTAACACGGCTCGCCTTTGGGGAAGCCATATTAACGCCTCATTATGGCTATATTATTTGATCCTTTTAAGGAATACACAATAAATTACACATAACTTAATTCTTTTAAGGAAAAACTTCAAAATATTGGCATATTTTATTTAAGGGGGCAGGGTGGGGGGGGGGGTGCAATTATCAGATGTTCGCCCAGGGCAGCATAATGCCTAGTTATGGATCTTGCCAGCAGACACGTAGACCTGGAGATTCAACGTATATAATCACATCAGAAAACAGTGAGATTTCGTCATTCAAATGATTCGCCTGAAAATCGTAAGAAGAAGTCGATCACGACAAACAGTGAATGCAGAATTCTTTTGTTCACCGCTACGTAGCCTACAACTGGCGAGATATTAGAATGTTCTCTACACTATAATATTATAAAGAGGAAAGATTTGTATATTTGGTTGTAACGGATAGACTCAAAAACTACTGAACCTACAGAAAGCTACATTGCCAGTAACATGGGCTGCATTTTATTTTCAGAACAATTCGGGGTGGGGTTACGGCGTGGAGGGGGGGGGGGGGAGATATAAAAATAATAAGCTAAGATAGGCAAAATATCGAATTTGTTGTACAAGAACGAGACAAAGCTCAATTTAATTCCCTCGACGCAAAGAATAAAACTCGGTAAGCCCTACGGGCCCGAAACCCATGTTTTAAGGCCCTAAAACCAACCGTTACGGAGATATTGGCACCACACTACCCCTCCTCTAGGAATCGGTTAAAGTAATGAACTGTCGTAACCATGGCAACGTCAGCTCGAGGATTCTACAGCAGCGAAATTATCTACAATATATCACAAAAACCTAACATGTTACAGACATGAAAATTCGTATTTGGAATTCCCTTTAAAAATAAAAGAACACAAATGTTCGTTTTCAGAAAATCCACTTAAGGGAGGAGGGGTAATGAAATGAAATGGCGTATGGCTTTTAGTGCCGGGAGTGTCCGAGGACAAGTTCGGCTCGCCAGATGCAGGTCTTTCTACTTGACACCCGTAGGCGACCTGCTTAGTCGTGATGGGGATGAAATGATGATGACGACACATACATCCAACCCCCGTGCCAGCGAAATTAACCAATTAAGGTTAAAATTCCAGACCCTGCCGAGAATCGGACCCGGGACCCCTGTGACCAAAGACCAGCACGCTAACCATTTTGCCATGGAGCCGAACAGGGGGAGGGGTGAAAAGAAGTAAGGAAGGAGTTGAATTATTTATGTGAGGATACATATATCTCAGAAACTGAAGATGTTACAGACGTTAAAATTGGTACTTGGAATCTTCTTTAAAAATGATTGAACACACTTTTTTTTTTTTTTTTTTGAAAATCCACTTAAGGGGGTGAAAAGAATAAAAAAAGTGGGTGAATTTTTGAAATGAGTATCTTCTTCTTCTACCGCCTTCTCCACACCTGTGGAGTTGCGGGTGCGAACTGTGTCGTATGTGTGGATTTGACCCTGTTTTACGGCTGGCAACCGTATGTGTAGGGATGTAATTACTATTGCGAGTTCCTGTTGTGGTTGGTAATGTGGTGTGTTGAGTGAATATGAAGAGAATGATGTTGGGACAAACACAAACAACCTGTCCCCGAGCCAGAAGAATTAATCACACGCGATTAAAAACCTCGACCTAGCCCGGAATCGAAGCCGGAATCCTGTGAACCGAAGACCTCAACGGTCACCACTCAGCGAAGGAGTAGGGCAGTGTTTATAATGAGTATATCTACATTATATCTCATAAACGTAACATGTTACAGACGTGAAATTTGGTATTTGGAATCTCCTTTAGAAGTAATGAAAAAAATTTTTTTTTTTTTTTTTCGACATAAAGGAGGACTGTTCCTCACATGTTGAGTTCCATGTGCCGTGTTCCAGATTTAGGTCTGCCTGTAGCTTGGTCATCTTAGCCCCAAAAGTCATGTCACAAACGTGGTTTACAAAGAGGTTCTGGGGTAAATGAAATGCAATTTTTCGGTGAGTTTTTATACTTAGGTATTTGCAGATAATGTACAGTACCGAGGAACAAGTAATTTTTATCAAATTACGAAATCCTCGCGAGCGAAGCTAGTCATCAATAAAAGCGCGTGATCAAATAGGACAAAATCCGTTTATTATAAGGAAATGATAAAATAATAATAATAATAATAATAATAATAATAATAATAATAATGAAAAAATGAAATTGTGTATGGCTTTTAATGCCAGGAGTGTCCGAGGACAAGTTCGGCTCGCCAGATGCAGGTCTTTCTATTTGACACCCGTAGGCGACCTGCGCGTCGTGATGAGGATGAAATGATGATGAAGACAACACATACACCCAGTCCCTGTACCGTAGAAATTAAACAATTAAGGTTAAAATCCCCGACCCGGCCGGGAATCGAACCCGGGACCCTCTGAACCGAAGGCCAGTACTCTGACCGTTCAGCCAACGAGTCGGAAATAATAATAATAATAATAATAATAATAATAATAATAATAATAATAATAATAATAATAATAATATTAATATATTGTGGCAGCAGGAAGGTGGTGGTGGACCTGATGTATGGGGTACGGGTCGACGAGCCCGTCACATGTGAGTCGGGGTTCTGCTAACGAAGGCCTGAGGGCTCTGTGGTCGTGACCCTCCCTGCGGAGGGAAGTGAGGTCAGAGGAAGTACGTTCCGACGATCTCCTCTGTGTGAGGGACGTTTGAAGTCATCTCGTCAGGCTGTAACTGACCGTAATTCAGCACCACGTTCGTTTCTTTTTTACAGGGTTCAAATGTTATATTATTCTTGTTTTATTGTTCAAAGAGTAAAGTTTGCGAGTTGATAATGAAAATCCTGTTTCCAGTCATTGGAATGGCGGCGGGGATAGGAAATGTGGCGGCTGCCGAAGCCTGTCGCACTCTTCTGGGGAGAGATTAATGACTGACATATGAAATGTAATGATAGTGGACAGTGTTGCTGGAATGAAAGATGACTGGGAAAACCGGAGTATCCGATCCAGCACAAATCTCACATGGAGTGCCGTCTGAGCTACGGACGCTCTTTGCAACTGGATAAATAAACAGTTAAATATATATCTGACAAAAACATATGGAATACCTACTAACACACTGCAAGGAAACAGGGAAGATCAGAGAGAAATATCCCTGCTAGATGGGAAGCTGAAATGTGAAATCGAAAATCAACCTGAACTTTATAAGTGTAAAGTTATTAAACAAAGAATGTTTTTTGTTATTTTTCTCTTTTCTTCGCACCGACACAGATAGGTCTTATGGAGTCTATGGGATAGGAAAGGCCTAGGAATGGGAAGGAAGTGGCCGTAGCTTAAATTAAGGTACAACCGCAGCAACAAAGAATGGAAGACATGAGGCAGAACAACAAAACTATGTCATGTTATAAGGGGAATCAAAAAGATGGAAAAGGCACTAAATCATATTAATTAATGGCGTGTGGCCTCCGAAGAGGTCTGGTGCAGGTGTTTCGAGTTGACTCCGTATGGGCGACCTGCACATCTGTGAGGATGGCGCCCGAGCCTTCGGAATTCCTCGACCCGGCTGGGAATCGAACCCTGGATCCTCTGGACCAAAGATCAGCACGCTGACCATTTAGCCATGGATTCGGAGCCCAAATCACATTAATGAATTGCTAAAAGAGAGGTGCGAGTTGAAAATTAAAAAAAATAAGACCTGTACAAGAGATAATTACCAAACTGGCATTGTGCTGATCGATGGTGAAAAAGTAGATCAAGTAAAGGAATTCAAATAGCTGATAACATGTGACGGAAAGTGTATGAGAGAAGGGAGCATTCTCAACTGACATCTATGGAGGTAGAGAAACACTTCCTGAAAACTTTTGTCTCGAATGTTGTAAGCTATGCACCGTGCGAAAAGTGGAAACTCAAGGCCTTTGAGATGTGGTGCTGGCGTCAACTCCTAAGAATACCTTCAACTGGGAGACCGTTCTCAAAAGAGCAAATGTTTGAAACCTTACACAGGAGAAGAAATAGCTTCGTTTGCCTCTTGCTTCGTGCATCACCCTGTTTGAAGGGAAAATGGAAGGTAGAAGGACCAAAGGAAGACCTAGAGTACTATCTGCGAAACTTCTAGTGACACTTCGGTTTAGGGGGGTGAGAAGTAAGGAGGGAGCTGCATCGGTTCCGGTAATACTGCCAAAGTGGGAGGTCTTATGGCGACGATGGGACGGGGAAGGGCTAGGAGTGGAAAGGAAGCGGCCGTGGCCTTAATTAAGGTACAGCCCCAGCATTTGCCTGGTGTGAAAATGGGCAACCATGGAAAACCATTTTCAGGGCTGCCGACAGTGGGATTCGAACCTACTATCTCCTGAATACTGGATACTGGCCGCACTTAAGCGACTGCAGCTATCGAGCTCGGTATGAATTTTTCTAAACCGTCTTTCCGTGTGGCAGTTCTAGGTTGTTCCTGAGATGTACTTCGATTTTCCACACTCATGTTCAAGCTTAACCTATATTTTCACTTTGCTGTGTAAATAACAACAGTATTTAAAGTGTTGCAATTATACCGCTAGATGTCTCACGGCGATGCAGAAACGATTCATATTTTTTGTGTCAGAGGTTGCCAATACAAATCTCGAAGATAACCAAGGTCTACTGATTCAGCACTAGGGAGCCGAAGTATCACTAAAAGTTTAGCGGACAGTACAATTTATAGACAATATTACAGGCAAGCACAACTATAGCCACTTGAAGCTCTTGGTCAAGGAACGGAAACGCAAGGAAGACATCCATGTTATCCACCAACCTTAGGGTTGAGGAGAAGAAGAAGATGATGAATGTGGGAAAAGAAATCTAAAGAGGATGAAAACAGTGAAGATGCATGTAGCTGGTAGTAAGGAATGCATGTGAAGGTATCCTAGACTCCATGACGTAATTAATATCTAGGAAGTATCTCAAATGCTAAATTTATCCATTATTGGGGAGATAGTGGGTTCGTACCCCACTGTCGGCAGCCCGAAGATGGTTTTCCGTAGTTTCCCATTTTCACACCAGGCAAATGCTGGGCTGTACCTTCATTAAGGCCACGGCCGCTTCCTTCCCCACGCCTAGCGCCTTCCTGTCCCAACGTCGCTATGAGACCAATCTGTGTCGGTGCGACGGAAAGGGACTTGTAAAAACAAAAAAAGAACAAATCTAAATTTATATAATCATTAAATGAAGATACCTCCAAGACGTATTTATGGAAACTACTGGACATTATAAAGTATACTTAAATAATGTTGTAACTTCATAGTTGGATTCTCTTTAATATTGTGTATTGTAAAATAAACCTAACTGCATGTATTAATTATGATTATAATAAATGAACTTTTTCCCCACATGGTGGTCGTCCGTGACCGAGAGGGGAGTATTCTATTCATCCATTCATATTTTTAAAAATGAAGGTTGCAAACAACACCATCGGTAATCTCTGTGATGAATATCAGTGATGGTAGAATTTTGCAGTCCCAGTAAATCCGAAATGTTGCTAAATGCACTAAAACTAAGTGTATTGGACGTTTAGCAGGCAATTAAGTGCATCACTGTGCTTCTTTAATCCGCAAAGGATGCTAAGTTGAGTACGAAATGCGAAATATATGTTTCCGCAAAATAAGGGGCGAAGTTGCTTTTTTTTTTTTTTTGTGACATTCTACTGTACGATTTCCCTTCATTTATCATATTATTTATTTATTTATTTATTTATTTATTTATTTATTTATTTATTTATTTATTTATTTATTTATTTATTTATTTATTACATGGATGTTCGTGCCGGCAGTGTCCGAGGGCATGCCGCAGGTCTTTTTATTTGACGCCCGCGGGCGAACTACGCGTCTGGATGTAAGATGATGAAGTAGGCAGAGGGTGAAATCCGGTGCTCCTGTCAAATAACACCAAGAGGTGTGCTCAAGCCTCATCCAATAGACGAACCACTATCAACAGCGTCATATGCCCTCGCTCCATACATACATTGCGGAAAGATTTGGAAGTGAACCCAGGTTTTTGTATAACACCACCTCTCTTACCCTGCTCGACCAATGGGACTCGAGCCGGCTAAACCGCGGTGTCGAACCATAGACTTGAAGCCATCAAGCGGGCTAAGACAGCCATGATGAGTCCAATTGGCTTTGAACGACAAGGCTGAAGCAGATTAAAAGAAGGTACTGCTAAACCTTGCTGTTTGTTAAAATTGCAATGCCTTACGTTCACATATTTTCTTCAGTGGTACGGTTTTCACTGAATGTCAGGCTAAACATGTAAACGAAAGTACCATTCTAATAATACTGCTACAATCTACCATCTCTAATGATGACAAACACAGAGGAAAAACTGGACTTGAGGTTTTAGCAGCCTGTAGCTTTTAACTGTGAAACTTAATAGCCCGCGAACTCTATGCATCATCATCCCATCATTCTTGGAAGTAAGTTGGCTTCCTTCCTCCTTCTAAGGATTACCAGTCAGATATTTCTTCCTTAATGATAGATAGTCCATTCATAAAACTCATCATTTTAAAGCTACGCCATATCTACTTTTAATTTCTTTAAACTGTAAATTTGATTTTTGTGTGTTATAGTTTAACGGCAAGAACATACACGGTTCCATTAATAATTCTGTGGCTTGGTTCTAAAAGGGCCAATGCCATCCTTTTTAAACTCTGTGGGTGGGTATCCCCTCCCTGTCGTAAGAGGCGACTAAAAGGGGCTCTCAACTTGGAAGCGTGTGTTGGCGACCACGTGACCTTCAGCTGAGTCCTGGCATTGTTCCCCCTGTGGGTGGGGGCGGTAGAATAACACCCACGGTATCCCCTGCCTGTCGTAAGAGGCGACTAAAAGGGGCCCCAAGGGCTCTGAACTTTGGAGCGTGGGTTGGCGACCACGGGGCCCTTAGGTGAGTCCTGGCATTGCTTCCACTTACTTGTGCCAGGCTCCTCACTTTCATCTATCCTATCCGACCTCTCTTGGTCAACTCTTGTTCTTTTCCGACCCCGACGCTATTAGGTTTGCGAGGGCTAGGGAGTCTTTCATTCTCACGTCCTTCGTGGCCCTTGTCTTTCTCTGACCGATTTCTTCATTTTTCGAAGTGTCGGATCCCTTCCATTTTTTCTCTCTGATTAGTGTTATATAGAGGATGGTTGCCCAGTTGTACTTCCTCTTAAAACAATAATCACCATCACCACCATCCTGGCATTGTTTCCACTTACTTGTGCCAGGATGCTCATTTTCATCTATCCTGTCCGACCTCCCTTGGTCAACTTTTGTTCTTTTCGGTCCCCGACAGTATTAGAGCACTCGAGGCCTAGGGAGTCTTTCATTCTCACGCCGTTCATGGGTCTTGCCTTTCTTCGGCCGATACCTTCATTTTTCGAAATGTCCGATCTCTTCCATTTTTACTCTGATTAGTGTTATATAGAGAATGGGTGCCTAGTTGTACTTCCTCTTAAAACAATAATCACCATTACTACCACCATCCTTTTTTATCTCAATTGAGATAGTAAGAGATACACACACGTTTTATCTGCCCTAAAATACATTAAAAGGGCCAATGACTGTGATAAATATTAAACGAACAGTTATTGTTTAATTAAATAAACCCTTGCCAAAAATGTTTGATTACCGACAAAAATAGAGACCTGGGCATTTTTAATGAATACGACTGAGAAATTTAGTATTCAATCAGTTGATTTCCATAAAGAAAGCGTAAAGTTATTTCAAGATCATTGTTGAAAAAAAAAGGTGGAAAATTATACGAAAAACTTCAAAAACTCAGCTCGAAATCAGTTAACTTGGTCCTTTTAGGAGCAAACCACACAATTATCTATTTTTCTGCATGTTAAACAGAAAACATAAGTGCCATCCTCAGAGGGCCATGAACTCTAACTTCCCCACATTATAAACAAATAAATGAATAAATATTCTCCCGTTAAACAGAATGGGATGGTAGAGCACGATTTCGGCCAGTTTGAGCGACAGTTGACGGGCGTGTCGAGATGCTCATTTGTCAGGCTTAGTGCCATAACTGCACGTGTATAATAAAAAGGGGGCTTTGTTAACCCATTGAGGGAACCACCCAAGATAGTTGCTACCAGGCGTGGGAAAGAATCGGTAAGGTATTGGAAAGACAAAAAGCATCCTTCAGGCAGTTCAAGGAATTTTGAAGGGTGTATTTTGAGGATTTGTATGTGGCCTTACAAAACCCCGTTACTCTGGACGAACTAGCTACTGGACTAAACAAAAACGTTTGTAATTTGAAGACTTCTCTTGACATCTTGAGGAAAAGGGCTGTATGTGGTCATCAACCTGAGCTTTCTCTACACCTTTCACCTTCATTCTTTCTGATGTCTCAATGAGCTCATTAGTTAATTATACATAGGCCTACCTCATGAGGGCTCAACACGGAGCAGAGGTGTACATGGTATACAGGCTAGGAATGGGAACGAAGTGGAGTTGAAATAGGGAAACCACGGAAAACGATTTCGAGAATGGCCGACGGGGGATTCATACGAACCTGTCTATCGAATACAGAGCTGTGCTGTTAGGCTAAACATAGTGTTACCCGAAAGCTAACATCCCTTGATTGCGAGTGTGTAAATAAATAAAAATATTTGTGTAAAGGTCTGATTTCAATCAGAAGAAGGTAAAAAAACATCCATTCTCTTCCAAGGATGAAGCGAAATTGTTAAAGAATAGGAATTTACAATTCACTGTTTACTTTTTAAACAATACTGAGATTATTAGTTGCGAGTTCCTTACGTTAATAATTAAAACTAAGTGAAGCCTCCCGCTCACTCCATGTGAGATTTGTGCTGGACAAAGGCGGGACAGGTTTTGCTCCGGGTACTCCGGTTTTCCCGGTCATCTTTTATTCCAGCAACTCTCTCCAGTATCATTTCATTTTATCTGTCAGTCATTAATCATTGCCCCAGAGGAGTGCGACAGGCTTCGGCAGCCGGCACAATTCGTATCCTCGCCGCAAGATGGGGGCTTCGTTCATTCATCCCTGACCCGGTCACTGACTCGAAAGCAGGTTGTAGGTTTTCATTCAATTAAAAATAAGTATTATGTTATTAATCTTTTAACGCCATGTTTAGCTCTTACACCCTTCAGTACAGAACTTGATTCCATGGATTTATCAGTGTGGTATGATATTGTTTAGCAACGTTGGGCAAAGCCTCCTTCACTTGTTTTCGATGAAACTCTTTGGAGAAGAATCCCTACCGGTCAGTGGCGTAAAGTTAGAGCCTGCAAGAAAAAGTAACTTTGCCCGAACGCCACTCTGCGCGGGAAAGGTGACATCGTGATGTTGTTCTTGCAATGTAATAATGTAATAATGTAATAATGTAATTGTCTGCCTGTAAATTTTCGTTATTGTGTTGAGTCTAAGACAGTTGTCTCTCGTAACATGAGCGGATCGGTCTCTCACAAATATATGTGCCAGGTTATTAAGAAATACTGAAAATTGGTACCAAAATATCACATTTTAGAGCTAATTATTCCTGTTGCTGTTTCTTCTGCAAAATGATCATTTTTGAAAGTAAAAGTTATAAAGAACTACCGCCGAAATGTTAAGATCCACGACAGCCTCTGCTAACTGAGCATCGAATGCGTGATCCATGGATATCATTGAAATCGTCAGTGCCGTTGCATCCCAGAATGTTCGCTGAACTTTAGGATCAATTGTGAGGAAAATAAAGTGTTCAAAAATTAAAGACAAAATATAACTTATAAAGATATACCGCTATTTATGTACGTTACATTTCAATCCCCACAAAATATTTAACTTGCAAAATAAAATCTATTCATTAATTAGTTTTCAATCACTACTCATCTGCATTTAGGGCAGCGCGCAGGTGGCAGATTCCCTATCTGTTGTTCTCCAAGCCTTTTCTAACGACTGCAAAGAAATTGGAAATTTATTGAACATCTCCCTTGGTAAGTTGTTCGAATCCGTTAACTCCTCTTCCTATAAAAGAATATTTGCTCCAATTTGTCCTCCTGAATTCCAGCTTTATCTTCATATTGTGATCTTTCCTACTTTTAAAGATACCACTCAAACTTATTCGTCTACTAATGTCATGCCACGCCATCTCTCCGCTGACAGCTCGGAATATACCACTTAGTCGACAAGTTCGTCTCCTTTCTCAAAAATCTTCCCAACCAAATCTTTGTACCGTACTCTTATAGTAGTTTTGTACTCTTATAGTTGGCCCTAAGTCCTTTGTATAAGTTAACTTATATTAAATAGACATAAACTGCATTAAATTACCTGCTGTGGTTAAATTTGTATGTCCTATTGATAGATGTTATACTGTACAACTTGTTTTGAGGGGCCCATTTTCGTTTCTTGCAGATGGTAGGCTACCATAGTTAGATTGGTTGAAGACAGCATGTTGTCACTAACTTACTATCTCCTTTCTGCTCATCCCAGAAGTGTCCAGTTTTTAAGGAGCAAGCGGAAGTCGCCATGTTGTTCGCTAGCAGCAAATGAGAGCCACATGGTCAAGCTGTATTTCCGGTTGTTGTTTTCGAGGAAGCTGCCAGTGAGAGCATTTTTAGAAAAAGGATATTTTGGTGCGTCGCTCCCTGCCGAGCAAGGGTCAGCTGTGCACCCTAAATCACAGCCCTTCGGCGGGACAATAGCACGTGCCGCGGCAAGGGGCTGCCCTGCTCTTCCTGCCACAGCCTGCTCGATCTTCACCACAGCTTCGTAATTACCGGTAATAACCTCATAGGTGGCTCTCTGTTCACATTCGGTTTCTCTCACTACAATATATCCAATGTACAAAAACCCGAATTATGTTGCAAATACAGGAATGAAATAATAAAAGAAACTTTTCCCTTTGCGGAAAGCTAATGATCATGAAGATATCTTCAATAAACGGAACTCAAATACAGATAACGAACGATTTAACTGTGTAATTATTTAACATTTTATTATACGAGACAATCATCTACAGAACTGCAATTTACGTCAAAGGAACTTAGCCGCAATATCTTTGGCGACCAAGGCCTACGGTAACGAGAACGTGACGTCACTTTCGTCACACATTTTGTCGCGCAGCCCTGAAGATGGTTTTTCATGATTTCCCATTTTCACACCAGGCAAATGCCAGGGTTGTACCTTGATGAAGGCTGCGGTCTCTGCCTTCCCTTCCCGCTCCTAGTCCTTTCCTATCCCGTCGTCGCCATAAGATCTATCTGTGTCAGTGCGACGTAAAGCAAATTGTAAAAGGAAAGAAAAAACAGTATTTTTCTGTAACACCGCGTTTCAAAGGCTTCTATTCTCCTTCTGGGCTATTTATTGTCCATGTTTCACTTCCATACTAAGTCACGCTCGAAATGAAAGAAGACTTCGGAAACAACTTTGTAATGCCTATATCAGTGTTCGAAGTGAGCAAATGTCTCCTTATCGAGCAAGTGGTGAGTTGTAAGCTTGCATTCGGGAGATAGTGGGTTCGAACCCTACTGTCGGCAGCCCTGAAGATGGTTTTCCTTGGTATCCCATGTTCACACCAGGCAAATATTGGGGCTGTGCCTAATTAAAGCCACGGCCACTTCCTTTCCACTCCTTGCCCTTTCCTATCCCATCGTCGCCATAAGTCCTATCCGTGTCGGTGCGACGTAAAGCAAGTAGCAAAATATAGCAATTTCTTTCCCTAAGAAAGGCCTTCCTTGCTTGTGCTGGTCTGCATTTTATGTCCTTAGATCTGCTATCATTCTATTACCCAAGTTGCCAAGTAAAAATAGTTATGTACTTCCTTTAGCCTAAGACTTCATTTCCTAATCTAATATTTCCTTCATCACTTGACTTACTGTATTTATTTACCTTAATCTTGAACTCCTTCTTTAAGACACTGTCCACTCCATTCCGCAAATCTTCAGCCGACTCAAATACTACAACAATTTCACTGACGGTGTTTTGATTCTTTTCCAAATACCTCTCTCATTTCCTATAGGCTACCACCTATTCTATGTTAAGACTGAACAGGAAAGGGGACAAACTGCAACTTTTTTTTTTGGCTAGTAGTTTTATAACCTCACACCAACACTTCGAAGGGTTTTCGGCGACTAAAGGATAGGAAAGGGTTAGGATTGGGAAGGCGGCGACCATGGCCTTAATAATGGTACAGCCTCAGCATTTGCCTGATGTTGTATGTATGTTCAGTCTTCAGCCTTAAGGCTGGTTGGATCCTCAACAGCTCCGCCATCAGCTGTCATAGATGGCCTAGGCATCACTGAAGAGGCGTACTAGGGAAATGAGGAGTGAGGTAGTTTCCCGTTGCTTGCCTCACCGAGCCAAAAGTTGCTATTACATATCAGTCTGCCAAGCCCACTGAAATGCATGCACCACCCGACCCTATGAGCAATATTTTCACACCATTCATAACAGGGACTGGCGGCATAAGAAATGCATTACTAGCTTCACTCATACCTTAGTCATATTGTCAAAGCCATGGATGAGACTGAGACAGGTCGATGAAAGCCAGAAGACACTAGGCCCTGCCAGAAAAGGCAGCGGGAAAACCACAGAAAACCACCTTTAGGGCTGCCGACAGTGGGATACGAACCCACCATGTCCCGAATGGAAGCTCGGAGCTCCGCGACCGTAACCGCACGGCCAACTCGCTCGGTCTAAACCGCAGCCTTGTCTCACTTCTTTCAGGACTGCAGCTTCTTTTTGATAGTCCTCGATACTTTCAATCACTGCAGACTGATTTTTATAAAGACTGTAGGCTATCTGATCCGGACCACCTTCAGAATCGCACCAGAAGTGGAACTGGGTTATTCGGTAGAAGGGGCTGCATTTTATTTTGAATGTTAAGGAATCATCTTCACACACTAACACAAATTAAAAACTCCTTAACAATTATGTGATAGTCTATTAGCTGTAGCACCCGTGTTTCTACAGTCTACGGATCAAGAAATGATTAGGCCTACATCACATCCCCACGCACATCATGTTTCTGTCGTACGTTAATAATAATGTTATTGGCTTTACGTCTCACTAACTACGTTTACGCTTTTCTGAGACAGCGAGGTGTCGGAATTATGTCCCGCAGGAGTTCTTTTATGTGCCAGTAAATCTATCGATACGAGGCTGACGTATTTGAGCACCTTCAAATACCACCGGACTGAGCCAGGATCGAACCTCCCAAGTCGGGGTCAGAAGGCAAACGCCTCAACCGTCTGAGCCACTCAGCCCGTCACTCTATCGTGTGTAACAGGTGGTGGTGCTTATTGTTTTAAGAGTAAGTACAACTAGGCAACCATTCTCTATATAACACTAATCAGAGGGAAGATATGGAAAAAATAAAGGTATCGTCCAAAGGAAGACAAGCGCCACGAAGGGCGTGAAAGTGAAAGACTCCCTAGGCCTCCCCCCTGTGGGTGGGGGCGGTAGAATAACACCCACGGTAACCCCTGCCTGTCGTAAGAGGCGACTAAAAGGGGCCCCGAACTTTGGAGCGTGGGATGGCGACCACGGGGCCCTCAGCTGACTCCTGGCATTGCTCCCACTTACTTGTGCTAGGCTCCTCACTTTCATCTATCCTATCCGACCTCTCTTGGTCAACTCTTGTTCTTTTCCGACCCCGACGCTATTAGGTTTGCGAGGCCTAGGGAGTCTTTCATTTTCACGCCCTTCGTGGCCCTTGTCTTCCTTTGGCCGATATCTTCATTTTTTGAAGTGTCGGATCCCTTCCATTTCTTCTCTCTGATTAGTGTTATATAGAGGATGGTTGCCTAGTTGTACTTCCTCTTAAAACAATAATCACCACCACCACCACCACCACCTCCCTATGTAATACCGTAGGGGTCGAAAATGCACAAGAGTTGAACAAGAGAGGTCGGACAGGATAGATTAAAGTGAGGAGCCTAGCACAAGTAAGTGGAAGCAATGCCAGGACTCAGCTAAGGGCCCCGTGGTCGCCAGCCCACGCTCCCAAGTTGAGAGCCCCTGAGGCCCCTTTTAGTCACCTCTTACGACAGGCAGGGAGAAACCGTGGGTGTTATTCTACCGCCTCCACCCACAAGGGGAAGCTGGGGTCAGAAGGCCAGCGCTTCAACCGTCTGAGCCACTCAGCCCAGCACTCTATTGTATGTAACAGGTGGTGGTGGTGGTGGTGGTGGTGATTATTGTTTTAAGAGGAAGTACAACTAGGCAACCATCATTTTCTTATTATTTTTCTTATTCTTCTTCTTTCATTTCACCCTCTTTGGGATACGCTGAAGCAATCATTTCTCTGTGTGTTGTTCTTTTGTTAGTGTCCAGTATTTCTTCATTCTTTCTGATCTTGGTTTGCTCTCCTCTTCTGAGATAATAGTTTTGGCTCTTAACGTCGATTTGTCTTGGAACCTTGTGTTTTCGTCTTTAGTTATAACTTTAGCTGTTCGATCGAATACTGAATTTTTTTGTAATTTTTAATTCTACTAGGTCTTTTTCAGTTTCTCTAAACCAGTTAAGTTTTGTTTTGCGGTTACGGAAGAAGTCAAAGACTAGTTTCGTTAATCTATTGGAGTTCATTCTGAGAAGATGGCCGTAAAAATGTATCCTTCTTTTTCGCTTAGTATCTGAACATTTTTCAATTTTCTTGTAGGGCGTTTCATTCTTGATGTATGTTATTGTCCTGAAATTTTGGTCCTATAATCTTTTTTAAACAATCTTGTATATAACACCAATCAGAGAGAAAAAATGGAAGGGATCCGACACTGCGAAAAATTAAGGTATCGGCCAAAGGAAGACAAGGGCCACGAAGGGCGTGAAAATGAAAGACTCCCTAAGATTCGAGTGCTCTAATACCGTCGGGGTAGGAAAAGAACAAGAGTTGATCAAGAGACGTCAGATAGAATAGATGAAAGTGAAGAGCCTGGCAAAAGTAAGTGGAAGCAATGCCAGGACTCAACTAAGGGCCCCGTGATCGCCAACCCAACGCTCCCAAGTTGAGAGCCCGTGGGGCCTCTTTTAGTTGCCTCTTACGACAGGCAGTGTATACCGGGGGTGTTATTCTACCGCCCCGTCGACAGGAGAAAACCGCACTATTTGCCACGTGTTGTAATATATATATTTATAAACACATTAATTAATTAATTAATTAATTAATTAATTAATGCTTTTCTGAAGCTCAGTTCCTGCACAGCCATCTGTCGTCTTAATTCTGTAAGAAATTGGTCATTTCCAAATGATTGTAGTTTCAAGGAATGTGAGGCATTTTCCTATCGTGAGCCAATATTGACAATGCTCCCTGCAAGCCTTGACGAAACAGAAAACACGTACTAAAACATGGCTGCACAGTTCAGAGTTCGAAGAGCTCAGATATAAGGGGAAAAGACAAACTATACGTTGTTGGAAGCAAAAAAAGGTCTGGGAATACCAACAAGATTATCGATTAGCAGTTAAGTTGCTTCACAAACAACTGTTCGGTGATTCACCATTTCCAGAAAAGAGGAAGTATTTTCCTTCCAGACAATAATTAAGTCTGTAACTAAGGAAGAAACCATCTATAGTAAAACTTCCTCCAAGTGAAATGCATACTTCTGATATTCGTGTTTACTCACTGAATAGAAAAGTTGCTCACGTTGGACGATATACTCTAGCCTGTCTTCAAAGATTTGCATTCAAAGTTCAGTCAGTACATTTCATAAAAGTCACAATTTTACAGGGTGCCGGTACTGTCAGACAGATTTACATATTGACAATGTTATGTTTCATAAAAGCTTACATCATCATCATCGTTTACCATCTCCATTTGGCCGGGTGTGGTGTAGGAGCCCTCTCCTTCTTTGTCTGTCCATGGACTACAATCTTGTCCTCTCTCCTCGACATTTTTCTTCACCAGACCGGGCCATTTTTCTCAGAGTCTGGGTCTGTCCTTTGGTCTTTTTCCTTTTACTTCTCTTGCATACTCCCTTCTTCCAGTCCTGCTGGCACTACCCTATTTACATGACCAGACCACTTCAGTCCTGCTTTCTGGATCCTTTGTAGTAGGGAGTCTTCTATTCCCACCTCCTCCCGGACTTCTTCCGTTCCTGATCTTGTCCTTCCTTATAAGTTGACAAAATTTTGTGGATTTTGCGACAATTTTACAAATGTCGGTTTCATAAAACGTTTGAACTGGCAGGTAAAGAGCTCACATATTTGTCAAATTGTGTTATGAAACAGATATATATCATATATAGCCTATTTAGCGTACAAACTTGCACGACTGTCATTGCAGAGGTGACAGTTAATCCTTCATGTTGTATGTAGCCTATAACATGGGAGTTTATGTTCGTGAAGGCAACAGCAGTATAGCTGTAATACGAGTAATGACGAAATTGAAATGAGACCACACTGGGTTTTTGGACAACAGATTAACCTAACCTTCAATTTCAGTGACTTTGTATTCATAGATAAATGACGTATTAGCAATACATCAACTGAATGCATTATAAATTCAACAGGACAGCATTTCTAGTGACAAACACGAAGAAATCATTCACTCACAACTCAACAGCAAATTTTGTGTGTGTTGCATTGCCTATTTAATACCGCAGTCTTCCGCCTGAATGAGTAGGAACAAAATGTAGGTTAAATTTCAGTCATCAAGAACTGCAGGGTAAAAACGCGAATAAATGGATAGGTTTTTACCAAACGGACGTCAGAATGGACGAACTGTGGCGCAGCATAACACGTGTTCATTAAACCATTGAAAAGGACCGGCAAAACAATATGACTACGGCAGGCAGATCTGACCTGTTTATAACGAATGCTACGGAGCAGCTCGGGTCTTCTAGTTATTTATTAAATATGAATTGGTAGGCAGGTTTGATTTTGGTTCAAGAAAAATGTATAGAGCAAGATAGAAGCAATGGAAATGAAAATCCTCAGCCTGTTTCCACTCACTAGACCGGGTCAGGACTGCAATGAATGAAGCTCCCCAACTTGCGGCGAAGATAGGAATTGTGCCGCACTCCTCGGGGGTATCGATTAATGACTGACAGATGAAATGATATTCGAGAGTGTTGCTGGAATGAAAGATGGCAGGGAAAACGGGAGTGCCCGGAGAAAAACCTGTCCCGACTCTGCTTTTTTCAGCACAAATCTCACATGGTGTGACCGGGATTTGAACGACGGAACCCGGTGGGAAGAGGCCGGCGCGCTGTCTCCGGAGCAATAACAGCAGCAATTAAAAAGAGAAGACTGCTGTTGTACGGACACATCTGCCGTATGAACAATGAGCGGCTAACAAAGGACATCTTGATGATTCCAAGAGTGTGATGAAGATCTACGAGAGGATGAAATCAATGACCGGGATAGTTTCAAGAGGATTGTGAAAAGTCATCATGGCGTCATGGTGGAGTCAAAACCCAGTAGATAGAGAGGGCCTTTAGCAGAAGAGTGAAAGAACGCGCTCATCGATGCACTCCAGAGGACGTCAAAGCCGGCAGAAGAACAAGATCTACTAGACACTGTGGTTAACACGCAGTCCATGGCGGCTCAATTAGAATGTTTGAAAGAATACAAAGCCCGTGGGCTGCAATAGTAGTACAACACAAAAAATATGGAATAGGAGTTACTGCATTGTACGTAAATTGGTTTTATTATTATAAGCCGCACACTCCGAAGATTGTCCATTATAATTTGTCTTAAATAATGCAATAATAATGGCAGATATGAAAACGTCTAGGTCATAGCTTCGGCAGGGGAATGAAGGAGCAATTTTTAGCTAACATTTTTATTAACTGAACTCCTATCGAGCCATTTCGTTTCGCTTGCTCCTCATTCCATAAATGAATCGTGTGATTTCTGCATTTCATTACTAAGGCAAACTTTGTACTCGTTTATCTCAGAACTTGATATTCTGAGTTGTGCCACTATTGCAGGCCATGAGCTATATGCGAGCAAGAAATTAGATTAAAGAAAAAGAGATTCCTTTTGCCTGTTGGTTACAGTATGTGCTACATCCCTTTCACAATCGATATGTGTTGATGCTGGGAGAACATCTTCGACTAGTCTGGTCCAGGTATCCTGTGGGTGGGGGCGGTAGAATAACACGCACAGTATCCCCAAGGGCTCTAAAGCAGGGAGCATGGGTTGGCGACCACGAGGTCCTTATCTGAGTCCTGGTATTGTTTCCACTTACTTGCGCCAGGCTCATCACTTTTGTCTATCCTATCTGACCTCCCTCGCTCTAGTCTTTGTTCTTTCGTAGCATCTATGAATAAAGCATCACTGAAATTCGTGACTTAAACGCTCCTAAATTATACTTCTGTACTTATGTTCTACCTGTAATTGATTTCTGCTCCCTCGTCTGGTCTTCAGCTGCCCCCACAAATGTCATTAAAATTAACCGCATATTCTCATTCTTTGCGTACCTTAGACCGTCAGATTTGAACATCTTGAACCTGAGCGAACGTCAACAGTACAGAGATCTGTGAACTGTTTATAGTGCTTGTTACCTCATGTCCCGTTACATGTTCATCCTTGTAGGATTCAAAATAGAGCACTATTCCTCACGTGCGCCTAACACTCGAGCAAAGCTCCCTTGTCACATCAACAAATGCCCTGCATGAAACTGACGTCTCGTTCCCTCTTCAAAACCAAACTGAAAGGTATACTAAAGGGGTAAGCTCTTGATTCTCTCTTGACAACGTGGTCAGAACATTACTAGCGACATGGACAATGGGCTCTGGAATAAACGTAAGCAATTTTGCGTCGACAAAAAACCAACACCGTAACCAGGCAACCAGTGTACGTCATATGGATGGAAGAACGACGCCATTTTGGTGGACGGAAAGGCATGTTCATGTTGGACGTATTATACGTATAGAGACAGACTGTAAGCGAAGCAATGGCGAATGTTTTTAACGAAAAAACATTAATTTAAATTCTGAACACTGCGGAAGGAAGAGAAAACTATTTCTTTCGAATTATCGGAACTCTCTATCTCCTCTGTGGATGAAGTGAAAGGAAGCATTCATTATCTGTACCCCTGAATGTTGTAAGAAGCTGCTAAGAGGGGAACTCCCTCTTTCGTCTTCTACGCCCCAAAACATATCACTGATTCTATGCTGTTCCGTATAGGGAGAAATTTACTTAGGCTATATCTAGTTTCCCTTATTAATTTTATCTGCTATTTAATTTCTAAAATATTTGTTAATATTAAGTCCCTTCTTTGTTAAATTTCTGTTTCTGATAAATGGTATTCGCAATGCAGTCTGGAAATGGAGCCCGTGAGGGAAGAGCAGTTAATATTTTAGTTGCGCCCCTCCCGTCGCCGCTGGGGTGTGCTGACGGGTTTATTTTGGCCGCTATTGGAGATGACAATACTAGAGGGAACACAAAAATGTACAAACTTCTTGGAATGTTTTGGGGAGGAAGCTTAAGAAAGGTTTAGAACCGTACTCTCAAGGGCGAACACAATATGTTCAACAAGCAGTTCAAAGTATTGTACCATTTTACCACCAGACAACGCAGAAATCTGTACATCGAAGATTTCCAGTTTTTCTTTTCATACGAGTGTCGAACAGAATGGATAATATTTAAAGATTACTAGTAACATTTTGTCCGTAGTCCGATTCCTCCATTGAATGTTCAGCGTAATGGCGTTCGGTTCAGAGACGACGACGATAATGATGCTATTATTATTATTATTATTATTATTATTATTATTATTATTATTATTATTATTATTATTATTATTATTATTTTGTAAGTGGCATAATGTCGCACTTTCGTCAACGGAAAGATGGGAACGGGCCAGGATTTTTTTTTTTTTTTTTACAACTTTCCTTTTGTCGCACCGACCGACGATGGGATAGGAACGGGCTAGGAGTCGGAAGGAAGCGGCCGGGGCCTTAATTAAGGTAGAGCCCCAGCATTTGCCTAGTGTGAAAATGGAAAGCCACGGGAAAACCATCTTCAGGGGCTGCCGACAGTGGTATTCGAACCCACTATCTCCCGGATGCAAGCTCACAGTTGTGCGGCCCTAACCGCACGACCAACTCGCCCGGTAAGGGCTAGGATTGGGAAGGTAACTACCATGGCTTTAGTTAAGGTACAGCCCAACCATTAGCTTCGTATGAAAATGGGGGTTTACAGAATTTAGAATATACTTGTATGTATATACATCTTCATTATAGGGCCTATATATGGTTACGCCTATCACTGCAAGCCTCTGTGAACTTACTAAACGCCTCCACAATCCTATACTTGAAACTAGCTGTATGACCTCGTTTAGTTCCACAGCTGTTATCTTTAAAAAAAAGCAAAGCAAAGCAAAGTCACCTCCGTACAGACCATGAAGGCCCTTGGAGGAGTGGAAGGTAAAGGCTTCCACCATTGTTAACCTCGGCACGTGATGGGGTAGAGTGGTTAGCTCTACGCCCGGCCGCCTTTGCCCCCAGGAATTAACCTGGTACTCATTTTTGGTGTAGGCTGAGTGAACCTCAGGGCCATATGCACCTCCGGAAGTGGAAATCTCGTTTCTTAAATTTTACGACTTCCTGACGGGGATTCGAACCCACGTCCTTCCGGGCGAACCGAGCACGCCTTTACCGCCTCGGCCAGGCAGCCCCTTGTTATCTTTAAACCGAGTCCAATCATCGTCGTTTTCATGAGTTTTTATTCCTTGAAATATATATATATATATTGTTCCACCTGTTGGATACTTCTTTACACTATTAGAATTAAATACTCAACATTTAGGATATGTTTCGGTCCAATTAGTCCATCCTCAGCTTTAATACATGTGTGATTGTCGATCATAATAACAAGCGCTAGAAGGCAAAACGCTCAACTTACTAACTTCACAGGCTTCCATAATGACTGCCAGTATGCACAAATGAATGTTCATAATGCTTCTATCGACATTGAACTTATATACCTTCCACCACACAACAAAGCCAATCGAGATCGTTTTAAAGCTTTCATAAGGGAGTTGCATCGCGTTTTAATGTATCATCTCTCAGCATTTTATACACGCCATAATCAATGGCGAAACTTATATTTTTTGGTACTGCTTTAATTTGTAATTTTTAGCTGAATATTGAACACGTGGAACCAAATGTAATTTTTTAAGGAATAAAAACTGATTGCCGCCTCTGTGGTGTAGTGGTTAGCGTGATTAGCTGCCACCCCCGGAGGTCCGGGTTCGATTCCCGGCTCTGCCACGAAATTTGAAAAGTGGTACGAGGGCTGGAACGGGGTCCACTCAGCCTCGGGAGGTCAACTGAGTAGAGGTGGGTTCGGTTCCCATCTCAGCCATCCTGGAAGTGGTTTTCCGTGGTTTCCCACTTCTCCTCCAGGCGAATGCCGGGATGGTACCTCACTTAAGGCCACGGCCGCTTCCTTCCCTCTTCCTTACCTATCCATTCCAATCTTCCCATCCCTCCACAAGGCCCCTGTTCAGCATAGCAGGTGAGGCCGCCTGGGCGAGGTACTGGTCAAACTCCCCAGTTGTATCCCCCGACCAAGAGTCTGAAGCTCCAGGACACTACCCTTGGGGCGGTAGAGGTGGGATCCCTCGCGAAGTCCGAGGGAAAAACCGAACCTGGAGGGTAAACAGATGATGATGATGATGATGAAAAACTGATTTATATAAAGTCATTGTAGAACCCATAATGAAGTTGATGTCTTCCTCTACTTCTCTTACTGTCCACAACCGAGTCCATTATTCTCCTAGGTACCCATTCTCCTCCATTTTGCTCACATGGCTTTACCACCATTTTGGGTAACGCTTCATGTACCGAACTCATTCCTAACTTAGCCTTTATCTCCTCATTCCGAGTACCCTTCTGCCTTTGTTCCCATCTGTGCCAGTGATAATTCTCCGCTATTTTCACGTCTGTTACTTCTAATTTATGAATAAGATATCCTGAGCCCACCCAGCTTTCACTCCCGTACAGCAAACTTGTTCTGAAAACAGACCGATGTAAAGATAGTTTCGTCCGGGAGCTGACTTCCTTCTTATTCTTACTGTTGATTGCAACCGCGAACTCACTGCAGAGCAGAGAAACATTAGTAAATTATTATTATTTGATAATAATAATAATAATAATAATAATAATAATAATAATAATAATAATAATAATAATAATAATAGGTACGACTCGTTGGCTGAATGGTCAGCGTACTGGCCTTCGGTTCAGAGGGGTCCCGGGTTCGATTCCCGGCCGGGTCGGGCATTTTAATCGCTTCTGATTAATTTTTCTGGCTCTGGGACTGGGTGTTTGTGTCCGTCCAAACACGCTCCTCTTCATATTCACACAACACACTACACTACCAACCATCACAGAAACATGCAATAGTGATTACATCCGTTCATATAGGGTTGGCGTCAGGAAGGGCATCCGGTCGTAAAACAGGGCCAAATCTACCATGTTCGACACAGTTCGCACCCGAGACCCCACAGATGTGGGACAAGCGGTAGGAAAAGAAGAAGAAGAAGAATGAGGAGGAGAAGAAGAAGAAGAAGAAGAAGAATAAGAATAAGAAGAAGAAGAAGAAGAAGAATCGTATGGCCTCAGCTACCGTGTGCAGACATTTCAGTTTGACGCCATCTGCTGTCTGCTCGTCAATTTCGACGTTGCATTTTACTCTAGGCCCACTAGATGGCAGACCGAGTAAACCGAAACTCTCTTGGGCGTCAAAGGCTGTTATTTAATCAATGTTGTCAGGTAAACACCAAATGTGTTACCAGAGATCTGTTACAACATGCCGACATCGTATGACGTAGAGCGTCGAATGGACTTCAAAAATCCGACTACCACTGTCGGGTTTGAAGCCGCTATCTGAGGATCCGGAGGCCGACATTCTACCACTGATCCACAACGGCAGCTTTTTATTATTATTTGATTTGATACAACCATGCGCGGGCTACGAAAAAATAAAAGTATTTAATTCCGTCTTCACTGCGTTTTTCTCGTTGCCTTCTGAATCCTTGATGCTCTTGTTGAAGTCGGGCAGGCCGTGACTTCAACTTCTCTTGTTCGCCAGTAGTTGGTCCCCACTCTTTTGATACGTCAGTCATCTTCTTCTTAAACTAAACAATCAGTTCCATCAGAAATATAGGGGCAGCGCTACATCACGTATGTTAAATGTCTGAAAATACTTCGCGACTAAACTCTGGCATCTGTCTCCGAAAACCGTAAAAGTAGTTCGTGGGACGTAGAGTCAATACCATTATTATTTATTATGAAGGAGTGTCTACAATAGAACAACTCTAGGGAAAACTGTACAATACCAGATAAATATGTTTGAGAGACAGTATTGTAAAGGTAGAATTTCGCTCAAATATATTTAGCACTGTCAATACGTCTAATCATGCAATTTATTTCCTGCAATACCGGATACTCAAACTTCACATGACGAAAGCGACCCCTCCTGAAATGTCACTTGTGCGAGGTTCTTTTTTTCCTGGAAAGCTAAATCCTATTGGAAAAGTCGGCCAGGCTTTCTCCTACTGTTTAAGATACCATAGCAGTGAGTGAGTACTTTCTAAACGGGCGCGTGACTAAGAAAGTATGTTTACACTTGGGTAATACTGAGAAACTACACACAACTTATTAAATCATCCCTGTATGAAAAGAAAAATAATGGTCAAGCGCAGGATCCTAAATCGGGGGTGGGAAGGTTTTTCGGCCCAGCGACGATTTTATCTCAAAGCTTCCTCCCCACTCAAATAATGAAGAAAATATAGAACACATATATTACTGAAATTACTGTTTTTACTGCGAATATTTTCATAAAAACTTAAGCAATATTACAAATAATATAGAAATAATAGAATGACTTCCAGACCTTGAGCAATAAACCAACGTAGCAGTGGCAACTCCTATTGTTCACGTTTCACTCTGGCAAGTCCATCTGAAACACGGGAACAACGTTCCAATGTTTATCATTCTTGTTATAACAACAAAATTCAAACAAAAACATTTAAAATTTACAACATTCTGTGCGAGGGGGTAAATTACTTACAGGGGAATGATCAATCCATAGTGATCTGCATTTAGGGCAGTCGCCCAGGTGGCAGGTTCCCTGTCTGTTGTTTTCCTAGCCTTTTCTTAAAAGATTTCAAAGAAATAGGAAATTTATTGAACATTTCCCTTGGTAAGTTATTCCAATCCCTAACTCCCCTTCCTAATACCCCCGCCCCCGACCACCAACATTTATTTCCGATTTTGCACCCTGGTTAGAGCAAACATTAGGCAAATGGAATGCCAAAATTAATGAAAAGGAGACGAAGATTTCTGGGGATATACTAAAGGCAACGAGTTGGGATATAGTACCACATCTGAAGTAGTTATTTGATTATTGTTTGCATGAAGGAGCTATACCAAATAAAGGGGGGGGGGGGTGGAGGGGCGGGGGGAATCAACTTAACGGCGGTGGGGTGAAAAAAGAGTTGAGACCTATTGATTTTACTGTTCATAATGTACTTGATTCTGATCATAAACCGATCATTTTTAATCTTTCCTGGGTTCGTTTTCAAGAGCCATCTTTTCCTTTGGAGAACTTAAAGTTAGATTGCAGTAGATTCTCCTGGCAAAAAATAAAAATTTAAACACATTTAAAATAAACGATAGGAATGATATTGACCGTGCAATTGTTCACCTCTATAATAACGTCAATAATGCACGGAGGTATATCATTCGTATCGCCAGAAATTCCGCGCACTTGCCTACACGTGCCAATGGTGCTGGTCACATTGTCAGCAATGACAATGGCAGCAGATGTAATTCACCGCCAAGTAGCGGTCTTGCATCTTGCTTCGGGGTCCAGAACAACAACAACAACAATAATAATAATAATAATAATAATAATATAAATAATAATAATAATCCACCTCAAGAAAAACTGACGTTCCAGAAACCAGAAAGCATACTGCATGAATCAACCCCGCCAGATAAGAACGAAATAAAGGAGATCATCAAAAGCTTGAAAAATAACAAAGCATCTGGCAAGGACTCCATTGTTGCTGAACTTCTGAAATATGCAGGGGATAACTTCCTGGAACAACTTGAAACACTCTTTCAACAGATCTGGTCCACGGGAGAGATCCCAGAAGAATGGAGGGAGGCTATCATCCACCCCCTGCACAAGAAAGGAGACAGAACAAATGTCAATAACTATAGAGGGATATCACTTTTGCCAGTAGCCTACAAGATACTTTCTATAGCACTCAAGCGTAGAATAGAAGGACATATAGATAAACAATTAGGAGAATATCAAACTGGCTTTCGAAAGCGGCGGTCATGTGCAAAACAGTTTTTTACCATTAAGACCTTAATAAAAACTAAGACATTGACAGCAGATAAGAAAGTGATAATGACATTCGTGGATTTCAAAAAAACATACGACTCCATAGACCGGGACACACTAATGGAAGTGCTTAAGGAATTTGGAATAGACAATAAGACAACAACCTTGATTCATCAAACACTAAAATACACACGATCGCAGGTACAATTTTTAGGAGAACTGCCAGAGCCCTTTGAAATAAAAACAGGTTTGAGACAAGGAGATGGCCTCTCTCCAATTTTGTTCAACTGTGTTTTAGAGAAAGTTATCAGGGAATGGCGAAAAGAAATGAGCAAATTCAACTTTCCAAATGGAATCAGATTAGGTCACAAGAGAACTGGGCTTAAATTTGAATGCCTCGCATTTGCAGATGATATAGTCTTTTTGCAGAGAATTTGCAAATTGCAATTAAGCAGATTGAAGTCCTCAAAGAAACAGCAGACAAAACAGGATTGCAAATATCTTTTGAGAAGACGGAGTACATGAAGATAAATACCACTGACCCAACCTGGACAATGAGGACGAAGTACGGTGACATCAAAAGAGCTACAAAATTCAAGTACCTAGGAGAGATTTTGACTCCAAACATGAGAAAAAGCAGCAATTCAAGAACGTGCAAGAAAGATGGAAACTGCGTTTAGATTATGTCAGAACACCTACAAATCTAAATCACTCTCCTACCAGGCCAAATTCAAGCACTATAGCACGATAGTCAAATCTGAATGTTTATAGGCAGCTGAGACAATAGCCGCGAAGGGACTCTCAGATTTGGAAAAGAAAGAAAGAAAGGAGGTTCCTTAGAAAGATCCTTGGACCCATAAAATCATCAGACAAGTTTATGTTTCGCATGAGACCAAACCGAGAACTATACCAACAATTTGAAAACATCACCACCACAATGCAAAAGAGGAGACTGACGTTCTACGGACATATTAAAAGGATGGGATCGGAGAGACTCGCCAACAGGATCATCACCTTCCAGGAGAACAGGAAGACACAAGTCCCATGGGTAAAAGAAGTCCACCGAGATTTAGAAAAATGTGGGATCACGGCAGAAGATATAACAAACAGAAAAATCTTCAGGCAGAGGTTGCGGAGGTGAAGGACCCAGCTGATGAGAAAACGAGGAAGAATAGAGTATTCTCGGCAGAAGAACGAGCACGAACAAGCCAACGGATGAAGGAATACTGGTGAAAGACTAAGGAGAAAACTTGAGAAAGCAATGGAAGTTGCGTAATCGCAGCCCATAGAAGGCTGAAACGAAAAGAAGAAAAATAACCTAAATTCAACTAATATCACCTAAAATAATAATAATAATAATAATAATAATAATAATAATAATAATAATAATAATAATAATAATGTTCTGGGCCGTCGACAAAATGTGCAGACCGCGCTGGAAGCGGGTCCTGGCCGGGTAATGACAACGAATGCAGTCCGACAGAACCTAGGGCCGCGGGCTCGGTACCGCCAAGGCACCCAAGACGACACCACATCGGATCTCCTCAAGGATTTGATCCATACTAAAAATGCTTATACGAAAAGATGGCAAAGATTTAGGGACCCAACTGACCGGGCGGAATACCTGGAGCTAGCCCGGGAAGTACGAAATCGATTGCTGGAAAAAAAGATTGAAAAATGGGAGGAACTTTGCCGTAATCTCTCAGAAAACGGGGCAGATCGCGAATTTCGGCGGATTATATATAAAACGTCAAGCATTCAATTATAAATTTCAGTATAAGACCGTAGCGAAGCACGGGTATCTTGCTAGTTATTTATAAGGCTGATTATATTATTGATCGTTCGTTAGTAAATTCTGTTCATCACTGTACAGATCTCGGAGGTTTTTACAATATTGGTCCATACAACTCCGCCCCGGCCGCGTTCTCCAAATGCTCCTTTAACTCGCAAAAAAAGCACAATTTTTGGTGAATGGTAAGTGTTGAAGAAAACGCCAGTGAGATTATATATGAAGCCTATATGTATGGTTCTTTAGTTTGTAAGTTTTGCTGTCGTCAGTTAATGCATGACACAGAAAAGCATTTATCTTTTCCTGGAGAACTCTTAGAATTAGTAATAAAATGCAGATAAACTTTCCTCTAGGAAATTGAATTCTACAGTAGGCATACACAATGTAGGCTCCATTTCCCACCCCGACGCTATTAGAACATTTGAGGCCTAGGGAGTCTTTCATTTTCACGCCCTTCGTGGCCTTTGTGTTCTGTTTCAAAGTGTTGGACCTCTTCCAATTTTCCCTCTGATTAGTGTTAACAGATGATCGTTGCCCTGTTACATTTACTTTTAAGTGCCCCGCGCGTCCTCCGACTTGTTTCACATTTTATTTCGCTACGAAGATAATTATTGTACGAAAGAACAATACCGACATCAAACCGAACGTAAAGACTGAAGGGCTCAAAATTGCTCACGTTAAACAATTCTGTTATCTCGGAAGTATGATCACAACTATTTCAAATATGGCCCAATAACACCCTACGATGTTCAGCGGTCTTTTTCCGTCACAACTCAATGTTGCGTGAAAATAAAAGATCGTTTCTATTTGACAACTTTAAAATACCGTATATGTAATTTGTTATTGTAATTCTTTCTGATCGCGCATCAAAATGTGACATTTATTTCAGTCTGTGCAGAGTCGAGAGTTGACTCTGGATTGAGTAATTAAGCAAATTCAAATATATAATAATAAAATTAATATTATTACTTATTTACTATTACTGAATGTTCTAGATTTTAAAAGTACATTTTCAATATAATGCGGCAAGATTTTAACATGCATTTATGACAAAGAAAAATATTCTAACTTGTAAGCATATCAACATAGAAGCCAGAAGACATTTTGCACAATAATTTGTTTGGAGTACCCTGGTGTATGGGAGTCGAGGAGAAGTGGGATAGGGGAAAATGACAAGAGCTAACTGGACTGAAAGAAAAACAAATTTGGAAGTACTAAGGGAAATCAAAGAGGAGAGGAAGCTGTTGAAAGAAAATGGAAAGAAGGAAAAACAAATTTGCAGGACGTACCATTAAACACAACACCTTCATCACCAATATATTTGAAGGCGAAGTACGAGGAAAGAAAAGAAGAGACCGGCCAAGGAAAAAAAAAAAAAAAAAAAATGGAAGAGATGAAGAAAAAATGGGATTCAGAAATTACGTGACGATAAAAACAGTGGCGAATGGTTGTGTCGACAAGGAAATGAATGAAAGAACATGACCCCTCAAGAAACAGCGTAACAGTAAGTAGCTTATGTGTGAATGGAAAGTACCAGCTATAAGCTCGATCAGTCCAATAGCTTTTACGTGAAGGAAAGACGAAGGCACTTGTAGATTTGTATTGTTTATTAGTAAGTACTGCGCTCGCCTTGTGGTGTGGTGGCACGGGAGCCACCCTTCGAGTATTAACATATCATCAACACACACCCCACTGATTTTAGAAATCGGATTGCTGAGCCCTTAAGCTAGCACAACAAAAAAGGGAAGGTAAGCGCTCAAAAACAGCTCTCGAAGCAACAAAAAAGAAATGCCTCCACCCCTCTGTGGATTGCAGCTATTACAAGTTCATTGCTCTTTTCAACACAAAACCGGGGTCTCGATACTCAACGATGTATAGTTTTTTATTCACCTGACTTTCCCTTTCAGAAGGCACCCCTCTTCCGTGACCCCGTTAACAAGTTGACACGCTTTTTTAATGCACCACCGTTTCCTTCCCATTCATCTTCTTCTCCCCGGGTGAGAATATTTCCCTCCCCTTGCTCTGTTCCATGTTTTTTGTGATGGGAACAGGTTAGCAGTGAACCTGCTGCACAGGAAGTTAGAATGAGGGTAAAAACATGTGTGTGTCAAGTTCCTGCTTCACACTCACTAAAAGTCCATTACGTAAAACATGAAGCAAGTACTGAGTGGGCCTACTTCCCTCATGTAGGGGGAAGCACTGAGTACGTTCACGGTACCCACTGGATATCGAAAGAGGCGGTTAGCAAGGGCAACCCCATAGAATGTCAAATCCGCTGCGATCCTCTGCCCCAAGCTCCCGGAGGTCTAGGAATACTTCCCTATCCTAATTTTTTTCAAGGCTAAAAACTGCCTGCGCCGTGCGAGTCATATAGCATTCGGAAGGCGGTGGGTTCCAAACCCATTGTCGGCAGCCCTGAACATGATTTCTGTGGTTTCTAAATTTTCAAAAGACAGGGCCATTAACTCAGGCCTCTTCCCTTATCTTTATTAAGGCACGCCACCAGAATTAGACTCGTGTGAAACTAGTAAACCACGGAAAAAGCATCTTCAGAGCTTCGAACCCACCATCTTCCGAATGGTAAGCTAACAGTTATACAACCCGCACGAGTTCAGTCCATCTTGTATTTAGTCGTATGGGCTTTACAGAAAATTTGCGTTTGTGAATTAAGGTTCTGCATTTTATTCAATCTTGAATGGTTTCTTCACTAATGCCATTTCATTTAGGTCTTCGCTGATTTCTTTCAGCCAGCTATTGTGATTCTTCACTGATAAGACTAAGTTCAAAATGTTCTTTGTGAGCCATTCTATATAAGGCACCATAAACGTCGTTTCCTGACTATCTGGGTTTTTATCTGTAATTTGATAGATTTCATGTGATTTTTTTTCATCCATATTTCCATTTTGGCACTATGCTAATAAGATTTTCCTGAGAGTTTTTCGTTCTTGTTTTTCGATTATTATTATTATTATTATTATTATTATTATTATTATTATTATTCTTGCGTTCCGGCCTTCTAAGGACCACGTTACAATTTCAATTGTTCCTCCTTAGTTCTTTCCTTTTCTTCCAGTATTCTTTCATTGTTTCACTGTGTTTCTTTTTCCTGTCTTCAGTCCACTTTGTGCCTGTTTTCTTTTCCTTCCTCCCTTGGAATCCTTCCATTTGTAAGACTTTCTTCCTAAAAATCTTTCTTTCCAATAATTCTTCTTCTCGAATGTTGTTCCTTTCCAGGTCTTTCTTGACTTCTTGAATCCAGGTGGTAGTTGATTTCTTTTCCCAAAGGTACTTGAAGATTCGTTTAGTTAGTCTATTGTCATCCATTCTGTAAATGTGTCCAAGAAATAGCAATCTCCTTTTTCTTATTGTTTCTGATATGTTTTCTACGTTCTGGTAAATTTCATTGTTACTTCTTAATTTCCAAAACTCTGCAATTCTTGGAGGACCTAATATTTTCCTTATAATTCTTCTTTCTAATATTTCTAATTTATCAAGCTTGTAGTTCAGTGCTAGACATTCGCTGGCATAAAGGCATTCTGGTTTCACTACTGTGTTGTAGTGCTTTATTTTAAGTTTCCTTGATAAGCACTTTTTGTTGTAAGTATTCTTAGTTATACCGTATGCTCTTTCCATCTTTTGTATCCTCTCCTATATAGCAGATTTTTCTAAACCATTTTCTTGAATTGTCTCACCCAAATATTTGAATTTCTTTACCTTTTCTATTCGACCAATATCCGTTGCTAAAAACTTTGGGGCACTTTTTATATTCGTCAAAAATTTTGTTTTCTCGGCAGAGATTCTCAAGCCTGTCATGTTGGCTGTCTTTTCAAGGAGATTGACTTGCATTGCTGCATCTGTAAGGCTTTCTGAAAGTATGGCAAAGTCATCTGCAAATGCTAGGCAATTTATTGCAACACCTTTGCTCTTCTTCCCCAGCATGAGTGGCAATATTTTATATTCTTTCAGTTTTTCATTCCAAATTCTTACAATTTTCTCCATGACACAATTGAAAAGGAGTGGAGATAGACCATCGCCCTGCCTGACACCTGTATTTATTTTGAAAGGTCGAGATACTTCACCCATAAATTTTACTTTCGAGATAGTGTCTGTAAGTGTTTCACGAATTAGGTTTGCCAATTTAGTTTTAACTCCAAATTCACGGATTACTTTATCTAGGGTTTCCCTATCAACAGAGTCAAAGGCTTTTTTAAAGTCAATAAATGTTACAACTATGTCTTTGGAGTTTATTAATCTGTGTCGAATTATAGATTTCAGGTTGAAAATCTGTTCGGAGCAAGATCTTCCTTCTCTAAATCCACCTTGATATTCACCCAATTGACTGTCCAGTGTCGATTTTACTCTATTTAGTAGTATTGTTGAGAATATCTTGTAAGCAACTGGCAAGAGAGATATACCTCTGTAGTTGTTGACATCCTGCTTGTTACCCTTCTTGTGTAATGGGTGTATTAGAGCCACTTTCCAATCCTCTGGGATCTTTTCTGTTTCCCAAATTTCTTCAAAGATTATTTTTAGATCTTCTATAATTTTTGGTTCAGCCCATTTTAAAAGTTCAGCTGTTATGGAGTCTTCCCCACTAGCTTTGTTATTTTTAAGATTTTTTATTGCTTCCTTTATTTCTTCCGCTGTTGGAGGTGAATCAGCTTCTAGATTTTCCTGAATTTCTGAAAATTCTAATTTATGATTTGGCTCAGGGCAGTTCAGCAGGTGTTCGAAGTGTTTTGCCAGAATCTCACAATTCTCGGCATTGTTAAGGCCAATATTACCATTTGTATCTCTGAAGCAAATGCTCCGGGATTGATAACCTTTCAGGTTATTCTTAAAGGTCTGATAGAAATTTCGGGAGTTATTTTTTACAAAATTATTCTCAATTTCTACTAGCTGCGATTTTTCAAAAGATCTTTTAACCTGCCTTATTATTCTTGTTGTTTCCTTTCTTTGTTGTTTAAATAGCTCATAGTGTTCATTCTTTCCGGAACATTTCCATTTTTTCCACTTTTTCACTCTTTCCATAAGTGCTTCCTCACATACGTTATTCCACCATACTTTCTTTTTAGTTTTAACTGATGCAAATACTTTCTTCGCTGCACTATTAATCTGTTTAGATAATTCTGGCCATTTGCCATGCTGAGTTATTTTAATTTCTTCCTGAAAGTTTTCTATAGTTGCTTGTGTAACGTTGAGCCTATCTATGTTGTATTTCATTAATTTTCTCGGCCTTCTTTGATTCCTGCGAGGTAGAAGCTTTAGCTTAATTTTAGAGAGGTAATGATCGGAGTCAAACTCCCCACTTCTTATTACTTTAACATTCATAATTTCCTTAATACTTTCTTGAGAAATACCTACATGGTCCAACTGAAACTCACCTAATATCGGATTTGGGGACACCCATGTTTTAGCCTTTCTTGGAAGTTTCTTGAAGAAGGTCGACATTAATTTTAGGTGAAAGGATTTACAGAGATTAATTAGTCTCATGCCATTTTTGTTTGTTCTTTTGTGTGCCGGATATGCCCCTACTGTTTTGCTGAAAACTTTTTCTTTGCCTATCTGTGCATTAAAATCACCGAGTAGAATAATAACATTTGATTTTGGAATTTTTGACATTTCATCATCTAGAAGACTCCAGAATTCTTCAGTTTTACTTGGGTTCTTGCTATTATCTTCATTTATTGGTGCATGGCAGTTAACAAATGTATACTTTTTGTTCTTGCATTTAAGTGTGAGAAGAGATAACCTTTCTGAACTAGATTTAAATTCCATAACATTATCAACTATTGCTTTATGGACATAAAAGGCGGTACCTAGTAGTGGCATTCCTTTCATAATTTTGATTGCTGGTTTACCTTTAAAGATTCTATAGTTTTTGGTTTCTGTTACATTTAGAGTTTTGTCTGTACATTGCACAGAATTTGATAAGAATGGTATTTCTGTATTGTTCATGTCCACAGTAACAAGAAAATGCATTTTGTACTTTTCCGTAATTTCTGTCTGTCTGTCTGTATGTATGTATGTATGTATGTATGTATGTATGTATGTATGTATGTATGTATGTATGTATGTATGTACACGCATCACAAGAAAACGGCTGAAGAGAATTTTATGAAAATCGGAATATAAAGTCGGGTGATGAGCCTCTACAATCTAGGCTATAAATTATTTTAATCACGCTGAGTGAAATGGTAGTTTAGGGGAAGGCCTGAAATTTAATTCTCAAATATTTATGTTATTAGTGGTCGTGTCTTAATGAAAATCACTAGACAAATATGGGAAATAAGTCGCTATAATATAGGCTATACACGCTGAGAAAAAAGGTAGTTTAGGGGAAGGCCTAAAATTTAATTATCAAATATTTATTTTATTAGTGGTCGTATCTTCACGAAAATTGGTATGCAAAGTCGGGGAATAGGTCGCTATAATCTAGGCTATCAATACTGTTATTCACACAGAGTGAAATGGTAGTTTAGGGGAAGGCCAGAAATGTAATCTATATATATAATATAAGAGTTTTGTCTGTACATTGCTCAGAATTAGAAAAGTATGGTATTTCTGCATCGGTTACTGACCACAGTAACAAGAAATTGCACTTTTTACTTTTCCGTAATTTCTGTCTGTCTGTATGTATGTACACGCATCACGAGAAAACGGCTGAAGGGAATTTAATGAAAATCGGTATGTGAAGTCGGGGGATGAGCCGCTACAATCTAGGCTATAAATCATTTTATTCACGCTGAGTCAAATGGTAGTTTAGGGGAAGGCCTAAAATTTAACTTTCAAATATTTATATTATTAGTCCTCCTCTGCGAACCATGTGACCTTGCCGCGGTGGGGAGGCTTGCGTGTCCCAATGATGCAGATAGCCGAGCCGCAGGTGCAACCATATCGGATGGGTATCTGTTGAGAGACCAGACTAACGAATGGTTCATCGAAAGGGGGATAGCAGCCTTTCGGTAGTTGCAAGGGCGGCAGTCTAGATGATTGACTGATACGGCCTTGTAATAATACTCAACATGGCTTAGCTGTGTTGATACTGCTACACGGCTGAAAGCAACGGGAAACTACAGCCGTAACTACCTCCCGAGGACATGCAGCACTCTCTGTATGAAGGATGTACTGATGATGGCTTCCTCCCGGGTAAAATATTCCGGAGGTAAACTAGTCCCCCATTCGGATCTCCGGGTGGGGACTACACGAGAGGGGGCGATCATCAGGAAGATGGATACTGACATTCTGCGAGTCGGAGCGTGGAATGTTAGAAGTTTGAATCGTTGTGGTAGGTTAGAGAATCTGAAAAGGGAGATGGATAGGCTAAAGTTAGATGTAGTTGGTATAAGTGAAGTACGTTGGCAGGAAGAACAGGATTTTTGGTCAGGCGACTACCGAATTATCAACACGAAATCAAACAGGGGAAATGCAGGAGTTGGTTTAATAATGAATAAGAAAATAGGGCAGCGGATAAGCTACTACGACCAGCATAGTGAAAGAATTATTGTCGCCAAGATAGACACCAAACCAATGCCCACCACAATAGTGCAGGTCTATATGGCTACTAGTTCACCGGATGATGAAGAAATTGAAAGAATATATGAGGAGATAGAAGATTTAATACAATATGTCAAAGGTGACGAGAATCTAATTGTGATGGGAGACTGGAATGCAGTGCTAGGCCAAGGAAGAGAAGGTAGCACAGTAGGAGAATTTGGATTGGGACAAAGGAACGAAAGAGGAAGTCGGCTGGTTGAATTCTGCACTGATCATAATTTAGTCCTCGCCAATACTTGGTTCAAACACCACAAACGACGGCTGTATACGTGGACGAGACCTGGAGACACTGGAAGGTATCAAATAGACTTCATTATGATTAGGCAGAGATTCAGAAACCAGGTGTTGGATTGCAAAACTTTCCCAGGAGCAGACGTGGACTCTGACCACAACTTGTTGGTCATGAAATACCATCTGAAGTTGAAGAAATTGAAGAAAGGAAAGAATGCAAAAAGATGGGATCTAGACAAGTTGAAAGAAAAGAGTGTGAGGGATTGTTTCAAGGAACATGTTGCAAAAGGACTAAATGAAAAGGCCGAAGGAAACACTATAGAGGAAGAGTGGAGAGTCATGAAAAATGAAGTCAGTAGGGCTGCTGAAGAAATGTTAGGAAGGAAGAAAAGATCAACTAAGAATCAGTGGATAACTCAGGAGATACTAGACCTCATTGATGAATGACGAAAATACAAGAATGCTAGAAATGAAGAGGGCAGAAAAGAATACAGGCGATTAAAGAATGAAGTGGATAGAAAGTGCAAGGTAGCTAAGGAAGAATGGCTGAAGGAGAAGTGCAAGGATGTCGAAGGCTGTATGGTCCTGGGAAAGGTAGATGCTGCGTACAGGAAAATCAAGGAAACCTTTGGAGAAAGGAAATCTAGGTGCATGAATATTAAGAGCTCAGATGGAAAGCCACTTCTAGGGAAAGAAGACAAAGCAGAAAGATGGCAGGAGCATATCCAACAGTTGTATCAAGGTAACGATGTAGATAATTTGGTTCTGGAACATGAAGAGGCTGTTGATGCTGATGAAATGGGAGACCCAATTTTGAGGTCAGAGTTTGATAGAGCTGTGAATGACCTCAATAGGAACAAGGCACCTGGAATTGATGATATTCCCTCTGAATTACTGACTGCCTTAGGAGAAACCAGCATGGTAAGGTTATTTCATTTAGTGTGCAAGATGTATGAGACAGGACAAATCCCATCCGATTTTCGGCAGAATGTGGTTATACCTATTCCCAAGAAAGCCGGTGCTGACAGGTGTGAAAACTACCGCACCATTAGTTTAGTATCTCATGCCTGCAAAATTTTAACACACATTGTTTACAGAAGAATGGAAAAACAAGTTGAAGCTGAGTTGGGGGAAGATCAATTTGGCTTCAGAAGAAATGTAGGAACACGTGAAGCAATCCTGACTTTACGTCTGATCTTAGAGGATCGAATCAAGGACAAGCCCACGTGCATGGCATTCGTAGATCTAGAAAAGGCATTCGATAATGTTGATTGGACCAAGCTATTTATGATTCTGAAGATGATAGGGATCAGATACCGAGAACGAAGAATTATCTACAACCTGTATAAAAATCAGTCTGCAGTGATAAGAATCGATGGCTTTGAAAAAGAAGCAGCAATCCAGAAAGGAGTGAGGCAAGGCTGCAGTTTGTCCCCTCTCCTTTTCAATGTTTACATAGAACAGGCAGTAAAGGAAATCAAAGAGAAATTTGGAAAGGGAATCACAGTCCAAGAAGAGGAAATCAAAACCTTGAGATTTGCCGATGATATTGTTATTTTATCTGAGACTGCAGAAGATCTCGAGAAGTTGCTGAATGGTATGGATGAAGTCTTAGGTAAGGACTACAAGATGAAAATAAATAAGTCCAAAACAAAAGTAATGGAGTGCAGTCGAACGAAGGCAGGTGATGTAGGAAATATTAGATTAGGAAAGGAAGTCTTAAAGGAAGTAGATGAATATTGTTACTTGGGTAGTAAAATAACTAACGATGGCAGAAGTAAAGAGGACATAAAATGCAGACTAGCACAAGCAAGGAAGAGCTTTCTTAAGAAAAAAAAAAAATTGCTCACTTCAAACATTGATATCGGAATTAGAAAGATGTTTTTGAAGACTTTTGTGTGGAGCGTGGCATTGTATGGAAGTGAAACATGGACGATAACTAGCTCAGAAAGAAAGAGAATAGAAGCTTTTGAAATGTGGTGTTACAGAAGAATGCTGAAGGTGAGATGGATAGATCGAATCACGAATGAAGAGATACTGAATCGAATTGGTGAGAGGAGATCGATTTGGCTAAATTTGACGAGAAGAAGAGATAGAATGATAGGACACATCTTAAGACACCCAGGACTTGTTCAGTTGGTTTTTGAAGGAAGTGTAGGTGGCAAGAACGGTAGGGGTAGACCAAGGTATGAATATGACAAACAGATTAGAGCAGAGGTAGGATGCAATAGTTACGTAGAAATGAAAAGGTTAGCACAGAATAGGGTGGCATGGAGAGCTGCATCAAACCAGTATATGGACCGATGACTCAAACACACATATTATTAGTGGTCCTATCGATAAATATTGCACAACTAAAGTTATACAGAATTAAATTTCCGATCATTTCTGTCATTCATTGTTACCGTACCAGCTATGATAACACAGATATTAATGAATTTGTATTTTTGTTGCTAAGTCCATATCAACGCCGAGCCACGAGAAAATGGGTTAACAGAATTTAATGAAAATCGGTATATAGAGTCGGGGAATAAGATACTGCAGTCTAATTTATAAACAATTTTATTCACCCTGGATGAAATTGTAGTTTAGGGAAAGGCGCCTAAAATTTAATTTTTAAGTACCGATTTTATTGGTCCCATCGAAAAGTACTGAATAACAAATGTTATAGAGAATGCAATATCCGATCATTTATGTTTTATTCAGTTTTACCGTATCGACTGTGATAAGAGTGGTCTTTCAGAGTCGGAAGAAAACTAAATGTGAAGACCTACAATGTCGAAAGCGCATAGCATTGATCAACAACAACATTACACTGACCATTGTTTATTGTGATGTTCTTTGTTTCTTATGCTGCCGCTCAACTCCGAATGATGGGATTACTGCTGTGTACCGAGTTTAACAGCCTGACTGAATATTGGCGGGAAATAGCTGGCGAGTTAAAAGACTTTCTTCTTTAGCATGTCGTTGCTCTGGTTATTTTCTGATACTGCTGGTACATCACACTGGTTCAACATAGTAGTAGTAGTAGTAGTAGTAGTAGTAGTAGTAGTAGTAGTAGTAGTACCTGGTCTAGAATTACAATTTAAGCCTATTCCAAATTATAGAACCACAATTGACTAAATAACTCAAAATTCAACACTGAAAGAGCCGTTTCTTAAGAAGAGCTTCTTCCCCTTCACTTTTATTAAATTCTACATTCATTTTAGTTCAAATTAGCAGTGAAGAGGGCGTTTCTCCTCTGGCTTGGAGGAAAAATTTGCCTCCAAGTCAGATTTTTCCGCCGCCAGTGTAATGAATTGAGATTTTACGACTCATCGGGTACTCCTAGGAAACAGATTAGTAAAAGGGCATAGTTACCCTGGGACTCTCCACTATTCGACCCCCCTCCCCCGAAAAAAACTAAGAGTTTTCTCGAATCACGGCTGTCTGCAGTCTGGTCATTCCAGCTCTGGAACTTTAGACTGTTAGATCGGCAGCGTAGTACTGTTCGTTAAAAGCGAGAAAATAGTTGGTTTTTAATTTGATCGAGTAGGTAGTTCATATGAAAGCATTGCTTTTACTCGCGCCATTCCTACTGACGTCATTGTAATGACCTATGTTCGTTTCAGTTGGGAAAAACACTATGACAGTCTTTCTGAGGATTTAAACAAACAGGTGGAGAGTGAGTGTCTGCCATTATATTGAAATTCCCCAACCTGATTGTGACTGATGGTAGACAAGTGGGCCTACCATTGCAATAAAAATTCCCTAACCCAGTCTTCATATGAGAAAAGACGTTTGGTGATTTCCCCGTCGCGTGTATAGGGCAACGTTAAGAGCTATAACATGTAATACAGTCTTGCTCACAACGTATACACTACCTAACCTAGAATTCTGTATACAATGTAGAATCCCGTAGCAAAGCACGGGTACATCAGCTAGTTAGAAATAAATTTTGGAAGACATGCGTCAGGAGCGTGTCATTGTATGGAAGTGAAACGTGGACGATAACTGGCTCAGAAAAAAAGAGAATAGAAGCTTTTGAAATGTGGTGTTACACAAGAATGCTGAAGGTGAGATGATTAGATAGAATCACGAATGAAGAGATACTGAATCGAATTGGTGAGAGGAGGTCGATTTGATTAAATTTGACGAGAAGAAATAGAATGATAGGACACATCTTAAGACACTTAGGACTTGTTCAGTTGGTTTTTGAAGGAAGTGCAGGCGGTAAGAACGGTAGGGGTAGACCGAGAAGCAGATTAGAGCAGATGTAGGATGCACTAGTTGTGTAGAGATGAAAAGCTTAGCACAAGATCGGGGGGCAGGGACTGCTGACCCAAACGACAACATTATTATTATTATTATTATTATTATTATTATTATTATTATTGTTGTTGTTGTTGTTGTTGTTGTCCGTTTCATCATGCAATAGTGGCATTAGACAGTTTTGTAACATGACATTCAGTCCGCTAGCGCACAAAAGACATTTAACTTCGGCGAGTCTTCTACATGTTCGTTCGGTGATTGTTGTTTTTAAGAGGAACTACAACTGGGCAATCATCAACTCTAATCAGAGCTGAAAAATGGAAGGGGTCTGGCACTTTCGAAAAATGAAGATATCGCCCGAAGAAAGACAAAGGCCATGAAATGCGTGAAAATGAAAGACTTCCTAGGCATCGAATGCTCTAATAGAGTCGAGGTCGGAAAAGAACAAGAGTTGACCAAGGGAGGTGGATAGGATAGATGAAAATGAGGAGCCTGGCACAAGTAAGTGGAAGCAATGTCAGGACTCAGCTAAGTGATCCGTGGTCGCCAACCCACACTCCCACGGGGCCCCTTTTAGTCACCTCTTACGACAGGCAGGGGATATCGGCCCCACCGACTGCGGAACTCTGTAGGGAAGTTGTGAAAAATGAGTCGGCAACATTGTTCCGGAGGCCACTTTTGTTTATACAACACAGGATAGAAACATGAATACATGGGGTTGGTGTCTGACCAAAACCAAATAGCCTGCTGAGCCGTAGCTTACAACTTCGTACCTCCATGCAGATAGTCTTGGATGTTAGTAGAGTTTTTATTTTTATTTTTAGAATGCTCCCTTCGCCTCTGCAATCCGCGCGTTTACTTCCTTCCTACATTTTCCGTCAGATGTGATGACACTTGCTACTAGATATTTGCATTCCTTTACTTGATCTAGTTTTTCTCCACCCATCAGCACATTGGCAATTCGGTAATTGAAGGTCTCTGGATTAGTAATATTGGTTAGGAAGAATCTTATGTAGCCTATTTTATTTCAATTTCGAGTAAGTTGGTAGACAATCTTGAAAGAAAAGCGCAATAACTTTCACAATTCAAAACGTGAAATGTGGTAATTTCAAACGGCATTAACTTAGAGCTATAATCGCTCCATGTTAAGTACGTGACACATGGAAGTATTTTTCTCGTCTACACAGAAAAGAGTACACTGGGACTCCCTTGTCGCAATCAGGAAAGCCCCCAAGGAGTGTGAAATTGACAAACACTGTTCAAGCTATTTCCTTTTTCGAATTTCTTACTAGGAGGCGAGTGAAAGGGTCATTAGTATGAACAAGCCTCTGACGAAACTCGTTACAATCATATAAATAAAGAACATGCCACTTATTTGTGTCATTGACCTGTCGTTACGATATTGACCACCTCGCTACGCACATTGAGAGTTTTAACGGTAACTAGGAACACTGACAATCATGACCAGGGCCCCGGATTTTGATCACCAAATAAATGGCGAAAAATGACCTAGAAAATGCCCTAAAATCGTCAAAAGATTACTTTAAAATGAGCGAGAAAATTACCCTAAAATATGAAGGAAAAAATATATTTACGGTACCCAGAATAATAGATATGAGAAATGTCGAGATTACCTTTAAATAGCAGTGGAGTAAATAAATAAATTTAATAAGTATCATTAATAATAATAATAATAATAATAATAATAATAATAATAATAATAATAATAATAATAGGCAGAGAAACATCTGAGAGAATATTTCAATCACTCGTTAAAATGTAGCTTTTAAAATCAAAATAGCGTCTATATATCTTGTATTATCTGAAGCCAATACTCTTCTGTTTTTACTCAGTTCATTTATAACTGATAGGTTTCCAGTCAGCTGAAAATAATTTATGAATAAACACTTATAAACTAGTTGAAAAAAACATAATAGAATTAGCCTATACTCAAAAAATAAACAATTTAATTAAAGTGAAATGACATGCTTCGTTCTTGAAAGAAAATAATCAGATTATATCAAATCAAACTTAAATATTAGAAATGCAACATGTATGTTTATTTCTATTTAAATAAATTACTTGGGAACGTGAAATCTGGAACTTATATTAATGTCGTCCCCTTTTCTCTTCATTGTAGCATAGAATGCCTAGAATATTTACCATATGTAAATATCAAAATATCCGCCAAGCACAGCCACAGCAAATCATAAAATCTATCGAGTCGACATTTGCCTCTAAAATGAGAAAGAGGAATCTGTATCTCATGTCGAAGGCGTGATAAGAACACCAATTTGAGTACAGTTCCAGTGTATGGGACCCACGCCAGGACTCGTTGATACCAGAACTGGAAAAACATCCAAAGGAAAGCAGCTCGAGTTGTTATTGGTGATTTCCGACAAAGAAGTAGTGTTACAAAAATGTTGCAAATTTTGGGCTGGGAAGACTTCGGAGAAAGGAGAAGAGCTGCTCGACTAAGTGGTATGTTTCGAGCTGTCAGTGGAGAGATGACATGGAATGGCTTTAGTAGACGAAAAAGCTTTAGTGGATCTTTTAAAAATAGGCAAGACCATAATATGAAGATAAAGGTGGAATTAAACAGGACAGATTAGGACAAATATTAATTATTAATTTATAGGAAGAGTAAGGGATAGGAATAAATGATCAAGGGAAATGTTCGATAAATGTCCAAGTTCTTTTAAGGAAAGGCTAGATACGGTAACAACTGATAGAGAATCTGCCCCGTGGGCGATAGTCCTAAAAGCAGAGCGTTGATGATTGATTCAAACGTCCCCTTCAGATATTAGAGACCATGCAAAAGTTATTTATTCTAAGAAGAACACTCATTTTAAGATTTCCTTCACGTTTTAGGATGTTATCGAGCTGATTTCTGACGCAGACAGAATACAGTCGCGTTGCGTTACTTCCCCTTGAGCTGCATAGGCAAAAACAAAAATGGTCCCCTCTCATTGGCTGGAGACACGTACTTTAAATGATCGATTCTCAGTTCCTCACGTCCATGAGTCACTCACTCTCTCTCCCCACGACTGGATTTCATTTCATTATTCCGTGCTGGCCCTCCCTCAGGTCCACCCCCGCGCACAGAGGGGAGACCAAATAGAGGAGGAGTAAAAAGACAATCTCGCGCCCGATATTGATTGGTAGCTAAAGAACAGGGCGCTCGTCTTGCAAGAATATCAGGCCTGCATTCTACCATTTCTATGGCAGAATATTAGTAACTATTAAAGGAGCTGTTTTTATTTCAATTACGTTCTCCGTCCAGTCGATTGTAGCCACCTTGCCAGAGGGATTACCTCAGATCGAATAGGGGTTCATCAGCCGCCTTGATAAAGAATACTGCAATCATCGAGAATATTATTTGTACTGTAATCAGTCTTCTAAAATCAAAATAGGTCACACACGAAAAGCGAACATCACCGGACAGAGAGGAGTTCGTGAAGACTGCATACTTTCTCGCAGGTTGTTCAAAGTCATGACCAAGCTACTCTGAATACCAGAGGCCTTCCAGTCGAAAGTATGCGCCATTTTAAATACAGTATGTGGAGAGCATAATCACTGACAGCCTAGACCCCGACGAGGAAATTAGAAGTCACAGAGAAACGGTAGGTATTCTACTGTATATTACAGAAAAATGTCCTCCTTCCTCTTTTCTTTTTTTGCTACTTGCTTTACGTTGCACCGACACAGATATGTCTTATGGCGACGATGGAATAGGAAAGGCCTAGGAAGTGGAAGGAAGCGGCCGTGGCCTTAATTAAGGTACAGCCCCGGCATTTGCCTGGTGTGAAAATGGGAAACCACGGAAAACCTTCAGGGCTGCCGACAGTGGAGCTTACCTCCTTCTTCAACGTTGAGCACTTAAACCTGAAAGTAGCCTATATGAAAGTATGGCTAGAACTGAGCAGCTCTCTTAGAGGCTTGAACTTGTAGGATAGCACCATGAAAAACCTAGAGGCATTTCAAGTTTGATGCTGATAAAGTGACGAACAGATGCGTCTTAAGAGGAGCAAACAGCGACTTTAAGCTGTTGTCTGCCATTAAATGTAGAAAAACGATTTGTAAGCCAAACATATTGTCAGCTGCTTCGGCAAACACTGAAGGGCAAGAGAACGTGGTAGAAGAAAATTCATTTATTTGATTACTTCATCAGGCATTTCTGCCTACTTGCAGAAAATTTTCCATCAATTGTTTCCAATGCTATACGTAACATTAATTTAAAAAAAAAAACTAAAGTACATTGTGCTAAAAAAACTATACTTACGAAGTACCTACGTAGAGTGGAAAGCGTGTAGTTAGTTGTTATCTCTTACTTTGTCTATAAACATTTATTTTAAAACGAAATTAAGTGATAATACTCCGAGAACTAAAACTAAACATATTAATGAAAGACAAGGACAAGTATTTAATTTACGTCTGTCCTCTGTGCGAATTTCCTTCTGACTCACCGTAATAAGATACATACTCCTCAAATACTATGGGTGCTATTCACAGTCTAGTCCGAACTAAAGCCGTACCAAGGATGGACTAAGAGGGTGATCCGGCTTTAGTCCGCACGTTAGTCCTGGTGTAGAGGTAGTTTAACCGATGGCTAACTTCGATAACATGGAGGTCGTACGTTTGTTGCTGCTAGTTCGCGAAATAAGGGAGATGGAAAGACATATGAAAAGGTATAGAATACGACCGATTATCTTCCTGAAGTACAGTACGAGGTTATCAGTTTTATGCATAGATATAGTTTTACGACGACCGATACAAGGCTCCTGATAGTTGTGCGTCCTAATCTATAGGACATGCAACCTATAGAGGTTTGGCTGTTTCTATAGAGAACAGAATTCTCATTGTCCTGCGTAATTGCGCATGAGGTGAAATGAAACATAACGCAGATTTGCACGGAATTAATCAGCTTACGATGTCTCTGTTGCCATGGGTAGACTCTTACCTCAGTACGTTAAGTTTCTTGCTGGAAAAGGAAAAAAAAAAAAAAAAAATATTATTGGCAATGGGAAAGTTTCACGATATTCAATTCCCTCAAATAATTATTTCAATTGTATCTGTCTATTATCTGCAGCAAAGGCGTTGCGTTCTGACACCGTGATTAACCGATTCGAATCCCGTTGGTCGAAAATATTTTTACTATCAGAATGTTGGTAGGGGAGGTGCTGGTATACAATTTCTAATCACTAGACTCTCCACATTGCTCCTATGGAGTGAGAGCACATGATCGTGGGATGGGGACGTAAAGTCTTGAGCAGACCACCTCACTTTCATCTATCCTATCCGACCTTCCTTGCCCCACCCCTTAGGAATCTTTCTTATTCACGCCTTTCGTGGCCCTTGTCCTTCTTTGGCCAATACCTTTCACTATATCTCTCTGATTAATGTTCATAGACGATGGTTGCTCAGTTGTACTTCAAACAATAATCACTACCACCACCAGCACCACTTGTCAGTATGCGTTAAGTAATTTAACAATGTTATGAATTCCGTCTACTGCCACTTCTATTCTCTTTGTTTGCTAGTGGCTTTACGTCGCACCGCCACAGATAGGTCTTATGGCGACGATGGGATAGGAAAGGGCTAGGAATGGGAAGGAAGCGGCCGTGGCCTTAATTAAGGAACAGCCTGGCATTTGCCTGGTGTGAAAATGAGAAACCACGGAAAACCACCTTCATGGCTGCCGACACTATCTCCCGGATGCATGCTCACGGCCAACTCGCCCGGTCTGCCACTTGTTGATGGATGAACAGGCCAGAGCAAGGAAGTCCCAGTCTGTGTGTGACAGTAGACAAGTTATGAAACGTGTTGCTCATAGGGTTAATCGTGCTACAATAGCAGTCTGGCGCAGTGGCCAACAACCTCACTGCTCATCTTGCCTAGTACGCCTCATTTTGGTGCTGCCATCGGTTTCCCCGTACCCTTTGGTGGTTTTATTCGAGAACCCAACCAGCCTCTGGACTGATGACTGGCAGACAGACGGGCGCATAATCCACCATTAGGGATAGGTTAATGCAAGTGGGCTCCAGTGAGACAAGTTCTTGGTTATCCTTGCTTGTCGTAAGAAGTGAACAAGTACCACTCTCAGAAGAATGAAAGCCTCGCACACCTAATACCGGCGGACAAGAGAGGTCGAAGAAAAATGACCAGGCTGACACAATGCCAGACCCAGCTGGGACCCCCGTGGTCGCAAAGTTGACTCCGAAAGGAGGGTGTACTGCCGCTGTCTTCATAACTTGGATCGAAAAACTGTGGCTCTCCCCTCTCCTACACAAAGTATGTTCTCATCTCAATGAAATCTACAATTCGAAACTTCATTAAAAAGTAAAACACAATTGTCTTCTCAAATTATGTGTACATAAAACTAAACGTACGAGATACCGTACTCGTGGAAGAGCAGAGAGCATGTTATTTCGTAAGAAGTCTTAAAGTGGACGCGATGACAAGGAACCGTTAACGGACTTGGTGTACCCAGGGCCTGCAGGCTTAAGTGTAATTAATTTACAAATCGGGGTCATCTATTACTGGCTCTAGAGGACGTGGCGAAGTGCTAAAATATACCACACTAGCACCAGCACGATAGTCCTCTCCCGTGCTACCTGTTGGGCCCATAGGAGGTTGACATCCTATCAAGTATTTCATCCCCAAATTTCACTATTACAATTTTGTTCTACGTCGCACTGACACAGATAGCACGGGGCGAAGCGAGCGTGGCCCCATATTCAGGGCTGCCGACATTGGCGGTCGAATCACCATCTCCCGAATGCAACGTGATAGCTACGCGACCCAAAACCACACAACGGCAGATTTTAATAAAACACCTAAAAACGGCTAATAAAGCCGAATATGATCAAATAATTAAGTTTTTATTAACACATTCCAGCTACTTCACAGGGAAACAACTAACCAATATAACACAGCACTACACAACAGAAAAGAACACGATAGATCTAAAAACACCACTTTAAACACTCTCTTCCCCTATTTTCTTGCGAGGAAATCATTGTGATTATCTCGAGGATTTTTTTTTTTTTTTTTTTTTTTTTTGCAAGATGCCATATTCAGTAGAAATAAAGATAAGAAAATTTAGTCGTTCTTTTACCACTGAAGTTCGATGGCACTATTTAAGTACAGGATTTTTAATTGAAAACTGTCCGTTCAGTAGAATTTCTTATTATGAGAGCTATGGGCCTCAAAGCTATCAACATGCATTCGGGAGATAGTGGGGTCGAACCCCACTGTCGGCAGCCCCTGAAGATGGTTTTCCGTGGTTTCCCATGCTGGGGCCTAACCTTAATTAAGGCCACGACCGCTTGCTCCCCACTCTTAGCCCTTTCCTATCCTGTCGTCGCCATACGATTTGTGCCAATGCGACGTAAAACAACTTGTGTCGGTGTGACGTAAAAAACCGAACTGAGGTCCGTTGACAGGCGTAACAAATTTCAAAGCACTAATAAAAACTACACTTCCCCGCCTGAAGCCTGTTTACATGGCTAGTATTTCATTAAATGTGTTAAATTAGATCGCTGCATATATAATCCATTCTCTTCAGTTCATCATCCATTTCAGTAACTAAATAGGCATGGACAAAATAACTGAAAGCGCATTCTTCTGACCTCAAGACAGCATTATTAATCAGTATGACAATCAGAACTACAAAATATTAGTATTACAGATAAAAACTCAATTTAGTTGACAATATCCTCTTCAGTGTTCTGCACTTTTATCCGGAGACAGGTTCCTAAAACTTAAAGAAGAGCTGAAAATCATCTATACACAAGATGGTAACTCCGGTGTTGGATTTCTTATTCACCAGTATAGTGATTAAGATAAATGAAATGGTGTATGGCTTTTAGCGGCGGGAGATCCCAGGACGGGTTTGGCTCGCCAGGTGCAGGTCTTTTGATTTGAGGCCCGTAGGCGACCTGCGCGTCGTGATGAGGATGAAATGATGATTAAGACAACACATACACGCAGCCCCCGTGCCAGGGAAATTAACCAATGATGGTTAAAATACCCTGCCGGGAATCGAACCCGGAACCTCTGTGACCAAAGGCCAGCACGCTAACCATTTAGACATGGAGCCGGACATTAAGATAAATAAGAGATGATAACAATGATAGTCTCCATATTATACAGGTATACGCTCCCACTAGTAATTATTCAGATAACGATACTGAACAATTAGTAGGCAGAAGTGAATCTCAGTTTAGATTATCAATGAAAATGAAAATCCACAGCCTGTTTCCCGTCATTTGACCGACTCCAGAGCTAAATGGTTAGCGTGCTGGCCTTTGGTCACACGAGTCCCGGGTTCGATTCCCGGCAGGGTCGGGTATTTTAACCATCATTGGTTAATTTCGCTGGCACGGGGGCTGGGTGTATGTGTTGTCTTCGTCATCATCATGACGCGCCGGTCGCCTACAGGCGTCAAATAAAAACAGACCTGCACTTGGCGAGCCGAACATGTCCTCGGACACTCCCGGCACTAAAAGCCATATGGCATTTCATTTCATCACAGCCTGCACGATTGCTAGGTAACATTGCCTGACCATCCATCCATACTTCACATCACGACCTGCACGGTTGCTAGGTAACATTTCCATCGCACATTTGGCTGCATGCCACTCTTTCGTTACACAAATGTTGAGATGATCCCCAGCTCTATGGCATATTTATGTCAAAACTAATTAAGAAAAGACTAGAGGACACGTGCTGCTGCACATCATTTGTTATAAACAGGTCAGATAACTCGTCTTGTTCTGCCTGCCCTTTTCAATGGTTTTATGAACGTTTAATAAGAAGCGTGTTATGGTATGCCGCAGTTCATCCATTCATCATGTCGTCAGTTTGGTGAAAGTTTATCCATATATTCGCTTTTTTATCCTGCAGTTCTTGAAGTAAAGCTTGGTACTGTGTCGCATATAGAACGGTTTCTTGTGAGCTTATAGGTTAGTCTCTTTCTTATTATTTGCTTTACGTCGCACCGACACAAATAGGTCTTATGGCGATGATGGGATAGGAGAGGCCTTGAAGTGGGAAGGAAGCAGCCGTGGGCTTGATTAAGGTACAGCCCAAGCACTTGCCTGGAATGAAATGGGAAACCACTGAAAACCATCTTCAGGGCTGCCAACGGTGGAGTTCGAACCCACTATCTCGTGGATGCAAGCTCATGGCCAACTCGCCCAGCAGGTTAGTCTCCAAGGAGAGATCTTTTGTCAGGCAAAGAACCCTTTTTAAAATACATGGCCTTCACTCTTTCTAGTGTAGCTAGGTTATCCTTCGATAGATGTTCCCAGATAATATCAAAGGTGTATGTCATAATGGGGTCCATTTTGTTTGTACATTTTTTTTTTCTTTCTTTTAGCAGGATGTAAGTTATTAGGAACGTTCTGCCATCTGCTAAATATATCTGGAAGCTGGGAAAGGTTAGAGAATCAAGTAGGATCTAGCAGAGATCAGAGGAAGTGGCTCATTAAACATGGCTGAATGCAATGCGATTACTAAGGATGAAAATCACATATATCAGAATATAATTGAAAGTGTTGGTCGCTTAGCAACCTACTAATTACAAGTTAGGGTAATGGTGGTGGTGATACAACTAGGCAACCATCCTCTATATAACACTAATCAGAGAGAAAAAATGGAAGGGGTCCGACACCTTAAAAATGAAGGTATCGGCAAAAGGAAGACAAGGGCCACGAAGGGCATGAAAATGAAAGACTCCCTAAGCCTCCATACGTAATATCGTTGGGGTCTGAAATGAACAAGAGTTGACCAAGGGAGGTCGGATAGGATAGATGAAAGCGAGGAGCCTGGCACAAGTAAGTGGAAGCAATGCTAGGACTCAGCTAAGGGCACCGTGGTCGCCAACCCACGCTCCAAAGTTCAGAGCCCCTGGGGCCCCTTTAGTCGCCTCTTATGACAGGCAGGGGATACCGTGGGTGTTATTCTACCATCCCCACCCACAGGGCGAAGGTTAGGGTAAGCCTTCACCTGCAATTATTGGAGTGATTTAATAATTTGGTTTTATGATTACTCAAAGTTGACTGAAGTTAGAGACCTATCAATGTCTCATTATTCAGTCAGGTAATTCCGGAGAGAATAAAACAAACATGAAGTAAATCTGTCCAGTAGAATGAACGGGCGCATTTGCCAAAGCTGTTTTTAGTAAACTCTTAATATATAGATTTCAAAATTCTGACAAGGAGGATTTGAAAACCAGGAAACCAGAGTCACAATCAAAATTAACCACAAATTTGCAGCATTAGAAAACCTGTATGATACCAGTGAATGGGATGGTCCTTTGACTAAGGTTTTGTTGAACACCACCAAAGACATTGTGGGAAATGTTACTCGAAAAATAAAGTAAATTATTGGTGAAATCCCAACATATGATGAGGAAAAGGAGAGACCTGAAACAATGTACTGACAATGAGTTGAGTATGTGAAACATTGTATAATAATATTAAAATGTATAAGAGAGAAAATTCAGCAAAAGAATGGTTAGACAAACTATTCAAAATCATAAAAGTATGTAGAAACAAAGACAAAACCTATGCCTGGAAAACATCAAATTCTGGTAAAAAAAAAAAGGTGGTGCAGTTACCAGAAGTGTTGAAATTACCAAAGAAATTACGATTTTTTTCTGAATGTTTGTACAGCAGAAATGAATCTGCAGAAACAGACTTTTTAAATCTTGAGAATTATGTAGTAATGTCCTTCCAGAAGAAGTTAAGAACACGGTTAAAAACATGAAGAGAAAAATTTCACGTGAAGATGGTATAACAGTTGAAGTGATCACATTAGGAGGAAGGGTGCAGTTAAAGTGTTCACCAAATGTCTACAATGAACACATATACCAGAAAACTGGAATAATGCTATCATCATTTTGCTTCATAAGAAAGGGGATACAAGTCTTATTTTATAGGACAATTAATTTGCTTTCACTGATGTACAACATTTTTCCAAGAATTATTGCAAACACTCTGGAAAAATACCTCGACCTTTACAACAGGGAGGATTTCAAAGTGTTTTTGGCAACATTGTGTTGAGTAAAATAATGTACAAATACCATTTTCCCCGCTGTCTTGGTATCAATGATTTTGAGAAAGCATTTGATTCGGTAAGTCCACAGAAGGTACAGTCATTTCCAGCTGTTGCAAAAATTGACTTCATGAAGACAGTACGAGATTTAAAATTCAAAACAGAGTTATGCACGAGGATCCTATTTCTTCAAAATTATTTTTTGCTGTAGTAAAAGAAATATTTAAATCCCTCAATTGGACAGAACTAGGCATAAAAATAAATGTAGTATATTTGAATCATGCATCACCTTCATTTTGTTGATGCTTTCAAGAAATGCACATGATATACAGAAGAGAATCCTTAGAACTCAAACAGGAAAGCAAAAAAGTTGGTCTAAAAATGAATCTGGACAACACCCAAATTTTATTCAATTGTCGGAAAGATACAAGGATAAACTTTATGCTTATAGATTCATCTGATCAATATGCACACCTAGGCTAGTTGAAATCTTCTAGTGGGGACTTTTAAAACAAAATGAATCTCCTTCAGAACGCTGAATCATCATCATCATCATCATCACGTTCATTTCCCGTTTCCAGCTTCCTGGGTCGGGTTGTGAATCAAGGTTCTGCATCGCTGCCTGTATTTTCCGAGGCCTCGATTCACTCGCACTCATGTTTTTTTTTGGCTAGTTGCTTTACAACGCACCGATACAGATAGGTCTTATGGCGGCAATGAGACAGGAAAGGCCTAGGAATGGGAAGGAAGAGGCTGTGGCCTTAATTAAGGTACAGCCCCAGCGTTTGCCTGGTGTGAAAATGGGAAACCACGGAAAACCATCTTCAGGGCTGTCGACAGTGGGGTTCAAACCCACTATCTCCCGGGTGCGAGCTCACAGCTGCGCGCTCCTAACTGCACGGCCAACTCGCCCGGTACTCATTTTATAGGCTGTTTGTATGATGGGTTCACCACTCCCAAAGGCTCAAAATGCTGCATATCATCATCAAAAGCAATCTACCAATAAGCTTAAAACAAAAGTGTTCCTGTAATGATTTATGGTGTGAGACTTGGAGCCTTGGTATAAAGAATGTCCAAAAGCTCTGAGAGCAATAGAAAGGGTCATGTTGGGTATTTGCCAGAAAGACCAGTGTTTGGACTAGGTCTCAAACATGTGAAGGATGTCATCGCTACTGTGAAGAAGAGGGACTGAGGAGGTCTAACATGCGGAAGGTGGAAACAGGAGATTCCTCTGGATAATAAACCACCTAGAGGCAGAATTCACATTAGATGGGTCCTTTAGATCACATGGGTGAACTAAATGGTTACAGCTGTCCATGGCCTTCACCCAGCAGTGGTCTGATGATGCTCTTCAGGATAATATAGCTTAGTGAATGAAAACCACTAAGTGCCAGCCTTCAATTCTGTATGTATTATGCGTACAAGCACAGCAAAGAATAAGAATTACAGCCAAACAGCATCAATAAGGCAAGCAGAAAGGAATACTGCAAGGGTGCGGTTTCAAGATTCTGTGATGTGAAAATTAATAGGGACAGTTGTGTTTTGTGATCAAGTGAAATAAAACATGATACTTCACTATCACTCTAAATACTTTCTCGTCTTAACTCATTTTTCCATTATTGTTGTCAAATTAATTTTTTTACTACGTGTTTTTGTTTGTTTATTGCTTTATGTATTTAATGCACCTGTGACTTAAATAGGGCGACTGCTGAATATTTAATCTATGTTTATGAGCAATAAAATTATTCCTAAGAGTGTAACAATACTCTCTTACCTTTTTTCGGTTTTTGGGAGGAAAACTTCATGTCAGAACTGCATGAAGTATTCTCACACATATCCTTATCAAGGCATCAGATGTTTGTAAACAAAACATCACAAGCAAAGAACAGAAACCTAAATAGCACATGGAATGAAAAAACAAAAAAGGCTATAATATACCACAATTATTAGTAGTTTAGGTATACTTACATAGTACTGCTATAATTATACTCACCCTTTTAATGCTGGATGGCTGAAGTGACGTTAGGTTGCAACCGGAAGATTCGTCTAAGTTATACTGCAATGTCATTTGCCCGTTAGCCCTCAACGGTGAGGAATGTTGCCAGTGGAAAAGAGATCTCATATGATGAAGATGTTAAGATTTTTGCTGGACCACCTATGGAATGTAGACGTTACGAATACTCTCAAAATCACTCCAACACCAACCAAGTTGAGACAGGTCAGACTACTCTGGTACAGATACATAGGCGGAGCTGACAGAGAATCAATTGCAAAACGGGCTAGTTGAACATAGCCCTGATGGACGGTGATGCTGAGCACGACCGAAAAGGTGCGGTGGAAGGATTGTCTATGGGAGGATATGCGACAAGCAAGCGTCTAAACCATCAAGATGTAGGAAGGCGGATACTGCACCCTCCAGCCTGACGGGAATAATACCAATGAAGATGATGATTTGTAAACAAGAATGTGTCACTCTTTTGGCAACAGCTCAAAAGAACCTAAATTCATTGACGAGGACAAAACATACAAAAAATAAATTATCAATTTCTTATGAAATGTTTTGTCTGACTGAATAGGTATGGTTTCTTTGACAAAAGTGGGGAAAAGAAAGAGTCCTCCAGAAACCTGAGGTGTTAAGAGTGAAACAATTTTGGCCATAAGGAGAAATGTCCAGTGCTTTCTGGCATAAAGCTAAACCTGTGAGGGAATAGAGGAGTTGCCCAGCAGTGCAAAACAAGGTGAAAATCTCAAATTGATACTAGAAAGGATCCTTTTTAGAATCAATACCGTAACTGTTGTATGGCCTCTAATATCTAATTGGAAATTCTTTACAAGTCTGCCAGGTAGAAACTTAAGAGTCATTTGTTCTATCATCTATCTCAATCTCCTTGGAACATTTATGCAGAAAATATCTTCTGTCCGACTTCTGGATTAAAACAAGATGCAAGTACCCAAACCTCCCTGAAGTTCTTTGTGATGGCAATTTTATGTGAGTCGTGTGTTCATCAAAGAGAAATACATGAACAGTGGGTGTGAAGGATGACCTATGGCTTGGTTTCCCCATAATGTTGCCTTCAATGCTGTTTGTGATAAAGGCTTTATGCTTTACAAATTATTAAGACAGGATGTCTTTTCTCTGGATTGTATTTCTACTGACTGCATTGAGGATATTTTAAATTCTGTTCATTTCTCTTTATGTTCTTATTTCCACTGATTCCAGATGTTTGTGGACTTTCTTTAAGAACGACTAGCTTTCGGAGTCATATAGAAGCACACAGTCCTGTGCTTTGTTCCCAAGGTATTTCATAAATGTGAAAGTGATTTGAGAGAAATGCTCCCCAGTATTTGGAACTCTTTGGTGTCTCCCACTCCAGAACACAATGAATTAAAACTTTCAGGTTGCAAAATGCTACAATGGATGGGTAGCAACGTTATTATTCCAGTTCGTACACCATACTTTTGATGTAGAATATGTTTATTGTTTCTCTCTAGTACTGGGTCCTTTGATAAAACTCTGTATCCCAGAAGATATACCAGGACTTCCTGTGACCTGCCCTGTTGGAATATGGCACTGTTGTCAGGAAAGACTTCCTGGAGATAGGGGTACAGATTGTTGGCTAACAGGCTGCTGCAGTCTTCACCACTCCAATTATGAGGTACAATGACTAATGGCATGTCACGAGAATACTCCTCAGACCATGACATCGCCACCATCAGCCAGTTGGACATCCACCGCACAGGCGAGTGAAACTGCCTTGTGATGTTTATGCCAGATGCAAACCCAGCCGTCACCATCATGCATTAGGAAGAGAAAATCCTCACTCAAGACAACCCTCTCCCACAAGGCGTTGTTTGCGATGATGTGGAGTCAACCGGGGCACCCTTGTTGGTCTCTGGCTCCTAAACACGAGCCGACTGAAGGTATGGTGCAAGGTCACTGCGGGAGCTGAACGTACCTGCCCACTCTTGTACTAGTGGGTCGAATGTTCCACTGTAGAGCTTAGCTGCTATGACAGTCGTCAACACGTGACACTTGCCTCGTTTATCAAATGCTCATTGCAGGCCACATTTTGATCTGTTCGATGTCTGTCCACGATTCCTCCTCTCTTGGTACATCCTCGATACCATGGTATGGGAACAACACATCTGGTGCTTCAAACTGTTGTGACAAACACACCTGAATATGCTACTGAACATCCGGAACGAAAGAGTCTGCGATCAACTTAGGTTACCCACTTCATTGTCGTATCATCCGTAGAGCCCACGTTGCGAAAATGGTGAACAAGTACATGGCAAGAGTTCATCAGAAAATCCATGTTGCAAAATTGGTGAACAAGTACATGGCAAGAGTTCATCAGAAAATCCAAGTCTCTATTTCTCCACACACCTGCCGGTAACATATGCACTCAAAATAACCTTCCAACTACACAATCCGCTGTGTGTGCGAAAAAGGCATTGTCGTCCGCTTGACAATGTACGTCTCATCCTGTGCAATGTAGCAGCTGAACTGCTATGACAATACCACAGGCTGTTCTACTAGTTCTGAGAATATTACACAACCAAGCTCGTCAACTTATTCTGCCAGATACGTGTCAATTTTTCTAGTGCGCTGACTTTACAAAAGCTCTGTAGGAAGACAGGACCGCACAATATGATAAACACAATGGCAGGTAAGGACAATGTCCTCATTAATTCCAGTCCTTCTCAACCACTGATACACTCCTTGCTGTTTCCCAGATTCATCAGGACGGGCTACAATACTCATCTTCAGTCTTGATGTGGGACAGTGTAGGATAAGAAGAAAGATAGATAAATGCAGGACAAGGGAAGAGAGTATGGGGTGGAACAAGACATAAGTAACAAAACGGACAAACAAGTGTTTTAGGAGGAACAGTAAATATTTCGGGAGAGCGTATAACCACGTGTCCATGTGCAATGGCAGCTGGTTGAAAGTTACACAATGTTTCCGGACGCAAAACCCAGTTCAACACAAATTACTTCTTGCTACAGTTGACAACATACAGTACCTAACAAAAGTTTAAGACCACCAGCAAAAATGAACTCCTTGTCCTACATGTATTGTATGGATTGGTCTGAAAAATATTTTGTGGCTGTTTGTGTTGATGTAGACATAACGAAAAAAAGGACCATTGAAATACTTAATGAAGTTTAAAAGTTATCATTTTTCAAATATTTTGAGAACCTACAAAAGTACTCCACTTTTGTGTGTATAGACCACCCTTTCACTAAACTGCAGAAGGTATTTGGCTACTTTATTTCCTAAATAACTATCCAGTACAGTGTATATTGACATAAAAGCCGAAAGATGAATCATAGAACCATTTTTTCTGGGAATGTTCTTTTCAAAATTTCGCATCTGAATTAAAAACGACTAACACTGTATGCTTGCCCTACCGTCACTGAACTTGCACTCTTCACCTAGTACAGGCTTTGCTCAACCTGCCGCAGGAGTCGATACATGTTACAGATTGAGAATTGTTGCTGTTTGGCGTCTTATCTTTGAGGTTAAAGTCACCGCCAAAGTGGAAGGCGAGTGTTGTGAAAAATGCAGGAAAAAAAAAAAACCAAAAAAAAAAAAAACAACCCTGTGATATTTTCATCTTTCGGCTTTTACGGCAATAACATTTCAATGGATAGGTATTTAGAAAAAAAAGTAGCCATAATACCTGCTGTAGTTTAGTGAACAGGATGGCCCTTACACCTAAGAGTGGGGTACTCTTATACTCATAAACTTCATTCTATATTTCAATGGTTCTTTTTCATAAATCGTACTGTATATCAACACAAATAAGTCAAAATATATTTGCAGACCAATTCGTACCATAAATGTAGGACCAGGAACCCATTAACTGATTTTCTCTGGTGGTTTTAGACTTTTGTTAGGTACTGTATGTTACAAACCATTATTCTCGTCATTATTCGTATTGAAAATAGCTAATCACAAAGTTTATACAAGGAGTAATTTTAATACCACCTATTCAATACAATTTATTTCACTATTGTGTGGTCAAATACACATAGAAATTACCAGAATTTTAAAGGGAAATGTTTCGCCCACTGTTTATTGGGCATCATCAGCCTCGTTCAATCTTAAAACACACAATGGTCTGAGGAATCTTAACAAATTACGTAAAACGTATTGATGAACACTTAATGGTGTTGATACTGTGGTTGCATAATGATTACAGCACAAAATATATTGAATAAAATAAGTACATACACAAAAATGGACAAACAAGTGTCTAAAAGTAATTTAAAAAATAATCCATGCCTGACACTGAAATTGATCTTTTTGATAAAAAGCTTGAACAATATATTTCATGCCTGGGGAACAGATTATCAAAACCAAGGCTTCACAGGATAAGAATAGTACAATTAAAAGATACAGTATTTGGTGAAGTTGAAATCTAATGTTTAAAATTAGGATGAAAATACGTATTCGAATTGGAGGCGGTATAGATTAAGACGTCTTGGAATGTTGGATAAAAATCGCAGTATGTCGAGAAGTGCTAAAAAACATTGAAGAATATGTCAAAAACTCTGCTAAAATTATCCAATAAAAGAGGGTAGGTCAAATGACAATTTCGTGTAACCAGAAAATGCCTCATGTAGACGTGAATGTCCGTAGTAAACAATGTTGTCATTTCATTCTCAAGGTGTAACGTATGTCCTAATGTATCTGCAGCGTTGTATTGAATAGGTGGTATTAAAATTACTCCTTGTGTGAACTTTGCGATTACGTACTGTATGTTCAATAATCCCCCCACTAACTTCAGCTCTCTTTCATGAGGGCAGAACTATTCACCAAGTTGTCTTATTGTGTTTACCTTTTCTGTAGACTGCATTTCAACAATCCCAAAGACAAAAAACTAATGAGAAAGGTCTACACATCAATAAATTACTCATTAAGTCATTAGTAAGTTTTGTAAGGTTGTTCTTATACATACCACACATTTACTATTCCTCCTGTATAGAAACACAACACAAGGAGTAGTGTATGGTGCCTGCATTCAGTTTTCAAAAGTAAACTTTATTTTTGTTATTCACATCATACCATTCATTCTTTCATAAATAATATAAAATTAATTTACTGGATGACAATGTACATATATAAATATTAGTGGTATTTGTTCAATAGCAATATGTATCAAATAGAAGATACCAATTTATTTACAAAACTCATGATTCATATAAAATAATACATCTGTGAGTGAAGTGGTTGCTGCTCTGAAACAAGTAGGGATGGGAAACGAGAGCACACTCGGTCACAACTCTGTCATTTCCTTCGAGCCCAAATGGATGGGAAACACCTGTACCCTTATGCTCGTCATGGACCTGGGAGTATATCACAGACATTCTAGAAAATAAAGTTTGCTGTGACTTTTGTTCCCGGGCATAATTCACCACTTAAGAGAGCTATGAGACATTTCAAGGTAGCTTATAGCTCTTCGCGTTTGTACCTTAAACTACATTCTGTTCGTCTTCATTCCCATTTTTTTTTGCAAATGAGTTGTTGTAATTTTACAGTTAAATACAGAAAAGCATAATTCAAAGGAATAACAACGCTCAATTTTTATTGAATTGCAAACCATATTTTTTGTTTGTTTTTGAAGAGTTCCTATATTGGATTTTGTTTCTTTTTTTCAAACAAGCAGTTCAGTTAATATCAAGAAAGAAGATCCTATCAGCCCTGCCCGGGAGTGGCGCTCCTGCCTATGTGAGTCCCAGAGCCACTCACATGGTGTGTAACATCTGGTAAGGATCCCAGGTCAGAGTTAAGTGTGAAGACCTCAGTGGAATCCACAGAGGAGAAGATAGACTTCGGACCGATGGAGATTGCGGAAGAGGCAGCCCAGTACTCAGCGTTTGTTGCCCATGTAAGGGGTGCTCTGAACAATTGCTGACAGTAGCTCTAAAATGCCTTTGGGAGTAGCGACCCCACTGTAACAATAGCCTAAAAACCAGTGATGATATACCATCAAGACCCCGACAAGGGGAAATGAAAATATTGATGATCCAAGATACAGTACTCTGAAGGCATGTTGCGTATGTGTTACGATAGATTAACTGAAAATGTGAACACGTCGAGTCCCATGCTTCAAGAGAAAGGTTTACAGCACGTTGCAATTTGTACATGCGCAATACTCGAGAGGTGTTATGAGATCCTAGTGATTTTCGCTGTGGGCTTCGAGACCCTTGAGTGAGAAGAATTCCCATCCAAACTAAGCAAGTCTGTTTTAGAAAATGAAAGTGATGTAGCCAGTACAAGTAGAGCCGTCAAAATTGGATATGGTATGGGCTTTCATTGAATGCCAGAAGTGGTAAGAGCTTCACTGTTGTATTAATGTTCTACTCCAGCTATTACAGTCTGATGTGTTTATAAATCCTGAATAACATGTGTTTCAGTCAGAGGGTGGACTGGAACAATAGTGCAAATGTCTTCCCAACATTCAAATAACAATCACATTTGACTACTAGACTCGGATAGTTATTCCTTCGATGGATGAACAGCTCTGCTCATCGTGACTGGCAGCCTTTGTTCAACAAGAAGAATCCCCGTTTAGGCTATATTCTCCCACGAAAGACTTGGGTTTAGAACAGGCCATCGACTGTTCAGCACATTATTTCTGAGCATGGCAAGAGAGCATTCAATAAATCTATTGAGGATAAGGTTAAACAGTGGGTGGAGACACTCGAAGTAGGTTTGTATTTTACATCTCATGATTCCTCACCTTCAACGTTTCATTATTATTATTATTATTATTATTATTATACTTATTTAATAATCTGTGTATATGGCACAATACAATAAATATATAAAGTCTAATGAGGAAAATCCCGAACAGGAAAATGAAATGGCGTATGGCTTTTAGTGCCGGGAGTGTCCCAGGACATGTTCGGCTCGCCAGGTGCAGGTCTTTTGATTTGACTCCCATAGGCGACCTGCGCATCATGATGAGGATGAAATGATGAAGACAACACATACACTCAGCCCCCGAGCCAGCGGAATTAACCAATGATGGTTAAAATTCCCGACCCTGACGGGAATCAAACCCGGGACCCCTGTGACCAAAGACCAGCACGCTAACCATTTAGCCATGGAGCCCGAACAAGAAAAATTACTAGATGATGGTCGCCAGACTTCTGTGAGGATATGGCACCACTCTTACGAGAGATAAGAGTTAGACTATGTGATAAATACATGTCAGCCTCTACGTCTACAGCATCACAGCACTGTGGAACCACCATATCACAGCTATGGAAAAGAAAAGAATGGAACAGGTAACCAATCACCCTCGGATGATCCCGAGATATCTTAAAACTCTCTGCTTTTATTTCCCACCCCTACTTAGTACAGTATGAAGCTGGAACTAGCATGAATTTTTTTCCCTTGCCGATAACAAGCCAGAGCTCAGAAAACACTTCCCAACATTAACAGCTCCCTGTTTTAAGTACACATGATAATAAACACAAATATACAGTTACAAAAGGGGAAAAATGTATTTATTTTTACAAAAAAATTCAACAAAGGCACTTGTTCTGAGATTGATTTGTTCTGCACGATAATTGTTCTGTATCTCACCCGCAGGCAGGAGCTTTTATCCTTCTCGGCCAGGGATCACAGCTCTCCGAGCGGGGATGCTCGTATATTAAGCTTGTTTTATCTGACTTCAGAGATTTATCTACTATTTAGACCCACTCTAACTCTGAATCGAGGCAAAATATTTAAATGTGATCTGATAAGCAACATGACATGATGCCAACATGAGATACAAAAAGGCTAGGACTGGGCCTGCGGGCTAAGTTATGTCTGGATTTTCAGTGCTGCCGATAGCTATCCCACAAATGCTAGCCGACAGCTACGCAAGTCAAACCACGCAGCTGAAGGCATCTGGAGGAGTGAAGGGTTAGGCGATGGAGAGAAACGGAAGTCATGTATATAATGACAGGGGAGATCGCAGTTGTTCTCGGCTCCTGACGAGCTCATTTCTACTTCACAGGTTCATCAGGAAGGAGAGACAATCTTGACAGATCTTCAGTCTTGATGTGAGATGTGTGGGATAAAAGCAGGAAATAGGCTTCTTGCATAAGGACTGAAGCTGGGAAGCAGCTGAGAAGAAATGGAGATAGTCCTTGCCTGACCTGTCATTCTCCCATCCTGACGAGGATGGCTCGACTAGACCTTAACAGATGAGATACAGAATTTGTACAGATTACTGTCTGGTTGTCAATAGTGGCCCAAGAGGCAGACTGTTAAGAACCTTTACAGTTTATTGGATTTGAAAGCAAACCCGAGATTATTAATAAAATCACACACATCCACTACAAAAGACTAGATTCTGCTTTGCAATAAGATCTCTCTCTCTTTCTTTCCAACAGCAGACAAAGGCGAGATTCTTCTCCTAAACAAACGCATTTGATAATGCCCTTACTTACAAAAGAAGAGGAAGCAATCTAATTCTAAAACTCCAAGTTCCTGTCGGTGCTCCCTCGCCACATCATTTGATGGTCAACGATACACTGCACCATGTTTGATAAATTTTGGCAAGTTTATAGACTGGAAAGCAAATGAACCTGGACTAGACAGAACCGTGATGAGTCATCAGGCAAGATGAGCGGAGAGAGCAACAGCCCACGGGCTGAAACTATCACTATATTTGTAGAGGCTCTCATCACAAAGAAATGGGACTAGAACTCTCGGTTGTAAACAAGAATAAAAGACCTTTACTGCCTTTTATTATTGTTTGCTAAGGTAAAAAAAAAAAAAAAAAATTCTTGGAATACAAAGCTAGAACAGGTGGATTATTTCAAATATGAAGGACGTGTATTCTCGCAGGATGGTGGTATAGGAAGGTCAATGCTGCAATCAACAGTATCCTGTAAGAAGGAAGCAAGTTCTCAGGCAAAACTATTTTTACAGTGATCTGTTTTCAGCTGGGTACACTCCAAACATCTTATTTATAACTTGGAAATAATAATAATAATAATAATAATAATAATAATAATAATAATAATAATAATAATAATAATAATAGTTCATGGCCTCCAAAGAGTGGACCTGTGTGTCTGGAGGATGGGCCCTCCCTAGGATGTTGCAGACAGCACAAACACCCTGTCCCCAAGCCAGAGGAAGTTTAAAATCCCCGACCAGGTTGGGAATAGACTAAAGGCCAGGGTGCTGACACGTTGGCCATGGAGCTGGACAGTTGGAAGTAACGAGAATCATTGCTGGTACAAGCAAGTGGGAACAATGGAAGGAGATTACTTGAAACAACGAGATAAAGGCCAAGTTGGGAATGAACTTGGATGAAGCTGGGGTCATGTGAGGCAAATGGATGAGAATAATGGACTCAATCAAGGCTGGTAAGAAAAACAGAAGACGACGATGGTTAGACTAATGACTTCACCAGGTCGTGCTCAAAGACAGACCCTCTAGACAGCGCAGAATAAACATCTTTTCCAAACAAGAACGAGAGGCAATATGTCCTGTTATGATGACCTCCATTTTTTAACAAAGGAATCTCCAAAGAACTTTTATTATTTGTGCTTATTGTCCTGATGTTTTTTCTTCTCAATTCTTTCTTTATACAGCTGAAGAGGACCACTAAGTGGTCGAAACATGTCCTGTAAGTGCTAATTTTGCCTGAGGCAATAATAAAGTATCGATTAGGTGGTTATTTATACTAACTTCTTGGAAGGATAAAAGGCGAGGAACTGAATGAGGCTACAAAGCTGCGTGCAAATGGGGGAGTGCAGAGGCTTGTACGGTACCTGGCAAGTCTCACTTTGGACTTAATGGCAGCTCCAGCATTATGTATAAAGAACAAAATGTGTATAGCAAGGCAAGGTTCTAGCGAGGAGAGCATCGACTGGAACGGGCAATACAAGCATCAAAATTCCTACGAGAGATACAAAATATTTACACACATTCTGTACGTATAAAGAAAGTGTAACTCAAACACCTGGCAGTCAGTCTTGGTGTCTTACCTAAATGAACATCAGCCTTAACAATTTTCAGTCTAATTTCCTCCCAATGGCCCCCGTATATCACTTACTGTTAGATTAAGAAAATAACTGTCAAATTTAGTTCCAAAATAGATACATCACCTTATGTTCCATTCCAGAATGCCAGCAAGTCATTAACATTTACAGTATGAATAAAACTCCAAGGTCATCAACTACATCCTCAGGAAATGAAATTAGAAATCAAAAGCATAGTAACTCGTGCACAACAACCTGACGTCTCGAGAGCGACAATTTTAGCCAAATGAAGACATCAAACTGCGGAACTACATGGAATTCCCTAAACTGCCTACCAGAGACTGCTTCCACAACAGGAACAACATGAAGAGTATTTAAAAGGAGACAAAGCTAACTAGGATGCATGTAAGCCCCAAAAATACTGATTTTATAAGCGTACTTATTGGTTTGAATCGGTCTCAAATAGTTTTACGAAACAGGGGGCACTCCTGCCATTATTCAGGAGCACTTCTAGTGATTAGGTTTTATTTTATAAATAACAAAGAGACTGACGAAAATCCACTGGTTGAGGAATATGGTGAATGGCCCAGAGCATGAATCTCCATGTTGACGTAATGACGAGATGGCTCCCGAAGGACCATGACTGACTGCCACAGTTCTTTCACAGCTCTTGAATACAATCATAGTTACTAAATAATATCTTTGTGCCTTATAGCGAGCAGGCAGGCCATTTGGAGCATGCAAGTAATTAAAACCCCCTAGAGAGAACACATAAGACAATGTTCCCCTCCCTGTAGTTTACTGAAAGTGTAGAAATTCTCCCAATTGCTACAAACACAGAATCAGATTCAAAATATTTGCAACATTCACGACTTGATTACTGTGGACCAAGAAAAATGAAACAAGAGTTTTAGATAACAAGAAAAGTTCTCAAAAGGAACACCTTGAACTACAACTGCGAACATTAAAAAAATGTGCAGGAGTAGAATTTTACATTAGTTATGATGTCCAATTATCTTATACAGTTATGTAAATACAATGAGAATTAGGAGGTGTGGCTCTTCATGCCAAAAGTTAGTTTATAGCATTGCACAACTGAGCTTTCATAGGATGGCCCAAACTGTTGTAAATCACATGTCATACTGTACTAGTTTGTAAGATATTGTGGGCTTACAAGGTAAGAGTATGAAGTCCAAATATGTGAAAAATGATACCAAGTTAAAGTAATAAGGCTCCTGCCACAGGGAAAACTAGCTCCTAGCCCTTGTAGTTCCTAAACAGTAAAACCTTCATAAACAATCAAGTCCATTACATACAGAATATTTTCAGTCTTTTTTCAGTACTTTTTAATACAACTGCTAAAATACTATCATACTAAATGCACTACTGGGAGATGAGAATGGTGATGTTAACTGGCTGAATGTTAAAGCTTTCAAAACACAGAGGAAACTCCTAGGGGTTCTGCAATATAAGTAAAAAGTTAGGGCTCGTAGGAAGGGACAACTATCTGTTTGCCCAAACCAACTGACAAAAGCAAATTGAAATCCTTTGCACAACAAAGAAGAATGATCTTATAAAGCTGAGTCACATCAGGAATTATTCCTGATGAGTACACAACTGGTACAGCAGTTGCTTGACAAGATTCCAGACACTGCTATGGAGGATACTGCAGGTGATGATTCACAAAATGGTGCTAAAAAACGAGTACAGTTTTATGGATTGTAAAACTAAGTCTTCAGTTACAATAGGCAATATCCTCAAGTTAAGCCATACTAATATTAATAAAATATAGTTTATCAGATATGCTAGGATGTGTGTTTCATAACATCATTCTTCATATGCATTCAAAGCTTTAAACTGAATTATTTCATTGCAGTATAATTAGCTTTTCATTGTAAGCCCACAAATGAAACTCCTTCCACCTGATTACAAACCATGGAGCAGAGAAAATAAAATCGCAATGTTCACATCTCAAAGTAAAAGAATAAACTATCAAAATAATAACAGAGCAATACAATACAACCACCAAGACAAGTTACAACACAAAACTGATATCTCGCCAGGAGACATTATGTACGAGAGTTGGTACTTTAACAGTGGCAACACTTCTGTAAATAAGCCTACATCACGCACCTACTTCACACTCCCGTCCAGCAAGTGCCATGCTGTGAAGAAGACCGCCACCATATCTCAAAAGTTTTTGTGGGGTGAGCGGAGAACTGGCGTTGCCTTACACAACAATGGGCAAAAGCCTTCAATGACAGACGCTATGTCCCAGTGTTGGTAAAGGAATTGTAAAGGTGAGAAATACATACCAGACAATTCGAGAGAGTGGAATACCACCTAAGAAAGTACTTCATATTCTAAAGGACAATGTGAGCACAGAAAAACTGATTCACAAAGAGTTCTGCACCATCCGACAGAATTGCAAAAATGGTAACAAAAGAACACTGCACAAAATCACTTGGAGCATCATGAGTTAAACACTAGAAGTACTTCATAAAACTGCATAATTTTTGAACTTAAGGTTTTGATTTGATTCTGAAAACAAAAGAACTTATCTACGGTATGCACTTCAGAAATGTTCTTGACGTTCTTCAGGAGGTACCCGCACCACCTAGAGAATAAGCGCTGTGACAGAGACACTACGGCTTCTACAGAATAGTGATGATTCCTTCGAGGGACTGTAGAAGTTTGACCTTTTGTATCCTATGTAACAACATAGCTGCCACTATTAAAATACCAACATCTTGAATAATCTCATCATTGTTCAGAGTTAATTAGTGTAAACAGTTGACCTACACTACCTTTAATTACACCTTTGGCCTGTTTTTAAACACTGCACCTCCATCTGAAAATAAAACATCGCCGAAGTTCAGAAGTCCGGTCCGGCACTGCAGTCTGCTAATCTTCTCCACTGGGGGCATCCGGACGAAAGTCGAGCGACGCGCTGTTGATGCAGAAGCGCTTGTAGGTGGGTTTGGGGCCGTCGTTGAAGACGTGTCCCAGATGGGCTCCACACTTGGCGCACGTCACCTCGGTCCGCACCATGCCTGGGTTGGCGATTAACAACAGTAGGTTGCTGCCGACTTGATGGACAAGAAAGGTAGGGTGACGGAGAGGTGTAGAAAGGAAAGAAGCATAAGACAGAAAAGGAGTTAGATAAAACCCAACCACCATTTCAAGGTCACTTAGTCGAGTTGCAAACCACTCTCTCTCACACACACACACTCAGTTATGGAGTGTCAAGTTCTGCAGTAGGTATTTCCCACTCATTGCAGATAGTTTTCAATGTACAGATTCAGACTATCACCATTGCTGGTATTCCTTTTACTATTAGAAGAACCCACAATAATAACTGTACACTAGTTTATTTGAAAAAGCTGCCAGATGAAATGTTCATTTATGTCTATTTTATATACATCTTCATTATACAGGCTGTTCAGTCTGCAACCCTCTGTGAATTAACTATGCATCTTCACAATCCTTGATTTGTAACCAGCTCCACACCTTGTATTATAAAAAACAGAGTCTGTTTTACAGTGTTACAAGAGGATGGTTACCTCACCACCACCTGAGTCTTCGTGTCCCTCTCCTTCTCTTACTCTCCGTGGCAGAGTTTGTTATTCTCCTCCATAGCCCCCCCCCCCCCCCCCATGACCCCCACTGGAGCCGATTCATTCCTAATCCAGCCTTTGTCTCATCACTGCAAATTGCCTCCTGCCATTGTTCCCACCTATTTGTAACACCAATCATTCTCGCTACTTTCATGTCTGTTACTTCCAACTTATAAATAAAATCCCAGGTTCACCTAGTTTTCACTTCACCACAGCAAAATAAGACCAAAAATAGACCAATAATTTCATGTGAGAGCTCGCTTCCTTGCTACACCTGGAGAATAAACATCCTGACTACCTGAAATGATCCACAGGTTCCAGTTTCGTATTCCTGATGCAACCTATTAGGTTTCTTTCCTCCCTACATCACTTTAGCCTTGGAATTGCTAATTTAATATCATACTGCACATTGCAGATTGTAGTTTGTCAACACAAGCCAAGTGGCTTTCTACATTTCCATCCATCACTCCCTACCCTCTTGTACCTTTCAGTACTGGCTAATGCACCATTGAGACACCACTGAAAAGAAGATATCCAGTGCCTTTCTCATAAACCCAGACGGTTTCTAATCTACGAAACCTAAGCAGCTGCACAGGAGGCGTGCGCATAGTTGCTGGCCATGCAAGCAGCGTGCACAACACGGTGAGACAGTTATCATTTCAACACCATATTTCCGCATGTAAAAGTTATTTGAAGTACAAGTTGGCTTGACGGGGGCGTGGTACGTTTGTTCAGCAATCTCCTGGTGAGCACAGATTCACAAAATTGTAGTTAAATTTGAAACTACTGGCTCAGCGCACACACGAACAGTTTTAACAGACGAAAAATTGATGGCATTGGTCACCGAATAAATCCCTCACAAAATAAGCACAGCAAGCAGGGGTTTCGGTTTCTTCTGCACACAGAGCTACATCAAACTGCACATGTTAACATGGACTCACTGCTTAAAACCTGCTGATCCATCCACTAGAGTGAAATATTGTGAGTCATACCTTGCATCATTAAATGATTGTTTATTCGACCCATAGCTTGTGTTCTTTTCGGATGACACCTGGTTTCATTTTAATGGTCGTGTGAACAGTCGTAACTCTCGCTGTTGGTGTGCAGAAAGTCCTAATGGTGTTTATGAAGGACGACACTTCCAGCATCTTTTATAAGGTAAGATTGTGTAGACGCGCGTGACGTCGGCGCCGAGAACAAACACCGTGCGCTCAGTCTGGGTTTATAGGAAAGAATACCTGGACTTGCTGCCTCATGTCAGAAAGGTGCCACATGCTAGCCATATCATGATTGGGCAAGAACACTTTCAGTGTTGTTGGGAACACGGAACTGACAAATTACACGAAACAAAATGTATTTCCTTAACACTTTCATCGCAGAAAAAAAGTGTTCATATCTGAAGGAAAAAATTAATAAAATATTGAAAACTTAAAACTCATTCACAGCACTGAATAAGTCATAACAAATATTCTTTCAAAAAAGGAGGATTACAAAAAAAAATGCAACGAGAAATAGCCAGAGGAGTTTATAACATGTCATTAAAAAAAAGCAGAGTAGATGATAAATCAAAAACAGGCACGCAGAGTAAAATGTTATGAAATGTCCCTGTGACCGTAAGAACACTGATTTTGTAAGCCAGAAAACATATAGTACAAAATGCTGTTCTCACTCACATTTGTACACAACTGCGAAGTTGATGTTTCACCCAATATACTAAACATGAAGACTTGCACTGACACGGGATAGGCAGCTGTAACACTGGCATATACCCCACTGTAACATGAGACGTGAAGCACCAGCACGGAATAATAATAAACCTACGGCCTAAGCATTTTAATTTGATGCCATCTAGACTACCTCCAGTCAATTTTGACATTCCATTTTTCTTTACTAGATGGCAGAGTAAAGCAGATCCCTGTTGGGGGTGATTAAGACTGAGTTTTAATAATTTTGTCAGGAAAACACCAAATGTGTCACCAGAGATCTTATACATGCCGACGTCGTGTGACCCTTCAAAAATTCAACTACCTCTACTGCGTTTGAACTGCACAGCTGAGGCAGGAACAAAACATCTACCTTGAGTAAACCTGCACTGCATGGCCACCAGAGATGGCAACAGATTTCACTTGGCTACGTGCAAAGAACGAGCCAAGTGTTCGAGAACTTGGCTGCTGGACACAAGGAGAAATCGACTGTTTGCAGAGCTATCAATAGACTCTGAGTGGGTGCGGCAAGATCCCGGAACAGTTTAAAAACATCAGCCACATGTGACTGCGGAGTTGAGGCTATGAACGTTGCTCGATACTGAGCACCGATTGCACTGGACATTATAAAGAGAGAAAGTTGGGTTGTAACCTCAGAAAACGCTCACTGTTAAAAGGCGTATTTCATATATAATTACGCTAGATTATCAGGAGGGAAAATAGATTTAAAAAACAGCGGAGGCAGTAAAGAAATGGTGCATCTGAGAGCCTTAAAAGCGAATATGCTCACACGGATACATAAAAATTATGTGGGTAGCATTTGTAGCTCTTAATGAAGCGTTCCGCAATAGCACGTGTCTATCTTCAAGAGACTCACAGTAAGTGGCTGGTTACGGTTCATTAAACAGAAAACAAGATCTAATGAATATGAACCATGTATTTTCCATCATTAAGATATGTTTATTGTCCACCCACTTCTCATACACGATGCTTGCCACAACTACTGGCGGGAAGCTGAAGTTAGCATTCTCCACACTCACTGCCTGACAAGATCCTCGCTCAAGCCTATGCTTCCTCTATTAATAGCATCTAGACTGTCACGCTGCTTTCTACAGTTATCTGTTACATGTTTAGTTACAAACATTGTTTAGATTCTATTGTAGACTTAAACCTCACTGACTTTATCGCTCTTTAGCTTCGCTTCCATTTCACAGTTTTCTTGCCAGCACCGTCCCTATTAATGAAATAAATACCCAGTGAAAACAAAATATGCACTTCTATTGATACAGTAATTAATCTGGAAGACTGTTATGCCCTTCAGCCTCCAAGATATGTGTATCCTCTATTTAACTTTCCTCCTGTCATTGTTCCACCTGCCTGTAAGCTCGCTGCTGTCCAAAATGATACACTTGTTTCAGTTCTGTATTTCTTATGTGCCAACAACTTCTCTTAGATAAGCCCACCTAGTGGCCGTGATCGTTGAGGCGTGAAGTCTAAACAGTCTGACACTGCGGTTAGCCGGTTCGAGTCCCATTGGTCTAAAAGAAATTCACCATCGGAATGTTGGCCGGCACAGCAGGAAGGTGGTGGTATACAATTTCTAATCATTAGATTGCGTGCCAAAAGCCTAGATTAAATTCTAAAACTCTCCACAGTGTTCGTATGGACCGAGGGCACATAACACTGCTGAAGGTGACTCGTCGATTAGATAGCGACATTAAACCTTCAGTGGATCCCTTGGTGTTATTCGACAGGAGTTGGCTATGTGCCACCACCGGGTTTCACCCTCTCCCTTCCTAGTATCACATATCACGTCATTCATTTCATCTCAATAACTCCTCTGATGAGGTTGACATCAGGAAGGGAAGCTGGTCGTAAAAACTAAAGAAGATTAATCTCGCTTCATACCCGACCCCGCAGAGAAACAGGACAGCGTAGGACATACATACTGAATTCTCTTAAACCTCTTGCCTACTGAAAGATATTTAAGAAAACACCTTTCTTTCACATTACTTCCAGCAGAAGGAATGTTTATGTTTGGTCAATATTTAATGAGAATTAATTTCTTTATGTGTACTCCATTTCCTTCAGGCTAGCAACCCGTCGGAAGGACATTTGATTGCTTTCAAGTCTTGCAAGACCATAACGGGTCACATGGCCCAATACTTGGAAGGAAGATGATGATGTGTACTCCATACCTAACGTTTAGTTTCTTCTTGCTCTACATTTGCACATGAGCCCTATCCTAGAGTTTCAGTAAGTCGCTACTCAGAAATTACTAATTTAATGATAATTTTTCCTCAAAGTGCATGATAATCAGCTTATTATAAATGTTTACAGAACATGAGTTTGCAACACGTAAGTGAACATTAGAAATGCTATACAAAATATTCAAGAAGTGTAAAGCATTCACTACGTCTTAACTCAAACATGCAAGACCAAACCTTCCAGGCAACATGATCTACTGTTAATGCACATGATGCAAGACAAACAGTTGTGCTGTTAGAGCGAGAAGAAGAAATGCAACTCGACAGCTGGTTAGTGAGTTAGAAAGTTAATGGAGGGAGGGAGGGATCAGGAGGATAGCACAAGTAGCCATTAACCTTATCACTGCCATATCGCTTGGTGTTTAGCATTTTTTGCAATAACAAACCTACAGTTTGTAAGAATGGGAGTTAAGGTCAACTATCCATCTGGCGCAGCAAGTCTGACACTCTCGAAAACCCTAAGTTTGATTCTCTGTCACTCAAAACATTAACGTTCTGGGTCAATGACTGGAGCAAAGTTTACTCGACCTCGTAAGATCAACCGTGAATGTCTGGCGGTAGGGGTGGCGATATATACATCCACTATATCCCCTGCCTAGCAGGCGCAGTGGTGTAGGGGTAGCACGCCTGTCTCTTACCCGGAAGCCCCGGATTCGATTCCCGGCCAGGTCAGGGATTTTTACCTGGATCTGAGGGCTGGTTCGAGGTCCACTCAGTGTACGTGATTACAATTGAGGAGCTATCTGACTGGGAGATGGCGGCCCTGGCCTACAAAGCCAAGAGGATTTGCCATGCTGACCACACAACACCTCGCAATCTGCAGGCCTTCAGGCTGAGTAGCGGTGGCTTGGTAGATCATGGCCCTTCATGGCTGTTGTGCCTTGGGGTTTGGTTTGGTATTCCCTGCCTGTTGTAAGAGGCAACAAAAAAGGGGCATCTCTAGAGGAACATGGGATGTTGACCACACCCAAGTCTAGCATTAATCCCACCCCGAGCAGAAGAGACACACATTCTTCTGTGATCACAAATCACTCCTGGAGTGTTATAATGTAAACACAATCCCTGCAATCTCTGAGTGGGACACAGTGTACTAATCGTGCTGCAAGGCTGAGGAAAAGTTTCCTTTATAATAGTGAAGGCTACATAAAAAAGTAACAAAAGAGATCCAGGATGCAATGCACATAAAATACTTTCAACTTGTACTACAATAGTTGAGATACACTGCCAACCTACTTCAAAGTAAACAGAATATGGCAGTGATAAAGGTTGACACAGATAAAATGCAAATTAATCTACACAATTTATTGAAAACATACAAAATAATTCTTAATACTCTAAAACATAAATACACCATAATTACACTGGCAACCACTAAACCACACATTACCAACCCGCATCTAGTTCGAGCCAAGCATGTGCAGATTCTTTATCTCAGGCTGTTCCAACACCAGACCATGACACAATAACAATCTCTTTAGCTATAACCCAAATTTCCTCTCTCCCTTCAAGAATAAGGAACAACAGAACATAATTTCTAGGAGATAAGACCACTTGGTAAACAGAGCCCTTCAGTGAGTGTAAATGCACAAATATACTTGAACGTTGTACCATAACTGCACCAAGATGAAGTGACATGCAACTTTTACGTTTTCTGCCATCTGTCATATGCATTCCATGGCCCAACTGAGAGAATGCCAAAATTCTTAAACAAAGTGGATACTGATGTACTTGTGTAACTTGAGAAATCACTAACAAAATCTAATATGTGATTTCTCCTTTTCATATGCTTACATGTGCTATAATATCCACGCTTTTTTGTAAGTGCTCCATGCTGCATTAATTATTTACTTTCTTTTTGTCTTGCGTTTTGTTTTTGAATTCTCAAGTGGTATTTTCAATAATAATATATATATATAAAATAAGAGTTTTGTCTGTACATTGCTCAGAATTTGAAAAGAATGGTATTTCTGTATCGATCATGTCCACAGTAACACGGAAATGTAGTTTTTACTTTTCCGTAATTTCTGTCTGTCTGTCTGTACACGCATCACGAGAAACGGCTGAAGAGAATTTAATAAAAATCAGTACGTAGAGTCGGGGGGGGGGGGGGAGCCGCTACAATCTAGGCTATAAATTATTTTATTCACGCTGAGTGAAATGGTAGTTTAGGGGAGGGCCTAAAATTCAGTTCTCAAATATTTATGTTATTAGTGCTCATATCGATAAATACCACATAACTTAAGTTATATAGAATTAAATTTCTGATCATTTACGTCTTATGCATTTTTACCGTACCGGTTATAACACAGATATTCATGAATTTGGATTTTTGTTGCTAAGTCCATATCAACGCAGAGTCCCGACAAAATGGGTAAACAGAATTTAATGAAAATTGGTATATAGAGTCGGGGAATAAGAAACTATAGTTTAAGCTATAAACAATGTTATTCACCCTGGGTGAAATAGTAGTTTAGGGGAAGGCACCTAAAATTTAATTTTTAAATACCTATGTTCTTGGTCCTATGGAAAAGTTCTACATAACAAAAGTTATAGAGAATATAATTTCCAATCATTTATGTTTTATTCAGTTTTACCGTACCGACTATGATAAGAGTGGTATTTCAGAACTGAAAGACAATTAATAATGTGAAGGCCTACAATATCGAAAGCGCGTAACATAGATCAACAATAACATCACACTGACCGTTGTTTGTTGTAATGTTCTTTGTCTCTAATGCTGACATTCAACTCCGATAGATGGGATTACTGCTGCGTACCGAGTATAACAGCCTAAGTGAATATTGGCGGGAAATAGCTGAGGAGTTGGATAACTTTCTTCTTTAGCATGCCAATCCTCTGGTTCATACAGTTTCTGATACTGCTGGTACGTAACACACTGGTTCATCATAGTATGCCAGCTATTCGATACCTACTCTGACGTGCTGTTTTGAACGAGCAGTGTGCGCACTTAAGTCAGAGGCTCAGTTAGTAGTAGTAGTATGAACTGGTCTGGAATTACAATTTAGCCCTATTCCAAATTATAGTACCACAATTCACTAAATAACTCAAAATTCAACCCTGAAAAGAGCCGTTTCTTAGGAAAAGCTTCTTCTTCTTCTTCTTCATCATCATCAGTTCCATTAAATCTTCATTAATTTTATTCCAAATTAGCAGTGAAGATGTGGTTTCTTCTCTGGCTAGGAGGAAAAATTGCCTCCACGACAGATAGTTCTTTCCCCCGCCAGTGTAGTGAATTGAGATTTTCCGACTCATCGGGTACTCCCAGGAAACAGATAAGTAAACGGGCATAGTTTTTGCCCTGGGACTATCCTCTATTTGAAAACCCCTCACCCCCGCCGAAAAAAGGACGAAGATTGTTCACGGACAACGGATGTCTGCGTCTTGGTCATTCCAGCTCTGTAGCTTTGGACTGTTAGTTCGGCAGCATAGTACTGTTCGTTAAAAGTGAGAAAATGTGTGGTTTTTCATTTGATTCAGTATTTCAAATAAAGGCATTGCTTTTAATCGCGCGATTCCTACTGACGTTACTGTAATGACCCATGTTCATTTCAGTTGGAAAAACCACTAAGAGAGAGTTTCTAAGAATTTATAAAGGCAGGTGGAAAATGAGTGTCTGCCATTATAATGAAAACTCCCCAACCTGATTGTGACTGACGGTAGGCAAGCTGGCCTACCATTAAAATGAAAATTCCCTAACCCAGTCTTCATATGAGAAAAGACGTTGGTGACTTGCCCGCCGTGCTTCTAGGGCACTTTAAGAGCTATGCAACTTAATACAATCTTGCTCACAACGTTTACACTACCTAAACTAGAATTCTGTATAAAATTTAGAATTCCATAGCGAAGCATGGGTACATCAGCTAGTAATAATAATTCTGTTTTGGTCTGGAACTTCTGTTTTGTTTCTGCGACTGCGCCAATATCCGTAGGCCATCTGGCTGGGTCATCAGCCGTCAGAGCTATAATGGCTTATATGCACCAGAGGTTTTTCATTGGCCATAGTCAGAATGGATCTCACCAACGTACAATCCTGGAAACTCAATACGTGGTAAAAAGAAGTCAACAAAGGTACCTGCCATCTCAGTGTTATCGGCCGGCTGATTGTTACAAAAACAAAACAAACACCCTGGTGCTACAGCTTTGACAGGCCTTGGCCAACGAAGCAACTGCTGCACAGGCTGAAGGCCTGCATATTAGACGGTGACATGTGGTCAGTGCAACAAATCCTTTCGGCCATTATTCTTGGCTTTCTAGTGCGGGGTCACTCTGTCATCATCGGATAGCTCCCAGACTGAATAAACCTTGAACCAGCCCTCAGTTCCAGGTAACCTAACAATTAAAATCAGGGCCTCTGGATAAGACGTAAGCTTGCTATCCCTACGCCACACTGCTGATAAATATTTCACCAGTTCATTTCGCAGATGTGAGACACGAACTATAGTATCTGTGTTTGTGAGATGACTAGAGCCTGGATTTCAATGTAAATGCATGTTTTTAAATAAGCTGGTTACATTTCACAAACTTTCCAAATAATCGTTTTATGGTTTTACAATTCCAAATAGGCGTTCTTTTTCCGTGCATGTTTGCATGTTTTGGCCTTTTTAGGAGAAAATTCATGCATAATGCATATTTTGAAGATTTTGGACTTAACAGGGAATATTTGGATGTTTGATATTGCATAATATGACTTTTCTTCTGACTTTGGTGCATATACAATGTTAACCTGCATAATAGTGCCTTTTCCGAATGTTAGTTTGCAGAATTTTTCCAGACGGAGAAAATGTATTCCTGGCATCCTATGTGACAACCAAAAGTACATACGGTAGAGGTCCTATAATCCAATTAACCAAACACTTTCTTATCTCTTGCTTGAGTAAACATTGACGTAGGCCTGAAGGCCCCACGTCGATCTTTAATTCTCAGGAATAAGGTGACCCAGTTTTACAGTTGTACATTGCTATGAACTGAACCATAAATTGTGCATTACTCATTGACGGCTCATTTTTACGTCTATGTGAGACGAACAAAACAAAACTTGTATTACACTTCTGTGGCACCGCGTTATTGAGATAGCAGCTTACAAATCTTGCTTTTGCATTGAACCATCTTCCGTTGTTGTCCTGGAATTTCTTACCCAACAAAACGTCTTTGTTATCACAGCTTCAATCTTTAGCAGTTATTGAAGACTTCATCTGCAATCATTTCACAGGGAAGTAGCTGCAGCAGCTAGAGATAAGCTGAACAAAGTGGTCCGTTCAAATCCTGATTTTGAATTCGTCAAGCTTATAAAAGATGTATTGTGGTGAAAATGCAAAAGCCGTACAATTTTACCTTTCTTCATTAAGTATGTACTTGTAACTTCTTGTGACATATAAAGATCACTTTCTGTGCTTAAGAATGTGCTAACAGATAAACGGTTGAGCTTAAATCAAGACAATTTGGAATAATTAGTTGTTGTATAATGTTTCAAAAGGAACTGAATTTTGAGTGTGCACATTTTCCAGTTTATAGTGCATGTTTTGCCAAATGATAGTGGATAAACGCATGCATATTTTGAGATTTGATAGTGCATGGAAATCAGGGCTATAGTCGTGACATATGAGGTGAGAAAATTGAGTCCTCAGGGACACCTGAGTTGAGTTACAACAGATAATTAAAAATTACCAAATAAAATGATAATCATTTCCATTTTTTTAAATTTCATGCAAAAGAATTAAGGTCACTACTGCTGGCCAGTCACAACTTAAAAATTGACTGCTCAAAGGATGAAGTGACAGCTTTATCACATGGTTCTATCCCCACCCCCACTTTCATTACAAAAGTGCAATCCAGTTTTAACATGAACATGATATCATTCAATTTCATACCATGTAGTACCAAACATTTCCCATCATACAAGGTGGTTAAGAAACACGAGGGCCATTTTAAGTGAGGACCGTTCTGGAACAAAATAAAAACTAACTTACTTAATATTTTTGGACAATTTATGTTTTAACACATATTAGCTACTTCCCCACATAGTCTTTATTTTTGTTCAAAAATGTGTCAACTAAGTTTTTGTAACCCTTTGTCATGGATGAGAACCATATTTGAACCATTATTAGTGAGGAGTGCCTGCCGGCAAGGAACCTTTTCAGATGAAGGGAGAGACGGTAGTGTGATCGAACTGCTGCAAACCAAATGATTCAATGTGAGTTCCAGTTCAAGTTACAGAGTGAGGTCTCGCAATGTCGTGAAACACCACCACTCCAGCAGACAGCGCATGGTCACACAATGCACAGCTCTCTGGCAGCATGAAGTCCACCTCTGTCCTCACCATAATCTTGCAAGCTGAGAAGTCTGCTTGAATTTCAGTTTTGTTGGAGATCATGAGGGTCACCACTCTCTTGATTGCTGTTGGGATTCAGTGGTCATGTGGGACACCCACGTCTCATGTGCCCAATAATGCATCACCTTCCTTGTGGTACCTGGTCAAAAAACAGCACACACTAGCAATTTCTTCATTGCGTTCCTGGGTCAGCATCTCTGCAACTCGCTGACTGCACAACTGTCTGTAGCCCAACTTTTCTAATACAATTTTGTAGAGAACTGACCTTGAAACATGTGGAAAGTGAAGTGACAAAAGGGATATTATGAACTGTCTGTTTGCACAAAGGGTAGCGTCAAAAGGTGGGGCTTGCCCTTTCTCCATCTAGCACCCCTAAGGAAAATAAATAAATAATAATAATAATAATAATAATAATAATAATAATAATAGTAACAACAACAATAATAATAATAACAACAACTTCATGTACAATATCATTGCTGATCAGAGATGGCCAATCACACTGTGGGTCATCACGAACATTCTCGCAACTTTCTTTGAATAACCTTACCCACTTACAGATGCCTCCTTCACTCATAGCTCACAGATCTGGCAATGCATTTCTACAGGTGGCACATTCCTTGCTGTCAATAACCAGAAAACTGACATCTCATATGCGGCGGGTCGCTCAATCGTCTTAATGAGTCCCTTTGCACACTACAAAATAACTACACAGCACCAAGTTGGCAACAAGTGTGCGTTTGTAAGCGAGAGATCCTGGCAGTTAGCGTGCATGTGCAAAAGAATGAACACGAGGAACTTTTAGAGATATGAATAACGGGTCCTTAATTAAAAATAGCCCTCGTAACAACACCCAGTTATCAAATGTTTCTTTCCCAATAAAACTCAGAAAAAATGTCAACAATATTATAACAAGCTAAAGAAAGCAGAACTTGTAAAGACACTCGGTAAGATACAGCACAGTATTAAAATACAGACACAGGAGACAACAACGACGTAACACTCAAAGATCAATTTATATTTTATTATAGGATAGGAACTTGAAATTGGAATCAATGTTCCTGCATATTCTAAAATGTCAGTCGGTTAGAAACACTGTATGATCCACAGGCAGTTACACAGATTACTTCTGAACTAGTCTTCAACGTCCAATAAGCGTATCATATTAGACGAAAGAGTTTTGTGCTGTCACGTCTATACAGTTGAACCTTAGTGTAACAAAATCATGTGCTCATATTCCGGCTTATAGCTCTGGAACTTAAAATCGGGTTTGAATGGTTGACATATAATTTGTTTGGAAATGTGGGACATCACTCAGGGTGCCTCACTAAAATTTTATTTTGCTATTTGCTTTACGTCGCACCGTCTTACGGCGACGATGGGATAGGAGGAAAGTGCTAGGAGTGGGAAGGAAGCACCCGTGGCCTTAATTAAGGTACAGCCCGAGCATTTACCTGGTGTGAAAATGGGAAACCACGGAAAACCATCTTCAGGGCTGCGAACAGTGGGGATCGAACCCACTATCTCCCGGATACAAGCTCACAGCTGCACGGCTCTAACCGCACGCCTAACTCGCCCGGTGCCTCGCTTAAATACACGGGTTGGGAAACTATAATTTAAAAAAAAAAAAAAAAAGAAAGGGAAAAAGTGGCGTTTTGAGGCACATGATTAATAAGTCTGAAACCAAAAGATGTAAGTTACGAAGGAGGTTAAGATAGAGCGTTTGACACCTTACATAGCCATATCAAATTGGTTCGAATTTGAAAAGAATAGCACAAGGGAGGGGTCCAAATTCTGAAGTTGGATTATTTTGCATCTGTAATTTGGCAATCCAAACTGGCCCACGTGTGAGGTATCACTAGAAAGCTCCCTCTGAGCATCAGATGACGCCACCACATTGATTGCAGTGTAACTCTTGGGACAAGGTTATGCAAGGATCAAAAATGTGACAATTTCTTTAATTTACCCCATACTGACTTCTATGTAAATTCCGACCCACGTTATATGCGTCAATGAAAAGTGAATCTTACACCTGACATAATACACTGACATGCCGAAAGTCATGGGATAGGCGTCTAGTATCGTGTAGGCTCCCCTCTAGCTCGGCCAATTGCAGCAACTCGTGGCACTGATTCCATAAGTGGAAGAAACACCCGTGGAGGGATTCTGACCCATGCCGCTTGGGCACCTACCCATAGCGTCCTGCCATTTGTAGGTGCAGTGTCTTGGGTGTGAATCAGTCTCACTGCCATGTCCCATAAATGCTCAATAGGGTTTATACCAGGCGAATGAGGTGGCTACAGCAACCGTTGAAACTTCTAGAAAGCTTCGGAACCAATTTTTGACAATTTGGGCCTGATGGCACGATGCATTATCCTCCTGGAATATCTCGTTGTGAAGTACGTGAAGTCCATGACGGGTTGCAAGTCGTCACCAAACAATTCAACATAACCGTTCAGGTGGATCAGCGGATCCAGCACATGCCACGTGAACACGCCGCACAATGTTATGGAGTTACCATCAGCATGTATGACAACTGGGGTCCATAGCTTGATGGGGCCTGCACCATATCTGAACTCTACCATCAGCTCAAAGCAACTGGAGCAATGACTCACTGGACCAGCTAACATGTCGCCAGTCCTCTGGGGTCCAATTAGCAACATCACGCCCAGTACCGTGGTGTTAATGAGGGCACTCTGGTAGGTCTTCTCCTCCCATACCCCACTGATGTTAAAGAACGCTGCACTCACCTGCTGGTACCTCTTGTATTGAACGTGGATGAGATCTCAACTGGGACGAAACGCTGGCAAACAGGAAGGAGTTAGCTGGAAAATTTATAATGTCCAATAACAGACCAACTAAACTGGTATTATAAATTTACTCATTCAGGATAAATATTTCAGGTTCCCTATGGGAATCAACATCTATATCATCTGATGGACAGGCAGGCAATCAAATCTTGGTAATGAGACAAAGTCTGCCGGTGGCTCCAAGTCGCCTACGCAGAGGCCTCCACGGCATGCACTAGCCATGCGTATTGGTAGGTGTGCTAGGTACCAACTGATGAGCCCAACTTAGCACACTAGGGCAAAATGCTGGCAAACAGGAATGAGTTAGCTGGAAAATTTATAATGTCCAACAATGGACCATTTATACTGATATTATAAATTTACTCATTCGGGATAAATATTTCAGGTTCCCTATGGGAATCAACATTTATATAACTTTGGGAATGGCGACCCCATCGTACTATATATGATTCATTCATTACATTGCTGACCCGCTCAATGACTGGAAACCAGGTTAGAGGTTTTAATTTACATTCATTATATTATATATGTATCGAATACATGGATCGCTTAAATATAACATAAGTTGTTCTTAAATAATTACTAACTTGATTTTATAGTTAATACAGGTTTTTATTTTAAAAAATGAAGCTGTTAAAAGCTTGTTACATGTATTATTACCTTTAAATACAGCTATCCTATGATTTTTGGCATGTCAGTGTAGTATCAATGTGGTAGAATTAACACAATTAGAGCAGAAGTTACAAGGTGTAAAATGTTTTAAACTGTATTTGATATCATTGGAAAAAGGAAACCTAATAGGACTGAACTGTGCCAATCATACTCAAACATCAACTCCAAAATATTATAAACACTCCAAATCATATGGCTTACAAAAGCCCACACTCCAACTACAAAGGAATGATACAGAATGGTATGGTACACGCATATTTCGGACTATCAACGTCGCTAGTAGACCAGTCAAATAAGTTTGCAAAAATAATATCAATAACATAACAGCGTAACATTCCCTTACTTCCCCAACCCATATATATATATATATATATATATATATTTAAGAAAGCACAATTTCACATGTTAGTGGATATACCGAACCAGGATAATGACCTTCAGAAATGAAAGTGTGAGAAAAAATTGTCTCCCCAGTCAGTAAATCTACGAGAGCAGCTGTATTTTAAACACTCTGAAAAGAGTCACTCACCTGAACTGTGTTTAGCTGACCAGATATCAGCCAACAATCCAGGGACAGATGAAATTTTGAGTAAATTTTAGGAGTATTTTGTTCCAAACGACCAAGTCAGTAAGCTATGTGCCAGTAGGTTTGCATGGCATCCACAGCCCTGAAAATGGTTTTCTGTGATTTCTCATTTTCACACCAGGCAAATGTGCTTCAATGCCGTAGCTGCCTCCTTCCTAGTCCATGTCGGTTCCTATCCCATCAACACCAAAAACCTGATAGTGTTACTGAAATGCTAAAAGAATAAAATTAAAATAAAATCAGATAATCAATTCGGGAACATGAAGAAACCTCTGCGTTGTTGCCATTTTGTGGATTTTACAGAACTGGACACAGCTGTCAAGGCATGGGTAAGCAGCACTCTGAAAGAATGGTTTCAGGAAGTTCTGGAGAGACTGACACATCAATGGCAAAAGTGCACAGAGTTACAAGGAGATTATGTAGAGAAGGTGGACATAACAACTGATGTGTAATGTACTTCATTTGGGTTGGAAAAAATGAAGTGTACAACAATACAGTACGCCCTTCATACATACAAAAAAAATTGTACAATTTGGTGTTGTGGATGACAATATTCACTTTGCTATTTACACTGTACAATTCATAAGTTTCTTAGAACACTATCAACATGTTATAAGTATGCAACAATTGGCTAGTTTCATAAATTTGTATACTTAGTGACATGTTTTATTCAGTTCTGTGTCCTGCTGTCTTTACATTTTGTGTTTATTTTTGTAGTGTATAAAACTATTGGAATTACTACCATGTTTTGTTTTTCAGAAGGCTAGATGCCAGTATGTTAATGTTATGAGTACTAGAAAAATTAAAAACATTTGTCATGGCCTGGGATAGCATGGTCTGCCTTATCATCGAGGACTGCCAAAGGACTACGACCAGTTTAAAGACCAAGATTCATTGTAGTTTAACAGCATGAACATTTATACGTAGTTATAAAAAATAGACACACGTGCATAATCAAACATACCATGCGAAGTATCCTTTGTGAGTTTCACCTTCCCCTGATCAAGAACATTATTGAATGCAGGCCAGCCACACCCTGAATCAAATTTTGTTTCTGAAGAAAAGAGGTCTTCTCCACACACGATGCATGAATATGTTCCTGATTCCTTCATTTTGTTGTACTTGCCAGTGAATGCTCTGAAATGTGCAAAGGTTCAATTACTTTTATATCATCATTTAATATAAACTTTAGGCCAAGCAGCAATACACAATATTCTCTTTCTTAGGTAAGTCTGTTTGTTTCTGAACCATCAAAACGAAGCTTAAATTTTTTCAAAAGAATGGACATATTAGTTAACATTCTTGATCCATACATTAGATTTTAAGTTATTTTGAACTGTCATAGTCTAAGCTCTAAGAGGCATCTGTTGCCATTAACATAATTCAAAATGAAATACTCATGGTACATAATCTTCAATGACTACTCAAAAGTCTTCAACATGGTAAACAGATCAGAGTTACTGGAGAAATTGCAGGACTTCATTGGCTATACATGGTTGACAAGACTAGTAGAACCGGGCGAGTTGGCCATGCGGTTAGGGGCGCGCAGCTGTGAGCTTGCATCCAGGAGATAGTAGGTTCAAGCCCCACCATCAGCAGCCCTGAATATGGTTTTCCGTGGTTTCCCATTTTCACACCAAGCAAATGCTGGCGCTATACCTTGGTTAAGTCCACGGCCGCTTCCTTCCCACTCCAAGACCTGTCCTATCCCATCGTCGCCATAAGACCTGTATCAAAGAGCTCACCCAGAAAGGAAAGCCATATGCAGATGACATGGCACCAGCTTCAAACAGTAAAAACGAACTACAGGGTGCAATTGACTTAATTACTAACAGGCAGAGAAAAATGAAAAAGATTTAAATACCAACAAGACAGAACTGGTAGTCTTAAGAAAGGGAGAAAAATTTGCAGAGATGAGAATGACTTCATCCTCTGTAAGGGACAAAAGGTGAAAATTAGTAACTAATACAAATACATGCCATGGAATCATTTTCCATGTAAGGATCAATTTTCTCAAGCCATCTGAGAGAGAGAGAATTGTAGCAGCCGGAGATCCATCAGTGACATTAAACACCTTCTGCACCTATCATTATGAGACTGTTTGAAGTGAAATTGTTGCTGACAGCCACATATGGCATGGAATTAATATGGGAGTACCTCTCAAAATGGCAAATCTGTACAAGAACTTGAAAATCTGAAGGCAAGATTCCTTAAAGCAGTTTTGAGCACTCTGAAAACATACGCTATCCCGACAGGTCTATGTTCTTATTTAAAGATAAAAATTTCATTGTTCTGTATTGAAAGTATTAACGTTAAAAATTAAATAATTGAAAAAGAGGTTCAACCTCTTTTTCAATTATTTAATTTTTAAGGTCTATGTTCTAGCGAAAGAGGCATTGCTAGTTGAAGATGTAAAACTCCAGTTCCTCCTGCCATCTACAGCGAGCTATAAGGAACTTTCAAAGGGTAGAGAAGGGTCCACTTATTCAATACCATTAGCTTACTTTAGTGTCCTATATAACTGGTAGCCTACTAGTTTCGACCCCACATACATTGGGTCATCTTTAGCCACGATCCAATTGGAAAACATATGCTCGCATACACCCAATAATAAAGAAAACAATCTGGTATGTCTCAATTTAAAACCAAAGTCTAAAACATTGATGAAGTCCGACACCACATCCAAAATTGAAACCAAATGACACATCAAAACTGCTGCAGCTGTAGCCGAACTATGTCGTCGCTCCTACAGCAAACAAACGTTCCTGAGTTGATCTGGGAGTTGGCATTCTCCATCTGTATAATCGAACTACCATAGGAGATTCATACAAAGAGGGCTAAAATATGGGACACTTTTTCCACGACAGATGCAATGGCAACTCCAGACTGGACATGAACAAGATACGACTTACGACATGGGCATCAGGTTTGCTGTACATGAGTTACACCATAAAGTGTGTAAAACAGGTAGGATTCCACAATCCGGATTCTGACTGAGTGTGGAAACAATGAGAGCAAGCATGTGAAAGATATCGTACTAGGAGCTGTATAGGTATTCGGACAAGAAACTATGACACAACTATGTCAATGAAATATAATCGTTCTTTAAACGTATGGCCACTAGCTGCAATCAAGATCATTATTATTATTAAAACGAAACCATCTTCTTAATCTCAATAAATATAACCTAAATTACCACCAAGAGTTTCAATTATGGAACTTTTGGCAATGCCACCAACTGAAGCTTTTAATCTGCATTAAATTACTGTGATATTTTTTTCTTACCTTTCAGTGCCCTTTTCTTGCGTTACATGGTATTGGATTGGAGTGAGACGTTTTTTCAGTTCTTCTTTAGAAAATGTCTGCTTTTCAGTTCCAGCCATATCTTCTAGTCCTTGTGTCAAGTACTGGACACGCTGGATCTAAAATGTAAACATGAATTCCATTCAGTTTTGGTCTGTGATCAGACAGCACCGCATTCTTCAAAGTTCGCCTTATTTGGACCGCAGCAGCCTTCGGCTGTTTTCGTATGTCGTTCGTTCAATTTAGACTGATGACGTCACTATGACAGCTGCTTCACGTTGTTTATGCTTGGCCAACCTCAAACATGACGAAGAAAAAGAAAAAGTTTTCTTCAGTTTTCTGTGATGATACAAAACAGACCTTTTGCTGTCATGCATGTGTTTTCCTGTGTATTATCCCGAATAGTTATCAACTGATTTACGAATCAAAATATCCCGTTTGCACGAAGAAACTCCCCCATCTTTCATGCACGTCAGTTCCACACTACACTTTCTCGGCTAAATGAAAATGCACCGCATGTGTTATATACTGTAGAATAGCACAGAACACTAACAGATAATAGTCAAGTATTATTGTGGCTTCCTGTCCAGTGTGCAAACCCAGTTGTTATTGAGGATACAGGTGAAAGCAGGATCATATATGACGTCTCCCGTGGTCTTGAGCGACGCCACATGTTGATAACGTTAATGTTATCACTGCTAACCTCGTTAAAAGTTCAGTGATGGTTGGTTAAAAACAGCAAAATTACCGTAATCTTGAATTGTGTTATATTGGCGAATAAAATGAATAAACATTTTCACTCTTGAATCTTGTCACGATTTTTTTTTTCTGTCTGGACACTATATATTAGGTATATTGCATATTTGTGCGCACTTATCATAATATTATTATTATTATTATTATTGTAGAGAAAGGGTTTCTCTCTCACAGCATGTACTTTCCTGCTATTAAAAAGTAGGAACCTGGAACCATGCTGGAACCAAATACAGTACTGTATTTGCTGTAACGCTGTAACTTTGCCTGGAAGGATATTTTATATTTTTATATCCTAAGGTTGGTGATAGTGGCAAAAGAACAATGCGAACCGGCAAGCGCTGAACGAGAAATATTACACCCACCGCCGTCTCGATCCTCCTATACTGCCTGTTCTATGCCACTAGTTTAACACAGGAAGGCGCGACTACCAATATTTCTCGAAGTCGCCGTAAGACTGCAGCAGTAGACGCACAATCTTCGCTATCAGTGTGGGTGTAGTACTGTGTTATTGGTGCATGAATGTGTGTGAAAACCTGGGTTATTTCGTACAATAAGTAAACGTGTCTGGTCACTTCCGTTCGTACAAGAGATACTTTGTATAGAACTGTTAAATGAATTAATCAGGTTATGCTTATAGACATTTCAAAAGTGATTTTAAGGTGTTGGTACTTGTTTCTTTCCGTTTGTGCAAGGTATGTTTTTCGCAGAACTAAAACTTCAGATTCTTTCCCCGAAATATTCAATTGTTGAGTACCATTTTGCCAATCTCGGCAAGGTGGTTCGCAGCCAGAAAAGATAAGACTCAATGAAATACCGTCTAGAAGGGAATTAAGAGAAAAGCGGCTGTCGGCTTTATCCAGGCAAGGACCTAATAAAGGAAGTAATTGGATATCTTCAGATTACGCTCGTATCTGTGCCTTTACACCTTATTTCGGAAGGTGATGGAGCCTCAGCGGCTCAGGCGGCAGCGCGCCGGCCTCTCACAGATGGGTTCTGTGGTTCAAACCCGATCACTCCATGTGAGATTTGTGCTGGACAGGCTTTTCTCCGGATACTCCGGTTTTTCCTGTCATATTTCATTCCAGGAACACTCTCGAATATCATTTCATTTCATCCGTCATTCATTAATCATTTCCCCGGAGGAGTGCGACAGGATTCGGTAGCCGGCACAATTCCTATCCTCGCTGCTAGATGGGGCTTCATTCATTCCATTCCTGACCCGGTCGAATGACAGAACAGGCTGCGGATTTTTTTCAGAAAGTGATTAAAGCCGTGGAGGATAGTGGATTCCTTGTGATAAGAATTGTGACGGACAATCACAAAACAAACGTATTCATGTTTAGACGTTTTGGGCAACCTCAGATATCCAAACGATAATATTCCAATCAAACTAAAAACAGGAAATCGAATCCTAATTTGCCGGTACTAGGTTCGTGTTGTTGAAGAGAGGATGAATTGTGACATTTGTGTCAGCAACATCTCACTGCCTAGAGCTTCGACACCGCTAAATGGAACTGATTATGCATCAGGACAGAGGAGGAATTCGATACCCGAAACCTTATTTTGTTGCTCTGGTGAAGCATTTGCAGGAGTTCGTTTAAGCTGCTGTGCTCTATTGTCGAAGTCCTTCAAACGTACGAGCGTAATACGAGGACTTGCAACGTCTTCCCTTTCAGAATACCGGGTGAGTTGGCCGTGCGGTTAGGAGCGCGCAGCTGTGGGTTTTCATCCGGGAGATAGTGCGTTCGAACCCCACTGTTAGCAGCCCTGATGATGGTTTTTCGTGGTACCCCATTTTCACACCAGGCAAATGCTCGGGCTGTACCTTAATTAAGGCCACGGCCGCTTCCTTCCAATTCCTAGGCTTTTTCTATCCCATCATCGCCGTAATACCTGTCCGTGTCGGTGCGACGTAAAACAAATAGCAACCAAAAAAAAAAAAAACTTTCAGAATGTGTTTTGTTACAGTGTGAAGTCAAATAACATCAGCAAACTGTTAGTGATATTATCCTAACCAAGTTCGTAAGACCTCTGTTATTTGATATTGCGTTGGCAAGAACACAAAAAGTTCGGTACCACGCCAAGCCTTCGTCCAGGCAAATCTTTAAATTGTGCATGAAGAGGCCAACTGCGACTTCATACATGTAATATTGCCGATATTTAATATTATTGATGTAATTTACGAGCTTCGGTGAACATATTACCATACTGCATAGTGTTTTGTAGGCTGTCGTCATTAGAATAAGTTTAGAACATTGTGCGTCTATGTCTGCCATCTAGCGGAGAAATGTTGTCGCAGCGTAGTCGCAAAAAGGCTCGCATAGAGCAGGCAGTATAGGAGGATCGAGACGGCGGTGATTACACCACACTGCGCAAATTGTCAAGTTTTTGTGTGTGTGTAAGTTAACATTTGATAGTGTGTGAAACTCATGTGTAAAAATGTCGAAGATATTTACACCTACGAATCAAATTCGTCTTACAAATGTCGCAGTAGTGCGAGTGAAGAAAGGCGGGAAAAGGTTTGAGATTGCATGTTATAGGAATAAAGTTCTGTCATGGAGAAATAACGTAGAGAAAGACATCGATGAAGTTCTTCAGACTCACACCGTATTTACGAACGTGTCGAAAGGGCAGGTGGCAAAGAAGGAAGATCTTATAAAAGCCTTTGGTAAGGACGACGTGACAGAAATCGCCAAGGAAATCTTGGCTAAGGGTGAACTTCAAGTGTCCGATAAAGAGAGGGCTTCACAACTCGACTCTCTCTTCAAAGACATTGCTACTACTGTCGCTGATAAATGTGTTAATCCGGAAACGAAACGACCTTATCCTGTTTCTATGATTGAAAAAGCTATGAAGGATGTGCATTTCTCTGTTAAACCTAACAGGAATGCCAAACAACAAGCCTTGGATGTCATTCCAATGCTGAGAGAGAAGATTCCCCTTGAGCGAGCCCAGATGCGGATTAAAGTAATTTCGTCTGGTAAGGAGGCAAGGAAGTTGAGGGAAAAGATAGTAAAGCTAGCTACAAGCACAGAGACTGAAAACTGGAATGGAGGTGAACTGAGTATTGTGTGTTTGATCGATCCAGGACATTACCGTGAAGTGGACGAACTTGTTAGGTCTGAAACCAAAGGGCATGGCTTGTTGGAGTTACTCAGCCTTAAGGAAGTTATGGAAGGAGAAGAATTGTTGGAATAATTGTAACCCACATAGTTTGTGGAATAAGGCAGTTGAAGTCTAGTGTTTGTGTTGCCTACATTCTTGTAACTTGTGACTACATTACAACAAATTCATATATTTTATTTTACAGAAAGTTAAATACCTTGTTTAGTCCCCTGTGGGAAGTTAAGCTATTCAATGTAGCCTATATGGGCACAATCTTTTAAATGTCGTTTCTGAAGAAAATACAGTAAGTGTTCACTGATAAATTTGTATATGGTCCTTCATTCTCTATATTGTGCTGCTTGTGACTTGTGTAGAAATCTATACTTCTGTAACCTAGCCTGTACTTCGCATCGCCATATATCGCACCACTAGTGTACACCCAGAGCTCCCAGTCTTCACCAGAGATATTTAAGGGCATCAGGACATGAAACGTGTATGTTTCAAGGCTCATTTTGTAGGTTCATGTCTAAGAAAGTATTTGTTTCAAGACTTGTCAAATTTTGAACACGCTGAAACATTAACTAGGGCAGAATACATGTAAAATGGGCACTAAATATGAAAATATTTCTTTCCCTGAAAAGGTTTGGCATTGGTTAACTTAAGTCATACCAAATTTTTTAGGGGAAGGAAAATACATTCTGTAGATATTCCTTGTAGCTTTTTAATGTACCGGTGCCAAGTTTGATTGGTCATTATGGTTCCTGAGAAAGTGTAGCTGAAGATGTTTACAAATGTTGCTTTTAGAACTGAAATGTTAACTCGCATTGACAGTGGTGCTGCCATATTTAAACAGCCATTTAAAATACACTTGTGGTGCAGGAACATACAAATAACTTATATGTTTTAAAAAGTTTAGTGATGGTTGTTTATAACAACTAACGATGTGCCATCTTCCCCGCTTGGTGCATTGATGGCCAATGGCTGCCAGTGTAAGGAATTTGTAGTGCACTAACAATCATGTGGGCAAACATTACTGTTTAATTGTGCCTTCAATGGGGTCTGTAGACCCCCAATGGCTACTGTTGGTGACTGTGGTTAGATTGTAGTTTACCGTGAAGTACTGTTTGTGACAAAATTACAAGTGACTGGTTAGGTTCTGTTCACCTGAAAGTATTGTATGCGTCTTGGGCAAAATTTCACTATATGCAGCCTTTTTCAACGCAGACATCTAGGTGGGATTTCACTGTCTTTTGTTTCTTCCTCATGATTGACAATGATTGAGCTGTGCACAAGGCTGCCAACTTTTGAACTTACAAACTAGTGGTATGCCTACATCGTTAGCTGAAAGCATGCCAACAAGTGACAAAACCATTGGCCTGGATTGGTTAGGTCCAGCTAATGACAAAACCATTGGTCTGGACTGGTTAGGTCCAGCTAGTGACAAAATGTTGGTGTGGACTGGTTGGGTTCAGCTAGTGCCAAGAGCATTGGTCTGGACTGGTTGGGTCCAGCTAGTGCCAAGAGCATTGGTCTGGACTGGTTGGGTTCAGCTAGTGACAAAACCATTGGTCTGGACTGGTTGGGTCCAGATAGTGACAAAATGTTGGTGTGGACTGGTTGGGTCCAGCTAGTGCCAAGAGCATTGGTCTGGACTGGTTGGGTCCAGCTAGTGCCAAGAGCATTGGTCTGGACTGGTTGGGTCCAGCTAGTGCCAAGAGCATTGGTCTGGACTGGTTGGGTCCAGCTAGTGCCAAGAGCATTGGTCTGGACTGGTTAGGTCCAGCTAGTGACAAAACCATTGGTCTGGACTGGTTAGGTCCAGCTAGTGCCAAGAGCATTGGTCTGGACTGGTTGGGTCCAGCTAGTGCCAAGAGCATTGGTCTGGACTGGTTGGGTCCAGCTAGTGACAAAACCATTGGTCTGGACTGGTTAGGTCCAGCTAGTGCCAAGAGCATTGGTCTGGACTGGTTGGGTCCAGCTAGTGCCAAGAGCATTGGTCTGGACTGGTTGGGTCCAGCTAGTGACAAAACCATTGGTCTGGACTGGTTGGGTCCAGCTAGTGACAAAACCATTGGTCTGGACTGGTTGGGTCCAGCTAGTGCCAAGAGCATTGGTCAAGACTGCTTAGGTCCGGCTAGTGATATGGTTGTGGTGATTTTTGTCTTAAGAGGAAATACAACTAGGTAATCATCCTCTCTGAACAAATGAAGTGTAAAAGAAATTTAAAATAAAACAATATTATGTATTCAACAAAGGAATTTTGAAACGAGGTACAAAGTAAAACAAAAAAGTATTAAATTAAGCCGAAAAGATCACTAACGAATCAATAGGGAACGTGAGTTCCGTGGGTAATAACACTTGCAATTTATGTACCCTTGATTAATCCACTGTCGCACATAATGCGGATGACGATAGCAGTAATCACGTCATCGGCTAATACTGGTTCCAGTGTTTCCTGCTTGCCGAGGCGCTGTATTAGGCCAGAGAGATCAGTGCTTTCTGTGAGGATGACAGACTGTTGTCATTGAAACCACTGTTGGTAACAGTGATTGAATGCAATAAACATAAGAATTGTCGTTCTTTACAGAAATATCTCGAACTATCATAGCAGTGAAGTTGGTTTTTCACTATTATTGTGCAACATTGAAACTGACTATATCTGACTAACCAGTATTCCATCAGACACACACGCAGGCAGACAGAATGTTAAGCAGCGACTCATGAACAATGATGGGCAGGATGTCCAGCCTTACCAGTCTATGTTCCAGACTATGTTAATAGCAATTCAGATACATACGACAGTGAGATCTTTCGTGGTAATTACGAGTTACTTTGCAATCCCATCTGTCTTAATGATAATGTAAGACTTTTAAGTCCTTACCTGTCAAGTGACATGTTAGCCAATTGCTGGATCCAATAGACTATGGACTTAGAGATTGTTGCTTCAAATTGACCTGTCACCAGGAATTTAAAATAGTTAAGTTCAATTCATATAAGTTGCAAAGATATAAGATGTAAATAAATGTAAGAAAGGATAATAAGATATCATCCGTCACTACTGATCTGCATTTATGGCAGCCGCCCAGGTGGCAAATTCCCTATCTCTTGTTTTTGTAGACTTTTCTTACATAATTGCAAAGAATTTGGAAAATTAATGAATATCTCCCTTGGTAAGTTATTCCAATCCCTAACTCCCCTTCTTATAAACAAATATTTGCCCCAATTTGTCCTCTTGAATTCCAACTTTATCTTCATATTGTGATAATTTTTACTTTTAAAAACCCCACTCAAACTTACTCGGCTACTAATGTCATTCCATGCTATCTCTCCACTGACAGCTCGGAACATACCACAAATGATATAGATGTTGATTCCTATAGAGAACCTGAAATACCTGTTACAAATGAGCACACTTATAATACCAATACAACACACCATGCCACGATATGGCAACACAGAGTTCTCCAAATCTGAGTGGGACAGCAGAGTTTTGGGCAATGTGGGTTGAAGGTACCAATACTACCGAGCTCGATAGCTGTAGTCGCTTATGTGCGGCCAGTATTCGGGAGATAGTAGGTTCGAACCCCACTGTCGGCAGCCCTGAAAATGGTTTTCCGTGGTTTCCCATTTTCACACCAGGCAAATGCTGGGGCTGTACCTTAATTAAGGCCACGGCCGCTTCCTACCCTTTCCATTCCTAGCCCTTTCCTATCCCATCGTCGCCATAAGACCTATCTGTGTCGGTGCGATGTAAAGCAACTAGCAAAAAAAAAAAAAGAAGGTCCATTATTGGACATTATAAATTTTCCAGCTAACTCATTCCTGGATGCCAGTGGCTAAGTTGGGCTCATCAGTTGGTAAATAGCACACCCACCAAGACGCATGGCTAGTAGCCTACGCAGTGGTCTCCATGGTATGCACTAGCCATGGGTCTTGGTAGGTGTGCTAGGTACCAACTGATGAGCCCACCTTAGCACACGGGGGCGAAACGCTGGCATCCAGGAATGAGTTGGCTGGAAAATTTATAATGTCCAATAACAGACCATTTATATTGGTATTATAAATTTACTCATTCAGAACAAATATTTCAGATTCCCTATGGGAATCAACATCTGTATCAGTTTCTTTAAAACATAAATTTGTGTTTCTTTCAACACGTTGAGCAACATGCTGCCATATAGTGACACGCTTGGCATCAAATTTGAAACACCATGCCACGATATGGCAACACAGAGTTCTCCAAATCTGAGTGGGACAGCAGAGTTTTGGGCAATGTGGGTTGAAGGTCAGCTACTACATTGGTACCAAAGAGCGGGGTACATGGCACATCTCTACTGTGTGGCACCAGATGGCATCGCAGTATTCTTCTAATTCCACTGAGTGGTGAACCTTGCAGTTGCAAGCATGCCAGACAAGTCATTCCTTGTTCACATCTAAATTATCATGCTGTAATTATATAACTTGTATGCAACAGTATAAAATATTGGAAGACATAGATGCAATGTAATGAGTGAGAACAGTATGATGAAACACACAATGCTTCCCTGGAGAGGTGACAATTTATGTTTGGCAAGGCCACAGATAAATGTGTCAAAGAAGTTAAGCATGCAAGGATACAGGCTCCACTTACAAATTGAAAATATACACTGTTGAAGGTAAATTCAACCATCAAATTCCACTGTTATGGAACTTGTGGGCCTATATCCGTACACCGATATTCACTACATATTGGTTGAACTAGCTGAGCTGTTATGTATATCCAATCCTCCTCCAATTTCTATGCGGGGTCGGGTATGAAGAGAGATGAATCTTCGTAGTATGTTTTTATGACAGGATGCCTGGGAGAGAGTGCTGGCACATATCCTACTCCTGTCAAAGAGCAGCAAGGGGTCTGCTCAAGTCTTAACGTCTCCATCTGACGGACGAATCACCATCAACAGCATCATATGCCCTCACTCCATATAAGCACTGTGGAGAGGTTTGAAATTTAATTCAGTCTTTTGGCATGCAATCTAGTGATTAGAAATTGTATACCACCACCTCCACTACCCTAGCGGCCATTATTCTGATGGTAAATTTTTCCGACCAATGCGACTTGAACCAGCTAATGACGTTTTCAGACTTCACGGCCACTGGGCTGTGAGATGTTACCAGACCACAAAATACGCATTATTGACATGTCGGTTGACAGCCCTGAAGATGGTTTTCTCCATGGTGACCCATTTTCACATCAAGCAAATGCTGGCGTACCTTAATTAAGGCTTCCTTCCCACTCCTAGCCCATCGTTGCCATAAGACCTATATATTTTGGTGCAACAAAAAGCAAACTGAAAAAAAAAAATTAAGAGGAAGATGCATCAACTTTTCAGAGAAGCAAAAAAAAAAAAAAAAGAAAAAAGTCCTTTGTTCACGAGTGTAACAACTAGAGTGAGTGATTAGTGGATGTTTTAAGTAGGTTAATGTGAGCAATTTGAAAATAATTTCACACTATTAACATAATTTAATATTTAATAAATATTTGACTTACAGAATTTATGCTGGTTAATTTAAATTTGCAATTAAATGTATACTCGGAATTCCTTGACTGAATGGCCAGTGTCGAGGCTTTCAGTTGAGAGGGTCCCGGGTTTGATTTACAATTGGGTCGGGGATTTGAATCCTGTGTGGTTAATTCCTTTGCCTCGAAGACTTGAGTTTTGGTATTTTTTCCCGACACTCTTCTCTTCATAAACAATTGCAGCACAGATCGCACCTGCGACCCGACCAGGATGAGAGGAAAGGAGTTACAAACGTTATTCAGGATTTGTGTTGAACTTTCAGTGGCATTATATTTTATGTCTCACAAAACGTGGTGCGACACCATAAGACATTAAGAACAAATATTTGGTTTAATGGTCCACCCAGTCAACACACTACACTTTACAAGTGAGATAACACTTAATCTTAAAATATTTTATGCATTCTTTGGTACATGTTTCGTCTTATTTGAGACTTCTTCAGCCATAGTGCCTCAAAAATTATTTTATCTAGTTAAAATACAGAATTATTGCTGCCCAAGAATTTAAGATTGATGAACACGTGTCCTTTCTAGAATGTTTAAAAAGACACTAAAATTAAACACACTGTGTTTCTATAATACTGCCCACCACTTTCTTAGGAAAAATCTTTTACATGTTAAAATTTGATTCATAGCATTATCTTCTAGTTAATGTTGCTTGAGGTTTGACATAGCTTCAGTGTACTGAATAAGGTGGAAGTTAAGCTTTGACCTTGGAAATGGACAAATAGGACCTTATCATTTAATCATTCACCAACTGGAGAATACTGAAGCTTTCAATCTGATAACATTCAAGAGACAAGGTCCTCAAATTTATGTTGAATTTATAAATTGCAACCATAAGATGTCACACATGTCCTTGCCATGATGTGATACTGTTCACTTAGTACATCATATAAATATATTCCAAGATTGTATAAACAGGGACCGAGTGAGTTGACTGCACGGTTAGGGTCGCATAGCTGTGAGCTTGTATCTGGGAGACAATAGGTACGAATTCCATCGTCGGCAGTGCTGAAGGTGGCTTTCCGTGATTTTCAATGATCACACCAGGCAAATGCTGGGGCTGTAGTCTGATTAAGACCACATCTTCCTTCCCAGTCCTGCCCTTTTCTATCCTAACATTGCCGAAAACCTTTGATGGAGCCGTGCAATGTTAAACCACTAACAAAAAATATATCTTACAGGTTTTAGTGCCGCGAGTGTCTGAGGGCATGTTTAGCTTGCCTGGCCGAGGCGGTAAAGGCGTCTTCGGTTCACCCGGTAGGATGTGGGTTCGATTCCCCGTCAGGAAGTCAAAAAATTTAAGAACAAGATTTTCACTTCTGGAAGTTCACTCACCCTACACCAAAAATGAGTATCAGGTTAAGTCCTGGGGGCAAAGGCGGCCGAGGGTAGAGGTGACCATATTACCCCACCAAGCCTTTACTTCCAACCCTCCAAGAGTCTCCGTGGTCCGTTTGGAGATTACATGACTTTGGAGCTGATCTTTCTGTTTGACGCCCGTGGGCGTTCTGCACGTCTGGATGTGGGATGATGATGAGGCACATAGCCTACTCCTGTCAGATAATAATAATAATTTCATGTGGCTATTTCTAGCCGGGTGCAGCCCTTGTAAGGCAGACCCTCCGATGAGGGTGGCCGGCATTTGCCATGTGTAGGTAACTGCGTGTTATTATGGTAGAGGATACGGGTATGTGTGGTATGTGAGTTGCAGGGATGTTGGGGACAGCACAAACACCCAGCCTCCGGGCCATTGGAATTAACCAATGAAAAAATGCCCGACCCAGCCGGGAATCGAACCCAGGACCCTCTGGACCAAAGGCCAGTACGCTGACCATTCAGCCAACAAGTCGTACTCCTGTGAGATAACACCAAGGCTTAACGTCCCCATCCCATTGATGAATCGCCATCAACAGCGTCGTACACCCTTACACCATACAAGCACAGAAGAGAACTTTGAAATTGAATCCAGGCATTTGGCACGCGATCTAGTGATTGTGTACTACCACCTCTACTGAGGCCTATCAGCAATTACTGCACGAGATGCAAGGCAAACGGAAGGAAATGTGGGACGATTTCCATGCGACCGACGCAATGACGTCATCTGACTGGATGAGCTCAGAATATGAGTTGCGACATGTAGGGACCTGCTTTGCTGTTCTCAAGTTTCATCATAGAGTGGGAAACGTGAGAAATTTCCACGTTCCAGATCTACAGTGTTTATGTAAACTCTGTGCAGCCATGTGAGACATATCATGTACTGTGGTGTAACCAACGCAGTTCCTCTCTAAGAAAGTTCTGTGAAAATTAATGATTCCATGCACTTTGTACAAAATTAATTATTATTATTATTATCAGGGCTCGGATTCTGATGACATGTCATCTTTTACGTGGTTCAGTACAGACATTGCTAACTATATACAAATCCTGTTCATGGCCACATATGTATTACAGAAATGCATACTTATTAAGTTATTTTTTGGTAATTTCTCTTAAGTATTTTATTTTTAGGTCATTTTCTTGCTTTTTGCATCATTTTATGGAATTTATTAGAATATCTTATACGTTTTGAGTCATTTTATCACATTCTTAATGGTTTATGATGCATTTTTTGCGTATGGTACTGGACATTAACGGAACTGAAAGTGAGGATGAATACGAAGACATGAGAATCCTCACAACTTCATTCAACCGTCATTTCTTGGAATATCCACATTCTAGGAGACACACCTGTGCTTGCAGCTAATCCAGAAGCAATGTTGAAATTGAGGGGGTAGGAAGACAGACAACAGTAGGCTCAGTAATGCCAGTCTGGTTAAGTACCGCAGTGTAACCATACGTGTGCTAAGTGGATTTGTGTTATCGGCTGTGATTGTGTATCGAGTGTATTTAAAATGCCAAAGTTAATGCCATCTAGGGCTGTTCATTTCAATTTCGGAATTCAGCGAGGATATTTTTACCACTGATGGTGAAATTCTTTTCTGAAAAATATGTGAAGTGAAAGTGGCAGAAGATAGGAGATTTAGCGTTCAGCAACATATCGGTCGAGATCGAGAGAAGCATGTACGTGGAGTCCAAAATAGTAGCAAACGAAAAATTTCTCAACTCTTACTCTCACAGTCATCCTCCAATGCCGGTACTTCCTCTGTGTTTTGTAAAGACTTGTGTGAAGCTTTGGTTTCTTCAAACATTTCAACATACAAGGACGTAGTCCATTTCATTTTTTGTGTGTTAAAATTATGTCAGTTTCATTCAAATTTTTAGGTCATTTTTTAAAGTTTTCTCGTCATTTTATGATATATTTGCAGTCATTTTATAGATCATTTTTTAAACATTTTTATGTGATCAAAATCCGGGACTCAAACTGGCTAACCACGATGTCAGACCGTATAGACATTACAACCTAACTATCACGGCCATCTGGCAGGCTTCCGATGATGATGACTTGGAATGAATTTTTGTTCAATATCTTGGTAGGTTTACTTGCTCAGCCACTGGCTTACCTGAGGTGGTGGGAGGTCTTGTCTAGATCATCATACGGAAGAAAGAAACTCTTAGCTCAGCAGTCTCTTCCTTACAATTATCAATAAAGATTGCATTGCCATGTTGCTAACTGACAACTGAGCAGATAACACAGAAGAAGAAGAGGATTAGCTAGATAACTGATAGAGTTATATATGGTTGGTAAGAAAAACAAGCATACAGTGTTTGGACCCATAGTTTATCAATTCCAAGAGACCGCTGTGCTCGGAGCTGCAAAGACAAAGTAATACCCGCCCTACAAGATATAGCAATGTTTTAACTCACCTTGTGTCAAGATCTGTTGAGCACAAGAAGATTGAACGCTTGTCTTCTCTCGTTATGTCCTTACACACCAACATTATCCAATTACTCAATCAGGTCAGCTTGTTGAAGGAGACGTTATAATGCTGCTCAGTCCTCTAGGTCAATGCTTGTGACGTCTTCTAACAATCTATAGCATTTAGGCATTTCCAAATTTTCTGTTTTTAAGCAGACCTAATTTTTGTACCAAGGAACATGAGGGAGAAGAGATGGGAGTTCAGAAAGGATTTAGTGATGACATTTACAGATATTGAGAAGACTAATGACTGGGATATATTGATAAAAAGGAAGGCAGGCAGAGTGGAAGTACGAATGATCAAAGCCAGGTACGAAAAGTGTGTAAGTAGTGCGAAGACTAAGATAGGACAAACTGGTTCAATGTAGAAACAGGACTTCGATAAGGAAGTGTATTATCCCCCCCTATTCTTCATGACAGTCATGGATGAAATTCACAAGAGTGTACAACAAAAATTAGGACAGTAAGAGACAAAATCTTTACGCTTTGCAGACGATATAATAATATGGGGAGAGGATGAAATGGAAGTACAAAAACTAGTTACTGTATGGAGTCAGGAGACAGAGGAATATGGAATGAAGATAAGTGTGGAGAAGAGTAACTTCTTACAAAATTGTGCAAAACTATTTTAATCCTAGTCAATACTGTATATTTTTTACGTCCAATTAAGATGAAAGTTTGTTCATAAATAGACGTTTCGACCCAGCATTGGGTCATCCTTAGTAAGACGTATGATGCACCAAGCTCGATAGCTGAAGTCGCTGAAGTGCAGCCAGTATCCAGTAATCGGGAGATAGTGGGTTCGAGCCCCACTGTCGGCAGCCCTGAAGATGGTTTTCCATGGTTTCCCATTTTCACACCAGGCAAATGCCGGGGCTGTACCTTAATTAAGGCCACGGCCGCTTCCTTCCTATCCCGTTGCCATAAGACATATCTGTGTCGGTGCGACGTAAAGCAAATACCAAAAAAAGAGACGTATGATGCATTAAAAACATAGGAAATATTAGTTAAAAACTTTCGTCTTGATTGGATAAAAAAAAATATAGTACCAGTATTAACTAGGAGCATTAAAATATTTTGTACAATTTGGTAAGAAGTTCAACTGTCAATACGGGTTCAACAATGAGATTCATAGTCTGCAATGGAGAAGAGTAAGACAATAGCGTAATAGAGAAGGAAGAGGGGGATATTGAAGTAAATGGAAGACAATTAGAAGTTGTGAAAAGCTTCAAATATTTGGGGAGTACACTTGCAGAAGGGAAAATAAATGAAGAAATTGAAAAGAGAATCCAACAAGCGAACAGGTTTTACCAATGTGTGAGAGTTATAGTGTGGAACTGGGACATCCCAGAGAAATGCAAGAAGATTCTGTACTCAGCGTATTACACACCAATTTTGACATCCGTGGCAGGCACGTGGATAACAACAAAACTTGATGAAAGCAGTATCCAAGCAGTCAAGATAAAATTCGTTAGAGGAATAATCGGAAATACACTAAGGGACAAGATCAGAAACATAGAAATCAAGGAGAGAATTGGATTTCCTGAACTGCACGACAAGAGAGAGGCAAGTAAGCTGAAATGGTGTGGACGCATGATGAGAATGGAAGAAGATAGAGTTCCAGTAAGCGTTTACAGAGAAAATAATAGGAGGAAGACAACGAGGGAGGCCCAGGAAGAGGAGGACGGATGCGGTGCAGGAGAGTATATAGAAGAGAGGAGTAAAAGTAGAAGAATTATTGGAGGTAGGAAGGGAGTGGTGGAGAGAGAGAAAACTGTACAGATATCGGGAAAAGGGAAATGAAGGAGAAGAAGACCAACTGTTGGTCTTAGGTCTGCTCTTGCTGCGTTGCCTTACCTTTCATCTAAGTATAAAATTCCTATCGATCGGTGGATTGTCAGAGGCGTGCTATTCAGAGCAAGAGGCACCCTCCTTAGTCAGGCATCGAACTTCCTACAAAACTTGAAAGTTTCATTCTGGGAGTTAGAAAAAATAGTAATACAGATACTGAGGGACGCTCTGCAAATCATTCACTTCCATCTGTACCTGAGAACGTGATTGACATTTCTCGCCCACTAACCGTGGGAAAAAAGAAGATAACAGCTTCAATGATTAAATTTTCATTTCTTCATATTTTTAAACTCCATTGAAATTGAAACTGTATTCCGGATCCAAATGGTCACCCTCATTGGAGGACGGATGATTTATTTCTTTAATAAATCTCTCTCTCACAAGGTCTTTTAGAATGATTGTCAGGGTTTTGTGACATTGGTATGGGCAAGGTAATAAGCATGTGACTATTATTGCTGCATGACTGGATCAATTAATCACTACTGAGCTGCATTTAGGACAGTCGCTCAGATGGCAGATTCCCTATCTATTTTTTTCCTAGCCTTTTCTTAAATGACTGCAAAGAAACAGGAAATTTATTGAACATCTCCCTTGGTAAATTATTCAAATCCCTAACTCCTCTTCCTATAAACAAATATTTGCCCCAATTTGTCATCTTGAATTCCAACTTTATCTTCATATTGTGATCTTTCCTACTTTTAAAGACATCACTCAAACTTATTTGTCTACTAATGTCATTACAAGTAATGAAAATCATAACGAATCCGTATTGAAAATAATCTTATGAAAAATATGAGAAATTTCTTTTCCTTCCACCTATTCAATACAATTCAATATTTAAGTTCGAGTTAAATCCTCATTAAAATAAGAATTGGCACATGTTTCACCCTTTCCTAAGGGGCATCATCAGCCGTAGCATTACCTCAAACCAGTCCGGCTCCATGGCTAAATGGTTAGCGTGCTGGCCTTTGGTCACAGGGGTCCTGGGTTCGATTCCCGGCAGGGTCGGGAATTTTAACCATAATTGGTTAATTTCGCTGGCACTGGGGCTGGGTGTATGTGTCGTCTTCATCATCATTTCATCCTCATCACGACGCGCAGGTCACCTACGGGTGTCAAATCGAAAGACCTGCACCTGGCGAGCCGAACATGTCCTCGGACACTCCCGGCACTAAAAGCCATACGCCATTTCATTTCACCTCAAACCATATCAGGTACATGATTTAAATGTGTACATTTAAGGAGCAAGCATATATTGAATTCCTTGACGTACAACTGAAAGATTTCCATCCCTAACAACTTTTTAATGCTGTACGGCGCACTGGACTTTAATCGTAAATAAACGACGTGACTTTGGCTCATTTGTTCTTCAATTAGATAACAGCATCTTAAAGGAGTCAGCATATACTAATCACCTTATCCAGCAACTCAAGGATTCCTATCTTTAACATCTTTTTAATGCGCACTGGACTTTTATGAATCTCTGTCATGGAGTTATTTTTTAACATAGTGCTGCACGTCTCTATAATTCTTTTCTTAAAATCTCACATGGTATGTACATTTACGAGACCTTATGTGTCTTTACATTGTTTGATTTCTTCGGTATTTATGTTTTAATTTTGCTTTAGGTTGATGATGACCTAATATTAGGTCGAAACTAGTCCCTAATCATTTATGTAAATTAAACTCTGTATATTTTGTACTGAAAAGGTGGACCTTAATAATACATTAGTTTAACTCTATTGTAATCACAGTTCAATACGGATCTATCATAATGAAACTTATTTCATTTAATTACTAATGTCATTCCACCCATCTCTCCACTGACAGCTCGGAACATATCACTTATATCACTAAGTTTACACAAGGAGTATTTTATTACACCACATATTCAGTACTCCTTGTGTAAACTTAGTGATATAACTGTTTTCAATACGGAACAACGACGAGAATAATGGTTTGTAATATACCACTTAGTCAAGCAGCTCATCTTCTTTCTCCCAAATCTTTCCAGCTCAAACTTCGCAACATTTTTGTAACGCTACTCTTTTGTTGAAAATCACCCAGAACAAATCGAGCTGCTTTTCTTTGGATTTTTTTCCAGTTCTTGAATCAAGTAATCCTGGTGAGCATCCCATACACTGGTCTTGTGGTCTTACCAGAGACTTGTATGCCCTCTCCTTTACATCCTTACTACAACCCCTGAACACCCTTATAACCATGTGCAGAGATCTGTACCCTTTATTTACAATTCCATTTTGATTACCCCATTGAAGATCTTTCCTTATATTACCACCTACATACCTACTCGATCCCCGTAAGGAACTTTCACCCCATCAATGCACTAATTACAACTGAGAGGACTTTTCCTATGTGTGAAACTCACAACCTGACTTTTAACCCCGTTCATTATCATACCATTGCCTACTGTCCGTCTCAGAGGATTATCGAGGTCATTTTGCACTTGCTCACAATCTTGTAAGTTATTTATTACTCTATACAGAATAACATCATTTGCAAAAAGCCTTATCTCTGAATCCACTTCTTTACTCATATCATTGATATATATAAGAAAACATGAAGGTTCAATAATATCCCGCCTGGTGGCCACGATCATTAAGGCGCTGAAGCCTAAACGGTCTGACACCGTGGTAAGCCAGTTCGGGTCCCATTGGTCGAAAAACTTTTCACCATCAGAATATTGGCCGGCAGGGTAGGGGAGGTGGTGGTATTCAATTTCTAATCACTAGATTGTGTGCCAAAAGCCTGGATTAAATTCCAAACCTCTCCGCAGTGCTCGTATGGAGTGAGAGCGTATGACGCTGCTGATGGTGATTCGTTGGTCGAATGGGGACGTTAAGCCTTGAGCAGACCCTTTGGTGCTATTCGACAGGAGTAGGCTATGTGCCTTTGACTCCCAAGCCGGTCATACGTGATATTAGCTAATGCAAATAAACCAGAAGAGCATAGTCCATGGGCAATTATGGGAGTATAACTTCTCAACCATATTTAATTCAATCAAATTTTCCAAAATTTGACGTCACCCAAAATTGCAGATTTGTGCACTTTGCCGTAATTTTTAGGCCCAAATAGGATTGTCCTCCGTTTTAATAAGTATTTCTTAGATAAATAATTACCCTGCAGAAGAAAGAGATGAAGAAGAATACCTCGGAAATAATAAATAAAATTATAAGTTACCTCATTGTAAACCCTTACGAAATGGTTGGTAAGGTGTGATAATTGATTGATAATTGCCTTCTCGAGTAATATCACGTCATCATTGGATTATGGTTAAGGTAATTAAAGTTAATCCTAGAACTAGGAGGGAGTTGTCGTACTGGTGGAATCATTTAATTATTCCTATAGTTGTTGCTACAGCTCCAGTTTGAATGTGTTACCGGGTTTCACCCTCTCCCTATCATATATAACGTCATTCATTTCATTTCATCTCATTAAGTCCCAAGGTAAGTAGACTATTATAAGTCAGGCCACTCCCGCCCGTTCAGCGGAGAATTTACCCACACTGCTTTGCGCGCTGTGACGTCATGTGGCGGATAACTGAGGCCCCGGCAGACTTACGAGTGAGTGAAAAACTACTCATGAGTGTGTGCGGAGGAACCAGTAAAAAAGGAAGTGTTGTGAGAGAAGCTGTCATCCATGAGTAAAAATAACAGTAATTGTGCAACAATTATGGCCGTAAGACGAGTGGTATAATGTATCATCGTTTCCCTAAAGATGCAATGACACAGAGAGAATGGTTATCGCGGTCAAATACTTTAATATGATAATACCGGACAGCTCGCTGTTTTCAGCGAGAAAGCCGATAGTGCTGCTACCTACATGGCTTGGTGTGACCAACTCTTCAAAAACATATTGCCATCTGCATGATTCTTGGCGCACTGCGTGTTGTTTATAATGTATCAGTGTTTGTCACTAAATAATCTTACATTGCAGTTATATTCCAAGAAAAGTGTTATGCGCTGGAAAAATTACCCAGCAAGATAATGGGCGTGAGAAATGATAAGGACCGCAAGTATTACAAAAAGTAATGACCTCGCATCTGTGTTGAGGTTACACTCTATGCCCCTTATATTAAGAAATTCAATCAAATACCCTACTGAAATGTTAGTAGGACGTAAAACCAATAATATTAACAAATATGCAAATCTAGTATACTCAAGCTTGAGGGTCCATATTGTTAAACAGTGCCATAAATTTCACAATCGAAAACTTGTGGGTCTGTAGCGTAATGGTTATCGTGGTAGTCTTGAAATTGAAAATTCAAAACCATGAGTTTCGAATCCAGTCACCTTTTCTTTTACTGTAAGAATATAATAATAATAATTTTCTTTACGTCCCACTATGTACTTTTACGGTTTTCGGAGACGCCGAGGTGCCGGAATATAATCCCGCAGGAATTCTTTTACATGCCAGTAAATCTACCTGCACGAGGCTGACGTATTCGAGCACCTTCAAATACCACCGGACTGAGCCAGGATCGAACCTGCCAAGTTTGGGTCAGAAGGCCATCGCATCAACCGTCTGAGCCACTCAGCCCGGCGTAAGAAAATTATTTCAGTGCTTTATTGGCATAGGCTTGAGCACCAGTCCAATTAATTTAAAACGTGTGTATGGTAATTCTTCATGCATTAATTTGTGAAAGAGACTTTAGGAAATTCTGGACCCTTCATCTTTGTCAGGAACATCGTAGTTCACTCACGTAACCCCAATATGTGTTATATATTATGTATCTTTGTCTTCAGAGGTAAAACAGAAAATTCAAAGAACGGCAAAAGCTAGATAGCAGCGTGAGGTTGAGTTGCTCTGTAGAGTTCGGGAAGATCGGCCGTACCGAAGAAGAAGAAGAAGAAGAAGAAGAAAGTCAACATAATGGACCAAACAACGGTTTCTTAATTACAGCTTCTTCTCTTTCCCAAAATCTTAATAAATCATGGATGTTGTTAGGTTATCTGTTCCCGTTGGCTCTTTGGCTGATTGGTTAGCTCTTCGTGCCCCCCCCCCCCAATTCATGATACCTTCATTCTTTGGAGTGTTGGACTTCTTCCACTTCCCTTCTAAAACCAAACCCCTTGGCACTACAGCCCTTGAAGGGCCTTGGCCTACCAAACGACCGTTGCTCAGCCCGAAGGCCTGCAGATTACGAGGTGTCGTGTGGTCAGCACGACGAATCCTCTCGGCCGTTATTCTTGGCTTTCTAGACCGGGGCCGCTATCTCACCGTCAGATAGCTCCTCATTTCTAATCACGTAGGCTGAGTGGACTTCGAACCAGCCCTCAGGTCCAGGCAAAAAACTCTGACCTGGCCGGAAATCGAACTCGGGGCCTCCGGGTAAGAGGCAGGCACGCTACCCCTACACCACGGGGCCGGCCCATTTCCCTTCTGATTAGTGTTAATAGAGGATGGCTGGCCAGTTGTACTTCCTTTTAAAATAATCACCACCACGGAATGGTCAGTGTAATGACCTTCGGTTCAGAGGGCCTTGGTACGATTCCCGGCTAAGTCGGAGATTTTAATCGCGTCTGTTAATTCCTGTAGATCGAGGGCTACGTGTTTGTGTTCGTATTCATACGCATCTTCATGCAAAAAACAACCACAAAAACACTAATGAGTACGGTATATATCCCTCCAAATATGATTGCTGTTGTGAAAGGCATCCGGCCGGAAAACTAGGCTAAGTCCATACTAAATCCTGCGCTAGGTAATTGAGAAAAGGTTAGAAAGAAGAGGAGAGTGTAGTTATTAAGTATTTCCCCAGAGGCCGGGTGGATCCTCAAACAGATTCTGCTTTATAATTTTTAAGACATAGCGAAAGGCACGGCTAACATAATGCCCGTTTGGAGGTTTATGAGGGAGGAATTTCATATTTTAAAATTCCATTCTTAATTATTGTGATTATTCAATTATTTTAACAAAAATATTTCCAATGTGTGTGGTGCATTCCTCTCAGCTGTAGCAGAGACAAGTATGCAGTTCACACCAACACGCTAGATGTCACCACCGTCGCTGTTCGCACTCCACTCAATGCTGTTGAGATACAGCTGTCCGGTATTGGTGTATTAAAGTATTTGTCGCGGTGTAAAGCGTGCCGATGAAATCAACGTGAACAATGCACGTATATGCTCAACTCATTTCCTTCCGCAGAATTACGAGCGTGATTTAAAGAATGAGCTGCTCGGTTTACCGCTAAATAAGAAACTAAAAGCAAATGCAGTTCCATCACAGCACTTACCAAATTGGCACGGAGAAGTAGGCCTACGTACCTACAGCTGAATTGTGCACGAATAGCGAAGCAGTCGAAGAGGTAAGGGTGCTAATGATGTTTCCACATAAGTACTGTTGAACTGATTAACCTTGATTTACAGTATTCATCTGTTGACTTTTATCTTCTCGAATGACTTTTGTTTTGTTCATAGGTAGTTATGATTCCTCACTTGTTAAAGGGAGTTAGAAAACTTTCTTCTCTAGCATGCCATTCCTCTGGTTCATATTCTGATACTGCCGGTACGTTACAGACTGGTCAGAGTATTCCAGCTATTTGATCCCTCCTCTGACGCAGTTTTGAATGAGCAGTGTGCACACTTAAGGCAAACGCTCACTCAGTAGTATTAGTATGACCTGGTCTAGAATTACAATTTAGAACTAATCCAAATTATAGCACCACAATTCAGGAAATAACTCAAAATTCAACCCTGAAAAGAGCCGTTTCTTAAGGAAAGCTTCTTCCTCTTCACTTTTATTAAACTCTACATGCATTTTCTTCCAAATTAGCAGTGAGGTGGGGTTTCTCCTCTGGCTTGGAGGAAAAATTTGTCTCCAAGTCAGATAGATTTTTCCGCCGCCTGCGTAGTGAACTGAGATTTTCCGACTCAATGGGTACTCCTATTAAACAGATTAGTAAGAGGGCATAGTTTTTGCCCTGGGAGTCTCCACTATTCGACACCCCCACCCGGCCGAAGATAAGACAAAGTGTGTTCACGGCTCTCTGCGGCTTGGTCATTCCAGCTCTGGAATTTTGGGCTGTTAGATCGGCAGACAAAATGTGTGGTTTTTCATTTGATCGAGTATTTCATATAAAAGCATTGCTTTTAATCGCGCCATTCATACTTACGTCATTGTAATGACCTATGTTCATTTCAGTTGGGGAAACTACTAAGACAGTCTTTCTGAGGATGTAAAAAGGCAGGTGGAGAGTGAGTGTCTGTCATTAAAATGAAAACTCCCCAACCTGATTGTGACTGATGGTAGGCAAGGTGGCCTACCCTTACATTGAAAATTCCCTAACCCAGTCTTCATATGAGAAAAAACGTTTGGTGAGTTCCCCGTCATGTTTCTAGGGTAACGTTAAGTGCTACGCAATTTAATACAACCTTGCTCACAACGTGTACACTACCTAACCTAGAACACTGTATACAATGTAGAATTCCGTAGCGAAGCACGGGCACATCAGCTAGTTAGAAATAAAACAGCCGACCTCGTTGGTGTAGTAGTAGCGTTATTGACTACTATCCCCGAGGTTCCGGGTTCGATCCTCGATCCCGCCAAGTAATTTAATCTGGCATGAGGGATTGGTACAGGGTTACACCAGCCTCGTGAGGTCAGTCGGTGGATTAGGACACGTAGAACATCATCGGCGTCCAAGTATAAGACCCACGGGGTTACATGTGTTACGTTACTAAGAAATAGGACAGGAAACCTGGCAACTGTGGCAATTATCTACCTGATTTCTTACAAGTTGCTCTTTTTTATTTTATTTTAGGCTGTACGTGATCGTGTTCAACGGCATCAAAGTAGAGAATTGCGAAAGAGAGCAATTGCAACCTTGGAGTCTATATCCCCGAAGAAAAGGAAACTGGACAAAGTCACAAATACAGAGACCATCTGTGAACTCTCTGATATGAGACCAAAGGACGAAGAAATTAAAAGACTGAAAAAACCAAGGCCAAAGCTGTAAGGCACATGTTGCCAAACAAGAAAAATTATCCAGAACTCTGAAAGAACGTGTCATGAGGAAGAAAGTGGAAAGTGTGCTGTGTTAAGTGTTTCACCCCCGGACAAATTCGCTGCTTGTTACGAAGCAACATACGAGTGAGATGGAGCTCCGAGGACATTGCCAACGCACTGACTTTAAAGGCCCTTTCTCGAAAGGCTTATATCTATTTAAGAAAGCGCAACATTTCTTTGCCGTGTCGTGCTATGCTTCAGAATTGGACTAGGAATTTTAAGTGCAGTCCGGGTGTTTCGGAAGAAGTTCTGTCAATTTTGAAAGTGAAGGCCCGTACCTGTAAGGAGTTAGAGAAGAAAACTGTGTTGTGCTTTGACAAAATGAACACTGATGGCCTTATCTGCTATGATGCCTCGGAAGCCAGGGTTTTAGGACCTCACAGCAATGTTCAAGTTGTGATGATTCGCGGTTTGTGTAAATCTTGGAAGCAACCACTTTATTACGATTTTGATGTGACAATGAACAGCAAATTGCTCCAAGATATAATAATGAGAGTTGAAGATTTAGGGCTACATGTCGTGGCGGTAACGTGTGATATGGGGCGGGGGGGAAGAATTCAAAAGTGTGGAACGAACTCTGCGTCAACACATCCAAACCTTTTTTCATAAATCCAGCGGACAAGGAAAGAAAGATCTGGGTTTTTTATGACGTGCCTCACTTACTGAAGCTCCTTCGAAACGACTTTTTAGATGAGGGGGTAGTTTTGCCTGATGGAACTGAGATAACGAGGAAGATAATTGAGGACGTATTAGATAGCCAGAAAGGCGATTTATCTATTACGCATCACATATCAGAAGCTCACATCAGTGCCACAGGTCGAGCGCGACAGAATGTTAGAATGGCTGCGCGCTTGTTTTCACACCGTACAGCTAGAGCATAGAAGTATATTCTAGGAAAGGAACGCGAGAGCATTTTCTTCGAATTAGTGAATGATGTTTTCGATGTTCTGAATTCTCGAGTTCCCTTTGACCATGGTACTCCTCTCCGTAGCGGATTGGGTCTCAATCTTCCGAGCCAGGAGAATACATTAAGAAGGTTCATGGACGTTTGCCGTGGCATGCGCTTTGGAAGTAGAAAAGGTTTGTTGCCGTTTCAAAAGGGATTTCTCATCTCCATCACGTCACTTATGGGACTGTTTCAAGAAACCCGGGAAGAGAATGGAAGATATATCCTAACATCTCAACTAAATCAAGAATGTCTAGAAAATTATTTTTCGAGAATTCGAGGTCTTGGTGCCTTTTATAACAACCCTACAGCACTTGGGGTGAAACACAGGATTCGGCTTCTTATCTTAACAGTAAACTCAAATGACATACCCTTATCAGGATGTTCATCAGTTGCTGAAGAAAGAAACAGTGCAGCTGTAGCAGACGTTGAAACACGGGACGAGGAAACGGATGAGGAATTCTTCAAATTCATAAGAAGTGAAATGTGCATTGAATAACAGAAGAAAGCCCAGCGAATATTATACGTAGTTCTGACATTGAAGACATTAAAGAAGACGAAGAAGAATTACTGAGTAAAGTTCACGAGTTAGGGCAGAACTATTCTTTGCTACTTGCTTTACGTCGCACCGACAGAGATAAGTCTTATGGCGACAATGGGACAGGAATAGTCTAGGAGTGGGGAGGAAGCGGCCGTGGCCTTAATTAAGGTACAGCCCCAGCATTTGCCTGGTGTGAAAATGGGAAACCACGGAAAACCATCTTCAGGGCTGCCGACAGTGGGGTTCGAACCTACTATCTCCCGAATACTGGATATTGGCGGCACTTAAGCGACTGCAGCTATCGAGCTCGGTAAAAACTATTCTAATAATGAGGACGTTTCTCCCGATACTGTCCAATACATGGCGGGCTACCTCGCATTTAAATGCCGAGCGATTGATAAATCTTTGGGATCACGAACTGAAATGTGTCCGATTCCTGGGGCAAGTTCTAATTCCTGGATATCTACTGTTTCTCGAGGGGGCCTTTTTACTCCGACAAAAGATTGGGTGAACACAGTCAAACAGTTCGAAATTATATTTGCTGGTTTTCATGGACATGACAGTTCGAATTGTGACAAAGTGATTAAAACTTTGCCTTCAGTTAAATCGTAGTTTCCTCAGGTGCATGAAAATATAATTCATTTGTATACAAGGACGAGGACATTTATTCGCATCAGGCATTTGAATAAGGAAAGGCAGTTGCAAGCAGCAAAGAAATATGCCGCAAAGAAGAATCTGATGTGGACTGCATCTCAGCCAGTAAAATAATGAGGATACCGGTACCCTTCACTCTCCTGCATCCAGGTATGTTCGGTTCACGACAAATTAAATTAAATTAATGCATCGTGGCCGTGGAACTCGTTCAATTGTATATAGTACCGTATTAATTTTGCGTGCTATGTATTTGTGTTTATTTTACACATTTTTAAAACGTGTGAATTACGAAAGTAGTACGTTCTCGCAACTTACACGGCATGCGCTGTCTCAAGGGTATGCGCCTGTTGACGTCACGCGACAGCGACCAATGGCAGCTTCCATTGCCGGACTGCCCCCCCCCCCCCCTGGTTAAGTCCTCTGAGGAGGTTGACGCCAGAAAGGGCATCCGGTCATAAAAACCCGCCACGACAGGTTCATCTCACCTCATCAATCAAATCAATCAATCTGATCTGCATTTAGGGCAGTCGCCCAGGTGGCAGATACCTTTCTGTTGTTTTCCTAGCCGTTTCTTAAATGACCCCGTAGAAAAAAGGGACAAGTGTTGGACAAACAAACAAAGGTCCAATAATACTGCCTTGAACAATTCCCCTCTTAATTATTATAGGGTCAGCTAATGCTTTGCCTACTCCAATTCTCTGAGATCTATTTTCTAGAAATATAGCAACCCATTCCATCACTCTTTTGTCTAGTCCAAGTTTATTAATTTGTTACTACACTTCATGTTTTTTTTTTAAAGATTACAACTATTGCATTGTTTAGGAAATTGGAATTTACCGCTTACAAATGGTCTAATAAAGTAGTATTTTGCCTTTTAAAATAATAACATCTCTATTGTATACAAATTGCACGGTAATGAATACGATTTTTAAAGATTTCCGTTTAAATTCTTTGCATTTTAGGACTATTTATTCTTTGGTATTGTTGTGTTGTTTGTTGTTGATGTTCTCGATAGTGTTCAATAGCAATAGTGCTTGGCTTGGTTGCGGCTCGGTGAGTTTAGCGGAAAACCGGAAAGGTAAGTTAAAATTATTAAATTTCTGCTGGAGGAAATAGTAGTGTATGTACGACATGATTTTCCGCAGTATTCATCCCAGTGTGTTGTTCTTTTTAGAATCATGAATATATTTTAATTTAATTCTTCCCGTTCGATGTTGCTGGTTCACTACGCATTTTCGTATTATTGTTGAAGTGTTGCCATTGAAGTGATATAGCGCTTCTTTAAGGCAAGTAGCTTTGGTTCCACTGATCACGGTTCTGTGTGGCTTATAAACTGAATTCTCTGAATTAGCACCTACTTGCTGTTTGTGTGTCATACCGGATTCGTATTCGGACGACCACTTAATAGCTTAAGTTTCGGTACATTAATTCATTCAATAGTAACAGTAGTAGCAAATCAACCGTCCATAGGATACACGACGACATTCGGTGACCGAAACAGCTCTAGCACCTAGGCCTGTGTGAAACACCACATCGTGTGTTCGTAGTTCCGTCTCGTCAATCTTCCATTTGTAGGTTATGTCACGAATTTTGTGGAGGGAAGAGGTTGGGAATTAGTTCATCCCGTGAGCCACCATATTTCTAATGTTACAAGTAAGTGGCATTAGTGCAATCTTACTTGGAGAGCGTCTCAGAGGGGATATGTGTTCATTGCGATGTCCAGGAATCTACCATCCCGCCCCAAGAAGCATATTTACTTTTTTAACCTAATTAAGATTATTACACGCCATTTTCATTTTTGAAGTAGCTGCTTGTATTCCTATTGGCCAATGTAAAGTGGCACGTGATCTCAACGTGAAGGATGTTGTTCATAATCCGTAACCAATCGCAGCACAATAAAATCGCAAGATCCTATCTTAACCGTCCAGACCAATCGTGTTTTTTCACGAAACTAGGGGCCTAGGGCAGCTTAGCGGCTTCTAACCGTCCAGACCAATCGCCTTGTCCAGGGCAAGAATCCTAACCGTCCGCACGGCAAGAACGGGGAAAAATCGAAGCATAGTTCCTACGTACAGAGGTTGGCAGGCCTGAGCACTGCGGGAGAGCATCCTTTCCGAGAAGGCCGCGAGCGAAAAACAAACGACAGTCGCTACGCGTATATGTAAATGGTGGCTCACGGGCTAAACTAATGATCAACATTGTTAAATAAAGTTGTTGTTATGCAGTTCAAACCATTCACTCTATAAACGAAATCGTAACCTAATTTTTACAAAAAACGGTAGAGATTACTTCTTCATGTGGTAGTAAAATTATTTTGGTATTTTCAAAGAAAGGCTTCTAAGATATGTTGGTGTAAATTTTAATTTAAAAAATTATACTGGATGATCATTCTCTGATCTTCAAATTGCATTAAAATATAACCGAACTGCTAAACTCTCCATTGGCAAAACCCAGCCAGAATATGACCGTAATGTATCAGTACATTTGGCCTAGCATTCCGGAGTATGGTTGTCTTTTGTTGATAGTACTTAGATCGTTGCCTACGCTATAATACAAGGCCTTGAAATTAGTGATGGGTAGCTCGTGAATGAGTCGTTCAAAATGAACGCTTCACTCCTATGAAGTGTGAACTAACCACTCAATTTCAATGAACTGGTAGTTCAAACACTTCACGGTTCTCACACTTCACATCATTCACAGTTCAAAAACTTCATATTATTCACAACTCATTTGATTTGTCTGTCGCTCACTCACTCTCTCTCTTCCCTCCTCTGACTAGCTATGTCATTCATTTCGTCCTTTACTCCCAGTCCCATCCTACCTGTCAACTGTGTTACCATTAAAGATATACAGCCTACGAAGACACTGATAATCCGACAGGGTGAGCACAGCAGACGTGCAAATAAAATGCTTGCCTTGTGAATCTGGAAGTAAAACGTGCGCTGAATCCACAGCCGAAAGAGGATCTTCCTTGCAGGAGTGTTCATCTCATACACAACACTTAATTTATTAAACAAAACTGCACTTGGGGAATGGACTAATTAAATAATAAATCAAAATGAATGGACATTATATCATTTTTAAAGACCTGAAGTTGGAATCGTCTCTCCTATATAGAGTGCTTTAAGTACGACGATTTAGCTCTTCGACTAGCTTCTCGGCCATCTGTTTCACATCACCACGAATTTCAGAGTTATTGGCAAATCTGCAACACCATCTTTTCAGTGACCGAATGAGGAGTATAACTTTTGACGCAGTGACCAGTCATTCACTGCTCATTTTCTCAGTACAGTAGAGAAATAAAGAGACTAAGAAGGAGGTGCAGACTGGAAAGAAATAGAGTTAGAAATGGCTGTGGAAGTAAGGAGAAATTGAAGGAACTTACTAGAAAATTGAACCTAGCAAAGAAGGCAGCTAAGGATAACATGATGGCAAGCATAATTGGCAGTCATACAAATTTTAGTGAAAAATGGAAGGGTATGTATAGGTATTTTAAGGCAGAAACAGGTTCCAAGAAGGACATTCCAGGAATAATTAATGAACAAGGGGAGTGTGTATGTGAGGATCTTCAAAAGGCAGAAGTATTCAGTCAGCAGTATGTAAAGATTGTTGGTTACAAAGATAATGTCGAGATAGAGGAAGAGACTAAGGCCAAAGAAGTAATAAAATTTACATATGATAACAATGACATTTACAATAAGATACAAAAGTTGAAAACTAGAAAAGCGGCTGGAATTGATCAGATTTCTGGGGATATACTAAAGACAATGGGTTGGAATATAGTACCATATCTGAAGTACTTATTTGATTATTGTTTGGCCGAAGGAGCTATACCAGATGAATGGAGAGTTGCTATAGTAGCCCCTGTGTATAAAGGAAAGGGTGATAGACATAAAGCTGAAAATTACAGGCCAGTAAGTTTGACATGCATTGTATGTAAGCTTTGGGAAGGCATTCTTTCTGATTGTATTAGACATGTTGTGAAATTAATAACTGGTTCGATAGAAGGCAATTCGGTTTTAGGAAAGGTTATTCCACTGAAGCTCAACTTGTAGGATTCCAGCAAGATACAGCAGATATCTTGGATTCTGGAGGTCAAATGGACTGTATCGCGATTGACATGTCTAAAGCATTTGATAGGGTGGATCATGGGAGACTACTGGCAAAAATGAGTGCAATTGGACTAGACAAAAGAGTGACTGAATGGGTTGCTATATTTCTAGAAAATAGACCTCAGAGAGTTAGAGTAGGTGAAGCTTTGTCTGACCCTGTAATAGTTGAGAGGGGAGTTCCTCAGGGCAGTGTTATCGGACCTTTATGTTTTCTTATATATATAAATGATATGAGTAAAGGAGTGGAATCGGAGGTAAGGCTTTTTGCGGATGATGTTATTCTCTATAGAGTGATAAATAAGTTACAAGATTGTGATCAACTGCAACGTGACCTCGAAAATGTTGTGAGATGGACAGCAGGCAATGGTATGTTGATAAACGGTGCTAAAAGTCAGGTTGTGAGTTTCACAAATAGGAAAAGTCCTCTCAGTTTTAATTATTGCGTTGATGGGGTGAAAGTTCCTTTTGGGGATCATTGTAAGTATCTAGGTGTTTATATAAGGAAAGATCTTCACTGGGGTAATCACATAAATGGGATTGTAAATAAAGGGTACCGATCTCTGCACATGGTTATGAGGGTGTTTAGGGGTTGTAGTAAGGATGTAAAGGAGAGTGCATATAAGTCTCTGGTAAGACCCCAACTAGAGTATGGTTCCAGTGTATGGGACCCTCACCAGGATTACCTGATTCAAGAACTGGAAAAAATCCAAAGAAAAGCAGCTCGATTTGTTTTGGGTGATTTCCGACAAAAGAGTAGCGTTACAAAAATGTTGCAATGTTTGGGTTGGGAAGAATTGAGAGAAAGAAGAAGAGCAGCTCGACTAAGTGGTATGTGATTGAAATAATAACATTAAGTTATTTATTAGACCACCTAATCAATACAAAATTACATGTAAGTGGTATGTTCCGAGCTGTCAGTGGAGAGATGGCGTGGAATGACATTAGTAGACGAATAGGTTTGAATGGCGTTTATAAAAGTAGGAAAGATCACAATATGAAGATAAAGTTGGAATTCAAGAGGACAAACTGGGGCAAATATTCATTTATAGGAAGGGGAGTTAGGGATTGGAATAACTTACCAAGGGAGATGTTCAATAAACTTCCAATTTCTTTGAAATCATTTCGGAAAAGGCTAGGAAAGCAACAGATAGGGAATCTGCCACCTGGGCGACTGCCCTAAATGCAGATCAGTATTGATTGATGATTGATACAATCTTTGAAAACTTTAAACACTTCGCAGGCTTGTGTTATGCTTACAATGTCATCTGCAGAAGCGGTTGTATTGACAATGGATGGGTGAACTTCAGTTAAAAATGAGAGCTACTTGTTTGTGACAGCACACTATATAAAAGGTGGTGGTGGTGGTGATTATTGTTTTAAGAGGAAGTACAACTAGGCTACCATCCTCTATTAAAACTAATCAGAGAGAAAAAACTGAAGGGATCCGACACTTTGAAAAATGAAGGTATCGGCCAAAGGAAGACAAAGGCCACGAAGGGCGTGAAAATGAAGGACACCCTAGGCCTCGAGTGCTCTAATAACGTCGGGGTCAGAAAAGAACACGAGTTGACCACGGGAGGTCGGATAGGGTGGATGAAAGTGAGGAGCCTGGCACAAGTAAGTGGAAGCAATGCCAGAACTCAGCTAAGGGCCTCGTAGTCACCAATCCACGCTACAGAGACCCTGGGGCCCCTTCTAGTCGCCTCTTACGACAGGCAGGGGGATACCGTGGGTGTTATTATACCGCCCCCGCCCACAGGAAGATAACTATATGAAAGATTCATCAGGGTAGATCAATAGATATTTATGGCAGTGGTAGTCATATTCATTCTATTTCGGATTGTATTTTAAGAGGAAAAAAATATTATGATATGATGAATAACGTTGGTAACCCTGGTGTTTTCTGCCAGAGTACAGCTATGATGAATAACGTTGGTAACCCTGGTGTTTTCTGCCAGAGTACAGCTAAAACAGGTATCACGTGGCAGATAAAGACACTGTTGAGTGCATCATGCGAATAAGGTGACCCTAGATTAAATATATTTCCTTCGTTATATCTTTATCTTTATCTTTTCCCTGTCCCTATCAACCATCATCTAGATGCTGTTTGACCCATAATTACATAGCTCCGTCATCTGTTGGTAATATTATTAAGTATTATAAAGCTTTATTGAGTGAGTGAGATACTGTGAACGAAGTCGCTGCTTAACGACATACTCAGCAGCTTCATCAGGCGTGATTACTTCATGAACTACTTCATGAACGAACGGTTCACAGTAAAGAGTGTGAATGAGTGAAGTAGTTCATAGAAATGAACTGGTTCGACCCATCGCTACTTGAAATGCACTCGTGTAAACGGGTTGCTTCCTAGTTCACCATTCAGCCGCTATGATCGCCGTCTTGCCCCCTTGTATTCACATGGCTGTATATGTCAATAAGTAAAGTATATCCTAAATAAAAAGAACTGAATGTTTTTGCGAGTATTGTCAGTACTTTATTTATAGAGCAGTGATGCATGGGTTTCAAAAGTTTCAAAACTTTCCTTCTGAGGGGCTTCATATCAAGTTTCAAAACTTTCTCTCTTCTACTCGAGTGGCTCGAAGCAATGTTGTGTAACAGAAGTCTCAGAAATTTTCATAATAGAAATAGAGGTGGTTTGTCGCCTTTACACTTTCCACACTTAATTTCACTGTTGAACATGTCTTTCGAAAAAATAAACGTACACCTTTTAGTAACTCTCTTCGGGACAAGTACTGCGTAGCGGAAGTGACAAATTCCGTCGTTCACTGCAGAAGTGCCACAGACGATGATTTTCGGTATCTGAGGGCTCCTCGATCTTGAAAACGAATAAGACACAATGTTGGACTTTGAGTAGCTGGAGTCTGTTTTTTCTTTTGCCACACGAACCATAATGTCATTGTATTCCGCTTGGCGTCTTAGGTAGCTGAAGAAGAGCTCGATGTCATAGCTCGTTAGGTTCCTCGTCAACGCATTATGCAAAAGTATACTTATGAGGTATTTTACGCAGGCCACAGTGGCCTGGGTAGTCAAGATCTATGCCTGATACATTTCTCTCATGATTCTTTTTTACTTTCTCTGAATGCATTTTAAGTTTCTTAATATATGACAGGAAATCATTAATTAACTTACTGAGGAGTTCATCTTCAGTACTAAAAGATGCTTTTTTCTGCTAGTGGCTTTACATCGCACCAACACAGATAGGTATTATGGTGACGATGGGATAGGAAAGGCCTAGGAGTTGGAAGGAAGTGGCCGTGGCCTTAATTAAGGTACAGCCCCAGCATTTGCCTGGTGTCAAAATGGGAAACCACGGAAAACCATCTTCAGTGCTGCCGACAGTGGGATTCGAACCCACTATCTCCCGGATGCAAGCTCACAGCCGCGCGCCCCTAACCGTACGACCAACTCGCCCGGTTAAAAGATGCTCGTTTGTTCTCGTTCCTGAATATGTCCCATGTGAGTTGTTGCAGACGTTATGCGCATTGAACAATTTAATAAAATGCTCCATAAAACAAATGGCTTATTTTAAACTGTATTTTATGCTCTCGGGACAAAACCACCTCTATACTTTTCAAACCAGAGATTGTTTCAGGGGAAAATACAATATTTTTAGCTCTTGCTACATTCATTTTCGTGAAATTTGTTGGGCAAATTATTTTCCTCGTTGGTTTCCTAATTTAAGATTTCTGAGTTTGAAGATGCCTCTCACATGATTGCCGGTCACGGTAGCATAGTTTAAAAAAAGTCCAGTGACAAATTTTGGGATCGCCCGATTCTTATGATGTAACTCGGATTAAAACTTAGGAACAGAGGCCTACTTCGATCAGCTTGAATTCGTATCTCATGCGTAATACTTCCTCTGTATAATGTTTTGAACATTGAACATTCACTGGAAATTGTGAAACGAAATTCCACTACCGTTCATTTCTCGTGAATAAACCATGACTGGAATTGTGAATGCTTAACATCAGACAAATACATAATACATTCACAACCAACTCAGTTAATGAACACGTTTAAAGGAGCGAGCCTGGTAGACAGGGGGCAAGAAAGCGATCCTAGTGGCCCGGCATTGAACTTCAGTGTAACCACTTGCATAGCGTTTACGGGCTCTATCCAGGCCTTGTATTATAATGTAGGCAACGACTTAGATTTGTGCGCTGTCTTACACCTGGAAGTAAGACTTGTCAGCCACATGATCTTGGAACCATGGGTAAATGACAGCACAGCAGTGTTTTGGCAGCATAACCTCCAAATTAGCTGCTCTATATCCCCTTGTGGGTGGGGGCGGTAGAATAACACCCACGGTATCCCCTGCCTGTCGTAAGAGGCGAATAAAAGGGGCCTCAGGGGCTCTGAACTGTGGAGCGTGGGTTGGCAACCACGGGGCCCTCAGCTGTGTTCTGGCATTGCTTCCACTTACTTGTGCCAGGCTCCTCACTTTCATCTATCCTATCCGACCTCTCTTGGTCAACTCTTGTTCTTTTCCGACCCCGACGCTATTAGGTTTGCGAGGGCTAGGGAGTCTTTCATTTTCACGCCCTTTGCGGCCCTTGTCTTCCTTTGGCCGATATCTTCATTTTTCGAAGTGTCGAGTCCCTTCCATTTTTCCGTCTGATTAGTGTTAATTAGAGGATGGTTGCCTAGTTGTACTTCCTCTTTACACAATAATCACCACCACCACCAGCTGCTCTATAGTGGTGTTCATGCCTCTAGTATTTCTGAACATTGAACGGCATTTACCAGTAAAGTAAATGGTGTTTGCTGCTGCATATCAGTTTAAGGCCTTGGAGCACAAGCCTAGGCAACTAGACTTGCTCGATGGGGCATATGTTCAGGGCATGTTTTCAACAATATGTGCACAGATTTCTATTGTTGTGATGAGGTTGCAATTTTTAGATTAGTTCTGTCGATGTTCAGTATAATACAGGGTGGTCAAAAACATGTGGACCAGTGACTTTAGATGTTAGGGCCCTTTAAACAACAAGCATCAAAACAACGTGAGCTGGGTATATGAGCATTAGTGGGTTGGTCATACTGATAAATAATTGGAAATAATTAGATATTTTGCCGTTGTCATTTTAACAGCTGCATGTGGCTTAAGACCAGCTTGAGAGCCATGCTGGGACATAGCTATCAAACATAAACAGCCATTGTCACCATAGTAATACTTGCTATGGTGCCATGGAGGTCCATGTTCAAATCCGGCCTCAGGCAAAAGTTGATGCTCTTGAACCGGCCTTAAGAAGCCACGTGCAGATTTGGCACCACCACCTCGCAATGGCCATTTGAATTTGACCATGAAGCGATCTGAATGGCTAAATTCAGTCGTCATAAAATTACAAATATCGAATTATTCTTTTCAAATTATTTATCAGTACCCTGTGTAAGGAGTTTTCTAAACAGTAATGAACATCACCAGTTGGTGTCATGTAAAAGACTTAGTGTAATGTTCAGACACAGCGAGAAACTAACTGTCAAACAATATCATGCTATTTTTTGTAGGTGGTGTCGCCGTGGTGAAGGTAGACGAAGCAAGCAGTGTGCTTGGAGTGTTAGGACGAGGAAGAACACTTTCTTCAGAGAATCACAACTTTGTCCCGGATTGGTTACTTAGCTGTTCTCTGTTGCATTCTACTCAAACTTCTAATCCCTATTGTTGTGCACGAATTAAGTTTACCAGTGGATTGGAGTATCTTCTGTCGTGAGTTAAGCGTGGTGTGGGTAGACACTAATAAGAAGAAAATAGGAATGGCAGACATACTTGTGGAAATCGATGAGAGTAAGTTTGGTAAATCTAGTACCATAGAGGCAGACACACTACAGTTCTGTTAACACAACGTGCGTGCTCTGACAGCTCGCAGCGTGGTAGTTCCAGATGGCAGTTAGTGTGGTAACCTGTACATGCCTCCCGTTGAAGTCAGTCTGAGGTAATCCCGTCCTCTCCCTTTCCCTAAACTCCTTGTTCTATGTTGCCAATTCATGGACCTTGGCTAACTGGCTGCTTTTGAGTGATAACATAGTTACATGTTTTTGAAATCAGCTATTTTTGTGTTAATAAGTAGCAAGCCTCGCTCAGGCGGCAGTACACCAGCGTCTTATCGCTGGGTTCCATGTTTCGGATCCCGGGCACTCCAAGTGAGATTTGTACTGCACAAAGTGGAGGCAAGGCATGTTTTTTTCTGGGTACTCCGGTTTTTCCTGTCATCTTTCATTGCAACAACACTCTCCAATATCATTTAATTTCTTCTGTCACTCATTAATCATTGCCGCAGAGGAGTGCAACAGGCTTCGGCACAATTCCTGTTCTCGGCCCTAGATGGGGGCTTCATTAATTTATTCCTTGTTATTTATCCTTGTTATTTATTGAACTGCAATATATTGCAAACCGTTCAAAGGCCTGCTAAACAATCAGGGCAACCAAGAATTCAATTCACCTTGATAAAAGGCAGGCGTAAAGGGGGGCGAATGGCTTCATTATTTGTGATCAAGCCCACTATATAGTGTGTGCCTTTCGGAAATATTTTGAGGCTGAAAGGGAAAATAGAGGCCTACTGATAGATGTTAGTAATGTTGTAGAATGAACAGCAGCAGCTTTAGAGATAGTCAAGCTACAGTAATTAGAAATGGGGGTGAGGGGAGTATAGGAGACAGGAGGAGGAGGAGGAGGAGGAGGAGGAGGAGGAGGAGGAGGAAGAGGAGGAGGAGGAGGAGAAGAAGAAGTAGAAGAAGAAGAAGAAGAAGAGGGAGAAGAAGAAGAAGAAGAAGAAGAAGAAGAAGAAGAAGAAGAAGAAGAAGAAGAAGAAGAAGAAGAATGTACTTGGACCATCACATGGGGGGTTCCAACACCAGGGAAAATTTGGCACTATGCTTAGTATTTCATTAAAAAGAAGCCCCATGGCTTATGATCACAAGATTAAAAGCCATGCAAAACAACAAGCTGAGGACAGGATTTTACTGATCACAACTGTCGTCTTAAATTGAGGTTACACCTATAGCAGGGTCTGAATGATTTCACATTTTTATACAAAGAAAAGCATGCTTTTGGATACTTCTTCCATCCTCAGCCAGATTTGAACCCAGAATATTGAGCAGGCCACTCTATTATTGGTGACTAGCAAGATACCCGTGCTTCGCTACGGTATTATACTGAAATTTATAATTGAATGCTTATTGTTTTATATATAATCCGCCGAAATTCGCGATCTGACTGGTTATCTGACAGAATCTGCCAAAATTCGCGATCTTCCTCGTTTTCTAATAGATTACGGCAAGTTTCCTCCCATTTTTCTAGCTTTCTTTCCAGCAATCGATTTCGTACTTCCCGGGCTAGGTCCAGGTATTCGACCCGGTCAGTTAGGTCCCTAAATCTTTGCCATCTTTTCCTATAAGAATTTTTAATATGGATCAAATCCATGAGGAGATTCGGCGTGGTGTCCTCTTGGGTGCCTTGGCGGTACTGAACCCGCGGCTGGACTGGATTCTTAGTCATTACCCGTCCAGGACCCGTTTCCAGCGTGGTCTGCACATTTGACGACGGTCCAGAACATTATTATTATTATTATTATTATTATTATTATTATTATTATTATTATTATTATAGATGTTCTGGACCCCATAGCAAGATGCAAGACCGCTACTTGGCGGCATATTACATCTGCTGCCACTGTCATTGTTAACAATGTGACAGGCACCATTGCCGCGCGTAGCCAAGTGTGCGGGATTTCTGGTAATACGAATGACATACTCCGTGCATTGTTGACCTTATTATAGGGGTGAACAATTGGACGGTCAATCTCATTCCTATCATTTATTTCAAAGGTGTTTAAATTTTTATTTATATGATAGGAGAATCTACTGTAATCTAAGAACGTTCTCCGAAGAAAAAGATGGCTCTTGAAAACGAACCCAGGAAGGATAAAAAATGATCGGTTTATGATCAGAATAAGTACATCGGAAATCTACAGCCTGTTTCCAGTCATTCGACAGGGTCAGGAATGGAATGAATAAAGCCCCCATCTGGCGGCGGCAATATGAATTGTGCCGGCTGCCGAAGCCTGTCGCACTCCTCTGGGGCAATGGATAATGAATGACAAATGAAATGAAATGATATTGGACAGTGTTGCTGGAATGAATGATGACAGGGAAAACCGGAGTGTCCGGAGAAAACACTGTCCCGCCTCCGATTTGTCCAGCACGAATGTCTCATGGAGTGACCGGGATTTGAACCACATAACACAGCTGTGGGAGGCATGCGCGCAGCCACCTGAGCAACGGAGGCTCCTTTTAAGTACATTATGAACAGTAAAATTAACTATTCTCACTTCCTTTTACACCCCACCGCCGTTAATTTTATTTACCCCCCACCCACAAAAAATAATAGAAAGGCATGTTTCTTTATGTTTAAGGGAGATTCCAAACACCAATGTTCACGTCTATTACCTTCAGTTTTGAGATATAAGTATCCCCATAAAAATAATTCACTTTTTTCACTTCCTTTCACACTCCTCCCCCCCGCCCCAATTTTATTTTCCGGCAAAAACCTTGTTTCTTTAATAGTAAAGGATCTTCTAAATACCAATTATCACGACTCTAACTTCCTCAGTTTTTGATTTGTGTGACCTCATGAAAGGAATTCAACTCCTTTTCAATCCCGCCCCCCAAGATGATCCCCCCCAAAAAAAACATTTTTTCTTTGTTTCTAAAGGAGATCCAAATACCAATTTTCACGTCTGTAACAACTTTAGTTTTTATTAGACGTAAGTATCCTCATACAATTAAGTCAATTAATTTTTCAATTCTTTCACCTCCCCCCGCCCCCTTCATTGGATTTTTCGAGAATACGTGTTTCTTTACTTTTAAAGCAGAATCCCAATATCAAATTTCACGTCTGTAACATCTTCATTTTTGAGATATCAGTAGCTTAATTAAAATAATTCAACACCATTTTCAGTCACTTTACACCCTTCTGCCCCCCCCCCCTCCCCCCATCCAGCCAAGTGGTATTTCGGAAAACTAAACATACACGTATCTTGAATTTTAATAGAGTTAGAAGGTACCAATTTTCACTTCTGTAACATGTTAAGTTTTTGAGATATACTGTAGAAATCCTCATTTTAAAATTTCACCCCGTTTTTAGTTTCCCTTAAATGGAGTTTCCAAAAAAATTCACCTATGTTTCTTTACATTTACAGGAGATTCCAAATACCACTTTTTACGTCTAACATTTTACGTTTCTCAGGTGTTCTGTGGATACATCTTTCAAAAGTTTCACCCCAATGTGTCACTCCTGTTTAACGACCAGTAATTGAATTTTCCAAAAACAAAAAAATACATGTTACTTTATTTTTAAAGGAGATCCCATGTACAAATGTTCAGTTCTGTAATATCTTCAGTTTCAGAGATATATGTATCCTCATTAATGGCATTCAACCCATTATTCACCCTTTTACACCCCTCCTATTGGGATTATCCGAAAACAAAAAAAATGCATGTTCCTTTATTTTTAAAGGAGGTTTTAAATACCAATTTTTACATCTGTAAATGTTTCAAGTTTTAAGATGTAGATACTCATTTTAAAAATTCACCCCCCTTTTCCCCCTCCCATTAATTGGATTTTCCAAAAACAAAAAAATACGTGTTTCTTTATTTTTAAAAGAGATCAAAAGTACCAATTTTCAGGTCTGTAATTTCTACAGTTTCTGAGATATAAGTACCGGTATCCTGATTAAAGGCATTCAACCCCTTTTTCATCCTTTTTCACCCATCCTATTGAGATTTTCTGAAAACAAAAAAATACGTGTTTCTTTATTTTTAATGATGATTCTAAATACCAAATTTTACATCTGTAAACTTTCAAAGTTTGGAGATATAGATACAATCATTTTAAAAATTCACCCCCTCTTTACCCCCCGATTAATTGGATTTTCCAAAAACAAAAAAAATACGTGTTTCTTAATTTTTAAAAGAGATCCCAAACACCAATTTTGAGGTCTGTAACATCTTCATTTTCTGAGATATAAGTATCCTCATTAAATGCTTTCAACCCTTTTTCAACCCTTCCCCCCTTTCTATTGGGATTTTCCGAAAACAAAAAAATACGTGTTTCTTAATTTTTAATGAAGATTCTAAATACCAATTTTTACATCTGTAAACTTTCAAAGTTTTGAGATATAGATACACACATTTTAAAAATTCACCCCCCTTTTCTCCCTCCCATTAATTGGATTTTCCAAAAATAAAAAAGCACGTGTGCCTTTATTTAAAAAAAAATCAAAAGTACCAATTTTCAGGTCTGTAATATCTTCAGTTTCTGAGATATAAGTACCGGTATCCTGATTAAAGGCATTCAACCCCTTTTTTACCCTTTTTCACCCGTCCTATTGGGATTTTCTGAAAACAAAAAAAATACGTGTTTCCTTATTTTCAAAGAAGATTTTAAATACCAATTTTTAAATTTGTAAACTTGTAAAGTTTTGAGATATAGGTGCACTCATTTTAAAATTTCACCCCCACTTTTCACACCCTTAGCGACGGAATATCCAAAAATCCTCTCTTAGCGAGCACCTACATCTTAATATGAATGTATCCCCAAAATTTCATTTCATTATGTCCAGTAGTTTTGGCTCGGCGATGATGAATCAGTCAGTCAGTCAGGACAAGCTATTTTATATATATAGATGATGGTATTAGATAGGAGTAGGTTATTTGCTGGCACCGGGTTTTATCCTCTTCCTTCCTACTATCGTACATCATGCCATTAATTTCATCTTATTAAATCTCGATTCATGTAATATCATGTATTAAAGTCTCTCGTTATAAGGAACTCTCGGAATTTCCTTCTACATAGACAGTAATTGGATATTTATTACCATACTTATTTTACCAATTACAGCGGCTTACTCAGGACTGGATACTTGTGAGGCCTTTCAGTTCAGAGGGTCCTGGGTTCGATTCCCGGCCGGGTCGGGAATTTGAATTTTGTTTGATTAATTCTTCTGGCTTGGGGACTGGGTGTTTATGTTTGTTCCAACACTTTTCCTCTTCATATTCAGACAATACACTACACTACCACCCACCACAGAAACACGCAATAGTGATTGCATCCCTCCATATAGGGTTGGCGTCGGGAAGGGCATCCGGCCGTAAAACAGGGCCAAATCCACATGTGCAACACAGTTTGCACCCTCGACCCCATAGGTGTGGGAAAAGCTGTAGAAGAAGAAGACTCAGGGCTGGTCGAATAAACCGGCAATATTAAAATAAAGGGCTAATCCTCCAATTTATAATTCACTATACTGTACAGTAAAACTTGCTCAAAGCAGAAACTTGTCCAATGTGTACAAAAGTGATGGTCCCGGCGCACTGGATGTGGCTTTGCTTGTTATTTATGTTGTATAAAGCGGAATCTGTTGAATGTGGAAACTGAAAGAAATTAGGAGAATAATTGCTTTATAATGCGGAAATAATGCTTTAGCTGTGAAATTTATTTAGGCATACCCGGTACTGCAGGTACATAAATATTTCGCCAGGGGAAGAGTCAGGTGTTTACAGACCGTAACGCTGCTCTAATGATGTTTCAGGTTTCCCAAATTCCTGGTAGAATGGGATTTAAATCTCCACTAATTGCCTGACTCTTGCCATGTTTTATCTTGATGAACAACTTGAACCCAATTCTAAGGTGAACAGTTCACTTACTTTGCGTCCTGTCAGTAAATTTGTGTCAGTTTTGAGGACAGCATGGCGGCTAAGAATTATGTCACTGACACTGAGCGATAAAGTGAAATTTATTGAAGCGAGTGAAAAGGAAAAGTTGTCTGTGCGTGAAATTATGTCATGTTTCAGAAGTGGAAAAACTCAAGTTTATGAGACTTTAAAACATAAGGACGACATTACTAAGCAATGGATGGAGGGGAATGAACAAATGAAGAGGAAATCTAAGGTAACAGGCAATGAAGAAATCAATGATTTAGTGTGGGAATGGTTCGTCAGTGCCCGTTCGAGAAACCTTCTGGTGAACAGCTACAGAATGAGGCTCTTGTCATTCCTAAATCACTTGGCAACGTCACCTTTAAAGCATCAACTGGGTGGCTGGAGAGTTTCAAAACAAGACACAATATCGTATGGAATGAAGTCTGTGGCGAGTCCAAAGACGTGGATGGAAATGTAGTAGCAGAGTGGAAATCGAAGCTGCAAAATTTAATTTCTGGCTTTGAACCTAAAGACATTTTCAACACCGATGAAACAGGATTGTTTTTTCAAGCCTTGCCTTCAAAGTCACCTGCGCTTCATGGGGAAAAGTGTGGTGGGGGTAAAATGACGAAAGAAAGACTTACAGTACTGTGTTGCAGTAATGTGGAGGAGGAACTGTAAAAGTCCCTGGTAATCAGGAAATCAGCAAAACCAAAGGGTTTTTAAAAACTTGGACTTGTGCAAGCTTCTGGTGACTTGGAGCAGCAATGGGAAAGCCTGGATGACCTGTGCTCTAATGGGAGAATGGCTGAACGAATTAAACTGTAGAATGAAGAAGGAAAATCACAAAGTTATTCTTTTTCTCGACAATGCCACTTGTCACCCACAATGTCAAGCTAGCCTGGTTTACCTAACACAACCAGCGTTGTTCAACCTATGGACCAAGGAGTGGTTTACACCTTAAATCTCAGTACAGGCATTTATTTGATGCAGTCACTGATCAAGAATGTTGACACAGCTGACAACACCTACACCTGTGCATGCTCAGTTTCCATACTGGATCAGTTTAGCTATGAAGCGGGATTTGCAGAAAATGATGACGTCGGCACACATGAGGAAGTGACTGAAAATGCTGCATTTATATCTACGCTGAGCCAACAACAGAATTTTGCACGTAATGTAGACGAATACATTCGCAGCAACGACCAGCTTGCTACTCGCTACAGTTTCCAGTCTGCTGTACAGCTTCTGAAGATCCGCCGTACAGAGAATGAAGAAGATAATAATCCGAGGGACAAAGACCAGGAAGAGGAGGAGGATGTCAGGAAAAAATACACACTTGTGAGCAAGTGTGTCAGGGACATTATGAAATTTCCTGTCAAGTCGAATTCACCGCGATTTCTTGAGCTACTGTACAGCGCTAAAGACTGCATTGAGAAAGACATGGCATCAAGGAAGGTAAAACAGGTTTCTTTGTTACACATGTGGAAGAAGGAATAATTTGACAAATACAGTATTGTGTGTAATGCTGTAGTTTGTCTATTAAACGTGTGGAATAAGGCAGAAATTGTCCAGTTTTCATTGAGTACGGTACATACTGAACTGGTGAGTGTGTTATAGTGCAGGCCTATGCGAGAGTAATGAAGACCTACTGTACATCAAGATATTGTGTTACTGAGATTTGCATCACCAAAACTAGACTAATGAATCAGGGGTAAGTAATTTGTGAATCTTATTGTATAATTTTGTTCAAACTGGAAACTTGTCTAATTCGGAATAGAAACTCAAACCCTTGCGATTCCGCTTTGAGCAAGTTTTACTGTATTTAAGATATTTCAAAACATATTAAGCTTATAAAGTTTAATTACAGTACTCTATGGTAGGCCTATTACAAGTTATTTAAATGAGAATAATAATAAACATACCAATGTGATTGTCTGCCCTGATATGAAATATGAGATCCAGTTCATGGTCCAACAGGTGTATTTTCACTTCACAATTGTCATTTATTCACTGAAATAACCCACAGATTCTGTCATTAAACTGATTGAAACTATAATTCCACTGTTGGCAGCACTGAGGATGTTCTTCCATGGTTTCCTATTTTCACACCAAGCAAATGCTGGGGCTGTACCTTAAGGCCATGGTAGCTTCCTTCCAACTCCTAGCCCTTTCCTATCCCAATGTCGCCACAAGACCTATCTGTGTCGGAGCAACGTACAGTTAATTTAAAAAAATAATTTTAAATTTTTTAAAAATTTCCTAGTGACTTTTTCAAGGTGAATTCAATCCCTCATAAATATGTCTATAGCAAATGACTTGTCTTAGCTGTTGAGCATATTCCATGCTTGCGATTGTGAGAAACTGGAAGCAACTTTAAGAGCGTGTTCACTTTACTGTAGTTACATAAATGAGTTCAGTACAAAGTTACGCTGGGATAATGACAACTTCCACTGACATCTCTGTCACTTAATAGCCGATAGATATTAAGCGAGCAACCTTTTTATTCACTCTTGCAGAATCAATGTTATTTTTTACAAATATCGCTCCATAAAAGGCACTGTTGATAAATAGGTTTGTAGCAATGTAAACTGTAAATCGACTGCTTCATGATCTGCGATTCTGCGCCTCTTCCTCATGCCTGTTTCAAATTGAAAAAAAAAAAAAGTTTTTTTGCTACTGTTCAATTGTACCCGTCAGAAAACAGTGAGCAGACTTTGAGACACATGTATGTTGGGTACTCAGTTGATCCTCCACAGCTCTGCCAACAGCTGTCATAAAGAGCCTAGGCGCCACTGAAGAGGCGTATTAAGGAAATGAGGAGTGAGGTAGTTTCCCTTTGCTTTCCTCACCGAGCAAGAAGTTGCTATTGCATATCAGTCTGCCAAGCCCACTGAAATGCATATACCAACCGACCCTATGAGCGATATTTTCAGACCATTCATAACAGGGACTGGCTGCATAAGGAATGGTATTACTAGCATCGCTCATACCTCGGTCACTTTCATATTGTCAAAACCATGGATGAGACTGAGACATGTCAATGAAAGTAACAAACTTATTTTAGCCCATACCAGAAGACATAGTGCACTGTAAACACTACGTCTCGCCAGCAAGGGCGCATACATGAACAAAACTGGAAGCTGTAACCAGATCCTATTTTTTCATTGGACCAGTCACTGACTCAGACAACATCCTATGGCCTCGAGTCCTGTGTGGAGGCCTTTTAACTTGACGTCCTCTTGGCTGCCAGTCAAGCAATAACGGACCGGATGGCAGAGAGAGTGTGTTGCTTGATAATTGTCGCATATCTTCTTGTACCCCATCTTAAATATAGGTATTGTTACTCCAGTCATTTGGTACAAATTTTTCTTTCCGAATACATCTACGTAGCCTATACAGAAATTGTAAACCAATGGGTCCTGCTGCTTTTCCTACTATCATTCGTTTGACGGCAGTTTCCACCTCTTCTGTTATGATTTCACTTGTCGGCAGCCCTGAAAATGGTTTTCTATGGTTTCCCATTTTTACACCAGGCAAATGCTATACCTTCAGGTCACGACCACTTCCTTCCCAATCCTATCCCTTTCCCATCCTTATGTTGCTCAAAACCTTCAATTGTTAGCAGGTCGTTAAAACACTAGTGAAAAAAAACCCACACCTAACTTGTGGATTCTGTCTTGTCACACTCCACCTCTACCATCTCGCCTACGCCCCTTCTTTCATTCAGCAGTTCATCGAAGTAATCCTTCCATCTTTTCCTTATCTCCTCTGGTTTTGTTTTTCTTGCACCTTTTTTTTCCCTTTCACCTGCTTTGTGTAGATTCCTTCTTACAAGTCATTACAGCATCCTTTTACCGGTATACTCATCCTCTTCCAAACATACATGGAGTACAAACTTTTGAAAATTACCAAATGTTTTCAAACTTTACCGTGTTTTTATCATTACCGTCAACTTTACATTCATTCAACATTTACGTGGCAGAAAGCTCTGCAGACTGTGTTGGCATGTAGGTGGTTGACTTTGTACCTGTTGGCATTATGTGTTATGTTTCACTGTTATAAGGTAAATAAATGAAACAAAATCTTCTCGTGACATTGCAAACATTTTTAAATGAGCTGAGTGTTTTAACTTTTTTAAATACAGATGAGTGACGATCCCACAAAAATGAAGGAGGAGGATGAAGAGGAGAATGAAGAAATGGAGGATGAGCAGGAAGAAGAAGATGAAGATGAAGGTGGTGGGCAGCAGCAGGCTGACTTTAGGTGTCAGTTGTTCGTGAGGTTCCCGTGCTTACTTCCTCCCAAAGAAGAGATCAAAGCTCTGCATCCCGACATTATCAAGGTGTTTCAAAAGAAGCAGAGGAAACCAAAGTAAGGCTCAGCTCTCATTATTTCGAGGGGTCAGAACCAGAGATGTTTCTCCAAAATTGTTATTTTTCTGTTTATAAACGTATCTGCTAATTGACTAGGTTGTGTACCTCTAAGTGAACTATTAAGCAATTTTTCCATGTCTCACCTTTTCGAAGAAAGTTATTTATGCAATTCGTGTATAAAGTGGATTTTTTTTTTAGCAAGAGGGTGAAGAATTTAGCATTAGGCATCAGCCAAGTGCTTAAACTAGATGAGTGCAAAAGTTCAAGCCTCACTAGTTGCATACAGTAGGTACATACTTTTATATATTACCGTAACAAAAATATTAAATCTATGGAAATAAATATATAAAAAATATATACAGTATCTAACAGACCGCCAGCAAAAATTAGTTCCTGAACTCCTGGTCCTACATTATTTATGGTACGAATTGATCTGCAAATATTTTTGGCTTTGTGTTGATAAACAACTTATGAAAAAGAACCATTGAAATGTCAAATGAAGTTTCTGAGTTATAGTTTTTTTGAAACATTTTGAGAACCTCTAAAAATACCCTACTTTAGGGTATAAAGGCCACCCTGTTCAAAGACTACAGCAGGCATTATGGTTACTTAATTTTTTTTCTAAATCCCTATCCATTTATTATTATTAGAAAAGCGCACGAATGTGCATTACATAGGTTATTGACCAAAATCCCTATCCAATAAGAGTGTATATTTCCGTAAAAGCCAAAAGATGAAAGTATCACATGGTCATTTTAACGATACTCCCCAGTTTGGATGGTGACTTCAGCTTCAAAGGTAAAATGGCATTTGGCAATAATTCTCAATCTGTAACATGTTTTGACCCCTGCAATCTGTTGAGCGCGAGACGTTCAAGTTCAGTGACGGTAGCTCATTTCTAAATACGGTGTTAGGTTTTATTAAATAAATGCAAAAAAAAAAAATAAAAAATAAAAAATAAAAAAAAAAAAAAAAAAAAAACCATTCTCAGAGGAAAAACCTGCCTCTATGATACTTTTCATCTTTCGGCTTTTATGCCTGCTGTGATTTAGCGAACAGGATGGTCTTTTCACCCAAAAGTGGGGTATTTTTATACGTTCTCGAAATGTTTGAAAAATTATAACGCTTAAACTTCATTCGATATTTCAACGGTTGTTTTTCATAAATTATGTATTAACACAAATAAGCCACGAAATATTTTGCAGACCAATTCATACAATAAATGTAGGACCAGGAGTTCATTAACTGGTTTTTGCTGGTGGTCTTAAACTTTTGTCAGATACTGTAATGTTATGTGCAACACATTATAATTGTTGGTATTTCTTTGTCATGGTAAGAATGTAGCGTACTCTTTGATATGTTTCATAATTCTGTGGCTTTTGGAGCGCATGGAGAACATTTTGAACTTTTCTGCTAGGCAGAAGTTACAGTAGCTCAGTTTAATAAATCAAGAGTTGTTAGCTATGACAGCAATGACATTTACAGTAAGATACAAAAGTTGAAAACTAGAAAATTAGCTGGAATTGATAAGGTTGAGGGGAATATACTAAAGACCATGGGTTGGGATATAGTACCATATCTGAAGTAATTATTTGATTATTGTTTGCATGAACGAGCTATACCAAATGAATGGACAGTTGCTATAGTAGCCCCTGTGTATAAAGGAAAGGGTGATAGACATAAAGCTGGCCAGTAAGTTTGACATGCATTGCATGTATGCTTTGGAAAAGCATTCTTTCTGATTATATTAGACATGTTTGCGAAATTAATAACTGGTTTTATAGAAGGCAGTTTGGGTTTAGGAAAGGTTATTCCACTGAAGCTCAGTTTGCAGGATTTCAGCAAGATATAGCAGATATCCTGGATTCAGGAGGTCAATTGTATTGTATCGTGATTGACCTGTCTAAGGCATTTGATAGGGTAGATCATGGGAGACTACTGCCAAAAATGAGTGCAGTTGGACTTGACAAAAAAGTGACTGAGTGGGTTGCTATATTTCTAGAAAATAGATCTCAGAGAATTAGAGTAGGCGAAGCTTTATCTGACCCTGTGATAATTCCTCAAGGCAGTATTATTGGACCTTTATGTTTTCTTATATATATAAATGATATGAGTAAAGGAGTGGAATCAGAGGTAATGCTTTTTGCGGATGATGTTATTCTGTATATAGTAATAACTGCAACTGCAACTGCAAAATGACCTCGATAATGTTGTGAGATGGATGGATGCTGTTGATAAACGGGGTTAAAAGTCAGGTTGTGAGTTTCACAAATAGGAAAAGTCCTCTCAGTTTTAATTACTGTGTTGATGGGGTGAAAGTTCCCTTTTGGGGATCATTGTAAATACCTAGGTATTAATATAAGGAAAGATCTTCATTGGGGTAATCACATAAATATGATTGTAAATAAAGGGTACAGATCTCTGCACATGGTTATGAGAGTATTTAGGGGTTGTAGTAAGGATGTAAAGGAGAGGGCATATAAGTCTGGTAAGACCCCAACTAGAGTATGGTTCCAGTTTATGGGACCCTCACCAGGATTACTTGATTCAAGAACGGAAAAAATCCAAAGAAAAGCAGCTCGATTTGTTCTGGGCGATTTCTGACAAAAGAGTAGCGTTACAAAATTGTTACCAAGTTTGGGCTGGGAAGACTTGGGAGAAAGGAGACGAGCTGCTAGACTAAGTGGTATGTTCCGAGCTGTCAGTGGAGAGATGGAGTGGGAGAACATCAGTAAATGAATAAGTTTGAGAGGTGTCTTTAAAAGTAGGAAAGATCACAATATGAAGATAAAGTTGGAATTCAAGAGGACAAATTGGGGCAAATATTTGTTTATAGGAAGGGAAGTTTGGGATTGGAATAACTTACCAAGAGTGATGTTCAATAAATTTCCAATTTCTTTGCAATAATTTAAGAAAAGCCTAGGAAAACAACAGATACGGAATCTGCCACCTGGGTGACTGCCCTAAATGCAGATCAGTAGTGATGATTTGATTTGAAGATCGATATCTCCTGTTATTCATAATCCTGTGGGAAAATGTAACGCAGTGTTTCACGAGGTCATCAATATCATTTAAGAATGTGAAAACAGAATATTGATGTCTTTAATGGATTAGAAATTATTTTGGTGTAACAATCCAGGTGGTGAAAACCCTGTGTACTTTCTTTGTGAGAATGTATTTTACATGGTTTCCTTTCTTTCAGAGTTACTTTCTTAAATTAATGAGCTACATGTGTGGTCTTTATTGCAGGTTCTGTCATTTGTTATTCTCAACTCCAGAGAAGGCTCGGAAGGCAAAGGAGGAGCTCTCCAGCACCCCATATAAAAACATGGGCCATTTGAATGTACAGTTCAAGGATGACCCCAACCGCCGTAGTCGTAACAGTTGCACTCGTGGGGACGAGAAAAAGAAGTGGTATGTCTTCTTTCAGTGAACCATAAGTTAAGGAAAAGTCTGAATGCAACTGGACAGGATATCGTATTCTTAGGGCCTCTGTTGTACACTGTAATATAGAGGTTCTGCTATTGAGACAAAATTGTCTTCTTTACTCCGATTCATACATCACAGTAGATTTATTTTTATTTATCATATGGCAATCCACAGCACAGTCCTATTCACAAGTCTCTTCCACTCTCCTGTATTCATGAATATCTTGTTCTTAATATGCATCAATTCAAGCAGTTCTGCATTTATGCAGTCTGCAAAGTTCTGACAGGTTGTTGATCTAGATATTACTGTGTGTACATTGATTGTTGTTCTTTCAGGTTGGTCATCTATGGAATACCTCCAACAGAGCCTGATGCAAATGTTAGGGAGGAATTACAGCGATTTGGCTGCACTCATGTACACGTTTATCGCAGGGACGTCAACAATGTGTTTAAGAAAGGGTGAGTAAACTTTGGCAACCTGGATTATCATATTGGTGTTCTTGCCATGAGGGGAAAACTGATCTTTTCAAATCCTACAGTGACAATCGCTTACCACCGCTCCAATGGGATGATTGTCAGGTTTTTTTAGCCATGAACTGTGTCTGCAGCAACCAAACCCAGAATCCTTCATAGCCACATATCATCCTGATTCCCACAAATTCGGTCACTTGTTAAAACAAGCATTCATTCTTCTTTTAGCCTTACCCCATACCCATGACCATCTTCCGAAAACCCCTACAGTTCGATTCAATGATCCGCCAAACTCAAAAATACACTCATGTTCATAAAAACCAGGACACCTTGAAAGACTTGAGATAGGAAGTTCATATTCACAGGACATGTGCAATTAGTATGTTCTGAAGAAATGATTAGCATTTGAACCATGTCGGCCCTCAGGTTCAAGGTCCACATCAATATCTCTGCGCACCATCACCAACTGGTAAAATGTGCCTGCGGCTCTCTTCGTCGTAAACCAAAGGTAATGGATCAGTGTGACTTGAGCAGACATGCAGGATGCCTCACAGACGTATGCAAGGACTGTACCATCAAATGAGTGAGTTTGAAAGAGGGCACATCATTGGCATGAGAGAATGTTGATATAGATGTTGATTCCCATAGGGAATCTGAAATATTTGTCCTGAATGAGCAAATTTATAATACCAATATAAATGGTCCGTTATTGGACATTATAAATTTTCCAGCTAGCTCATTCTTGGTTGCCAGCGTTTCGCCCTCGTGTGCTAGGGTGGGCTCATCAGTTGGTACCTAGCACACCTACCAATACGCTGGCTAGTGCATACCGTGGAGGCCACTGCGTAGGCTAACTGGAGCCACCGGCAGTGCCAATGCACTAAGAGACTTTGTCTCATCACTAAAAATTGATGCCTGCTTGGCCATCAGATGATATAGATGTTGATTCCCATAGGGAATCTGAAATATTTGTCCTGAATGAGCAAATTTATAATACCAATATAAATGGTCCGTTATTGGACATTATAAATTTTCCAGCTAGCTCATTCTTGGTTGCCAGCGTTTCGCCCTCGTGTGCTAGGGTGGGCTCATCAGTTGGTACCTAGCACACCTACCAATACGCTGGCTAGTGCATACCGTGGAGGCCACTGCGTAGGCTAACTGGAGCCACCGGCAGTGCCAATGCACTAAGAGACTTTGTCTCATCACTAAAAATTGATGCCTGCTTAGCCATCAGATGATATAGATGTTGATTCCCATAGGAAATCTGAAATATTTGTCCTGAATGAGCAAATTTATAATACCAATATAAATGGTCCGTTATTGGACATTATAAATTTTCCAGCTAGCTCATTCTTGGTTGCCAGCGTTTCGCCCTCGTGTGCTAGAGTGGGCTCATCAGTTGGTACCTAGCACACCTACCAATACGCTGGCTAGTGCATACCGTGGAGGCCACTGCGTAGGCTAACTGGAGCCACCGGCAGTGCCAATGCACTAAGAGACTTTGTCTCATCACTAAAAATTGATGCCTGCTTGGCCATCAGATGATATAGATGTTAATGCACTAAGAGACTTTGTCTCATCACTAAAAATTGATGCCTGCTTGGCCATCAGATGATATAGATGATATAGATGTTGGATCAACATCTATATCATCTGATGGCCAAGCAGGCATCAATTTTTAGTGATGAGACAAAGTCTCTTAGTGCATTGGCACTGCCGGTGGCTCCAGTTAGCCTACGCAGTGGCCTCCACGGTATGCACTAGCCAGCGTATTGGTAGGTGTGCTAGGTACCAACTGATGAGCCCACCCTAGCACACGAGGGCGAAACGCTGGCAACCAAGAATGAGCTAGCTGGAAAATTTATAATGTCCAATAACGGACCATTTATATTGGTATTATGAGAGAATGTGATGCATCCTTCCGGAAAATGCTGCTCGTGTGGGACGAAGTGTGTTGGCTGTGCAATGGGTGTGTACAGAATGCTTCACAGAAGTCCATAGAACACAACGAGATAGTGTGGTCGTGCCACCCAGACCACCCCACGAGAAGATCGACACCTCATCTGAATGGAAGATAGGGAAACTTAAAAGGGTCCACCTTTTCAATACAAAAATGTTATAGTTTATTTACAACATATATTTACACTTGGAACTAGTTTCGACGCTGTTTGGCGTCATCTTCAGCCAAAATGTGGGAAATAGGCTAGCATGTAGACATTTATATTACACAATGACATTGCAGGACAGATCTGCGTCCTCGGTTCTAGCACAACAGTGTAACACATCGTACACTATCAGGAGTGACAGTCCGTTGTCGTTTATTACGGTCTGGGGTACCGGCGCATCGTCCACTTCTCCGCCTACGTTTGATTGATGTGCATAAACATGATAGACTGCAATGGTGTATGAAATGACGTCACTGGGCACAGGAATGGCAGCAGATAGTGTTTTCGGACGAATCCATGTTCTGTTTGTTTGAAAATGATGGCCGCATTTTAGTTCGCCACAGAGGGAGAGGCATTAGATTGACTGCATTCGTACAAGACATACAGCGCCAACACAAGGCCTTATGGTGTGGGGTGCTATTGGGTACAACCACAAATCACAGTTGGTGCGTGTCCAGGGCACTGTGACCAGTTTGACCTACGTGAATGACATCCTGCAACCCGTAGCCATACCCTTTCTGCTCAACACCCCAGATACCATATTTCAGCAGGACAATGTGCGACCACATGTTGCTGCACGAACACGTTCCTTCTTGTTGTCACAGGATGTCAGGCTGTTGCCCTGGCCCGCCCTATCACCGGACTTGTCACCAATCAAAAATGTGAGATATGGTGAAATGACGTGTGCAGTGCTGTGACCCAATGCCAACCACCAAAGATGAACTGTGGAACCAGGTGAATGCAACATGGATTGGCTATACCGCAGGACGCCATTCGCGTCTTATAAGCGTCAATGCCATCACGCATGGAACAAGTAATCAGTGTCCATGGAGGACCCAGTGCGTACTAGGCAGCCGAACACGTTCTGAACCTAGGTGACTGAAATGCTAATCATTTCTGCAGAACATACTAATGAATATCTCCTGTCTGTTTTATTATGAACGTGAGTGTATTTTCACTTGCTGTGAACCACACTAAGTTTCACCACCTAGCCACTTCAATGTGTCATGGCATAGCGTCCGCTAGTTGCGTGAATTGCCTTTAAGCATCAAGTCTTTTCAAATGAACACTGTAAGTTGCATGAGCCGCTTATAGCTGTAAAACCTTTCTGCCATCTATTGAGTAATGATTGTACTTCTTGCTGATCATGGAATTCAGGTGGGGGGAGGGAAATTGACTTCGGTATCTTCACCTGTCTTATCTACAGCACACTGCTCTTGCATCTACCAGGCAATGCTACAGTAGTACTGGAGGCAAAACAAATCAAAGGATTTAGCAAAATTATATTGCATTAATGTTGTTAGATTCAGAAAACAGTGCTTCTGATAGTGAGAGTTATTTTAGTGATCCGAGTGGTGGCAGTGATGCAGGTGACATTATGGACATTCAAATATACTGGATAGAGATTGAAAGAGCGCGCGAAAGGTCCGTATTTACTGCCGATGCTGGTAGAAAAAGAATTTTCAAGCATTTCCTTTTGATGAACCAGCAGAACTCATAGTGCAGGAGAGAGAAGGAGAGTGTGTATTTGACACTCTGGGTTACTTTGCCCTAGTGAAAAAAAATGTACATATTTGAGGAGGGAAAAATTACCTAAATAAGTTACTTGGCAGGTGAAAAATAAATACTCTGTTAAAGGGTTAACACAACTGTTGCATCACCAAGTCGTGTGAAGGTCCTGTCAGATTTGACCTGGCAAATTCATGCTGATCAAGTACTGCTTCTGGTTCTCTAATCAATACTTGCACTCTTTAAACTTACAGGTGCTATTCCATAATTAAATACATAAATGTGATTAAACGTTTCAATGATCCATAATGAGTAATAAATTGAAACTCATGTACAAGGTGCAGTTATATGTCACATAATGTTCTGTACAGTCTTCTAATGATTTTTAACACAAAATGTGTTACCTGTGTTTGTATTCAACCCTTGTCCTGTTTCTCTATGAGGTCTTGTATAAAGTGAGCTGAATCTTCATAGTGAGTTTGTATGACCGGTTGCCCTTCCTGACGTCAGTCTCAAGAGAGGAGTTAGGCCTTCCGCACACGGAGTTTCACGATTGTGATAAGCTGGTGACAGCTTGTAGCTCAGTCCACACTTCTCTTGTTAGAGAAGGAGGACCTGTCAACAGACCTTCGTGCGGGCAAGGAGGCAAAGCGGAGGATACACGTCACAGGCTACGTGCAGTGCAAGCCACGAGCTTGAAGCGACATATCCTCTCCGTTTGATTATCGTGTTCCGGGTCAAGCATTACGTCAGGCTCCATAGAACCTCTTTTCATCGAAGAAGTTGAGAAGAGGGACGCAGTAACTTGGAATTAGATGTGTTCAGTTCTTTTGCTGCTATGAATAGCCTACGATGTACATTCGGTTCTACGTAGGGGTGAACCCAGTATTATCTTGATTTCCTTCTCCCCCGTTGTAGTACAGTGTAAGGAAAGTAGAAAACTATGAGCCGATTGCAGAAACGGTATTTGGATGTTGTTTATGGTTAAACAATGCCTGAGTATGGGTGCTGCATTGCAAAGACGTTATTTATGACTTAGACACTCACTAAAACCAATGTTCAACCAGCCATGTTTATACACTGCCGAGAACACTGTTTCAGCTCAAATTTGAGGAGTGAATCGCAATAAAGAGGTTATATACCATGAATCTTATGACACAAGGGACAGTCCTGTAACTGTCAGCTTGACTACAATTGCTGACAACCATATGTATTATTATATTTGGGATAATGTCCCTGGAATGATAGGTCACTTCGATTACATCCATATCGCCCAATCGTCAGAGGGCTATCTTGTAAATCATCTGGCAGGGATTCAGTTTTTACATTTACTGCCAGTTAAGCACACATAATAGCGACAAAAAAGAAAAGTTTGTGTGTGTGTGTGGGGTTTTTTTGCTGGTAATTGTTGTGATAATACAGTTAAGTTTTTGGTACATTAAATTAAGGTTTTCAAATGTCCACCTATTCAAGACAATAATATTTTATTGTGAGTCAATCACATGTCATCTGTAATATGCCATTATCAGCCCTAGATGCAAATTAAACCATTCCATATACGTGCCTAAAGCATCCTAAAACACGTTATAAAACACATTACTAGCAACTACAATGATGCATGAAATGAGTTCAAATTATGGTACAATTGAAATGCTGCGGTATAAAATTTATAAAATTTTTTATAATTCCGTTGTAAAGTTATTATGTAATGTCCAGCCTGTGTATGTCCAGTTTAAGTGAAATCTATACTATTTTTATGTTGTCTATATGAGTTGGCACTTGTTCTCTTGAATTAGGTGGTTCCAAACAAGTTTAATTGGTCATACGAGGATCGTAGTATGACTTGAGATTGAGATTCCCCACTTCAGTTTGAACCTTGAGTAGCATGTTGAAGTATGTGCTGGACTGACAGAAGGAACCGGAGAGTAATTTAATGTAATCCCACTTCAATACGGAACACAATGCAATTTATAATTATTAGCAAGTTTTTCGTAGCTATGAGATAGGAAAAGGCAAGGACTGGGAAGGAAGAGCTGTGGCAATAGTAACAGCCCCAGTATTTGCCTGCTGAAGAAATGCGACTGTGCATTTCGAATGTATGATCTCTAGATTGCAAGCGACATCTACATGGCTCATACAACTGACTTGGTTACACAGTACTATAGTTTCATCTTCCCTTCGCAGAAGCTATTTAAATTACACTCACCGTAACAACACTATGATCAAAGCTATACTTCCTCATACGATGGGGTGAGATTTTATTTCCACCGAAAGCAAGTCATGCTTATGCTTAGCCATATTTGGGTAATGTGTAGCAAAGAGAATAAGTGACGTGTAGGACGATAGTTGACTAACGTTTGGCGCACGCACCGAGGAATTTCATTGGTTGTGAGAAGCAGAGAGTTGCAAAGAAGATACTTCTTTTTCCATTTTCGAACCCATATTGAAACTTTAAACGACGTGTAGATAAACTCCGGCTGAACATTGTTTGTGCAGTAGAAGATTGTGCTTGATGTTGTCTAAGGCTTAAAACTAGTCATCATTTCTGCAATCAAAACTCGATGCACTGGACATGATCTAGAATTTGGAACAACACTGAAGTAGGTACGCAAATTACAACATATGGATATTCACAAATTGCCTGAACTCTTCCCAGGTTATGTCATGCCTGTAGCTTGCATGAAGCTCCACATGTGGATGGCCTTAATGATGACGAATGATATAGGATAATAGGAAGGGAGAAGGTGAAACCAGACGCCGGCACGTAGCCTACTCCTGTCTAATAGCACCAAGGGATCTGCTCAGTGCTTAACGTTCCCATCCGACGGACGAATCACCATCAGCAGTCATATGCCCTCACTTCATACGAACACTGCAGTGTCTCAAATGTTGAGGCGCTGGCCTTCTGACCCCAACCTGTTAGGTTCGATCCTGTCTTTGTCTGATGATATTTGAAGGTGCTCAAATGCGTCAGCCTTGTGTGGGTATATTTACTGGTATATAAAAATCTCGTGCGGGAGAAAATTCCGGCACCCCGCCCCTCAAAAAAGTCGTAAAAACCAATAAAATGAATTAATTATTGTAATTGAATCCAGGCTTTTGGCATGCAGTCTGGTGATCAGAAATTGTATACCACCAGGGGCCTGTTCCACGAACAAACTTTGCAACTTTTCACTTTGCACTTTTCAGTTCAGATTTTGTTCCACGATGACTTTTCAGATTTAGCTTGCAAAATGAAAAGTTAGGAATCTTTTCACTTTTCAAGCCTCTTATGTTCCTCCATTGGTACAGAAATGCAAAGTGCAAAGAAATGAAGTGAAAAGTTTTCAGAAATCTTGCAAAGAGATGATTCCCTTTTCATCTGTTAATTAAGAAGTATTTACACGAGTGTCTTGGTGTAAAATTTGGTTTAGTGATATAAACACGTCACAACGAGAGCTTTTGTTAGCATCAAGTGAGGACAGTGATGAAAAATCCAACAAGAGAACGTGCAAAGACAGGATTAATATTCATAACCTCACTTTGACGGAATTTTGCGAGTGATTTCGTATTACCCCAACACAGGCTGACTATATTCTTGAAATGATCGGCAGTTTATTGAAACATAAAACAAAAGGAGTCAATCCCTTTCCAAAAAAGAACAAATTCTTATATGCTTACATTGATAAGTAAATGGTGCCCCGCTGCTCAGTGTAGCAGCAATGCATGGGACATCAGTCAGTTATTTGCAGAACTGTTACCAAAGTCATAGCTGTTATAGTAAATGTAATAATTCCTAACATACCACGGTGACCTCATAATCCACGTAATATAGCGACAGGATTTCTAATGAAGGGTGAATTTCCCTCTGTGTGTGGATGTGTTGACGGTACATTGATGCTGTCATCATTTGAGAGGTTATTTTTAAAGTTGCCAAAAAGGATGTCCCGTTTCTCCTTGACAACTTCCAGTATGGCCAGCTTCTTGTAATTACCTTTCTTTCCCACGATAAAAACTTTAAAACTAACAGTACCCCAATTATACCGTCAAGTTCGTAGCGAAAAATAAAGCATTAAAATCATAGAGTACTGGTATTAGGCCTATACAGTTTACCCATGGAATAAACTTGATTGGATCACTCATTCGCAAAGACTTTTGCAAAGAAATTGAAAAGTACACCCTAGATCATGGTGGAACAGAAGGACTTTGCACTTTGCAAGAATTGAAAAGTGAAAAGTGCAAAGTTGAAAAGTTGCAAAGTTCGTTCGTGGAACAGGCCCCATCATAAGAGGCGACTAAAAGGGGCCTCAGGGGCTCTGAACTTTGGAGCGTAGGTTGGCAACCACGGGGCCCTCAGCTGAGTCCTAGCATTGCTTCCACTTACTTGTGCCAGGCTCCTCACTTTCATCTATCCTATCCGACCTCACTTGGTCAACCCTTGTTCTTTTCCGACCCCGATGCTATTAGGTTTGCGAGGGCAAGGGAGTCTTTCATTTTCATGCCCTTCGTGGCCCTTGTGGTATATCGCTCATTTTTCTTACTACATCAGAACCTATAGCAAGTTTCATGTGGTACGCTGCTACATTGTCTTCCTGAGTGTTTCCCTCGTTTAATGTACTGTACTGTGTAGAGCAGTAGAAAATGAGTTCTAACGTGAAAATAAAGCGTTACCGGACCCATATCTTCTTCTATGTGTGAGGAATGTGTCCGCCTGTGGGTGGGTATCCCCTGTCTGTTGTAAGAGGCGGCTAAAAGGGGCCAAGGGGCTCTGAACTTCGGAGCGTGGGTTGGCGACCACGCGGCTCTTAGCTGTGTCCTGGCATTGCTTCCACTTACTTGTACCAGGCTCTTCACTTTCATCTATCCTATCCGACCTTGTTTGGTGAACTCTTGTTCTTTTCTGACCCCAACAGTGTTAGGCCTAGGGAGTCTCATTTTCACGCCCTTCATGGCCCTTGTCATTCTTTGGCTGATACCTTCATTGTTCGAAGTGTTGGATCCTTCCATTTCTTCTCTCTGATTAATATTACATAGAGGATGGTTGCCCAGTTGTACTTCCTCTTAAAACAATCACCACCACCACCACTGTGAGGGATGTGTTCTGAAAGTTTGGCCGTACCTTACTGTTTCACTCTTTGTATAAGCTCCTGTTATTTTTCTCACTTGAGCTACACTTCAAAAATATGATAAATTATTTATTTCATAAAAATTGAGAACTTCAAGTGCTTGTGGCTAAGTTTTCTTGCCTGTGGTCTAAGGATAGCAAGGCTGCTTCTTACCTGGAGGACCCGGGTGAAATTATTGGCCAGATCAGCAATGTTTATCTGGGTCTGAGGGCTGCTTTGAGGTCCACTCAGCTTACCTGAGAACAGTTGAGTTGGGATAAATGCCTCGGAGTACAGAGCTGAGAATAATGGCCGAGAGGATTTGCTTCGCCTTGTAATCTGCAGCGGTCATTCGGTACTCCAAGGCCCATTAGGGTTGTAGCGTCGTGGGCTTTGGTTAGCTCCATGCACATGGTGAAATTGTCCAACAGTAAAGAAATCTGAGACTGATTTTAGGATCGAATGAGTCGTTTACCAAAACAGCATTTGAATGATGTGAAAATGAGATAGCCTCATCTTAGCCTTCTACCGTTCACATCCATATGGAGAATTTCTGCCAGTGTATGCACCTTTCACCAGCTGTGAGCTTGCACTAGTCCTCAATATGTTTTCCCATTTTCACAGTTAACTACGAAGGGAGTTCAATATATAATGCAACACATGCTTTTTTTTAAAACCAGGTTGGTTTTATTGAGGATTCAAATACACCATGTTATTCCACAGTCCTTTTGCTACAGTATCCTATTTTTTAACATAATCTTCGTTCAGTGCTACGGCCTTACACCACTGTAATGTGAGGGCCTGCATACCTGCTTGGTGCCACTCGACTTGTCGATGTTGGAGCATATGTCGTGCTGCGTCGATAAATTCCCCATCATCCACGTAGTGCTTCCCACGGAATGCACCCTTATTGGGCCAAAGAAGGCACGAGATCCCGGCTGTAGGGTGGATGAGAAGAGGAGTCCAGATCAGACAGGTTAGCTTGACCTTGTTGTGATGATGAAACACGCTTCGTCCTATGACTCATCGTGCTTTTGTCTACTGCCAGGTCCCCGTAGGAATTCTGCAAATGCCTATGAATATCTGTGATGCCCTGGTTTTCCGCCAAAAGAACCTCTATAACTGTTCTCTGTTTGGTACGCATCTCTGTTACAGATGCCATTTTAAAGGCTAGTTATAGTGCTGCCACCTGTCGGAAATTAATGAAACTCTACAAGATGAAGCAGGAATATTCAAAGATGTCCCAAAGAAAATTCCAATTTTTTAAAACCGAAATCGGCCGAGAAATAAAATGTGTTGTGTTGCATTATATATCGAACACCGCTTGTAATACTCTATGTAACTCAGTTGGATATTTCTCTTAATTCCTTTTTCTATTAACACTTTCATTTTGCTCATTTTGATGTGCCGTACACTAAATAAAATGTCTTCCCATGTAGGCTGTAGAATCTTGTTGTGTTTCAGGTCAGCCAAGTTGATATTTAACACAGTGATGGATTCAGAAGCGTTTATCAACAATAAGGAGCTTCATAAGTACAAAGGGTCTCCTATAGAAGTGAAATACTTGAAGACGGGCCCTTCGAAGGGAGAGAGGAAGAATCAGCGAAGGAGGGAGAGAAGGAAGGAATATGAGAAGAGATTAAAGAACTCTTTTTGAAGATTTTCATATTTATTATGTATTGTAAGTATAGACTGATAAAATGGAGCTGATTTTTTTATAAAATCATTTTAAAACACTGCAGTTTTGGAACTTCATTTTGTGATAGTGAGGCCAGCACACGTGACATTGTATTCATTCCACTAGCAGAGTGTACTTGATGTTGGACAGCTGTGGAAGTTTCCTGCAGAACCATTGGATTTGCACAAAAAATGTGTTTTTGTAGACTCACCATTTGAATTTTTTGCAAATAAAACACTTGCAAGTTCAGTAAATGGCTGTCATTTTGAAATGGTTTATAAGAATAAACTGTGTTTCAACTGGATGTCTGTGTCATATCCATACCAAATAAAAATTTCTTGCAAAATTGTCCAGTTCTTTTGGTTGATGGAGTAAGAATTCAAGAAAACTTTCATTTAAAGCTATTCTGTGATTCAGTGCAAAAATTTTACAAAATAAAGGTCAATAGAAATAAAACATGCTCATTGGCTGAATGGACAGCACAGTGGTATTTGGTTCAGAGGACCTTAGTAAGGAGGATACAAGAGATAATTAAGAATGGTTTGGGAAATCAGATGATTGGACACTAACTATCATCTGTCCCACAGAAGTCACATTTGCATATCCCTGCTGGGTATTGTGTACAAAATACTCTGAACTGGTACAGTCTGGCTCTGTGGCTAAATGGTTAGCGTGCTTGTCTTTGGCCCCAGGGGTCCCGGGTTCGATTCCCGGCAGGGTCGGGAATTTTAACCATCATCGGTTAATTTCTCTGGCACGGGGGCTGGGTGTATGTGTTGTCTTCATCATTTCATCCTCATCATGACACGCAGGTCGCCTACGGGGGTCAAATCTAAAGACCTGCACCTGGTGAGCCGAACATGTCCTCGGACACTCCCGGCACTAAAAGCCATACGCCATTTCATTTGTACTGGTACAACTGAGAGAGTGGAGGGAAGTATCAGCCTGGTCTACCTCAGTACGTATGATACTACTGACACATCTGTTCATAGTCTAGCTGCGTGGTTGAACGGTTAGCCTGACTTGAAAGACCTGGCCTTTCCAGATGCCACATGTTGCTACTATTATTATCACTGTGATCTCCGCAGAGCATACAGGGGAAGAAGCGTGATGGGTGAATGGCTGGATAAAGCATGAACCAGAGTTTAATTTTGGCAGCCAGTATTCGGGAGATAGTAGGTTCGAACCCCACTGTCGGCAGCCCTGAATATGGTTTTCTGTGGTTTCCCATTTTCACAGGAGGCAAATGCTAGGGCTGTACCTTAATTAAGGCCACGGCCGCTTCCTTCCCATTCCTAGCCCTTTCCTATCCCATCGTCACCATAAGACCTATCTGTGTCGGTGCGACGTAAAGCAACTAGCAAAAAAAAATTATGGCAGCAGTATCTACTTTTCAACCCAGAACAACAAAGATTTGACAAGAGGGAAAACTTGACAATAGATATAGGGAAGTTAGTAAATTTACAATATGGGGAGAAGGGACTCCAATTTCGTATAAGTTAGTCAGAGAAGCTTAGACCAGTAGGTTTTATAATTTTACAGAGTTATGGATATATGCTAGCCGTTACATAGCAGAGGGAAAATAGATATTTACAAAATTCGACAGGGAGCCAAAGCTTCTGAACACTCTTGCCTCTCCAGCTCCACTTAAGATCTGCTTGCAGACAGCACAAACATATGGACAGCATATTTATAATAATCAAATAAAGCAAACGCAAAATAAATATAATACAATATTCAGATGCAATGTTCAGAATTTTTAAGCCTGAAATTATCTCAGACAGTCACTTTTTATCTGTAATTGTGCATTGTGTGGAACTTCTCAAAGCACTCACCAGGATGTAATCCAGGCTTTCTTCTACGAGTATTGCAGAAAAACACTGTCTCATGCCCGCCCCCTTCACTTTATGGTCACTGCAAACTGCACAGTCTTTAGCTCTCCTCTGTGGATGAGAATTAATGAAGTTGGGACGACGACCCGCAAATAGATTCTGGTCTGAATATTTTGAATGTATACACTGGCATACCAGTTAGTCTCGTGCATAATTTCCAACAATAACTCGTCAGTCATGAATAACTGAAAAAAGTCAAGTTCACTCTTATGTTTAGTCCCTTGCGCTGGCTTATAACCTGACGTACCTGTGAATGGGGTTCTTTTGAAGTCCAAGTTCGTGCCACGGTATTCCCTCCAGCCATCAGTAGAGGTACCAGCACTGCCATTTAGCATACTTTTCTCATTATCGGGATCTTCATTATTCAACTCACCAACACAATCTAGTTCTGCAATATCTTCATCACCAGTTAAATGAAAATCACTCTCAACATCACTTTCATCTAAAACCCTGGCTATTTCCTTCTCGTGCTGCTCAAACGACGCCATGTTGCTAAACAACGTCCGTTTACAAAATCGCATGGTCTTCAAAGAATGCCCACGAGTAGTTTTTCATTCTCTAATCTAATAAAATAAAGCACATTAGATACAAAAGCGTATCATGTTGGCAAAATCTTTTTTTTTTTAAATCTTCCATTGTAATTTGGTTACCGGTATACTGTTTATAGTCAAGAGTATGGAAATCTTGTACCGCGTAAATTAGGCCTACGTCGACTTTTAAAGGTTATGTTGAACTCGAGAATATGTTTTCGAAAGTATCAATCCTCAAGTTCTTGAATGCATTATATTTAGTTCTGCCCGTCAATAATCACAATCAAATTGAAAGAGAAAAAATATCATTCACATTCCAGGGTGTAATAGGGACGGACACACACACACACACACACACACACACACACACACACACACACACACACTCTCTCTCTCTCTCTCTCTCTCTCTCTCTCTCTCTCCCCCCCCTTGCTTTGACTTGAACTGTGAGCAGTTTTTGTGACGGTGCCAAACACAGTTTTTATATTGTGTTTTCAGAGGACCTTGGCTATTTGATCTGTGCTATTGTGGATGAAAGGAAGTTGGGTAGTTCCCTTCACGTCTTTATTTTGTGAGTTTTGCGTAGTCACCCCTCTCGGATGCAGGGCTCTGTGAATCTGTACATTGTTGTAACCATTACCCTTTAACATGACTGAGTGTGTCCATGTCCTCGTGGATATTTGATGGCTCACAGATTTGTTTTGCCCTCGTGGTGAGAATGATCTGTTTTTGTACTGGATCGTGGTGAGAATCTGCATGGAGGAGATGATTTGTGTGGGTAGGTTTAGGATGGACAGTATGTCCTAAGGAGCCGTCCAGTTTCTTACTAGAACATCCAAGAAAGAAAGGCAATTGCCAGTCCACCACGGGCACAGCTGCTGGAAACAAGACCATTACGGAACCGAGGGAACATCGTGCTATTGAGCTCGATACTTGGTATAAAATAGCTACAATCCATACTGATACGAGGGTGGCCCAGAAAATAATGCACCACAATTTTTTTCTCAGCCCCCAACAGTGGTACGAATGCAAAACTTCAGATACAAATTCTTTGAAATTTTCAGAGTGGGCGCACAAAGTTTCCGTTTCTTTTGACAGATAGCGTACTTGCAGCAATGGTTCAACATGGTGTCTGTAAGTGATGTACGTTATAAGCAGTGTGTTGTCATTGAATTTCTCACTGCGGAGCAGAAATGGATGGAAACATTCCCAAACGTTTATGTGCAGTTTATGGAGCATCACCAGTCAACAGAAGTACGGTTATTCGCTGGGCACAGAGTGCAAGGCCATCTGAAAGCGGTTCAGCATAGCTCCAAGATTTGCTGTGGTCGGGGAAGCCACCCATGGCTGTCACACCTGACAAGATGATGTGCTCATTTGCGAGGACCGACGCAGAAGGACTCGACAGTTGGCACGGGAGCTGTCAGTCAGCAAAGGAAGTGTGAGTGTAATCATCAGTGCTCTTGATTACGCGTACAATCACGATGGGTTCCAGGCCATCTTACAGAGGAACACAAAACTCGCAGAAAAAAAGCATTTCTTCTGAGTTGCTGCAATGTTTTGAAATTGAGGGGGAAGCCTCCTTGTCCTGGATTGTGACAGGTTATGAAACCTTTTGAGCCCGAAACAGAACGGCAATCGATGGAATGGTGCCATGCTGCCAACTCACCACAGAAGAAAATATTCAGAGCAACTGCTTCCGCTGGCTAAGGTCATGATAACTGTGTTTTGGGACTGTGATGGTGTCATACTCATTGATGTGATGCCGAGAGGCAGCACCATTAATTCTGAAGCATATGTGAACACATTAACCAAACTCAAGAAGTGCTTCCAGTGACTTGGACATCATAACAACCCGGGTGATTGTTTACTTAAACACGATAACGCACGCCCTCACACAAGTTTGAGGACGTTGGAACACATCACAAAACAGGGTTCGACAATGTTACCCCATCCACCCTATAGCCCTGACCTAGCTCCCTCAGACTTTCACTTGTTTGGGGCATTGAAGAATACCATTTGTGGGGGACATTTTGAGGATGACGAAGAGGTGATTCACGTAGTGAAGAAATGGCTTCATGAAGAAAACAAGGAGTGGTACTGCCAGGGCATACACGCTCTTGTGTCTTGCTGGAGGAAGACCGTAGAACGGGAAGGAGGTTACGTGGAAAAATAGGGAGTGTAGAAGAAACATTATTCTTTCTTGTATAAAGTTTTGTGTTCAATAAATAACACTGTCCTGCGATGGTTTCATTGCTGCCATCCTGTATTGCTTTTTAGGATGACTTCTGCATCCTGAATCAAGATCCGATGTTAAATTTTCCCCATCGCATTACATTTTTTCAAAAACCCTATATTACATTTATTTCATCACATGCACTAATGCACTTCTTACGTTGTTGGGAAGAGTGTTGCTTTAACTTAGATTTCTCACATCCGGGAGATAGTGGGTTCGAACCCCAATGTCGGCAGCCCTGAAGATGGTTTTCCGTGGTTTCCCATTTTCACACCAGGCAAATGCTGGGACTGTACCTTAATTAAGGCCACGGCCGCTTCCTTCCCATTCCTAGGCCTTTCCTGTCCCATTGTTGCCATAAGACCTATCTGTGTCGGTGTGACGTAAAAAAAAAAAAAAAAGATTTTCATATTATTTTATTAATTCAACGTCCTTAACCCATCTTGTAGTCCTGTATTATCACTCAGAGTGTAGAGCCGGCAACTATGTTCAACATAGCCGGCAACACGCGGTTTTGGCTAAGTGGCGTCATTCTCTCGTGCTTCGTCCGTGGCAGTCTGAGTTGTGTTTTGCTTGCTAGTGAAAAGAGATTTTTGTCTTCATAAGCGTTCTATATGTGAGTGACTGTGTTAATATTTTTATTGAACTTACATCTATCAACATGCCACGACGTGGCTGCAAGAACAATCCAGATCCAATCTGCTATGCATACGGAAGTTTCGTGCCTATGAGACAGCGGCGAAATATAACAGAGATTTAGAGAAAAGCCTATTATGCCTACTTTGGCTTGAAACTTTGGGACCAAGACAAGTCGTGGGCACCACATAAGGCTTGTAGAACCTATGTAGAGCAATTACAGCAATGGGTGAACAGTAAGCGAACTCCGTTGCCATTCGGTATTCCAATAGTGTGGCAAGAACCCGCAGACCACAGTACTCACTGCTACTTCTGTTCTGTGAATGTGAAGGGGTTTAACAGCAGCAACAAAGGTAACATTGTGTATCCAAGCAGTATTCGATCTGCAATTATACCCGTTCCTCATGGCCCTGATATATCAGTACCACAGTGTCCAGAACATTTACAGGATTGTCCCTCTTCTGAATCTGACACAGAAATCGCGGACACTAACTCTCACTGTGATTTCTCCCCTGAATGTGTTGAAAAAGAACTGAGACTGTTCGAGCAAAGCGCATTAAATGACTTGGTTCGAGATCTTGGCCTTACAAAGGAATCTGCCAAGTTACTCGGGTCTAGACTTCGTGAAAGGAACATGTTGGCACCAGGGACGACGTTCTATTGGTACAGACATTGTGAACAAGAATTTACACCCTTCTTTTCTGAAGAGGGAGCCTTGGTTTATTGCAGCAACATTCCGGAGGTTATCTTAAAACTAGGAGCACCACAGTATGGGTCTATTGACTGGAGACTTTTCATCGACGCCTCTATGCATACTTTGAAGAACATCTATCTTCACCATGAAAACAAACTTACATCCATTCCCGTTGCTCATTCAGTTATTATACGAGAAACATCTGGAAATCTCGAAATGCTGTTGTGTAAACTGAAGTACCAGGAACACAAGTGGCAAGTGTGTGGTGATTTCAAAGTGATAGGTATTCTATTAGATTTACAAGGAGGTTACACAAAGCACCCCTGCTTTCTGTATGAGTGGGATAGTCAAGCAAGTTTACATCACTGGACTCAAGAGAATGGCCACGTAGACAATGGATTGTAGGGTCGAAAAACATAAAACAAGAAACTCTTGTTCACAAGAGCAAAATACTGTTACCTCCGCTTCATATCACACTAGGGCTTATGAAGCAATTTGTTAAGGCCCTAAACAATGAAGGTGAATGCTTTCAGTACCTGTGCCATAGATTCCTAGGCATCAGTAATTCCAAAATCAAGGAAGGTATTTTTACAGGTCCAGATATCAGAAAACTTCTCTCTGATGCTAATTTTAAAGACATTATGTGCGCTGCAGAGAGATCGGCATGGACAGTATTCTGGAATGTGGTTTAAAACTTTCTCGCATACACAACGGATTCAGACTACAAACAAATGGTGGATAGATTGCTTGTTTCTTTCCAAGATTTAGGCTGCAAAATGAGCTTGAAAGTGCACATGTTACATTCACATCTGAACTCCTTCCCTGAGAACCTATGAATGCTGAGCGAAGAGCAAGGAGAAAGATTCTGTCAGGATCTACAGGAAATGGAATGCAGATAACGAGGGAAATGGAACAAAAACATGCTGGCAGATTACTGCTGGTTACTAAAGAGAGAAGGTCCAACTACTCCTCACACACGAAAAGCAAGGCGAAGACATTTCTTATACTAAGGTAGGACATTATAAAGTTGAAACCGTAAACTTACCATTCTCAGTACGTTATGAGGCTTAATGCTTGGTAGGTAAATTTTGGTCCATTTGGCTGTGTTTTTCTACAGATCTGTTAACACAATACACTACATATCTTTATATTATGTTCATAAGTATACCAGAGTAAGATAGGAGTGTTCAGATGGGTGAAAATAATAAGAAAGAAGCGTTCTTTACATGTGATAATAGTAATCTTGCATGTGCACATGCTGCATATATATCAAATTTTCATTTTGAATTTGCACAAAAACCTGATGTGATAGGGGAAAACTGACTTCAGTTCCAGAATCAACATGCCCAAAATATAAAAGATCACTATGCAAACTTCATGCAATGATCGGAAAGTTTGAATTCGCAGGTCAGTGTAATTGTTGAAGAAAAAAATGTGCTGCATTAGTTTCTGGGCTATCCTCGTAATTCCCTGAAACCGATAATAACTCTCAACTTCACCATCGGAGATCAAACTTGAGAAGATGGTCTGTCAGGTTAACTACTAAAACTACAACTGCAAATTGGAAGTTTTATAGCATCACACCAAATATTAACTCTGAACAAACAGTACCAATGCTCATCTAGTGCAACAGCAAGACAGTCCAGTTCACCTATCATTAGAATAGGTACTTTATGGACAGTGACAGAACTGGATAGGTTTTGTATAGACTATTTTATAGTTTCACACGTGTCAAGCTGAGGATGACCCAAATGAGAGTCGAAACTAGTACTAGTTATTTCAATGTATAAAATGTAGGATTCTAATTTTACAACTGAAAATCTGTGTCTTGAACGCATGGAACATCCCCCTTTTAATTTGGTTACTATATTCATTAATTTTAAAAGAAGCAAACAACTGTGGCTGTTACAGAAAATCTGACAATATTTGTAAACAACCCCGAAAATGAAGTTGCCTATTGTTATTTTAAAAAGTAAATTAACAGTCTTAATATATACAGTTATATACGAATGGAACTGGAACAGATTTTGGACATAAACACATTGGTTTATATGATTTACTTTACAGTGCAAAAATAAATAGGAACAGCCAAGAATGGAACTACATTTTAAAAAAATATTTGTTTGTGGTGTCAACCTCTATAGATCTATTGCCACTACTTGCACCATATGATATGAACCTGCGTGTAATTGTAATTGCAAGTGTAAAGTGTTGAATGTGAGGAAAGGAACATTAAGGACAACACAAACACACAGTCCTCAGGCCAGGGATATTGATCATTTACAATTAAAAACCCCTGTCCCGGCAGGGCCTTGAACCCGGGGCCGCCAGGTGACAGGCGGACGCGTTGCCCCCTACACCGCAGGGCCGGACATGGAACTACATTAAATTAAGTAGAAATTTTCAAAAACAATGAACTCCCTATGAGTAGGAAATTTCTATAAAATTATAAAGTTGTTTTTTTCCTAAACCTACCTTAAACAGATGCAAAGTTTTTGCTTTGCACTTACAGCATCTCAGAACATTGTGTATTGACACAGTCAAACTTCTACGTACAATGGTGAGTAATTTATGAAACTGAAAATTTGGGCACTCGGAAATAATGACTTTTTTGTGTTATCAGTTCTTTCAGTAATGTACAATATTCTCTGTCGGTAATACGTTCTTTCAACATGTTTCCTCCTCAGTCCTCGCTTTTAGCAGAAAGCAATACATTTTCCCTCTTTCCAAACATTCAGTACTCGGCTTGTAATGTACAGAAGCTGTTAGAAGAGTACACACCAACAGATTTTAACGGGAAGTTCAACCTTAAGTTTTGGCATTTTTTTCTATTCCACCTGCAACACAGTGAGCAGTTTTGGGGCGATCTGGTCTGGGTGTGATTCGTATCGAAGGTGCTCTGTTGTGCTCTGACCGATCTGGTGACCTTCACTTTATGGATGGGTGCATTGTCGTGTTCAAAATGAAATTTGTTGCCACAGGTTGGACGACATTGAATTGTCCAGTATCTTCGGCATTCATGGTTTGAGGAACTAAAACGAGTGGACGAAGGACCAGACTAGGAGAAGAATGCCGCCTCTGGTATATTTCATGGAGCAAACAATGTATCCCTGCACACGATGCTCTTCTATTGTTCTGTATTTGGTGGTGAACCTTCAGTTCAACTCACCTCCAAACATTGCTCCCAGATACCAATCAAAACTTGCTGATTTGTCTTTATCTCCTGTCAAAGAGATCGAGAGTCCATGTCTTTGATGGGCGGTAATAACGGTATACGTCAGTTTTGGGCAGAATCAGGATAAGTACGTATTTCACATCGTCAACTGGTAATATCTCTTAACCCTTCGCTCCTCAAATGGGACATACAGAACTGATTTTTATCAAAAATTGAAAGCACAATGTCTTAGGTTAGGTGGTTTTTTCACTCTCTCTCTAAAATTAGCTTTTGTTTACTGTGTTTTAATAACTTAGGTTCTTCAGTCTGGCAAAGTAATTTACGATTGAACAAATTTATATGGACTACTGAAATAGAAAACAAAAGAAATAGCTTCAAATATCACAACAATAAAGTACTGTTATTTCATCCCATCAAAGCATTGTTTTGCCTTCCCTGGCCAATGTGGGGCCATTTCAGCACTGCATCACTCACTGTTGACGTAGTATCTGATGTAGTTGGTGGGTACTGAAATCATTTACCTTTCTGCCTCACTGATCTCTTGTCAGGTGTTGGTGGTGGTGATTATTGTTTTAAGAAGAAGTACAACTGGGCAACCATCCTCTATATAACACTAATCAGAGTGAAATAATGGAAGGGGTCCGACACTTCGAAAAAATGAAGGTATTGGCCAAAGAATGTCAAGGGCCACGAAGGGCGTGAAAATGAAAGACTCCCTAGCCCTCGCAAACCTAATAGTGTCGGGGACCAAGTGAGGTCAGATAGGATAGATGAAAGTGGGGAGCCTGGCACAAGTAAGTGGAAGCAATACCAGGACTCAGCTGAGGACCCCGTGGTTGCCAACCCACGCTCCAAAGTTCAGAGCCCCTGGGGCCTGATCTCTTGTCATATGTTCATTTCAACCACTGAGGCTAGTAAACATTTCCGGTTAATAACTGTAACATTGTGTGAAACAAATTTCAAGGTTAAAGTCCTGTATAGACAGTGATTAAAATATTTAGAGAGAATTTCCACCTTTTCAATACTATAAACAATGTATTTACTTGTTGAAATACAATTAAAATCCCTTCCTGCGGGAAATCCTCAGCCACTTAAAGCACCATTCCAAAAGCACAGAAATACACACTAAATTAAAATAATGTGACAGCGTGAAACTCGAACTAGAACTAGAAACATATCACAGAATAGTAGGCAATCTCTCGTTAAAAGTCTTAAATGCGAACAGTCAAATAACGAATAACGTTGTGTTCGCTAGAGCAGGAGAATCGAGTTATCTTTGGCGTCAGATTCAGATTAAAATTTATAATTTCATTGCAATGGTCCGTATTGACTCTAATTCAACTTTGATTCAAAGATAGTTTCCACCTTTCAATACTTGTTTATTTTCCTGTATCACACAGAACTAATACATAGCATATGTGTCTTTTTTTTTTTTTTTTTTTTTTTTTTTTTTTTTTTTTTTTTTTTTTTTTTGCAAGTTGCTTTACGTCGCACCGACACTGATGGTCTTATGGCGACGATGGAACAGGAAAGGCCTAGGAAATGGGAAGGAAGTGGCCATGGCCTTAATTAAGGTACAGCCTCAGCATTTGCCTGGTGTGAAAATGGGAAACCACGGAAAACCATCTTCAGGGCTGCCTACAGTGGGGTTCGAACCCACTATCTCCCAAACACTGGATACTGGCTGCACTTAAGTGACTGCAGCTATCGAGCTCGGTCTTTTTAGGTTTAGTACATGCTTCTTCAGCATTTAAAGAATGACACAGACATTGAAAAATGTGTTTCAACAGTGTAAATTAAAAAAAAAAAAAAAAAAAACACAGTATTAAACGTTAATAATATGCTTTTGTGAGTGTTTGTGAAGTAGCCTTCTTCGCCTCCTCCTCCATACTGGACTGCGTTTGTCCTTGGCACTTCTTAATTTTTTAATTTGAGGCTTCTAATGTAAGATCTGATGCTGTTTGTTTTGAATTCTAATGGAACAGTCTAATACTCTTTGGTAGAATACCATAATTGAAGTTTTGTATGATACATTGTGTTATCTGTCATGTAAAGAGTCTCACAACTGGTCCCATTAGCTCTTGTTGTGTGTGTGCTGTGACAACTAATTGTGCTTCTTTTGTATATTGTGTTAATACTATTGCCCTATGGGGGCTCATCAAGACTTTTAATGAGAGATTACCTATTATACTGTGATATGTTAACAGACAGAGCTTCACTCTGTGTTGCATTGTTTTAGCTTGGTATATATTTTTGTGCTTTTAAAACAGTGATTATTTAATAAGTGGCTGAGAGTGTCCCGGACGAAGGGACAAAACCTGTCCCACTAGAATTTAATTGTATTTTAAGAAGTAAATATATTGTTTATAGCATTGAAAAGGTAGAATTTCTTTTAAAATATGTAAAATATACTTGATAATTGTAGTGTAGTGTATGAACATTACAAATCTACAAGAAATGAACAGAGATATTTTTGTATTGAAACTGTTCATTGGAAGTTTGACATTTTAAAGATACTTGCATAAATAACATGCACTGAGCATTTCAGTGCTGTTTTGTGATTACAAGATACAAAATTTTGTAATAATTGGTGTTATTGTATCAGAATGTAAAGAAACAGTTTAATGCTGAATAGCCCTGATCATCATCTTCTTCTCCCATAATTTATCCAGCTTATGGGTCACCTCAGTCTTGCGCATTTTCAACAAGAACTTTTGTTTCCTGAGACACATCAGCGATTGGTTAAGAAACCTGACCTCGTGGATCAAGGCATGTTCTTTGACGTTCAGCAGCCGTATCCTATTTCTATGTTGTTCCTCGTGCTGTTGCTTATCCTGCTTCAGGTTTCTTGAGGCACGGTGCTGGGCTGAAAGTACGTGACAAACGCCATTTCTTGTTCGTCTCATTCTTGACAGCACGGGTAAAAGCCTGTGAAGTGATATGTCATATTAATCAGCACAATTATGTAACAAATGTTTATATAGAAACAAGAGTATTCAATATTGTAATGGAGAATTTGTGAGGTGGTATGTCCAAACAGAGGGGAAGTAAACAGCAATGTGCTGTCTCTTTATTATAATAGTTATCGATTCATTTCATAAGTCACGGCACTGTACAGCCCTGCTATGCACACTGTGGTACAGATGTTCAAGGGCTATCTAGTGTGATCCAGCGTACACAACAACAAACGCTAATTACTTATAACTACTGCAACCTGTTTTTTAGCAGTCACGTTCATTATCGAATGGCTAAGGAAATAATGTAGACGCTTCTTGTATCCAATTTGCTGTAGCCGATATTTTACAAACTGACCAAGTTGGCCATGCGATTAGGGCCCCATAGCTGTGAGCTTGCATTCGGCAGATAACAGGTTCGAATCCTACCATCGGCAGCCCTAAAGATGATTTTCCGTAGTTTCTTATTTTCACACCAGGCAAATGTTGGGCCACAATCACTTCCTTCCCAGTCCTAGTCCTTTCCTGTCCCAGCATCATCGTCTATTCGAGTTCATTAACTTAACAATTGTGGTTTGATTTTATAATGGTCCGTACTGACTACAATCTCTATTCCAATAAATACACCTTTGATATATAAAATCAGCCATGTCAATTATTTGTTATCACCGCATACACCATACATGTTTGGAGGACCTTGCTGTCCTCTTCCTCAGTGTTTTTTTCACACTACCAATTATCTCTTGGACCTCTTTACTTATTATTAAATACCAAAGTTGTTAACATCTCTTAATAGAAATCTATTTCTATTTTGAAGGGTCAGACTCTTTCGTTTTTCCTCTTAAAACATTGATTACCGCCACCACCACCTTTTTTAGCACCACGTGACACTTACACGTCTGCCACAGAGAGCTGCAAATTTCCTGAATGAGTGCTGTTCGACTTTTCTACATCCATTTTGGATCGGTAGTGAGTGTCTCAAGCTTTCAGACTTTATAAAGGACTTGCCATGCTACCACATGACATTTGAAATCACCTTTGTATTTGTAAATTGAAATGAACCACTTATTTAATTGTTTAACAAATTCCGGTGTAAGTGCTAGATCAGCCTACAGTAGGCTGACAAGATGATACAAACTATGCTCACCATTGGATAGTTGTTTAGGTTGTTACAATTGCCCAGGTCAGTGGTGAGTGATAATTTCCAAGCGTTTCGATCTTAGAAGAATATGTCTTGACATATGTGAACAACATGGAGATGTTCTGGATGCGAGCACTGTCCTTTTAACCTGAAATTTGTTTGCTTTTGCAACAAAAAAAATCTGTATTAAACCGATCAGTTGATTTTTTATTTTATTTTAATGAAAAAGTGGCAATGATTTTAAAAATTAGGGATATAACTGGTGTTCTACATTTATATATGAAATTAATGTAGAAAGTCAATCCAGTCTACTACAAAAACAAGCTTATGCACAACTATAATGGTTGCAGAGAAAAACATGCCTTAAAAACTTCAAAAATCACCAAACCAGGGTGATCAGTACAGATTTTCAAGTCAGACAGAAGTGTGTTAAGCTATTCTGTTGACTGACCCCTCCACTACTTGGGATCATCATAGTTTTTCTTCATTTACAAGGAACTTTTAGCTTCACTGTCTATTTAGTTCATTTTCAGCGGTACTCTTAGTTTCATATCCATTAGTTTTATGTCCTGCATTTTCTGTGATATTCTGTTTGCCTGTCATCTGCCAGCTCCAGCCACGTTTAACATACTTGTGAGTGAATTTTGTACATTTGCCTGTATTTCATTATAAATTTACAAAGAAGGTGGTGGTGATTACTGCACATCTGGGCGACAATTCTGTATTAACAGTAGAAGTTCTATCCTTTGAATAGTGAAGAAAGGGAACGGCCCCAAAGCACATGAAAATAACTCCCTAATACTGTCGGAGTCAGAAGAAAACAAAAGGTGAGCAAGAGAAGTCAAGGAGAAATAATGACGTATGGCCTGGTAGAGGTTTTCATGGGCAACGTGCTCATCTGTGAGGATGGGGACCTGCCTAGGATGAAATATAATATTGATGTTGGCACAAATACCCTGTACTTAATGAAGTACCAAAGAATTAAATAGATGACTATATTTAGGAAGTGTTCCCCACAAAATCCATAATTAGTTCTGATTTTACTATTAAGTTGTTCTTCCAGATTGGATGCCGATGTTTTGAATACATTGCAGTGTTCTTTATCAAAGTGGCTGGTGTGCCCCAAGACAATACAAGGTAATCAGTCATATATCCACCTCCAGGTTCATGCAAGTCCCAAGGAAAAATGACCCGTATCCAGCACAGGCCATGAAAACCGAAATCACAGAAACTGCTTGTGACCGCCGGGTGAGAGATGTTCCAAACACGTCCTCGCAGGAGATGTGATACTAGGTGAGGCGCAGTCACCACTGGGGTGACTAACTCGGAACAAGCCAACCAGCCCTGGGATAAGATGGAGAGTCAGCATTATTGCACCAAGACGGAAGCGACCCTGCCTGAATGGAAAAGACAAAGGAGAAAAATAAAGCACTTTATCGGATGGTGCCCATTTCACTGACATTCAGCTGCCTTGATAGAGAATTCTGAAATACGGCAATCTGCATTTAAGTTACATATACAGTAGAACAACAACATGGTACAATTCATGGGCCTCTCACCTCTGCCCACCTCCTATCTTTCACTATTTTACTCCCTTACTTCTTCAACTCCTTGTAGCCATCTGTTTCTAGGTCTCTTTCCTTTCATTCTCATATTAAACATCCTTCTTGACAATTTTTCCTTGTGTCCATACGACTGTAATCTTCACGTCGTAACGCCATCTCTCTCACTCTTTCTTTCCTCCTCCTGTCCCCAGTCCCGTCCAGCTCCTAAAGTTAAACATCACACGAACACATTGACAGTTTTCGGCAACTCAATTATGGAAAAGGGTTAGGATAGGGAAGGAAGCTGCTGTCAATGGGATTCAAACCCACCATCTCCCGAATGCAAGCTCACAGCTATGCGACCTTAATCCCATGGCCATCTTGCTCAATGGTAGCACCTCTGTGGCACTTCTCTGCTCCATATTAAACCTCTTACAGAAAGAATTGGTGTGTCTTCTTGTTTCTCCCACCTTCCTCAACAACGCTTCTGAAATACATGATGACTACTTCACTCTTCTTTGCTGAGAGATTAATCCTGTACACCGAGACTACTTGTTCCCACCATATCATAGCTTTGACCTTTTCCAATTCAACCCAGAAAAATAACAAAGTAATCGATAGATACGAGATACAGTGACCTCATTCTTACCAGAGTTGTATAGTTGACTGTGAATTAATATGCCAAGTCTTATTCTAAATGGTTCAACACCTGTTTTATTGCCACTTAATACTTGTTTATAAATATCATATAAAGAATAGAGCCAGCCACTGATAACATGAAATTCAATGTTTATGCCGCAAACTGCAAGCCCGCTAGATCGTTGCCATATGCACAGCCTCTTCCAGGTAGACAACTTCACTTGTTTTCAAATGGAAACTGATGTTTCAAGATCACATTGCAAGCAAACATTTTCAGTTTATTCTTGTTCTTTCTTATGGCTGAAACTGTTTCTTTTCTGCTACCATTTTCTTTACACACATTTGTCACAGAACCGGTGGACTTTTTTTTTTTTTTTTTTAAACACAAGAGAGTATTTTATGAACTAGTATATTAGTGACATGTAGTGTTACTCACTTGGGTGCCCTCTCCTCTATAATGTTATCCAACGACTTATCCATGCTGACAATTATTTTACCAGAGCTCTCTAATTTGGCCAGTTTTCTTCGCGCATCCTCGGCTTCGTCCTTGCTGGGAAACAGTAGATAACAAAACCTGGAAAGTCAAAAAATATTGATCATCATCATAATAATAGACAATAACAGAAATGGTGTATGGCCTCCAGAGATGCCGGATGCAGGTCTTTCGAGTTTAACTGCGCATCTGTGAGGATGGGGCCCTACCTACGATGAAGATGGTGGACACACCCGGCCCCTAGGACCCCTTGGACCAAAGGCCACCACGCTAGCCCTTTTAGCCATGGAGCCGAACAGTTCAAGAAACATCAGCGCTGGGGAGTCTAGTCCTAACAAAGGAGATGAAACACTACAAGCAAGATGAACTTTTATTTTGTTTATGAAGAAATAAAAACACGTGAAATCTGTCACACATGTGCCTTTGGCCTAGTTTTATCGTCTGATGCTCTTCCTGACACCAACCCTATGAGAGAGGGATGTATTCGCTATCATGTAGTCCCGTGGTACATAATGTAAAAATAAATGTGGGTCCCCATGAACCAAAGGCAACTATGCTGATCATTCGAACAAATTTGTTTATCTAGTTTAACTGTGTAATAAGAAATGTAACACATTACACAATTTTCATTTGGTTTCGCACGAGGAATCAGCAATGCCAAGGGAGCAGGCATCTCTTTCCCAAGCCACCACTTAGAAGACAGGTTTTTATCTTCATTGCTAGCTTCAGAATTTGTATCACCATTTAGTTTGTCAAAATGAAGGGCTTTTTGGAGATCATAATTCCTCCTATAGGAACATATTTAGCCCTGTTTATTGTAGCACTAACAAAATTGTCTAAAACTGTCTTCTTCCTTGTGATTAAACAGAGCCAGGGTGCTAGTGGGAACGGAGGGCCATTTCTTGGTGTGGTGGGTGTGGCCTTCAAACTTCCCCACACCAGCACAGCAGTGCGTGTTCTTAATCAACCAGCATTTACTACCATAGAGCATGGGTGTACACGTTACCCTTGGCTCTTACTGTCACCTGAGAGTGCTGATACCAAAGAAACACTGTATATATTTACTTATGCGGAGAGCACTTTCACTGTAAGACTCTCCTGTTCACTTGAATATATATAGTAAAGGTACAGTCACTTAAGAAAGGAATGAGCACACAGTGTTCCTCAAGTCCTGGTTCACACGCTCCTGAAATACTTTGATTTTATGGTGAACAAAATTCGATGGATTGACAAAATGTGAGGAATTCAAGTTCTCATTAGCTCTTATTAATGCAGGGAATTACAAAATACACGTGTCGCTTTTTATTTCATTTATCTGTCCAAGTTCAGCAGAATGACAAACTGCAGGCCGCTTTATACCTGTGTCAGGTGGCCTGAACAGTTGAGGCGTGGGTAGACACATCCAAACATCATGAGTTCAATTCCCACCCAGGATGTATATTATTATTTGTGCCTTTTAAAGATATGTTTGCCATTCACTTCATACATATCGTTGTTAGTCAAATTCTAGTAATTAATTATTCTTGGTCATTCCATTCTTTTGTGTTTGTTATGAAACATGAACTGATTTCTTGTCCATTCTTGCAATGTTCCAGGAAATATCATCATGCATTTTATTATGTATAATCTGATATCCTTGCATGGGCTCCCAAGCATCGTTCGTATAATGGCAGAGCTTGTAGGTTTTCGTACAACAGGAGCTGGTCGTTTTCGCTTCTACTGCTAGGCGATGGGCCAAGTCTCTACTAGAGAGCAAAGTGAGGTGGTGGTGGTGGTCCAACACTTCGAAGAATGAAGATATCGGCAAAAGAAAAGAAGGCCACGGAGAGTGTTAAAATTTAAAAATCCATAAAATCATTGGGGCTGGAAGAGAACAAGAGTTGACCCAAACAGTGAGAAGCGTGACACATGTCAGACTCGGCTAGGAGGACCTCTTATGACAGACAGGGAATATTGTGGATCGCCCCCACCCATGGGTAGCGAGATGAGGCCCTCCTGGTGTGGTGCAACCAAATAAGGCATGCTACATCGCCACTAGGAAGATCCATTTGACTGAGTTCCAAATAATTGATGTCATATGCCACAGGAATGCTGCAAAATGAAGCCATGTTATCCTGTGGAGATGTGGGGCAATCTGCGTATACTGTGAATCCAACATCCGGTATAGTGCTAAATACTTTGCCACCTCTCACAGAAGTAGTTGTTTGAGAGTTCATTACTTGGGTTGGTTTACGTCACACGGTGCCGAGATGCTGTCGAGAATTCCGGGAACTCAACGCCAAGTTTTACAAACAGCTTTTGAGTCCCTGGTTGATTCCAGCATTGGATATAATTTGTGTGTTAGCTTCCAGCAGGATAATTATACCTGAAAGGCAGTTCAGGCGACCTTGGCCTCAATAGTCCTGACCTGAACACCAAATGAAGGTGACTGTGGGAACGCTGTTGTCATCCCAAAGGATGAACTGGCCTTTAACACTCACTGCTTCTGTGCCCATAGAGCACGAGGGTTGGCAGACCTGATACTGATTTGTATTTGTTTCATTTATAAAGAGTGACATTAAGTTTCAAGACTAGTTTTTATTTTCTTTCTTCTTTAATCCTTGAGCAAAAGGACAAAACATCAAGCTATGAGTAAAGGATACTCTTAATAATTATGATACTATCCATGCATGGAAACATCCACATCTTTTGTAGCAATCAGTATAATGAAATTGAAGAAGGAAAAAATAAAACAGCTTTCTAAGAGGATTTGATCCTGCGCCACCTCCCAATTACCTCACTATCATTTCAACGCAATGTCTCTACCTGCACAGCTAACCCGCGGCTCCCTGACTCGCTTTGTTTCTTTGTACATATTCCCATTTCTTTTTATTTGTAGAGACTGAAGTTAAGTCCCTGGGCACTTTCTTTCTCATTTATTTCTTGAGCCCAGGGCCAAAACTCAAAGGAATGAGTAGAGTAACCTCGTAATATATACTTCTCGTTTAAACTTGTCATCGATAATTGGCCAAAACAGTAATCAAGTGTGCACTCATTCTTTTTTTAGTGACTGTACATAAGCGAGGATGGCAAAAATTATAACTGATTAGGAAAAAATTAACCGAGTTCCTCCTCTACACATGGAAAAGCATGGGTATGTTTATTTGCTGCTGTAGATGATGTACGTGGTGTCGGAAAACTGTTGACGCAAAACTGCCTGCTAATTCTAGATTGACCCCCAGACCAAAAACATATCCATGTGAATAGAATGGAATACGACCCCTGAGGCCTAGTGCATGCTCGTGGGTGACCAGTGGACAGCATTCGGATATCTGGGAACACTGTTAAAGAGTTATGAAAGTGGAATGTGCTGAGGTTGGATAGAGACTGGAACAGCTGATGACAGAAGAAACTGCTTGCTTGTAGTTGCTACAAAATGGCAGTTTCCAACAAACCTTTTGGTCTACTAAGACAATTATATCAGTTGGAACTGCCAAAATGATCTGATAGAACAAATAGCTATTGAATGATTGATATAGAGAAAGACGGGTACACTGACAGAGGAGACAAGAATAATATATGCATCTCTCATGGCTCCCATTCCTACTACCCAGGCATCATCTTGAGTGGTTTTTCAGGCAGTGGTAGTTACCACACTCAACTTCTACCATCAGAAACCATTTATTTACTGTTGACTGGTTCTTTCTGGGATGGCATCAACTCACTGAGTGGGAGTTCTGAAATGAGAACATAATGTGTTCATCTTCATCATCCAGCTCCCGCCAGGTTGGGATGTTTATGACACCTTTCCATCTTCCTCTATCCGTCCCCCATTATTCCTCAATAACTGTGTTCCAATCCTGGTTGTTTCTGATTATATTATTCTTCATCGTTTTCCCTTTTCAAGCACCTTAGTCTGGGTCTCCAATCACCTGCTGCAGCATCCTTCCATCCTCTCAACATGTCCCCTCATTTCTTACCCTGTCTTTTCTTATCTTATCATACTTTTTAAAAACTTAATTTCACTGGCCTGGATTTTATTCTTCTTAATATTATTGTTTTAAATTAAAGACATTCTACACAGTCTAAAATAAAATACTGTACACTACAATTATGAAAGTATTTGACATATTAGTTTTCAAAATCCAGCTAATAAGTACAATCTCACTTTCATCCCTGTAACAGTCCACCTTTCTTCAAACCTGAAGACCTGCCCTCCTGGTGATGATGTTTATCCTATTGTACTTACCGTGCTGCATCGTACACGGAGAGGAGAACATTAGTTATACTGGGGTGCAGTTTCATGACCTCCGAGACCGGTGGTATCCCCAGCGGGAAGCGTACGTACAACATGTTACCACTTTCCAAGTTATAAACCGTTTCACATTTTGACTCTGCTTGCTCGCTCACTGTAGGTTCCTGTGGTTCAAGACTCTGTTCTGTCTCGGCGGTACTTGGCATCAACTGCTTTTGCAATGACTCGTCTTTTGCAGTCGACGCTTCTGTTACGCTTTCGACTCTTATCTGATTCATCATTGTAGGTTCCTTCAGGAGTATTCTTAAAGTCTCCAACTGGCCCTCTTTGAACAGTGTGGTACTGCAGCAAGGGTCTGCAAAAGGAACATACATGTTGTAAGACAGGGTGCAAACGCCCATTTCAAACAAGCTACCAACTTTGAATATAACAAAAATATATAACTGGTCCACGTTTGTCAATACAAATGTGTCTTAAAAAGAGATATATGTTCGGGCCTTCTTCAGTAAACAAAAAGTATTTCTACATGCCAGTTATGTTTCTTGATATATATTACAAATTGATACATTACTATTATCATACTTTTGTTTCACACATTAAGACTTGAAGAATGTGTGCCATTTCTTTTTCATGTGTGTAGTGTGTTTTGGTTATCTTTTTGAAGATAAGATATTTCAAGATTAATTTTTCAAACAGACTTTTTTCATGTTATCTTTAAGAGTGTTTTATTAACTTTATATTTTATTTTTAAGGCTAAAGAAGGCCCAAAGGCACCAAAACATGTTCCTCTTGAAACCTTTGACTACGTTGGGCCAATTATATATTTTTCTTATACTGTACTATACAGTCAATATGGAACAACCCAAACATGTATTTGGTTCTTCACTAATGACGACCAGACTTTTCTTGTACTATGTTCGAAATATTGGAAATCTTGTCTCCATTTCCGGTATTTAGAAATGCTTCAGGTTTAGGCAGCGTTATTCCAGTCACATTCAGTTTGTAGGATTCCACCAAGATAATCACAGATATTTTAGATGCAGGAGGTCAAATGGACTGTATTGCCAAATCCCAACGCTCCACGTTGTACGCTCGTATCTCCATCCGATGAGATGTGCCGCGAGTACGACGGATCAAGGTCAGGTCGATTACCATCCCCAGTAGAAGTTAACGAGCAAGTAGTATAGTATACCAACTCAGAAGTAATTAGAGCCGTCCAGGTGATGCAGAGTAGTGCAGCACGGGAACTCTGCAATTTAGTCACCAGGTAAACCTCCATACTGACTACTGAATGTATGATGACTGGTGAATGTTTAATATACCTTGTCACCAGTCTAGGAAGCTCTTAGTGTAGCTGTGTTCAGGGCTATGGCTTGAAGACTGTGAACTCCCTGCACAGCTAACTCGAATGTTGCTCCCCGCAGTTGGAAGTTTCTTTGAGCCTCGCAGTCTGGGGGCAGCGAGTCAGCCTCTTACCCAGAGACACCGAGTTTGATTCCTGGCCAGATCAGAGATTTTTAACTTCACACCATACTTTGACTGAATGTTCTGTCCAGCAAGTGAAAGGTGCAGGCATACAGATACATATTTACGGGGAAGTAAAGAGGAAGTACAACTAGGCAACCATCCTCTATATATAACTAATCAGAGAGAAAAATGGAAGTGGTCCAACACTTCAAAAAATGAAGGTATTGGCCAAAGGAAGGCAAGGGCCATGAAGGGCATGAAAATGAAGGACTTCCTAGCCCTCCATACATAATACTTTCGGGGTCAGAAAAGAACAAGAGTTGACCAAAGGAGGTCGGATAGGAGAGATGAAAGTGAGAAGTCTGGCACAAGTGTAAGCAATGCCAGGACTCAGCTAAGGGCCCTGTGGTCGCCAACCCATGCTCCCAAGTTCAGAGCCCCTGGGGCCCTTTTTAGTCGCCTCTTACGACAGGCAGGGATACCCTGGGTGTTATTCTACTTTCTCCACCCACAGGGGGTTATTTATTTCAGTGTCCTGCTTTCTTTACATTTCATGGTAATCTGTTGTCGTGTATAAGACTACAAAATCACAATACCTAACATTGCTATGTTTTATTTTTCAGAAGGCTAAACACCAGTATATTAATGATGGGAGGACTAGAAAATTTACCTGGCTCCTATGTTTGAATGCTGGCTTCTAGATTTAAAAACATTTGTCATGGCCTGTACTTAGCTATTTAGCTCAAAAGGGAGAGCATGTACCACAGTGCTTACGGCTGCATTTGGGTTAATTTAATACATGCACAATTTACTACTTTATAATAGACGTATCAACTATAATTTGTCATGGCTTGTTTTGTCGGTTGAAGGGATGTAATGTGGAAAGGAACATGTGGAGAAAAACAGGAACTCACAACACGACATATTAGACAGTCTCCCTCATTGCTTTCTGTTCTTCTCGGCCACAACAAGCTGGTCAAGAGGGCGGGCTTCAGTTCTCTTTCTGTTATGTTATCTTGTTACTTTTCATGTTTGTTGATTTACTAGATTAGCCTAAACAAGTTAAGCTTTAAAACACATCCTGAAGAGATTGATCCATGCTATAAGGTCTTCAGATCCTTCTAGCAGCTTATCCATTAGGCAAAGTGTCTACATAAAGCACAAGCATCAACACCTACATGATGAAATAGTGAACTGACCTACTAATGAAGGACTACAGAATGTCAGTAATGGTTAATTTGAGTAATATAATGTTTTTTTGTAATTTCTACTCTCACATCTATTTGCTCAATTTATCCATGACAAATGTAAAGTACAAATTGTGTTGTGTCCAACTCTCAATGAGTGCTAAAAGGGCCTCGGTTAAGTACCTTTAAACATTATTTTGCAGAGAAACTGAAGGAACAAATGTAATTCTACTAATATACATGAATTCGTAACCATTCATTGATAATTCATGATTTTATTTTTCCCTTTCTGTGGATGTTTCATTTTAGTCAGGGACAGTTTTATTTAGTTTTCTCAAAACTGGGTTTGACTGAGGCCCTTTCATCACTAGCAAACTCAGTTATTCTTTGAGGAAACTTTTTACAACGTGGGTCGTCTTTGTTACAGGGTTGTGGCCCGAGTACAACGAGGGGTACACAAATCCTTCTTCCAGAAGAGGAATAGCAGACTGAAAATAATATATATATATATATATATATATATTTTTTTTTTTAATGAGAAAAAGTGGTAAATTAACAGAAATTAAATTAAAATTTAGAGGTACATTTTACAATAATTTGAGACCTTTTAAAGAAAATAACTTCGACGGAAACTTATTTTGCTCAACTAATGTAAAGTCTGTTTCCCCATTTAAAAAAAGAAAAAAGAGGTGACCATTTTAAATTAACCAAAATCTTTGAGTTGGGCCATGTAGCTGTTAGCAAACCTCGCTGTTCCCTATTTTCACACCAGGCCGCGGTTAATTCCTTTGCAGTCCTAGCCTTGTCCTCTTCCATCGTCGTCATAAGACCTGTACGAGTCAGTGCGACAAAACAAACACTAAAAGAAAAAATTGGAAACTTAACAACGTATTTTAATGTATTGACCGAGTCACGGCCATATAACTGTTATATCAATTACGGAGGAAATGCGGTAATTTCAGCTAGTCCATTAGCTGAGAGGTGGCAGCCCCACAAATAGTCTTACTTCCTTCAGGCTAGCAACCCGTCAGAAGGACATTTGATTGCTTTCAAGTCTTGCAAAAAGAAAGCTGCAAGACCGTAACGGGACACGTGGCCCAACACTTGGAAGGAAGACGATGATGATGATGACTAAAATAGCAAAATTAAATATTGATGAGTAACTAAAAGGAACCTCTAATTTAAACCGTGAAAGTGCCGGACTGAGTGGCTCAGATGATTGAGGCGCAGGCCTTCTGATCCCAACTTGACAGGTTCGATCCTGGCTCAGTCCAGTAGTATTCGAAGGTGCTCAAATACGTCAGCCTCGTGCTGGTAGACTTGATGATGATGCTTGTTGTTTAAAGGGGCCTAACATCTAGGTCATTGGCCCCTAATGGTATGAAATGAGACAAAATGTAATGACAATTTAAAAGTTCAAAATTCATCCACTGACCAGAATTCAAAACGTGATGATGATGAATGAATGGATGAATATGAATTCAAAATAATCAGCGGATCCAACTCACAATACCGAAAGTTAAAAATAATTCCAAAATCGATCCACTCACTAGAATTCAAAAAGATGACAATGAACAATGATGGTTTCCCATGCCAATGCTGGGGCTGTACCTTAATTACTTCCCAGTCCTAACACTGTCCTGTCCCATCATTACCATAAGACCTTTTTTGTGTCACTGCGATGTTAAATTCATGGCAAAAGGCCTTGGAACTTTTTGATTTGCTGTTGTTGAGCTTCTGGCTATACCAAGGTTCCGTAATCATATTACTTACCGCTTCTGAATTTCTCTAACTCAGCTCACCCATATGTTCTAGTACCTACACATGGGCCCAAATGATTACCATTTAAACACACTAACTTCTGTCTAAATGTGTTCCCAACAAGTTGTTGCTATGAAGCACCTGTTTTGTGGCAATGCAGGAAAAGATAGCTAAGCAGGGACGGCTTTTCAGGTGAAGTAGGTGAAGTACCACTTCACCATTTATTTTTACCAGAATGAATATTTTAAAAATTTATTTTTCTTATGACATTTGTTGGTTTTACGGAAAGATTTTTTTTTTTTTTGGTACAGCGTTTGGAGCACCAAGAGCTCGCATCACTTGATGAGAACCAGGGGAACCCATGAAAGCACTGGCTGTCGGCCACAGTACGGCACGAGATTGAGTGAAGACGAGAGATTCCGCAGCTGGCTCTACCTTCCAAGTGCTCCCTTGTACCGCTTGGCCTTGGCGGTTGCCATGACAACCGTGACATCACCCGCATACCTTCCTCACAGCGGAACGTGCAAGTGAAGTTGCCGGAAGATCGGAATGTTTAGTCTTCCCTGCGTCATCCTGTGTGAAGTACGACTACTTATGCATCATGGTTCATTCGTAGTGTTGTGCTGTTTTATTTAAACACGTATCCTGTTTATGACATAGTGATAAACACCATTTTCACATTGGAGAAACGAAGATCAGAATGAAGTTCTACGTTTAGGTCGCCCTACTGAATCACTGCACATTTGTGCTACAAAAGAAGTGAAACATTTCAGTAAATCTTACAATCTTAGTTTCAAACGATCAGGGTTTAAGGAATTTCCATGGTTGTGCTCCTCTCCAGCTCTATGGAAATTGTTTTGTTGGCCCTGCTTGCTTTTTAGAAATAAAAATGTTATGAATAAAGAAAGATTTTCAGCCCTTTTGAACATAACATGTTCTTTACATAAGCACTCAGACTCTGCAAAACATAAAATGCCAGCTAGATTTGAAGACTTGTCCGACTCGTTGGCTAAATGGTCAGTGTACTGGCCTTCGGTTCAGAGGGTCCCGGGTTTGATTCTCGGCCGGGTCGGGGATTTTAACCTTCATTGGTTAATTCCAATGGCCCGGGGGCTGGGTGTTTGTGCTGTCCCCAACATCCCTGCAACTCACACACCACACATAACACTATCCTCCACCACAATAACACGCAGTTACCTACACATGGCAGATGCCGCCCACCCTCATTGGAGGGTCTGCCTTACAAGGGCTGCACTCTGCTAGATATAGCCACACGAAATTATTATTATTATTATTATTATTATTATTATTATTATTATTATTATTATTATTATTATTTGAAGACTTTGGAAAGAAACCAAAATACGATCTCTGATGCCCTGAAGGAAAATGGTAGACTGTATATTGTACAGTTAAATGTACGTTTAAATAGGCTTTTCCTTCAGTTGGTAATTGATGCAGTCCTCTATTTAAGTAAGCAAGAACTAGCTTTTCATGGTCATGACAAAACATTAAATTCAATAAATCATGGTAATTTTAAGAAATTGTTAACATTGCTGGTATCAAGGAGCCCTGCAGAAATACAAAATCAGTATTCTAAAAAAAAGGTCTGTTTAGTGGCGAATGAAAGAGTATACAAAATGAGTTAATCGAGTGCATTTCAGAATACATTGATGATTTCATATAAACAGAATTGACGAGTGCTGATTTTTTTTCTGTTCAGGTGGACGATACGACGGATATCACACAGGTGTCTCAGTGTTCTGTAATTGTGAGGTTTGTTAATGCTGACGGGGCTATTGTGGAACGTTTCTTAGGCTTCCATGATGTAAGTGCTGACAGATCCTCAGATGCTTTGTTTGCTTTATTGGACAAAATTTTGGGACCATTTGATTATGAGCACAAGTAGTAGGACAGTGTTACGATGGTGCTAGCGTGATGTCTGGCCATTTAAATGGAATCCAGAGAAAGCTCGTCTTGCAGTATTTGTACACTGTTTGGTGCACCGATTAAATATGGTCTTACCCCCTTGTACAACAGAGTTGTAAAACAATACGAAAGTGTTGTGTATTTTTTTCATCATTTTCTGGAATACCATCCTTTTTCCATCACTCGGCAAAGAGAACTTACGCCATTTCTGCTGTATCGGTGCCACGCATTCCAAGCATGACTCCTGTCCACTGGAGCTCGAACTCAAAATTATTGAGTGTAATTGTGGATGACTGGGAAAAGCTGAAAGAAGTTTTCGAAAATATGGTTACCAGTGAACAGTCCAGTGACAAATGTATTCTACTTGCCAGAGGCTTTCTTCACAACATGAACAGTTTTGAATTCACTTTTCTGGCAGTAGGGTTTCATGACATATTCTTTATGCTATTTTGCAAGACAAGTCATTGGATGTGAACTAGTGTATATCAGAAATAAGAACAACATGTGATCTTCTAAGAAACAAGAGGACCGATGAGCATTTTCTAATTATATTTGAAAAGGCCAGCAAAATGACGGACATGCGCCAAACCGAAGAGTATAGCACCCTTACTGAGGACGAATGTGTTCAGATGTATCGAGTTTTATAATTTGAAATTTTGGATAACGTTTTGATGGACATTGATGAAAGATTTCGTGATTGTGAAAAAATTAAATTTGTTTGCTTAGCCGATAACACAAAATATGAAGAATACAACACGTGCTTTCCTTCTAGCGCTCTTGAAAACATGCAAAATTTCTTTGGATCTGTGTTTCCCAAGATGCATCGCTTAAGAAACGAACTCTATTTTTTATTTTTTTTTTTTGCTAATTGCTTTACGTTGCACAGATACAGATAAGTCTTATGGCGACGATTGGATAGGAAAGGCCTAGGAATTGGAAGGAAGCAGCCGTGGCCTTAATTAAGGTACAGCCCCAGCATTTGCCTGGTTTGAAAATGGGAAACTATGGAAAACCATCTTCAGGGCTGCCGACAGTGGGGCTTGAACCCACTATCTCCCAAATACTGGATACTGGTCTCACTTAAGCGACTGCAGCTATCGAGCTCGGTCCTTTATTTTGTATGCCGAAGAAAATTACAGACATGTTTCTACTGAAAAGATGTTCACAAAGATAAAGACATTTTTATGGACGCTTATAAATTGTTCTCCCTTATTCTGTTCATCTCATCTACTACTGCGTCAGTGGAAAGAAGCATTTCTTCCCTAAAACGTATAAAAATATACCTTAGAAATGCAATTTCAGAAGAGACACTTTCTTATTTGGGGAATATTGCTATTCAGAAAGAACTAGTTCTGCAGTTAATGAACAAACAACCATTCTACGAAGACATAACCGACAAGTTTGCAGCTTTAAAGGACTGGAGGATCGACTTAATGAACACAAAATAGGCGAGTTCAATTATTAAGAAAAACAATTAATGTGAATATATATTTTCTTTACTACTATAACTTTTTTGGTTTCTAACGTCAGTAAACAGCTGTGCGTCGTAAATGAAAACACGACAAAATGTCCAGCTCTTCCCGAGGGTGCTGCGCTTCCATAATTGTTAGTCTCCCGGTCAGATCTTATCTCTACTTTGCATTGTAGAGCAAAGGCAGCCACATGGTTGCCGCACTGTGACGTTACACAGCACTCCGGTCTGTATACATTTTTGGTCACGTGCTGGACCCTCTGCCAGTCACAGGTAAGAGAACAAAAGAAAAAAAAAAAAAAAAAAAACCCACCCATGTAGTTCCTAAATCTTATTACATACTATCCACTTCATTCCGTATCGATATTGTAATCAAATAAGAATTAAATACTGTACAAACTTTTCCACCTGATCGATACTTTTATTATTTAACCTTAGGCTAAATTATGTCATTAAAAACTGCAGTACATGTTTCAATTGCTTGGCAATCATCATCAGCTGCTTATCTTATAGCTTAGGCGAAAGAATATAAAAACATTTGATAATTAACATTTTTGGTAAAGAACATGTAATGGTGAGGGAGGGTGGGGGGAGGGAGGAGGGGGTTGTTAAAATTAGAAATACAAATTAAAAAGCTATTTCTAAACTAAAAACTTTCTAAACTTCCTTCTATGGCACTACATTCGTTCTTCGTTAGTTTAAGCTGTGTTTCACTCAATGCACAGTTCACTTGTCTTGATTATGTGTTGTCCTTCATTTTTCTAGATCATTCTTATTGTCCGCTAGAAGAATTTATGCTAACTATGGTCGAATTTGTTCATTATTTCACTTAGACGGATAGTTTGAAGTATGACCTGTAACTGGCAGGAGAGATATAATTATTAATTAAAAAGATTTTTGTTTAAGATTCTGTTATCCAAATGAATTGTACGTATTTGAAAAGAATTGTAAAGGCCGAAACTTACCCCTATTTATTTGTTCATTGTGTACATTTATTCTAAATCTTTGAAAGATCGGCACATTTGGTGTGACCTGAAACCGGCAGAAGAACGTGTTGCTTATTTAAGAGAATCTGGAAACATGTTTCTTGCACGGAGTTATTATGCCGTAAAGAAACTGTTTTTAAACTTACCCCTGTCCAATTTATTCTGGTTACGGAGTTTACTTGTTTGTTTCCTTCTCTACCATCTTCGACCTAGTGTAATAGCTGTGTGACAGGTGCGTTTTACTGGCTTGGTTTGGAGGGGGAAGGGGAAGTGGGAGTGTGTTGTCATTTGCTGTCGAGTTAAGGGGATTGGTTTCTATTTGTGACGTAGCTGCTTTGTGATAGGTTCCTGCTTTCACTGCGCATGTTCAATTGCTTTCTATTACTTCCATGTATCTTAAAATGTGTTCAAATAAGGGGTTTCTTTGTTCGTTTGTTTCATTTAAATTTTTATCCTTATTTAACATTTTGTCCAGAAATATGTGTATACTTTCAAAATTATTCATTAGTCTTCCCTTACTTAGTCTTTTGATAATTATGAGATCCTGGTTGATGCTTGTAAATTTGTGTCCTGTCTCTCTCATATGTTACCGAGCTCGATAGCTGCAGTCGCTTAAGTGCGGCCAGTATCCAGTATTCGGGAGATAGTAGGTTCGAACCCCACTGTCGGCAGCCCTGAAAATGGTTTTCCGTGGTTTCCCATTTTCACACCAAGGCCACAGCCGCTTCCTTCCCACTCCTAGCCCTTTCCTGTCCCATCGTCGCCGTAAGACCTATCTGTGTCGGTGCGACGTAAAACAACTGGCCAAAAAAAAAAAAAAAATATCTCATGTTCGCCCATTGCCGAAAACCTCCTGTGTCTCTCTGCATTAATATGCTCCTGATATCTTATTATGAACTAATGAATTAATTGTATTTCTAATTTTAACATCCCCCCCCTCCCCCCATTAAGTGGCCACAAAACATTGATTACAATAAAGACATTTCAGATAAAATGAAATACCCAAGTACAGTTACACAATATAAAGTTCCTAGAAAGAAGAAGAACCCTATATTGGGGAAGGAAAGGGATATCACAGGTAGGGATGGGAAACAGGCCCTCGCCGAGGGAAAGTAAAAAGACAGAATATCATCACATAAAGAAAGAGTCTGTAACGTATTGACAGAGAATATTGCACTTAATGTTCCAACAGTCAGACATTGTGACGCTTCCATTCCAAAATTAGCCATATGAACTAATCAAGCATAGTACTCGCACCAAAAGCACAAAGTTAGGAGAATATATCATGGCTTGAATGGAGGCGAGAAGTGCCAGATCCAGGAAGGCTCTGGGAAACCAAATCCCAACAAATGATAAAATGTCTTTGCACATCAACTGTCTCCAAATAAAAAACCCTGGGTGCAGGATGATAATAAGGCGTGACCAGCATGCAGCACGGTGAGATGTTGAGCCCTCCACACGCACACACCATCAAGACTGGACTGAGGAAGGGATGGAAAGTCTCAGTATATATATGGCATGTGGAAGGTTCTAGAGACATACAAAAATATTCGAAAAGTCGATAGAAGATGATGTATTCATGATGTGATGACGCGGTGAGCGAAGAGACAGAGGCATGCGGCGTTCAGAAATATGACAGGCAGCTGTGCGAGGTGTTGGTAGTATGGCGGCGATGCAGAAGTCGACGCGACAAAGGTAAAAGAACTAGCATGTGACTTTTAGACTTTTTGGGGAAAGTTACATATTCCCAGCACCAGGAGAAAGCTGAAGGATGTGCAGAATGATGTCCATGGGAAGAAGCACCAGACAGATGATGAATAAGGAGGATGGTGTAGTCGATGTCCTGAGAGACGCGACGATCGTCCATGAAGAATATATTTAAAAATAACTGAAAAAGAAAACAGACCAGCGAGAGAAAATGTTCCAAAGAAAATGGTAGAGAAAAAGGGGGGCGGGGGGAAGGAAAGGAGAAAAGGGTTCAGAGTTATAATAACATACATTACAACAAATTTTTACAAGCTTTACATAATTTTTTAAAAAATAGGTGTGTGGACCAAATTGAAAAGTTTAAAGGTCCTCTATTAAATTTAGAAGTAGAGTCGGGAACTAATGGAAGCAAAGTGGTGGCTGGTGTTAGAAAGGAAAGAATCTGATAAGGACCAAACCAACGAGGGCAAAGTTTAGCAGAAATCTGGTTGTCTACGGAACTTTGAGGATGGTCTTTTAAGAGAACCAAATCCAAGATTTTAAACTTTGCTGGGCTATGCCGCGCATCACAAACCCACTTATAGGCTGGGTTGCCAGACATCCCAAATTTTATGGGACAGTCCTGTGGAAATGAAAAATGTCCGCTTCCAGACAGTTCTTATCCGGGACTGTGATTGTCCCACATTTTTTAACATTTTGTAACTCTAGCGAAATGCATCTTATTTTTACACCTCTGGTATACTACTGTATTTCCTTCAAAAAGTTCTCTTTTCGTCTTTCTGTCTGAAGTTTTCATTGCAAAGAGGACTTACTCTGCTATATTCGTTCGCAAAGACCGAAGAAACTCTTTGGTTCATTGCTTTAAATTTTGGGGAGTTTTGGGTTGGCAGGCTGGCGGATATAGTGGGTAATAATAGACGTGCCGTGCTCTTTCCATGTGACGTGATTTCTGTCGCAAAGGAATGTTGTGTTTTATATCTTGTGAGGTGAACACGTGGGGTAAATTGATAATGGAAATGGATAGCAATTTGAAATGCCAAGTTTCAGTATATGTATTACTGGTATAAACTGCCCTGTGATGTCACTGTAACTTCTGTAAGATCATTCTTAAAGGTAGTTCACTAGTTGTCGATTATTTCTTCGACAACACATCTGTCCCTTATTTTGTTTTCAGGAATCTGGCAACCCTGCCAATAGGTCTCCCTAACCGACGCAGATTGAAAAAAGTCAATTCAATACGAGAATTGGTAAGTTGATTAGATGGAGTCTCTAAGAGAGAAGGTAAATCCCAATTAAGAAACAAGGGAGTATGAAAATTCCTTCCTAAAAATAATTTAACAGGAGAAAAAGAAGTAGAACTTGAGCATTCAATGCTATAGAAAAATGAGGAAGTTTGAGGTCCAATGTTCGTTGGTTTTGAGAGTGAAAAATTGAAAGAAGAACTTAAAATTGCTATGTTACATTCCACATCCATTGCACGTGATGATTATTGCCATTATTGCCACCTCAGGATTTAGGTCTAGCGAACCTGCCCCTTTCCTGGAGGCCCCGTGTTCGATTTCCGGCCACTTCAGGGATTTTTGGCTGGACCTTACGGGTTGATTTGAGATCCACTCTGCTTACATGAGAAAAATTAAGGATCTCTGATGGTGAGGCAGTGGATCCGCTGTAAAAAGCTGACCACACGTTACCTAGTAATCTTCCGCCTGAGCAGCGGTCGGTTAGTAGGCCAAGGCCCATTACGGTTGTGGTATCATGGCATAATTATGCAGTTTCATTTCCTCTCTGCTTGTTTTGTACATGTATTTGTATTTTGAACATTAAGTGATTAGAAAAGTGCGATGCTTGATGGTGATGATGCTTGTTGTTTAAAGGGACCTAACATCTAAGTCATCGGCCCCTAATGGTACGAAATGAGATGAAATGTAAGACAATTTAAAAGTCCATAATCATCCACTGACCAGAATTCAAAATGCGAGGACAAAAAATGAATGGATATGAATTTAAAACAATTGATGGATCCGACCCACAATGCCCCACACTTCCAGAAACTAGCATTAAACAATAGTATTACTGACCAAGCAACTGCATCTAAAGCACAATAACGGACCAATTATATTGGTATATAAATTTACTAATTTGGGACAAATATTTCAGGTTCCCTATGGGAATCAACATCTGTATCAGAATTTAATAAGGCATGCATACTAGAACTTCATAAATATTTAACTGATTCAATATTAAATGTGGCATTACCTGAAGTAACCGAACATTGTACTTGAATTTTGAGTATTCCTGCTGCTAGCGCCTGTATCGAACAATCTTTCTCGGCAGTGAAACGGATAAAAAATAGTATTTAAGAAGAATGCAAACACAAGAAAGACGACCAAAATTGTCATTACCGGTAATTTCAATTGAGAAGAAGAAATTTGTGAACAGCTGTAAGAATCCAGGGTTCCATGATTTTGTTATAGACATGCTTGCTGCTAAAAATCGCCGAATGGAGCTCTGTTACAAGATGTAATATCTGCAGATGTGCAGGGAAGATAGATTTGTATAAGCTTAAAAAGGCATGTTTCTATTTAAGCTATAAAACATACAAATTGTTTTCTACAATCTACTGTGCTAACACTTTGAAAGGGTCATGCTCTGCCCCTGCTTAAGACCATTTTGAGATAGTTTTAAGTTACCTGGATGGAAGCTTAACACAGAATGACAAAATAAATGCTCAATACTGCTGAAATTGCCACCAGAAGTCAATCTTTTCTCTTTTGACCAAGTTTTCCCACACCTGTGGGGTCGCGGGTGCGAACTGCATTGCACATGTGGATTTGGCCCTGTTTTACGGCCGGATGCCATTCTTGACGCAACCCTATATGGAAGGATGTAATCACTATTGCGAGTTACTGTGGTTGTTAGTATGGTGTGTTGTCTGGATATGAAGAGCCATCAGAAGTCAATAATGTACAAAAATAATAAAATACACCAAAATACATTTTCCTCTTTTAATATGGTAATTATTTGTAAATACCACAGATTTAATGTCAAATTAATTATTTATTGATAACATTTACTTTTTTTTCAGTTAATAAGAGCTTTATAATTTTGTTCACCTGCTAAGTATGGTAATACATGTAAATTAAGAACTCATTATTCCTGCACATTGTGCACTCTTCCTCTTTGTTATTAAGAACTCATTGCAAATGCAAACATTTTCCAGAATTATGGCCGCCAGTATAGCTACTGTAAAATTTTGTTTTCCTATGGCCATTGGCTGCTATACACATTTAATTCATTATTATATATTTACCTGGTATTATTTCTTTCACCTTTATTGCATGGACTTTGTTATGATCCTAATAGATGAGGGGTATTTCGAACGTCTAGTTTTCTTCTTCTTGATAATTATTGGACTCCGCATAAATAGCCTCCGTCCAATCTTTGCTAGTTCCTACTGCTTTCTTGTATTCATCTAACACCGAGCTTACCATTCAGATTGTGGCATACGCGACACTCTCTTCGAACATCGCATGTCCACGCTTTTTTTCGGCTGGGTGGCGCTCATCTCTACTGTTACCCAGTCAGCCCAAGGAAAATCAAACGGGCAGACGCCCAGTCGGCTATCGCCTCCCCTCTCCGCCGTGTACTCTTGCCTAATCAAGGGCGTGGACACCTCTTATTTTCCAACCTCCATCCGTGATGAAATTCGCCACAACGGAACCTTTGTTGAAGCGGTTCTTCGCCTCTAGGATGGCCTCTCAAGACAACCTTCTCCAGACGTCGTCGCCTTCTTCCGCTTTCCAGGCCCACCGCTCGGCATCTATGATGCTGACTACGCTGCAGTCCCTACTCCGGAGCATCTACTACAGCAAATGATTTCCCTTCCTGACTTCCCCTTCTGTCCTACCATCCCTCCCATCATTACTCACTCCACCCCCACGTTTACTACTACTACCACCACCACCATCACCACTTCTGTACATTCTGCTCCGTCTACTTCCACCTGCACTGTTACGTCCAGTCACCCCTCTTCTATCATGTCTGCACCCGTTATCTCCTTACCTGCTCATTCCCAGCCGCCCCCGGCTCACTTCACCGATGCCACCGTCGCAGCTCCGCCACTCTCACCCAACACTGAAGACTCCTCCATACCAGCTCACAACCGGCCTTCGTCACCGAGCTGTGTCATCCGTGGCCTGGACCCTGCCTTCACTGAGCAAGACATCCTGGCTGAACTGATCTCCGCCGGCGTCCCTGCCCGTCGAGCACTACGCATCTTTAACTTCACCGGCCCGATCTTCATGGTTCGTCTCCAAGTCTCCTCTGCAGCCGACGTCGACCATCTCATCACCACCGGCGTCCGTTTTCGCGGGCGAACATATCGAGTGGAGCCTTCTCGCTCCCCACTTCGCCCCGCACGTTCCCCTCCTCTTATCTCTTCTCATAGTCCGCCGTCCGCCCCGCCATCCACGCCCCCACCGCAAGCGGTCCCCTTACCAGCTCCACACCCTAACTTCTTCCCACCGCCCCTCCCGACCCTAGACCTCCTCCGTCTTCTTGCCACTTCCCTTACCAACATTACTGCCACCCTTTCCTACCTTCTCTCACAATACTACCCTCCACCTTACACCCAATTTCTACCAGCCCCATTTATGTAATACGCTCATGTACATATCTGTAAATAAATGTCACTTTCTGTTCCGCGCCCGAGATACATCAGTCTTAAATAAAGTCAATTGTCCCCTCTTCCCCTACTGTTCGTCGGAGTTTGCCTACGCGGGGTGCTTTGGGGGCTTCGCCCTGGATCCCGGCTTGTTGTGACGGTGCCCTTGCGCCAGCTTCATTCACTCTTTTCCCCCCTCTGGTGTATACAACACACCCCCCTACATTTTCACTTTTTCTGTACATTCTTTCCTTTACACGGCCGAAGAGCTCCATAGTTGAGCTGATGGCCCGCCCCTCCTCGTCTGAGGAGAGGGAGTGAAATAACTTGTTTTCGCTTCGCATACGCGAGTGACATCACGCGAAAACGAGTCCTCGCATGCAAAGCAAGTCCGAGTCCGGACTCAAACGAATCGACGTCTGCGATCTTACATGGTCAGTTATTTGTTGTATGAATTTTAGTGCCGTTGAATACGGTATGTAGCTTATCTTGATACATTGTCGTTAAAACAAAACACTCACCTGAACTCTTCGTATTGTCTGCTACCTTGTACCGCCAAGCTGGGCTGCTTCTTAAAAGATACGAGCTTATACAATTATCATTGGTTTCCATAATATTTCCTTCTGAAGACATTGCGCAATTTCAGTTTCGATGTTAACTATTCACATTCAGGACTATTGGGAAAGAGGCTCGAAGGACTGCATGATTACCTAGCAAAACAGCGACATAGGCAGATCACTTACAGTATACCTGGCATTAAAATCAACACCGATAATAAAATATAGTATCAAAATTTGGGCTAATAAATCACTGGAAGAGAATTTTTGTCTTTCTCTAGCAACAGTACGGCAACAGTATGCTTTAAGAACCTACATAAGGATCAGCCATTAAAAAAAAATTGAACGTAACAATTGCCACGAAAACAAGATAGGGAAGAACTTGGAAGTCAAGGAGCTCGACATTAAAATGGGAAGGACAGGATGAGCCTCAATACGAGCACTGAAAAGAAAAGACAGGAACAACTTCATAGATACCTTAGCTGTATTATCTCGATTACTTTGGTGCGACGGTAATGCAATACCGTTCCGGTAATGATATTATTTGCCACTGCAGCCGAAATATCTAAGTCCACGTCACCTGTTCTACTTTTCCATTTATTTCGACGTTCCGTGCCCTCGCCGTAATTAAAAATAGGCTGTGTCAGTGGCGGTAATTATTGTTTTAAGAGGAAATACAACTAGGCAACCATCGTCTATAGAACAGAGGGAAAAAATGGAAGGAATCCGACACTTCGAAAAATGAAGGTATGTGCCAAAGGAAGGCAAGGGCCACGAAGGGCGTGAAAATTAAAGTCTTTCTAGGCGTCGAGTACTCTAATACCGTCGGGGTCGGAAAGAGAACAAGAGTTGACCAAGGAAGGTCGGATAGGATAGATGCAAGCAAGGAGCCTAGTATAAGTGGAAGCAATGCCAGGACTCAGCTAAGGGCTCCGTGGTCATCAACCCACGTTTCCAGTTGAAAGTCCCTGGGGCGGTCACGAAATAGCGTTATTCCACCCACTCATGCGTTGCGCTTCGCGGAGAATTTTACTGCGTTAAATACCATTTGTGCCAGGCCAAACTATTCTTATTCTATAAATAGAACCGTATCGGAAACAGTTCCCCATATGACACAGAATTCTATTAGTGTAACCGTCAATTCTTCAATGTTGAGCACCAATTGCGGTCACATATATTATGCTCTTTTACATGGTGAGCTATGGACGTTTCCGCCGTCCACAAGAATTTTGCACGATGCCCACTCGACCACTGATTAGTAGTGGGGACGGAGCGATTAGAAATGCGGTGGAAGTTCCTCTATGGTGCTAGTAATTATGTGACGTCACAGTGGAGCTCCGATTCAGTTCTAGTCGGAAGAAGCAGCAAAATTACGCTGCTGTTTCAATTGCAGATTGAGACAATTGTCTTATGTCTGTTTTGTTATAGATACATCTTGGTATATACATATTTGACCATAGTCCGTGTATTACACTTTTGTCGATCTTTTTAAAAATAGGAAAGAACTTATGTCATTGGCAGATTTAAGATTTCTCCGCCCCTAGGCACAATTATAGCATGCATCCTCCAAAAGAGAAGTACTCGGCATAGGTAAATGCAGAAAATAATAATAAGAATTTTATTGCAGCCAATGGCCATTTTAAGAAATAAATAAAATAAAAATATCTTTCCACTTATTGTCACAATGTTTTTTTTTTTTCACTTTTAATTGTCATTTCCACTATTCATTAGCAAGTTGGGTGATCGTTTGTTGCCTACGCTTGCACTGTAAAGCGTGATACTTCTCACAGTGTTGGTCACAGAGTCTACACACGCAATTCGGGCCTGGTTCATGATAATTCAAGGTCTGGCATACTTTATGATGAAACCCATGTATGGCAAACCTCGTAACTGTATGCCGTAAGTCATATCCTGTGCGTGTCCATTCACGGTTGATCATGGCGTCTGTCCCGTAGAAATCCATCCCAATATCTGCTCTTTTTTCTTTTAGTTCTTGTAAGAGTTCTCGATAACTTGTTGTGGATGGTAGCAGTAGGTGAAGTCTTACATCCTCCACTAAAAACGTTTCCCTCGCCAATACATAGACTAGTCGAGATGGAGTGTATTTCGAGACGCTTAGAACTCGCTTGAGGAACCTCGCTTTCAGAAAATGACACACCGTACAAGGAGTATTTACGAGGCGCGTTATTTAAGTAAGTACCGTTTTGATATAGGGGGAAAAAAAAAAGTAATGCATTTTTTTAAACATTTTTTTTACATGTAAACTTGTACCTTATACTATTTTTCAACTTAAGTTCCAGGCATATTAAGGCATTTGTCATGTCGCGAAGCCAGCTTCTGAATTCCATCCTCAGAAATCTGCCGGGCGGTCGTTTTTAGGTCATCATCATCGTGGCGTTGACTTCCTAAATGCTTTTTCAGGAGCAGGAACAAGTGGTAGTCACTAGGTCACGACTATACGGAGGATGATCAAATTGTCCCCAACCAAATGGAGTGATGAGATCTCTGGGTCGATTAGCCGTGTGAGAAGACTCCTTGAAATTTTAGGCAACTCATAACTTAATGACGAAATCGGAAAGCACGAAGTGTTCAGCATTGACAGACGTTCGTCCACTATGCTTCTCGTCGTGAACATTAGTACGACCTTCTTTAAACGCTCTAACTCATTTTCTTACTATTCCTTTGCTCATAGTGTGTTCTCCATACACTTTACTATACTGTATAATCTGCCTATGAATTTCAACAGCTTTCACGACTTCTCCATTTAAAAATAGAATCACACTCGGCGGGACCGTTAATTGCCAGAGGCACAAACGTAAACACGGGCGAATGCTTCCGTAATGGCGTTTGTGGCTAGCCTACAGATGTACGTACTGCGCGCTCATGCTTCGTAAAATTACACAAAATCTGAGTTTTCCGAACCTAGTAAGATGAAAATAAATTCACTAATCATAGGGGTTTTCTTTTCGTCTCACTTTGACGCCAGTGAATACGTCGATCAAATCTTCATAGTTTTCGCTTTTCATTATTGTACTTACCGTAATGGACGAGGCGCTTTACTGTGTTCAATAACTATTCAAAGAAGAACGTACCGTAAGCCAGTAGCGATATTCCGGGACAACAGTGATATTGATAGTGGGGTCGGGAATGACAGGTACCGGTATATATATTAAATGTTTCGATGGCTGATTGCATACAAAGTTAATCCACGATCAAGCAACGAAATTTACTTCAAACTGAACTTAGAATGTTGGTTGCAAAAAAATTAATCCCAGATCATTTCAACTTTATTGAAGGTCAAATTCAACAGGCGAATTTTTTCGGGTTAATTAACCTGTATGAACTTAGATTAGCGGAAGCTAGAGATTTATTCGCATTTGCCTTTAAAATAAAGAACTGGGGTGATATTTGTAACGAAATTCGTGAATGCATGCTAGTTTACATTGTATTATTCTCTCACGCATATGAATTGTATATTTATAAAGAAGTGAAGAGCGCATTTGTTATTGTTGGGTTTATAGGCTAAATCATTTTCAGATTTGGCATTATTCTGATGTTTCGTGCGAACACGATTTTGAATTACGGCGGGCTCCTCGTATATTTCAACATAGACGGAATCTCATGTGTATAAAGGAAAGGGTTGATAAACATTAAGCCGAAAATTATAGGCCAATCAGTTTGTCATGTGTTGCATATAAGCTTCACGAAAGCATTCTTCCTAATTATATTAGGCGTTCGACACAAGGCGAGCTCTGGTTTAGGAAAGGTTATTCCACTGACACTCAACTTGTAGGATTCCAGCAAGATGTAGCAGATGTATCGCGATTGACCTACCTGAGGCATTTGATAGGGTACATCATCGGATACTACCGACAAAAATGAGTGCAATTGGACTAGACAAAAGAGCGATTGAATGGGTAGCTATATTTCTAGAAAATAGGACTCAGAGAATTAGAGTAGGTGAACATTATCTGATCCTGTAATCATTAAGATGGGAATTCCTCAAGGCAGTAGTATTATTGGACCTTCGCGTTTTCTTATATACGGTATGTAGCCAAACGTCATGGGAAGACACTGAGCATGATGTTAATAAAGAGTTGCTCCTCCGCGAGCCCTGAAAACCGCAGCAACACGGCGAGACATTAACTCTATGAGGTGTTGGAATCGTTCTGGAGGGGTCTGGACCCATGCATCTTGCGCTGCTACCCTCAATTATTGGTCTTGTGTAGTTGGTGCGAGGTTCGTACACCAGCACCGACAGAATCCCATAAATGTTCTATTGGATTAAGTCGGGGATGTGAAGGGACAATCTACGGTCGTAACTTCACTGGAGTGCTCCTCCAACCACAGAGGGGTGACATGGCATGTCCATCAGGGTACTCTAGGACCAGAAAGGGATGCAGATGATCTGAAAGAATGTCCGCATAACATGCACTTGACAGCTTTCCATGCAGCCGGACAATAGAGCCTAATTGCGACCATAAGAACTGAGCCACCTCCCGCCTGGACACAACCTTGTTGAGACGCAGAATCCATAACTTCGTGGGACATACGCCACACTCTCACGCGCCCATAGGTTCGATACAACTGGAACCGGGATTCATCGGGCCATACCACAGGCCACCACTGTTCCATGGTCCATTGCCGACGTTCACGAGCCCATGAACGTCGTTGAACTGTGTGTCGAGGTGTCAGCAAAGGGACACGAGTTGATCGTCGGCTGGTGAAGCCTATGCGGTGCAGTTGGCCCCTGACAGTCCTGGATGGGTTCCTGACTCCCAACATTCAACCGGGCGGTGACCTGACTCACAGTAGTCCGTCGAGCGCCCAGTATGGTTCTGCGGAGACGACGTGATGTCCCTTCGTTAAACACCTGTGGCATTCCCATTCGGCGGTTTACGCGGGTGGTAACATTCTCTCTGCGATATTGACGATCCACCGACACTGTTGACCTCTGAAACGCGAATTAGCGGGCAATGCACGCAATGTTATGACCCATGCGCCGTTGATCATCCCACGTTCAAAGTCGGTTAACTCATGGCGTGTTCCCATCTTCACGACTCTGGGGTCGGAGGGAGACTGCTCAGCTACGCCGCAAAACTTAGGGGTCATACACTGACTGCACATTTTTCTAATACGACACCCCTTCCCGTGACTTTTGGACACTCAGTGTATATAAATGATATGAGTAGAATCAGATATGTCTTTTTGCGGATGTTGTTTTACTGTGGAGTAATAAATACGTTACAAGATTGTGAGCGATCGCAAAAAACTATCAACAATATTGTGAGATGGACAGCAGACAATAGCATGACGACGATAAACAGGATTAAAAGGCGGGTCGTGAGTTTCATCGGGAGGAAAAGACCAGTTTTAATTACTGTGTAGGGTAAAGGCTCCTTACCGGGATCACTTGACTGGAGAACTGGACAAAATCCAAATAAAGCAGCCGGATATGTTCTGGATGATTTCCGACAAGAGAGTCGTTGCTTGAGTCACCATAGACAGGTTTGATGCAGCCCTCCATGCTACCCTTTTCATTTCTACGTAACCACACCTACTGTGACAGGTTTATCATATTCATACCTTGATCTACCCCTACTATTCTTACCGCCTACAATTCCCTCAAAAACCAATTGAACAAGTTCTGGGTGTCTTAATATGTGTCCTATCATTCTATATCTTCTTCTCATCAAATTTAGCCAAGTCAATCTCCTCTCACCAATTTAATTCTCTCTTCATTCCTGATTCGATGTAACCATGCCACTTTCTTCTGTAACACCACATTTCAAAACCTTCCTTTCTCTTTGTGAGCGTAACATCCATGTTTCACTTCCAAACATTGCAACTCTCCATATGAAAGTCTTCAAAAGCATCTTTCTAATTCCTATATCTACTTCTGTCATCATTAGTTGTTATTATTTTTTTGCTAGGGGCTTTACGTCGCACCTACGCAGATAGGTCTTATGGCGACGATAGGATAGGAAAGGCCTAGGAGTTGGAAGGAAGCGGCCTTGGCCTTAATTAAGGTACAGCCCCAGCATTTGTCTGGTGTGAAAATGGGAAACGACGGAAAACCATCTTCAGGGCTGCCGATAGTGGGCTTCGAACCTACTATCTTCCGGATGCAAGCTCACAGCCGCGCGCCTCTACGCGCACGGCCAACTCGCCCGGTCATTAGTTATTTTACTACCTAAGTAACAATATTCATCTACTTCAATTAAGACTTCTAAGCTAGTATTTCCTGCATCACCTGACTTTGTTCGACTGCACTCCATTACTCTTGTTTTGGACTTTTTAATTTTCATTTTGTATTCCTTCCCCAAGACTGTCCATACCATTCAGCAAGTTTTCCAGATCATCTACAAACTCAGATAAAATAAAAATCTCATCAGCAAATCTCAGATTGATTTTCTCTCCTTGGATTGTAATTCTCTTTCCAAATTCCTCTCTGATTTCCTTGACTGCCTGTTCTATAAAAACACTGAAAAGAAGAGGGAACAGACTACAGCCTTGTCTCACTCGTTTCTGGGAAATGAAACTACTTTAATAGGTCCATAGACCAACACAAGACTGCACCTAAGTCGGCCAGGCCAAAGAGAGACAGGCGAGGAAACTTCTCTAACTTTATAACTTCTCCACGCAACACAAGGAAGCCATTAATACCAACCCAACAATTCAACCATAATATTTTGATACAAGTTCCACCTATTTTAAGCCTAACTCCAAACTTAATATTACATCAAGAATAATTACTCATCAGCTAAGTATTGGACTATCATTCACTGTTTTTATCTGAGCATTTACAGGCTCTAAAAAGTACTGTTATGATCCAAGACAATGCAATCAATTTTAACCTTGTAGTTTCAGTTTAACTTTATTATCTCTGAAGATCCAACATTATGCCTTTTTAATTTTTAGAATGTTATTTGATTTTATTGTAAGCAGGTCTATTTAAGTGTATATCTTTAACTGTGGCATATGACTTGAGTTCCTAGGGTATAAAGTTCAGAGATGTTATTTAAGTAATAGTAGAGTTTCTTTAGAAAAGCATGTGTATCTTTACTATACTTTTACTCTTTGGTTAAAGATGTCTCCTACAAAGAGACAAAACATGTCCCTTTGATACTGTTCCCAAATGGAAAAGAAAAAGTGAAGATGGAATTTATCCTCAAAAATCCGTTACACTTGTTCAAGGTTGACAATGAAATTAACTTTTTGTATCATCTACAGTCTACTCATTGGACGAAGATCAACTGGCCTCATGGGTGCCCATATAACAGTTTGTAGAGGGGGGCCCAGACCTGGGGGCATATAGTAATTTTAATATTTTGGAAGATAAATGGCGATTTGTATTCTGCGCTAGAATAACCCACGGTATCCCCTGCCTGTTGGTGGTGAACGGTACTACCGCTTTTAATTAATTAATGTTATTTGTTTTACGTCCCACTAACTACTCTTTTACGGTTTTCGGAGAACTACTGCTTTTACATAATACTGACTTTAAATCATTTTCTTGAAAGGAAAACACGCGACTACACTAGATTTTTGCCTTTCCCGGAGAGCTAGAGGGGGGCCACGGTCCCACCTTGCCCCCGGGTATGGGTGCCCTTGACTGGCCTCAAGTCCGAATCATACTCGTATTTTAAGTTTTGTAGCTTTTAAATTTACTAATTTTTTTTTTAGAATTGCTTAAATTTGTAGATCTAACTTCACAGTTGTTTTTAATTTTTTGAGTTCTTTACAAACTATTTCTTTTTTCTAAACTATATTCACTGTAGTGTGTATAGTTGTTTTTTTTTTCAGCGTCTTGGTTGAGGAACAATTTCTAGTAATAAACAATAAAAATGAGTGCAGGTAGTACTCAAATTAATAGTTATTACATGTCAAAATAATTACATTTGCCCTCTACGCACATCCTAATGAAATTCATATAATATTAAATGCATTTTACGCTTAACACACAGTATACACGAAATAACTTTTGTTTCCTCACCATATTCTAATACACTGAATAGAACGAGACATTAGACACAATAAAACTGTTCAGAATACCGTCTGTTGTTAGAGGCAACGAAAAGGGACTCTCAACAAGGGAGCATGAGTTGGTAACCATACGACTCTTAGCAGAGTCCTGGCATTGCTTCCACTTGCATTAAGCTCCTCACTTTCATTTATCCCATCCGACCTCTCTTGGTCAACTCAATCTTTTCTGATCCAAACACCATTCGGTTCCGAGGGCTAGCGAGTGTCTCATTTTCATGCTCTTCGTTGACCTCGTCTTTCTTTGGCCTATATCTTCATTTTTGAAGTATTGGAACCCTTCCATTTTTTTTTTCTCTGATTAGTGTTATGTAGAGGATGGTTGCCCAGTTGTATATCCTCTTAAAATTAATAATAATAATTACTACCGTCAGTCAAGTGGAACATAATGGAGACTTTCCAAACAGTCAGAAGTGAAACAAGGACGTCTGCTTTCACCAGATCATGTCATGAGGAAGGTTTGTTAAGGAAAGCAAAGGAATATAGTGGGGGATGACTGAACTTCTGGAAGATTTGAACTTTGCGGTTGATATGAGGCGTCTAGTTTCAAAATAGGATAAGTTTGAACTATTTTCCAATAAATGATTATCTATACTAATATTATAAAGAGGAAAAATTGGTATATTTGTTTGTAACGGATAGACTCAACTACTGAACCGATTTTAAAAATTACTTCACGTATAGAAATCTACATTGCCAGTGAGTAACATGGGCTGTATTTAATTTTCATCTTAGCCCCAAAAGGCAATGCCACAAACTTGGTTTAGAAAGAGGTTCTGGGGTAAATGAAATGTAATTTTTCGGCGAGTTTTTATACTTTAGGAATTTTCAGATAATGTCTTAGTGCAGTACCGAGGAACAATTACTTTTATCAACTTACGAAATCCTCGCGAGCGAAGCCGTGGGTAACAGCTAGTATCTAATATAGCTAAATGATAACACATCAGTCTCTATACAACCTTTTTCTTCATTTTCTCAAAAACTGGAAAGAAGGACATGTCTGGTTTTGAAACTAGATGCCTCAGGCATATCTATTCATTGAGGCATATGCTTGAGAAGGTGAAAGACCTTTATTGGAAGCAAGTAGTGCTGGAATAAAAAATAAACACTGTCAAGGGTAAGTGCTAGAAACAAGAAGCCACTGGTACTAGAAAGCAAGATAGTGCAGGCCGACCATTTCTGTTACCTAGGAAGCATTATTTCTAGAAACCGAGGGGCAAATAAAGATGTCCAAAAGAGGGTCATAAAGGCCCAAGTCTCAAGAAGTGAGGACAAAGACAAAATTGAGGACCTTTGAGCAAACAGCTGCAGGATGTGGAGGGTGATTCGAGACGTAACATAGGACTTTCATCAACAAATTTTTGAAAACCATCCTAAGAATGCGATGGCTGGACACTATATCGAATCAAGAATTGTGAAAGTGTAGCCAACAATGCAAGTGTGAAGCCCAGATTAACCTACTCAACTCATTTGCTCTGTCGTTCGCACAAGCTCAAATGACGAGACATTCACGCACCGCACAGTGTCGTATGCACTAGCAAACTTCTATGAATAGAACAGGAATGCGGCTTGTTTACACCTCTCCTTCTAAGAACTTGTACCGTTATTTATTGCCCAATTGTAGCCTCTGAAAACACAAACATTTCATCAGGTGTCAGTCTCTGAGCCATAGTAAAGGCTACCGACAGCAATGCTATTGCTAAGTTATGATAATACTGAAGAAGAGATTTTAAGTGACAGTTTATCAGATACGAGTGACTGAAATTTTACCTATAGCAAAACATAGTGACCACCAATTATTCATCACTTTACAGGCTCTCCACTGGTGTCAGGAGAACTGAGAGACAAACATTTTGATAATTCTGTATCAGAGTTGTCTGTGAAGTTTATGGAACCATTGTTTTCTTCCACTGCGCGGGTAACAAATATTTATGCTATAGAATAATTATTGGACCCAGATAGGGAAAAAAAGAAATAAACGATGACAAGTGGTCCGACACTAATGAGGATGAAATGAAGGCCTACCTTGCCCTCTGAATTCTGACGTCCCACGTTGATAAGCCTCACCATCCAATTATATTGGAGTGAACGCGACGGTAGCACTAGCGGTGACATTCAGTTCGGTGTATGGACGAAGGTAGGATCTGAACAGCCAAGATGTACATTTACCCGCGCAACCTGAACTAAATGTACAAATTGAAAATGTAAATAATCCAGAAGAATATTTTCAATTGTTTATCACTCCTGAATCAGCGGAACTAATACGTAGGGAAACCAACTGGTATGTTCAACACCTTTTAGAAAGCACACCGACCTTTGAAACTATATTTGAGAGTGAATCAGTGGACTGACACGAATAAAGATGAAATTATGACTTGACTTGCATTCTTTCTCTTGCAAGGCATTCATTAGTTACCTGACAACAAGAGCTATTTTTCTCGTAGACAGATATTAGAGACTCCAATACTTTTGGAGCTGTTCTTAGAAAAGAGATTTCATTTCCTCCTCAAATTCTTACACTTTGTCGATAACGAAGCATACGATGAAGCCACATGTGGTTCAAAGAAACTCTACAAATTGAAAGATATTCTGGACCACTTGAATAGCAGATTCCAAAGTGTATACACCCCGAAAGCGATGTCTGTAGATGAGTCTCTTATATCGTGTCATACCATCTAAGCGTTCAAGATTCGGTATAAAATCATTTGAACTGTGTAAATTAAGTCTGGTTACGTGTGGAATTTCTTGGTGCATATAGGAAAAAACACCTAGTTTGATGAGACTCTAAAAATGAACTATATGGATCGAAAGTTGTTTCCCGTTGCTTTCCTTACCGACACAGATTCTCTTTCCTTGCCCTTGGCACTGTAATAATTTTAATAGCTTGATAGTGAGACTGTTTTTTTAACCTGATGAAAATACCCGACCAATTATAAGTATCTCACCGTAAGTTCCCGTTGCTTTCCTCAGCGAGCCAGATGCCTTGCCCTTCGTACTATGATCATTTCTGACAGCTTGATACATATCCTGTACTTTTTGAACCTACTACACAAGAGCATCTCACTATATGTTCCTTCCCAGTACCTTATGGAAAATGTGCCACTGTTGATGTAATTCTCAGTGCCGTAAATAAGGATCAAAAGACCAAACCTTATCTTCGTAACGTGTGTGAATTACTGGTCATTAATAATGTAAATGCGACTCAGTAATGGAAAACAAATTGTTAACTGAAAAATGTATTCTAGAAAATGATAATATGAATCAAAATGGTACAACCATGTAATATAAAATTGTACATATTGAAAAAATCAAGAAAGCACTTAGACACAAGGCCGAAACCCCCACCCAGCTCCTTTACCGATTCAAACCTCCCCGCCCATCTCCTAATTCCATCAAATCTCCTGACGAGAGAGAAGGCATTACATCTCCTAGGTGTGATGGACTCCTTGAAAATATTATGGTTTTCTGGTATTAAAAATGACCAGCTACTTTTGTTACAGATGCAGGTAGCTAAAGTGGTAACATAAGGAGAATCACTAAAAAGTAAGCTCAATTCACGTAACATGTTTACCACAGGCTCTTCACTGCATTACTGATATAATACAAAATTCTTTCCCATTGGTAGATCAGTTTGTGACCTCTACAAGTAATGGTTTTGTTCAATACCTTTAAACAAGGTCTATCTAGGGAGGTCAAGTCATGAATGCTACTTATGGAGCCGCCATATTGGGTCTTTAAGAGAGCGTAACCAAAGGCAAGTGTACTTTAATTTAGGGGATTTCGGTATCATACATTGACATAAAAACAAAATACCAACTATTTTTCATATAGAATTTAATTGGGCATCTACTGTTCATGTATATATAACTGTGTAACACTTAAATGACATGAATACATTCACAGCTATTTGAATAGGAAGATAAAGGAACAAGAATCAACAAGAAGTGTTGGATCCCTTCACTTTTTTCTCTCTGATTAGTGTTAATAGAGGATGGTTGCCCAGTTGTACTTCCTCCTAAAACAATAATCACCAACACTACAACTAGAATCAATTGTGCAGGTCTATGCCCCTCAGCAAGGCTGCAGTGAAGAATAAAAGCTGACTTCCTTCAATAACTAGCAGTATAAAATGAGGAAAATCTAATAAATATTAATGGGTTATGTTGTAACCAAGGTTGAAATTTACAAAACACAACTTTTATTGCTTCACTTTATGATATTTACACAAATAACTGAAATTTATTTTGAAGCAAAAAGGAATATTGAATCTTGAGAAAAGTTTGTCTTTATACAATATGTACAGGTTACAGTCTTTATATACACTTCTATCTTGAAAAGATAGTCTTTGTGAATTGACACGTTGATAGTCGAGAACTATCTGGCACACTAACATGAATGTCTTTGAGAGTCCTTGTTTGTTGAAGTGCCTGAATTCCTAAAAAGCAAGTTCAATTGATTGAAGAAATTCCACCTAGCGAAACTAAGGGAGCTTGCATAAATTTAGGGAATGAAAATGGCTTGTAAAAGAATTACGGAACATAGGCAGTGGAAACAGGTAAGGGAGCGGTGACCAGAGGTGAAACCTCGTACTGCCAGAAATTCAGTCCACCTGGTCGAAGCACATTTTCAAGAGGAGTAGCCTCCGTGCTCGACGTAGGGTGTATTCTGGAGCTGGACACCGGGGCAAGTGGGCAAGTGAGCAGGCAGGGAGCTCCTATTTATAGTACACTCGATGGTCAGGCACGCGCACTGAGGGCTGCGCGTCGAAGCTAGCAGAATGATACACAGGCGCGCGTGCAGCTGGCTGGCGGAGCGAGAAAGGGAGCGCCGGACATACAACACCCTCCCCTCCTAAATACGCCGGTACGGCATGAAACGGCGGCGGCGCTGGCGGCGACTGCGATGCTGGGGCGGAGCTGCTGGTGTCGCTGTTGTATTGTCCGGAGCTGGAACTGGGCGGAGTGGCGCTGTCTCGTCCTGAAAGGAACCCATTGTTATTAAATGATCTAAAGCTCGTTCAGCAATAGATTTATCAGGTTTAGCAATAGCATCAATAGCTGGACAGGGGCGGTAGCGCAGACGTATCTGATCTTGATGGCGGCAGATACGTTTCTCCGTAGTCTGTATCTCGTATAGACGATGACCCAAAGATCTGCAGATGACTCCAGGTATCCAGAGTGGGTTGGATTTGAATGTCCTGGTGTAGACCTTGTCGTTGAGGGAGAACTTCGTTGGTGATGTCTTATGCTGGGCCGGAAGAGGCTGTAACAGAGAAAGTAAAGTTCTGTGAGGTCGTCCATGGAGCTTCTGTGCAGGAGTGATATTATCAGCGCCGGGTAGAGTTCTGTAGTTGTTTAAGAGTTGGAGCAAGGCTTGGTCTTTAGTTAAGCCTGAAGAGACAGCTTTCTTCATACTTCTTTTAAATGTTTGTACGAAGCGTTCAGCTTCACCATTAGATTGAGGGTGAAAAGGTGGTGCTAGGATATGACGAATGCCATTATGTGTACAAAAGTTCTGAAAAGCAGTAGCTGTAAATTGAGGTCCGTTGTCTGAAATGAGTACTTGCGGTAAACCTTCTGTAGTGAAGATTTTCTGGAGAGCACGAATGGTAGCTACGGTTGTAGTAGTCGAATGCATATCCACGACATATGGAAAGTTTGACAGTGAATCGATGACTATTAACCACATGGAATTGAGGAAAGGACCTGCAAAATCGATGTGAACTCGTTCCCATGGAGTAGTAGCAGGAGGCCATGAAGCAAGATCAGAAGATGGGGCGTTCTGATTCGTTTGACATTGCTCACAATGACGTATTAGCTTTTCGATGGCGGCATCAATACCGGGCCAGTAGCAGTGTTGACGGGCGAGTTGCTTTGTTCTGGCGATACCCCAATGGCTTTGGTGTAATAATCCGAGAACTTGTTTCTGTAGGCTAAGTGGGATAACCACTCGGAAGATGGTGCCTGCTTCTAGTAATACAACTCCGGCACGAGTCGTGAGACGATGCTGCATACGATGATAAGGTGCCAGGTGGGCAGGAAGTGTGCTCTGAAGAGGCCAACCGTTGCGGATGTAAGTACGTACAGTAGCAAGTGTACTGTCCTTATCCGTAGCTTTAGCTATGCAGGTAGCATCAATAGGAAAACTGGATACAGTATCTTCAAGTTCTATGTCCAACTGAAGACATTCAGATTCTTGAGAATCGAAGGCAGTATCAGGACCAACGGGTAAGCGGGAGAGGGCATCAGCATTACAATGCTGGGATGTGGCTCGATATACAATCTGATAGGAATAATCAGAAAGGAACATGGACCATCTTTGAAGCTTTCTGAGGGAATTCTCTGGGATCTTATTACCAGGATGGAATAAGTGTACGAGAGGCTTATGATCGGTAATGATCAGGAAATGGTTGCCATAGAGATATTCATTGAAACGGCGAATACCAAAGATGATGGCTAAAGCTTCTTTCTCTATCTGTGAGTATCGACGTTGATGGTCATTAAGTGTTTTCGAAGCGAAGGCGATGGGACGTTCTTGTCCATGACGATCCTTCTGGGAGAGAACGGCACCGACACCGTAGTCTGAAGCGTCAGTAGCTAGCGTGATGATCTTGTCGGGCTGAAAATGGGTGAGTTGTATAGCTTGAATTAAGGCGTTGTTGATTGTTTTCCATGCCTGTTGGCATTGCGGAGTCCACTGAAACTTAACACCTTTTTTACGTAGAGCGTTTAATGGAGCTGCCACTGTAGCGAAGCGTGGAATGAACTTATTATAATAGTTCGCTTTGCCTATGAAGGACTGAAGCTGCTTGAGGTTCTGAGGTGCTGGCATGTTTACTATCGCTGAGACATTCTGTGTACTAGGACGAATTCCATTCTTATCAAGTATATGTCCTAGGTAGTGAACTTGAGGCTGAAAGAAGGTACATTTAGCGAGATTCGCGCGTAGGCCATTGTCTTTCAATTTCTGGAGAAGGAGGCGTAGATTGGTTAGATGTTCCTGATGATCTTTGCCAGTAACAATAATATCATCCAGGTAGTTAGCACAACCGGGAATGGAGGCGGTGAGTTGAGCCAAATAGCGCTGAAAAATAGCCGCTGAGGATGAAACACCGAATGGGAGCCGCTGGAGCTGGAGCAGTCCGAGAGGAGTGTTGAGTGTGAGAAATTTCTTAGATTCTTCGTCTAAAAGTAGCTGGAGATATGCTTCTTTAAGATCAACTCGAGAGAAGAATTGTCCACCAGAGAGACGACGGAATAAGTCTTCTGGACGTGGAATAGGAAAGATATCTGTGTCGAGTTGTGCGTTGACTGTAGATCGAAAATCGCCACAAAGTCGAACATTACCATCAGGTTTCTTGATTACCACGAGTGGAGTAGCCCATTGACTAGAAGTAACTGGTACAACAATTCCAGTTTGTATCCATCTTTCTAATTCTTTCGTGACCTGGTCTTGAAGTGCTAGGGGTACTGGACGTGATTTGAGGAAGCGAGGCTTAGCTCCGGATTTCAGCTGTATGTGAGCTGTATAGTCTTTTGCTGTTCCGAGCTGAGAGTCGAAGACTTCAGGAAACTGCGCTAGGAGAGCGGTAACGTCAGAAGTAGGATGCAATGTAGATACGACGTGAATGTTGTCATGTATCTGGAAACCAAATAAGTTAAATAGATCCATGCCCAGAATGTTTGATGCAGTGTAGTTGTCGACTACGAGAAGAGGAATGGCCTTCTGAATTCCTTTATAACTAGCCTGAAGCTTGATTTGACCTTTGATGTCAATTTTCTTCTTGTTAAATGTCACGAGCTGGATGTCAGCTGGAGAGCATGAAGGTGAACCTAAGTCGTGGTAGGTAGTCAGGTTAATAATAGAGACAGGTGATCCAGTATCTAATTGAAAATCGACAGATCGATCAGAGAATGAGAGAGGAATGATGATTTTGTGAGAATCCTTTGTGGGAAGAATAAGATTGATCTGATCAACTTCCATGTCTTGGCGGGGCGGTATATGCTTCCGGCGTGCTGCAGTAGTCTTAGCAGGGCGGAGCGAACTTTGACAGACAGTCTTAATGTGTCCAAGTTTATTACATCGTTCACAAGTAGCTTTGAAAAAACGACAGTCACGACGTTCATGATGCTTGAAACAACCTCGGCAGGAAGGCAGGAGTTTCGAGGTGCTTTTAGAATTGGGCTTCCATGTAGCATTACGAGAGGGAACCTGGCGAGAATGCTTGGTGGAGAGCGCCTTATCCGTACGGTGCACTGTAGCAGAGGACTTGCGGGCCTGAGGCGAGACTTGTGCAACTTCGTGTGGAGAAGCTATGGCTGCGGCAGTCTTGGTAGTAAGCTCATAAACCGTAGCAATACGCTGGACGTCTTCTAAAGAAGGGTTACTCTGCTTGACAGCGTCAAAACGTATTTTGTCTTCAGGAGTATGTAAAATTATCATGTCCCGAATGAGAGAATCAGTGTAGGATGAACCACAACCGTCCTTGGAGCAGATGAACTGGCAGGGTTTAGCTAGACCACGCAATTCAGTTATCCATTCAGTATGTGTCTGATGGGGTTGCTTTCTGCTCTGAAAAAATTTATAGCGAGCAGCCACTATGTGAGGAGCTTTGGCATAGTGTTCCGTGAGACGGGCCAAGAGCTGCGTGAAGGGTACCTCAGATAAGTGTTCTTCCGGACTTAATTTACGTAGTAATTCACACGTAGCATTGCCAACCGAACTAAGAAATAGTGCGCGGCGGCGTTGATCATCTGTGACAGAAGGGCAGATGAAATGCTGTTGCAAGCGGGCTAAATAAACTGACCATTCTTCCTTAGCCGGATCAAAAGCAGAGAACGGAGGAATAGCTGATGGCTGTGTAGAGACAGAAATAGCTTGAATAGCCTGAAGTAATGCTGCCTGTTGTTGTTGCATAAACTGTTGTTGTTGCTGCTGTAAGGCTTGGAAGACCGTAGCGAGTTGTTCCGCAGTAGCCATTGCGAGATGCGTGGAAGAAAGAGTAAGGTAAGCTGTGTGTCAGAACTGGTTGGAGTGTCGTTGTTGTTTAGCACGTCGCCGTAGAGTTGACAACTGGGCCTGTTGAATTGTAGTGTCGTGTTTACCTCGTAGCTATAGAGTTGGCAACTGGGGCTGATGACGTGTAGTTTGTTGCTTTTTTTACCTTGTTGCTATAGAGTTGGCAACTGGGGTCGAAGAATTGTAGGTTGATGCTTTTTTACCTCGTCGCCATAGAGTTGGCAACTGGGGTCGAAGAATCGTAGGTTGGTGCTGTTTTACCTCGTCGCCATAGAGTTGTGTTGTAACCAAGGTTGAAATTTACAAAACACAACTTTTATTGCTTCACTTTATGATATTTACACAAATAACTGAAATTTATTTTGAAGCAAAAAGGAATATTGAATCTTGAGAAAAGTTTGTCTTTATACAATATGTACAGGTTACAGTCTTTATATACACTTCTATCTTGAAAAGATAGTCTTTGTGAATTGACACGTTGATAGTCGAGAACTATCTGGCACACCAACATGAATGTCTTTGAGAGTCCTTGTTTGTTGAAGTGCCTGAATTCCTAAAAAGCAAGTTCAATTGATTGAAGAAATTCCACCTAGCGAAACTAAGGGAGCTTGCATAAATTTAGGGAATGAAAATGGCTTGTAAAAGAATTACGGAACATAGGCAGTGGAAACAGGTAAGGGAGCGGTGACCAGAGGTGAAACCTCGTACTGCCAGAAATTCAGTCCACCTGGTCGAAGCACATTTTCAAGAGGAGTAGCCTCCGTGCTCGACGTAGGGTGTATTCTGGAGCTGGACACCGGGGCAAGTGGGCAAGTGAGCAGGCAGGGAGCTCCTATTTATAGTACACTCGATGGTCAGGCACGCGCACTGAGGGCTGCGCGTCGAAGCTAGCAGAATGATACACAGGCGCGCGTGCAGCTGGCTGGCGGAGCGAGAAAGGGAGCGCCGGACATACAACAGGTTACTGTAATGTCCAGGTAGGAGTAAATACAACTGGATATGAAGGGATTTTGAGCTTTTCAGATATGGGACAATGAACACGGAAGGAGAATTTCTACTTGAGGAATAACTTGCTGATAAATACATGGTTCCAGAAGAAATAAAGTCATAAAATAAAACTGTTCAGCTGGGATGGTAGGTATAAGTCGGTAGTAGATTACCCGAGGTGTGAAGAATGCGTGCGAGATGTGAAAGCTATTCCTAGTGAATGCCTTGATAGCGACCATAAGCTTCTGGTGGCTGACCTGACAGGAATCCAAGTGCAGACCAGGAAGAGGATACCAAGGATTAAAGACTGGAAGCTAAAGACAGAGGACTGTAAACAGAACTTCCAAGTGATCAAAAGCAAGTTACCAATGTCAGAGTTCAGCTATAGTGACGTGGAATGGAATTATTTCAAAACTAGTTTCATTGGTAGTGCAGAAGAAGTGTGCAGGAAAGTAATGAATAACAGGATGTCCTGCTAGAATGACAGAATGAAAGAAGTGATGAGGCAACCGAAAGATGAGAAAAAAAAAGGCTAGACCGAGAAATACCAAAAGAGGAAATTAGTAAACAGGATTGTGAGAGAAGACAAGGAAAAATGCTGGGGTGAATTTACACCAAAACTACAGGAAGATACATGAAGGAAATATGAAGATGCTGTAACAGCCTGGTTAAAAGCAAGAGATCTGACAAAAAGAACATCAAAGCACTACAAACAGTGAATAGGAATGTAGTCAGGAGTGAACAAGAAATCAGAAATTTAATTCCATTTTTATTTATTTTCTGTAGAGTTTTACAGTTGTCAGACAAGCTATACCATATATATAATAAAAATCACATATTGTAAAGTATATATAAATGAAAAACACACATTCTAACAGTTCATTTATGGACAAGGCACCTGTTAATTAAGAGAACTTTTAATGACGTTTGAAATGTTTTACCATTCAGATATTTCATGTTATAGAGTAATATAACATTCATGTGGGCTATGGTCCATCTTTTAGAGCGGAGGAGACTCGTGATAATCATTCCGAATTCTTGTGCTATAATTGTGGACCTCACTGTTACTTACAGTTTATGATTTGTTGTGCTTAATAAAAGATTTATAGTTATATATGGAAGAAAGTGTCATAATGTTATGAGTTATGAAAGAATGTTTGCAAGTACTTCGATTCGGAATGTGAAATGATCCCTAGAGCTTGTTTTGTAGAATAAAAAGTTGTTCAAAACATTCACTTGCCACACAACCCCATACAACTATCCTATAGCTCAAGTGAGATGTACAGATGTAGTTCACATGATTCTTCCAAGACATGACTATCTAGAACAGTGGTTCCCAACCTTTGCCAGCTGACGCCCCCCCTTTTCAGATACGGGTGGTCATCCCCCCCCGTCGCTTCTATAACCTCTCTGATAAACTAACGTGGAAAACCTAATGACACTACACGATGAATATGAAGTATGCACTTTATATCTATGACATACTAACTTCATTTTAGCACAATACTAAGAACACACTTTTACAATAAATCCTTAAATTAGTCAACAAATGTCAGTGCGAGGGTTGAGACTGTTTTCTCTTGGTAAAATTTGGTATGTTTGGTTTGATATTTGACAACGAGCACAGCGGAGATCACTTGCAACATCAAGCCGACAGTGCTGCTTTGTTTTTATGACACTCAGTGTTGAAAATCCTGACTCGCATAAATATGTCGTTGGAAATGGGACAATGACAATCAGTGCTACTTTGGCTACTTCAGGATACACTACCCAAAAGTCACGCAGTCCTAATATTTAGTAATCATCTTTTAGCTTTGAATCACACTTTAAATCTATGGCTTCTTCTTGAAGTTGTGCTGGCAGTGCTTCAATGTCAATGGCAAACAAATTTCTTGTTAACATCCAGGACCATTCATTTGATGAGGTATCAGGAAAGTAGAAATTGAATTCTTGTGCCAGGAAATCCAAATACAACTGAATTTGCACCTTAAGTTTATTACGATCACGTTCATTTCCCGGCAAAATTTCATTAAGGCGGTGAAAGGACGAGAAGTTGTTCAACTGAAGCCAGCGTTTCCATAACTGTATTTTTTTCCAGGGAAGCATAATATTGGAGTTTTTTGCCTTGGAGCTTTAAGATCAAACTGTTCAAAGCTACAAAAAAATTGCAAAGATATGCCAAAGAGACGATAAAATTGACAACAGTAAACACTTCATACAGATCACTCTTACCTTCACCAAGAAGAAAAATTTCAACTTCAGACTTTTCATTCAAACAACCGAGCCATGTTCCCTTTTGATAGCCAGCGAATCTCTGTGTGGAAAAGGAGAGTTTTGTGATGGCTTGAAATCAACACAAAGGGCTTCAAAAAATCTTGCCTGTAAAGAAATTGTCTTCACAGAGTTTACAATTCTTATAGTGACTTTTAGTTATTAAAATCTTGGGGCAAGGTTTTGACTGTCAAAGCCTGCCTGTGCATTATAGAGTGGGTTCCCATGATGTTTAGATTTTTATCTTTGGCCAATTTGAGAAACCCAGAACGTGACCCAATTATAGCAGATGCACCATCCGTACATACAACCGCTATATTTTCCCAGGAAAGTCCATGTTCTTGGAAAAAACTATTGATGGCAGAAAACACATCACAAGCTTTCAAAGTTGTTTTCATACATTGGGAGAATAACATTTCTTCTCTTAAAATTCCACTGTCAACAAATCGACAATATACAATCCGTTGACAACAATGGGCCACATCGGTTGTTTCATCACACTGAATTGAAAACACTGGAGATGCTTTCACCTTCTCCAAAATTTGCATTTTAATGTCTTCTAACAGTACTTGAAGTCTGCACTTCACCGTGTTTTCAGAAAGAGAAATTTTGGACAATATCTGTCGACTCCCTTCACCCAAAACTATATTTGCGGCTAATAACATACATGGCTTTACTAATAAGACAGAGTTTGAGGGATGTTCCACCATTCAACACATTGTAAAATACATTAAAATTATAAGAAGACAGGTTTCGACTCCTTGGAGTCATCATCAGTTCCTGTTGAAAATTAATTCAGGGGGAATATGATAACAATCATCATAATAAGAAAATTTAAAGGTGATAGCCTGGAAAAACATCCAAGGGGTTGCAAGACATTACTCTGAAATGCAACGCATACATGGCAAGCAGCACTTGGAACTTAGTATGTTCCTAGTTCTGGCGTAAACTGTCCTGTGTTTATGGAACACGTAACACTGGAAACTCATGCACTGTTGAACACATCACACGGACACTTATAATGATATGAAATCTTCGCTCTCTAAGAGCGTTCCTGGACTTGACACAAACCTTGTTTCCGTCAACACGGAAATGAAGATCATAACCTACGATGGCTTTAATAATGTTTCCTCAATTGTGTGTGCTTTTTTGTCTGTGGCAATCAGAAGAGCTAGTTCATAGGAGCTTCCACTGCTTTCTCATTTTCTTGGGTAAAAGTACCCAATGAATCTCATTTCATACGTTTTAGTGAGTTGAATTTAGTTGCAAAGAATTCTGTGGGTTTGTCTTTACGTCGCACCGACACAGATAGGCCTTATAGCGACGATGGAACAGGAAAGGGCTAGGACTGGGAAGGAAGCGGCCATGGCCTTAATTAAGGTACAGCCCCAGCATTTGCCTAGTTTGAAAATGGGAAACCACGGAAAACCATCTTCAGGGCTGCTGACAGTGGGGTTTGAACCCACTATCTCTCGAATACTGGCCGCACTTACGCGACTGCAGCTATCGAGCTTGGTGGTTTGTCTTTTAAGCCTGAATGATTCGTGTTTAAATGTCTCTCCAAACGCACAGGCCTCATTGCATCGTTACTCAGAACATAGTGGCAGACTACGCATCGAGGCTATTGTATTCCGTTCCGTTCAATGACTGTGAAGCCATATTTAATGTAGACATCATTGTACAGTATCTTCTTGGACATCGATATCAATTAAAAAAAAAGTCACAATATTAAATAACACAATTCACACAGTCGCACTGTTACAGCAAAGCATACACAACACTCACAATAAACAACTTGACAGACACGTATACGAGGAAGTATACGAGGCATAGAATGAATAGTTGAAGGGCCTGGCCACTGATGGTCTATCAGTGATGTGTTGTTATGGGCATTACTGTGCCATCTCTGACTGCAAGGGAAGAATAAGAATGTGTAGGGGTGGGAACAGAGCATTCAAGGACGAGCTACCCAGAAAACTAGTCTATATGCCACAGAGTGAGTGGGAAGGAGGAACTTCCACTTCATTTGTTGCTTCTGAAGCTCCGATATTCTTTGTTCTTCAGAGTCAATGTCGACTCCTGACTGTAGTAACTTATTGCCAGTTAAGATCTTTGGTAAGAAAATGTCACCGTTTCATTAATTGCTGTGGTTAAACATTAATTAGTTGGAGCCCAAAATACCAGTAGGTCTACATAGAATTTCATGCTAGCTGTTAAAGCCAACGTGTTATATCAAATTTATTATAATTTAGCCTACTGTTATTGCCTTATCTCTTAATGTTCTCGCTACTAGATCAATTTGATATAATACCGACATTTATATGAGTACCTCCTTCATGTAATATATTTTGTTTATGAGAAAAACCTTGTACAGTATGTAATAATAATACTGAAAAATGAAAGCAGCTACTGCATCATTGATGAGTTGAAACATGTCGCGTAAGGTCATGGTTTACTTTCACGCAAGTAGGTCCATAAAGTGTGCAATTAGAAGTGCGTTGAGTGGTCTTGTTCCCGCACCTGTTCTCAGGCTTCATTTTCCTCCTCACAACACATTTCACCTCCAAACTCGCGACTCCGCAGAGGTTTATGCCGACAGTTGGCAATTACCAGTGCTTTTAAACGAGTGACTTGGCGCGACAATCACTTGGAGAGATTCGAAAAATGTTTATTAGATAAAATTGTAATATTCGAGTTTAAAAAGAATTAATTCGAAAATCACTTCACTCCCCCCAGGTTGGGAACCCCTGATCTAGAACAATATTTAAGAATTTAGTAAATTTTTTGTTTGAAGGTATGTGCCATTGCAATCCCGTTTAAAATAAAAATTCCCCACATTAGATTTATCAGAATTCACCATAAGGAAATTGTACAGTAAATGTAGAAGTCAGTTTGAAGTACACAACATGTGAGATCATATTACACATGCTTAGTATTCTGCAATATCCAATGCATTCGGAGCGGCTTGTAGGAGAGGGCACTGAAGCATGTTCTAAGAATGCATTAACATTTTGTACCACTGATTTTCTATCCTTTCTCCAAGTAGTAAGAGATATATTCTCTGCATAAGATACAATGGTGGAGTTTACAAATTCTGGCATTTCATTAACATACTGGAGATAGAGAAAAGGTCCAAAAAAATAGTATCTTGCAGAATACTACTGTTTGTAATTTCAAAGGGAGATCTAAGTTTTTTTTTACCTCATTATCTATTTCATAATTTACTTCAACGCACAGCTTATGCTGTTGTAGGTAGGAAGTTAGCAGGTGTAGTGACAGTGTTCTAGTTTCTTTAGCAATCATAGGCTACACTATCGAAAGCTTTAGATAAGTCTACAACTACTGAAATAACAATACTGTGATCGAGATTATTGAAAACATTACGAGTTTAAGTTGATAGAGCAGTAACAGCTGGCAAACCTTTCCTGAATACATGCTGAAAATTTTAAAGAAAATAATGCTTCCAAAAATATGCAAGGTGATTTAAAATAATTTTTTCAAAGAGTTTACCTAAAGCAGAAGTTCTAGTTATTGGCCTGTAGTTGTTTATATCATCAGATGCTCCTTTCTTATGAAGAGGTTTAATGATAGCAGTTTTCAGACATTCTGGGAGGATTCCATTCATTAGCACCTCATTTATAAGGTACATTAATGAAATAATAAGCTCATTCATGCACCATTTCAATAATTTTGAAGAGAATCCATCCCAACCAGCTGAAGGAGGATTTTGTATACTGTCGATGGCTGATTCTAACTCTTGGGTGGACACAGGGAATAAGTAAACTGATTTACTTAATCTAAGTAGAGTATTAATCTCATGAAGACAATTTCCTATATTTCTTCTATTAGTGATATTACCGAAGAGTCCAACTCCTTGGCTGAACGGTCAGCATTGAAGCCTACGGTTCAGAGGGCTCAGGGTTCGAATCCCGACCGAGTCGAGGATCTTAATCGCATCTGATTAATTCTCCTGGTTCAGGGACTGGATGTTTGAGTTTTTCCCAAGACTCTTCTCTTCAAATTCAGACAACACACTGCATTAGCAACTACCACAGAAACACACACTAGGAATCACATCCCTCCACATATGGTTGTGTCAGTAAGGGCACCCAATCGTAAAACAGGGTCAAATCCACGTGTGTGTGTGTGTGTGTGTGTGTGTGACACAGTTCGCACCCGAGACCCTACGTGTGGGAAAAGCAATGGAAGAAGCAGAATAAGAAATGATATTACCAAAGAATTTGCTGAAAGTAGTGCATACTTCTTGTGGGTGGGTAATTGTAGAATCATTCGTTTTTAAAGATATATATTTTTCGGGATGTTGTTACAAAAGTTAATCTCCATTTCTTATTTCATTTACAATTTTCCATGTACATTACTGGATTTCATTAGCTTTCTAGTAATATATCAGCTTTTAATTTAGTACGAGTCTCTCTCTACAGTGAACTCTGAGGAATTTGTACTCAATGTAATGGCATATCTGCCAACTTTACAAAACCAAAAATCAGGAGATTTTGATACGAAAATCAGGAGAAATCAGGAGATACAATTGATCAAAACTGCTTATTCTACATGTCTTGCACAATACAGTACTACAATATATTTATAATACTTATTGTTTCAAAGCCCGATTGTAGCTGTACGAGGCTACAAGGCTAAAAATTACACATCTCTATTCCCTCACAGAAAGTATGAGAGTGAGATGATCGGTCCCTGATAAGCCTGCTGAAAATAGTATGAACGCATGTGTGAATCAGTCATGCACTTAGATGCCATTAGGCTACTGAGCAAATGCATAGATTAATATATTGCACCAAGTGCCCGTGCGATTATGCAAAGCGCAATGCTATTTGGATCAAATAACTAGCTGATGAACCCGTGCTTCACTACGGAATTCTCAGAAAGACTGTCCTTATAGTTTTCTCAACTGAAGGCAACATAGGTCATTACAATAACGCCAGTATGAATGTTGCGATAAAAAGCAATGTTGTCATATGAAATATTCGATAAAATGAAAACGGCACATTTTCTCACTTTTAGCGAAATGTACTACGGTGTCGATCTAACAGTTCAAAAGTTTCAGAGCTAGAATGACCAGGCTGCAGACAGCCGCGAATACTCCTGTGTAATTATTCCGTTTAAGTGTGCACACTGCTCATTCCAATCACGGCCTCACAGTAGGGATTGAACAGCTGGAATACTATGCTGATCCAGTGTGTTACGTACCAGTAGTATCAGAAAATTTATGAACCAGCGGAATGGCATGCTAAAGAAGAGAGAGATCTAACTCCCCACTCCCCAGCTACTTCCTGCCAGTATTCAGGCAGCCTGTTATACTCAATACGCAGCAGTAATCCTATCTATCGGAGATAAATGGCAGCAGAATACACAAAGCACATCACAACAAACAATGGTCAATGTAATGTTATTGCTGATCAATTTTATGAGCTTTCTATATTGGAGGCCTTCACACTTAGTTTTCTTCCAAATCTGTGATTTAGAGCATCTAATGTCAAGTGAGTCCTCCTTTCTTTCATGACAACCTCTTGTGTTATTTAAGCAATTGTTCCTTCATGACTTTTTCCTCATTCTTATAATTATCTTCACAATTTAATCACCATCACCACCAATATTATTGTAGTCGTACGGTAAAACTTAATAACACATAAATAATCGGAAATTGTATTCTTGTAACTTTTGTTATGTAGCACTTTTCAATATGACCAGTAAGATAGGTAATTAAAAATTAAATTTTTGGCTCCTTCCCCTAAACTACCATTTTGAACAGAGTGAATAAAATTATTTATAGCGTAGACTGTAGTTCCTTATTCCACGACTTTACATAAAATTCTGTTCACCCATTTTCACATACCCCGGCGCTGATATGGACTTAGCAAAAAAATTTGAATCCACGAATATATCTATCATCATAGCCGGTACGGTAAAAATGTATCAGACGTAAATGATAGGAAATTGTAAAATATATACCTTTAGTTATGTAGTATTTATCGATACGGCCAATAATAACAAATATTTGAGAAATAAATTTTAGGCCTCCCCTAAACTACCATTTCACTAAGCGTGAATAAAATTATTTATGGCCTATATTGTAGCAACTTATTCCCCGACGTTATATACCTATTTTCATTAAGTTCTCTTCAGCCGTTTTCTCGTGATGAGTGTGCGTACAGACAGACAGAAATTACGGAAAATTAAAACGTGCACATCCCCTTGTTACTATGGATGGTCGCGACCGGTACGCAAATATCATTCTTTTTAAATTCTGAGCAATGTATGGACAAAACTCTTGTTTTATTTATATTGAGATAAATAAAAATTAGTCTGAATTGTCTCCAAATGGCTCGTAAAATCTCTAGAAAAGTCACTAGTAGTTATAGTAGTTATCATTGAAATTCTGTCACTAAATTACTCAGAAACACTCAATATCTAGCGACGAGTTTCTAGAATCGACCAAAGAGAATGGAATCGACTAGACTGATGTGAACGAACACCAACATAGAACGCGAGAACGAGATATTGTGAATCGATACACGCGTTGCGATATAAAGGTTTCAATAAACATCGTAGGCCTACATTCGCAAACATTTCTCGCATTCGTAAACGTCGATGTTTCATTTGAAAGCGGCCAATGAGCGAAGGACTTCTGGCCACTGGTGTAAAAAAGCTGAAACGGCGGGATTTGAAAATAAATATTTGAAGTTCACTAAAAAATAAGCTAAAATCGGGAGAAATAATAGAATAATCGGGAGGCGGGAAAAACTGTCGAAAATCGGGAGTCTCCCGCCTAAATTGGGAAAGTTGGCAGGTATGTAATGGTATACTGAGTTGGTTGACTTAATCCTTTATAGGGCAAAACCCTGGGGAACAAAATATATTACTTATTTGACATTGGGGTCTACTGTTTAGGTTTTGACCAAAATCTGAGTCAATACATTGTTCGATTATGCAATATGGCGTGGTAAGTATTTTTACCAGAGAGCATTTAGGATTTTTTTCCCACTGAGTGTGCACTGGTAAATATATTTACCACTTTGCTTACATGGCCACTTTCCACAGTGTTTTGCAAATAGAAGGTGCAAAATGCAGATGGAAAGCATAGAACAAGAAGTACATACAATAATAAATGGCACACTGAAAAATGGCTCTGAAAATTGCACTAGAATCATGGGGTCACTGGATCTGTGATGAAATTGATGATAGACTCTTCTGAGAGGCCTTTCTACATAAAAGACATTGCTGGAACAATATAGTTCTCTTGACAAACAATACTATTCAAAACAAGCCATCGTCTAAAATGAATTTCTAAGATCGTATAAGAATATCTTACAAAATAGCATAAATATGCATTCAGGCAGGCAAGTGCCTAGGGGAGTGAGGGCAATTTTGGGATATATCCCCCCCAATAAATGTCTGATTTTTCACCCCCTCCTCTGTGGGAATCCCTGATGTCAGCCACTACATGAGGCAGTCTAGACTTATGTCTATAACTACCCTCAAAATGGCTGCCTGGCCGAGGCGGTAAAGGCGTGCTCGGCTCGCCCGGAAGGACGTGGGTTCGAATCCCCGTCAGGAAGTCGTAAAATTTAAGAAATGAGACTTCCACTTCCGGAGGTGCATATGGCCCTGAGGTTCACTCAGCCTACACCAAAAATGAGTACCAGGTTAATTCCTGGGGGCAAAGGCGGCCGGGCGTAGAGCTAACCACTCTACCCCATCAAGTGCCGAGGTTACGGATAGTGGAAGCCTTTACCTTCCACCGCTCCAAGGGCCTTCATGGCCTGTACGGAGATGACTTTGCTTTACTTTTGCTTTACCCTCAAAATGTTTATTATTATTATTATTGTGTTCTGTATACGCCCCTGATCTCAGACGAGCTGAATACCACACAGATGGACTAAATTTATGTTTTTTTGAAATACACATTAAGTGTTGTTTGGATATAAATCAGTTCATTTTTCTGATATTTATATTACCAATTGCATTGAAAATGAGTATGTTATTAATATGCAAAATGAGCATACTATTTCGACTTTCTTGGTACTTCATGTGTAGACCAATGATAATTTTGATAAAATCTTTCAAAGCTAACCACAAAATGTGAATCTGTGTTCACAAAATAATCAAAATATTAAAAAAAATATATTGTTGCCATATATAAATCAGGGAAATCCAGTATCTCGCTTGAAATGAGCTGTATTTTACGGTCAACACAATGTTTTCACGAGTGAAGTCCAAGTTCACAATTAAGTCCAAGTGGCGCTCTCTGGTAAACTTATGTACAACTTCCGGAATAGCTGTGAAGAGCGAGTTTCGGAAAAAGTGGTAAATATTCTTACCAGAGAGCGTTACTAGACTAGAAAGCAGACAGTTACGGTCACTTAGGATATTACCATCTGAACAGTTTCTATGTAAACCCAAGTGGTAAATATATTTACCAGCAACCTATAAAGGGTTAAACATCTCATACACTGCTTTCATCTTCTCTTGAATGTAGTTCAGTTCTGATGATTTTAACCTGCCTACCAAGGTTCTTTCTTGTTTACATTATAGGAATTTTTATAGCAGATTCTGAAAATCTCATAAAATGCATCCCACGTATTATTAACATTGACAATGAGGATTGGATTCCACTTTTCTATCTGAAGACTTTCTTTTAAGTACGGTAATTAATGTTGAGGACCCTTATATACTGATGTGTGTTATGCTGGTCTGAAATTTGATAACTTATTATGGTAAGAATTTTAATCTATGTTTGCGATTTCTGTTTTTGAGGTTGGTGTAATTCTTGTTGGGACACTGCAAAATATATCTAGCCCTGTGTATTCTAAGTTTCAGTTTAGCAATCTATATTTAGATCTGCTAGCAGTACAACTTCCTTATCTCTGTCCACTACATTACCCATTAACTCATTCAAATATTCAAGGAAAACGTTTACATTAGCCCCTGGGTATCTGTATATACCAATGACAGCAAATTTCTGTTCCAGTTTCTATATTTACAGCAACAAATTATATTTCAACATTAGTCTGCTTTACATTTGTTGCCTTCTTACAAACAAAAGACTTGTCATCTCTACAACGAATAGCAACTCCTCCACTCCTGTGTGTATCTCTACCTTATACATCAGTTGAAGCAATAGAATGGGTCAGAGAACTAGACTTAGAATTGTAGATTGTACGAGCTTGTGACTATGCACATTTGTCACAAAACTTTGTATATATGTAAATAACTTTGATTCAACATACGATAAGTATATAATTTTGAAACTTGTAAAATATAACTTCTTCTGTCCTAAAAATGTGTTCTGTTACAGCGAATGTCGTAAAATATAACTTCTTCTGTCCTAAAAATGTGTTCTGTTACAGCGAATATGTCAGGCCTGTTTATTAGTAGAAAATCCCATACAACCTATGTTTTGAAAATGAAGGCCTATTTTGACACACATCTGAAGAAGGGAGAAACTACTGAAGAGGTAGAAGAATGGTTGAAGACATATGATGATCCAATTACTTGGTCTGAGGTGGAAATTGCCCTAAAAAATAAGAAAAGTAGTTAGTCAGCTGGAATCGATGAAGTTACTGCTGACACGATCAAAGCAGAAGTATACCTGGAGTGCAGTGACTATACAGAACTTTTGAGAGTAATATGGTGTGAAAATTGGGTTCCAAATGACTGGATAAAAGGTATTATTATCCTTTTATTTAAAAAAGGGTGCAGAATGATGCGTGCCAACAATATGGGTATCATACTTCTCACTCATGGTCAGAAATAATGGAAAAAATTAATGAAACCAGACTGAGGGCTGTGATATAACCTGTCGTGGAAGAAGAATAGGAGAGATTTAGAACCAATAGAAGAACAGACCTGATCTTCACCCTAAGGATGTTAATGGAACAGCATTGGGAAAGAGGGAAAAGACTTAATAGTACTATTCTTAGACCATGAAAAGGTATACAATAGGGTGCCAAACCAGTCATATGGAAGTGCTCGAATATCACATTAGCAAGGTCCAGATGCTGTACCACAACTGTAGCAACTATGTTGGTGATGGCCATTCAGAATGGTTTAATACCACACAGGCTGTCCAACAAAGGAGCACACTTTCACCATTGCTATTCATTATTGTCACGGACAGTATTCTTAAAAACCTGAAAAGAAAACGACGTGGAGAACTACACACACTGGTGTTTGCTGACATTGTAGCCATCTGGGGAAAGACCGATGTAGAGGTAGAAACTAGGCTGGATGAATGGGTAGCAAAGTTCAAACAGCATCAGATGAAAGTAAGCATAACAAAACTGTTGCAGTGAAAATAAGTACGAAAGATACTAGATGCCGCATAAAGCTTGAAGGTGTGTATACAGGTATTCACATACCTCAGGAGTAGGCTATGATTTCCAGCAGGGGTACTGCAGAGAGTGGCAAGCAGTTCCACATCTACTTGGGATAACAAAGTGCCCATGAGAACCCAGATGACCCTGTGTAAGTTATACTTTGTGCCTGTTCTCACATACAGTCTAGAAACATGTAGACTGAAAGAGAGAGGTCAGTAACTTACAAACATATAAAATGAAGTTTCTACGAACTACCCTCTAAAAAACAAGCAAGGACCGTGTAAGGAATGATGACATCAGAATAGAAGAAGAAGTGGACTTGATAGAAGAGAAGCTAAGGACTTCGAGACTAAACATGGTATGGACGTGTAAAGCAAAGGCTTGGCACAAGAACACCACATGTATGCCTAGAAAACGATTGAAGGAAGAAGGCCAGTGGGAAGACCTAGGAAGAGATCAGCTGAGAGAGGATGTGGAGAGAAGAGGAGGCATTTCTGAACAGACAATGATGGCAAAGACCCATTCAACACCATCCTACCTAGCACGCTGGAAGGAGTTCCATGATGATCTATTTTTTCTTGTGTATATATGTACAACACTATTACATCAAAACATTCACAGCTATTTAAATAACAATAAGTATAATTAAAAGAAACTGAATTTCACTTCTTTTGGAAGTAAGAATCAGCAGAAGTGCACATATATATGCACTTTTACTTCCATACAACTTTGTCTTAATGCTTTTTATTGACATCTTTTGCCAAAATTTGTAACCTCACTCTCAGAAACATAGAAATCAGTGCCTCTGCTATATTGTGAATACAGGAAATATTGAATTTTCTGGTATAGGTACTTAAAAGACAGTTGTAGCAAATTACCCTCAACATTTCCTTTAGAAAGTACAGTAGAACCTCGATAATTCAAAATCCCGCCTAATTCGTAGAAGCTCTCGTTCCCGGAAACATGAGATAAGGTTTTACATGTTATTTAAATTGTTCAAAATACGGATGATACGTAATTCAAAGTACAATGTCAGCCCCATTACCGAAATTCAGACTTTTGATTTGAAACTGCCTTTACATTTTAAAACGATATGTTACAGAGCAACTTAAATTCAAAAATTTATCTGCGTCATGATTGAACACGTCTTCCGGAACATGCAGGGGTAGCTTTCTGCACTTTCACACACTTTGGTATGTCTACAGTGTGCCTCATAATTGCTAAGTTCGAGTGAAATCTGAATGATTATGTATTCAACTTTTTAACCCGCGGTCAATCGCCCGGCGGGGAAGAGACCACACCCTGGCTCTTTTACTCTGCTATTGGTCGTGCCGTTGGCGGAATGATTCCCCCCTTCACGATATACATGGTGGGGGTATTACCAAGCAAATCTGCAGTTACAGCAGTCGCACACTCGCCAGGAGTCTTGTATGGAGTGAAGACTGTTAGATTGTGATGCTTTAGACCATGCACGCGCTCTCGCGTAATGCATGTTGTACTCTTTTGGACCACGTGTGAGTGCTCGTTTGCTATAATTTGTTACCAAGATGAAGTCAACTGAAGAAGGAAAAATTCTCAGGTTGCTTAAAAGTGTTGAAAAAGAGGAGTTACATAATGACCAATTAGAAAGAGAACTAGGTGCAGTGAAAAGAAATCTATTCAGTGGTGAGGAAAATGAAGGTGATGAAGACTTTTATTCAAAGGAAGAGGCAGACGATGTAGATGATGTTGTCGAGAATAGTGACCACAACTCTGATGAATCTGCTGATTCTGAAGACGATGGATTGAATGTGAATCACTTTAGTATTCCTCAGTATACCAGAAGAGATATGTCTACAGTATGGGACATGCACTGCAGATCAAACAATGGCCGCGGGCGTACCAGACGGCGTAATATTGTTACCCACCTGCCTGGACCTATGAACCGGGCAAGAAATGTCACCTCAACTGTGGAATCCTTGATGCTCTTTTTTCTGGATGGTTTACTGGACCAGATTATTACATACACCAATATTTGGATCGCGCAGGCAAGAGAAAATTATGAAAGGGACAGGGATGCTGTCGATACTAACAGAGCCGAGATAGAAGCGGTCATCAGACTGTTGTACTTCGCTGGGGTACTAAAATCTTCCCACACTAATTTGAGAGATTTATGGGTAACGGACAAAACTGGTGTAGAACAATTCCATACTACAAGTCGGAAAAGATTCCAATTCCTTCTGCAAGCTATTTGGTTTTACGACATCCATACCAGGAAGGAAAGATGATAAACTTGCTCCATTACGAGAAATATTTGAAGGTTTTGTTGACAGCTGCAAAAAAAAATGTATTTGCCTGGAGAATAGGTCACCATAGATGAGATGCTTAAGGGGTTCCGGGGAAGGTGTCAATTTTGACAGTATATTGCTGACAAGCCCACGAAGTACAGCATCAAGGTCTACGCCCTGATGGACAGTTTTCAGTGAACAACAATGCTCAACGTGTCGAGAGGCTGGTGGAACCAATTTCACAAAGTGGGAGAAATGTTACCACAGACAACTGGTACACATCCATTCCTCTTGCTCAGAGTCTGCTGACCAATCACCGACTTACATTGGTCGGTACTGTCAGGAAAAATAATCGGAAAATTCCAACTATCTTCGTCGAAACAAAGAACAGACCAGAAAAAAACAGTATGTTTGGTTTTCGCCAAGAAAGAGTTTTATTATCATAGGTCCCCCAAAAGAACAAGGTTGTGTTATTGTACTCATCCATGCATGGAGACGGCGCAATTGACCCCGCATCAGGCGATGCCAATAAAACTGACATGTTGACATTTTATAACCTTATGAAAGGTGGAGTAGACGTCGTTCATGAGTTTCAAGAGTCAGCAACCATTGGCCATTAACTCTTTTCTACTCCCTTCTAAATACTAGTAGCATAAACAGTAACGTCATTCTCTGAAGTAAAGTCGACAGGATGAACCGAAGGTAGTTTCTGAAGACTCTTTCTACAGGATTGTGCAGAGACTACATGGAGTATCGCGCATCACTGGCATGCATTCCCCGGGGCATCAAAATGAGGATCCAGGAATTTCTAGGGATCAGCAATGAAACCAAGACCGGCTGAAAGAGAACCGCAATATCGAGGAATGTGTGCATACTGTGGAAGGAAAAAGAAAAGAACGTGTGTGCATTGTTCAAATTACATTTGCAGGGAGCACACAGTATTTTCTTGTCTGGACTGTGCTAATGGAAAACCCAAAGAAGAGGCCTAAGAGGAGTTTTCGGTTATTCCTGTGTTAATATTACCTTGACGACATGTTGCGTTGTAGTATGTAAAGATATTTCCTTATCTGGTCTGGAAAATTTTAGTTTTATTTAGTTACTTTTCAATATACTTCATTTCTTATGTTCATTTTTATTTCAGACATTTTTTGTTTCACGTAGCAGGTTTTTTTCAATATATTTCATTTCTTATGTCCACTTTAATTTCAGGAATGGTTTAATTTATGTAGCATTGCTAATTTAGTTTATATACTGATTAATCTAATTTGTACTGTTTCACTATGTAGTTTATGTTACTTATGTTGTGTGTTGTAATGGCAAATAAAGACAATAATATTAAGTAAAATATCATAAAAGCATGAAAAGAAGTCTAAATCAAAACATTATACAAAGGAACAAATCAATATTCAGCTCATTTTTAAATGGTATTTTACTTAAGTGTAATTGCAGTCCTTAAGACCATGCGCGAGTCCTCGCGGATTAAGGAACGCCATAATATCACGCAGCTGGCAGTGCGCGAAGAAAGAGAATCCACAAACACTGATGATGCTGACAGTTGACGAAAAAGCGTGACTCATATTATCAATTCATAGGCACTGAACAATATTGTTATTGCCGATGAAACTGCATTGCTTTCTTTTAATGCCAAGCCCAAACGGTCTTATGGTTTTAAAGGAGAAAGTGCCAGCTGGAAAATCGTACAAGGGTGGGGTCGGGTGGGGGGGTCACTGCACTATGGTGCAATGCACAAGAAAGTGAGAATTCCTCCCCTCGTCATAGGAAAGTCTGATAAGCCTCAATGTTTTAAGGGCGCCGGGCACCTTACGTGCAAGTATAAGGCATCTAAAAATGCAAACGGTAGAGTAATCCAAAAATTAATTCATTTGCACAGGGGAACCAGCATAATATATCCTCGCCTTTGAATCATGTGATTTTTTCTTTCGTTACGTGAGGTTATGTTTGTCAGTGATTTATCCAAGTGCAATATTTGAACAGTGTAAATGCACCTTGTTGGATACATTTTGGAAATAGTTTCTTCCATGGCATTTGAAAGGTTTAAACTGTGAATCAAGGTGATTGCATGCATTAACGGGTCTTAGAAATCTTTGCTGACGCAAGTGTTTATTTTTCTGAAGTACGGGGGAACTGCCATGGCGGGAAATCGTACAAGGATAGAGTGACTATTGTGTTGTCATGTAGAAGACAGTGAGACACTTTCTCCCCTTGTCATAAGAAAGCTTGATTAGCTATGATGTTTTAAAGGCAGTGGGTACTTTCTGTGCAAGTACAGGGCATCTAAAATGCACACAGTACAGTAATTCCATGAAAAAAACACTTGCACATGGGAGCCAGCGTAGATTTCTCCTCGTCTTTGAATCGTGCTTTTTTTCCCTTCTTTCGTTGCGAGAGGTTATGTTTGTATTTTTTTTTGCTAGGGGCTTTACGTCGCACCGACACAGATAGGTCTTATGGCGACGATGGGATAGGAAAGGCCTAGGAGTTGGAAGGAAGCGGCCGTGGCCTTAATTAAGGTACAGCCCCAGCATTTGCCTGGTGTGAAAATGGGAAACCACGGAAAACCATTTTCAGGGCTGCCGATAGTGGGATTCGAACCTACTATCTCCCGGATGCAAGCTCACAGCCGTGCGCCTCTACACGCACGGCCAACTCGCCCGGTGTTATGTTTGTCAGTGAGTTATCGAAGTGCATTATTTAAATACTCTAAATGCACTTTTTTTTTTTTTTTCCATGGCATTTGAAAGGTGTAAACTGTCAATCAAGGTTAACTGCATGCAGTAACGAGCCTTAGAATATTTTGTAACGCGGCAAGGGTTGGCACTTCTAAATTACGAATTGGTGGTTACGACAAACATAGAATGCCTCCTCAGTAGGGTGTATTAAATTCCCTCTGTTAACTGTTATCCATTCGTGTGGTAAATTCTCTGATGGTTCTGAGCCACAAATACTCTTAATACATATATCACAAGTAAGGGTCTTAGCTACTCTAACTAATTTATGGATAACTCATCCAGCTAAATAGTACAAACCAGACATCTGTATTATGTTAACATCACTTGGAAACTGGGGATCATAATATGCAGGGTTACTATCTTCAACTTTCTTTTGGTAAGAAAAAAATCAAGATAATAATAATCATCATCATCATCATCATCATAGGAAGACGACTTAGGCATATGTGAATCTTGGGCTACATTTATAATTTGAATGACATGTCTCATTTTTACAGGAGTGAGATGACCGTCACCAGTCCCACAAACTTGTGAAAAAAGATTCTCAACACAATCTGTTGATAATCTACTAGTTAACAATAGATAACTGCAAACCAGTCTGTATGGGCTTCATAATCTTTTATTATTGAAAAGCAAAGATGGGAACCACCTTAAGATATGTTTCAGAAATTTAAGTTTGTCAGCATTGCTGCTGCTAAGACCACCACTTTTATGCCTACTTGACATTATATCATACCACCTATCTACTTGTTGTATGAACCAACTTGTTGCTACTGCATCACCAGGTATGATCCCTAAAGATATACAAAATAACAAAGCAGAAGAAACGTTATGGGAAAATAATGTCCTTGCTAAAGGTAGCCCCCATTTGTTCAAAGGCACTTGGTGTTATTCTTGGCTCCCTAAACCGGTGTCGCAATCTCACCGTCAGATAAGTCCCCAATTGTAATCACGTAGGTTGAATGGACCTCGAACCAGCCCTCAGATCCAGGTAAAAATCCTGGTCTTGATTAATGGAGATTCATCACTATTTGAAGGAGGCAAATGGTGAAGAAAAATGCGAGTCTTAAACTTAGAAAATGAAACAGCAAAATACTGCAATAAATTTTGTGCTTACAGTGTAGTAAATTATATCTCAGTATTTTGAGTAAATGTCCTTGTGTCGTGTCGCTTCATTGTAAGGTTTGGAACCAACATAGAACCACCTTTTTCATGGTGTTTAAGCAAACTAGCGACATATTTAAGCGACACTGTGCCAGACTTTAGCTTTACATTGCTTACAATATTTTCAGGCAAGTTGATGTCTTGTTTTAACAAACAGTTTCGGATGTTTATCAGTAAGTGGGGGACAACAGCTACAAAATAAATGCTTTCCTCTGGCTTAAAAGGTTGTGAAATTTTGCAGTTAATTTGGTTCTTGATAGATTGGACCCCAACCACCCCCCACATACCCTTGTTATTCGAACCCATATCAGTAGACACTTTACAAGACCATGTGAATATAAATTTGTTATGAGATTTTTAACAAACTCCCACAACTTGACAGGATTTGTAGAGTTTCCTGTAAAAACATAGGCCACAACTTGTTTCCAGTGTGTTAAACCTCTTACAATGGAAACAAGGGTATAACTAGCAATTTCAGGCTCGTCAGAAGAACTAAACTCGCTGCTAACAAAGCCAACGTACCTTTTTAGACCTTTATCGTATTCAATATGTGGTCTTAATTGCATTTCATTAAGTGAAAAAATACAGATTTTACCATCATCACCAACAGACTGCAATTTAATACCCAGTCATTGAATCCCTTGCATAAACTTGCGAGATTCAATCCTTCTGCTTAGAAAACCTTATTACCAACTGCACACTTCACTTGCAAAGCATGCCTTATTGTCTGGTTTGACCATTTGTACGGGATTGTTCCAGAGACTGTTTGTAGATACTGAATCTGGTCTGGGTTTAGGAAGTTTTTGACATTCCTCTCCATGGCATTTTGTTTCTCTGCCAGTTGTTTTATCTAAAAGGAAAAAAATACATCTGAATCTCATTTTCACGTGCTAACTAATGTAAACTCACATAACCGAAATAAAAATTAAAACAAAATTATATTTTCTGTACCAGCATAATAAAAAAGGTCAAGATTTGCATTTAATACTTTATACCTACTCGACATTTAAGTTTTCAGTTCTCTGCTTCAAGCTTTGCCATTTTATCTTAAGAGTCATTATGAGGTTCCACAATAGTCAGGCCTAGATTCTTCAGTTGGGTTTAACTAAGTTCCTGAAGTCTCCTCTGAAAGCAAGTACAATGTCGTAGTAATAATAATAATAATAATAATAATAATAATGGTTAAGAAAATTAAAGCCTTTAAAATAAAAAATCAGTCACTAATAAGTTATTTTAGGGATTACATTAAGATATTATGTTAGGCTGCAAGGATTGAAGTCTGCGTTCCAATAGTGGAGGAAATCAAGCAGGCATTGAGAGAGTTACATATTGGTAAGGCAGCAAAAGTTGACAATATTCCAGCAGAAGTCAAGAAGGTTGATACGGATACAACTGCCAATATGGGTTGCTGGTGAAGTTGCCAAAAAAGGGTGATAAGTCAAACTGTAACAACTGGAAGGGCATTATGCTTCTCTCAATCCCTAGCAAAGTCTTCACCAGGGTTCTGCTGGAGTATATCAACTTGAGGCTCCCACGGGAATAGGCAGGCTTTCGATTGAATTGCTCGAGTGTACACCAAATAAACACCTCGAGGATAATTCTGGAGCAGTGTGCTGAGTGGTCACCTCGCCTCTACGCAATGTACACTTCGAGAAAGCTTTTGATTCGATCAACAGAGAAGCTATGTGGAAGGAAGTGAAGCGGTATGGAGTGCCATCACAAATTATCAACCTCATTCATGAAACATACCGTGATTATACATGAGGGCCGTGTATCTGAGCCTATATCTGTACGTTCAGAAGTACGTCAAGGTTGTATCCTGTCGCCAACCATGTTCCTGGTGGTGATTGATGCGGTAATGCGGAATGTAACGCGAAATGTGAAACGTGGTATCCACTTCGCTGACGATGTATGTCTCCTGTCTGAGGCACATGTTGAAATGCAATCAAAGATTGAAGACTTGGTAAAAGAAGTAAAAAAGGTGGGACTAAGGATCAACTAAAAAAGACCAAGGCCCTAAGGACTAACACCAACAAACTAGACCCATTTGTCTTCAGTGATGAACCTACAGAGGACGTGGATAGCTTCACCTATTTGGGAAGTGTAGTTACCAAAGATGGAGGAGCAGTAGAGGATGTCTCTCAACGTATACAAAAAGCAAATGGTGCCTTTGTTCGGCTCTATCCGGTATGGAAGAACAACAAAATATCTATCAGGACCAAACTTCGCATTTTCTGAACTAATGTCAGTGCTGTTCTACTACATGGGTCTGAGACCTAGAAAGAGACTAAAGTGATTACCTCCAAGTTGCAGACCTTTGTCAACCGCTGTTTAAGGAAGATTCTAAACATCTAATGGCCGGAAGTAATCTCCAATCATGAACTATGGAGAAGGACGGGTGAAACGGAGATGGCCATACAGATAAAGTGGTGGAAATGGAAATGTCATGAAGCCATTGAGCGAGAAGCACTGGATTGGAACCCGCAGGGTAAAAGGAGGAGAGGAAGTCCCAAAAAAACGTGGCGAAGATCTGTTCACATGGAGGCAATGGAAAAAGGCAAGACCTGGAGAGAGGTGCAGAGGTTGGCTGGCAACAGGATCAGATGGAGATACTTTGTCGATGCCCTATGTTCCACAAGGAACAACAGGAATTAATGAATGTATGTAATTATGTTAGGCTGCAGTACTTTAAATTACAGTAGTTGGTTAGTGCAAGCGAAGTGAGTGCTGTGATCTTTAAGTATTTGTCTAGCCATATAATGCACTCTAGTGAGCATTTAAGATGAATGAAATACAGCTGTACATTTTTGTTTTGCTATTTGCTTTACGTCGCACTGACACAGATATGTCTTATGGCGACGACGGGATAGGAAAGGCCTAGGAAATGGAAGGAAGCGGCCGTGGCCTTAATTAAGGTACAGCCCCGGCATTTGCCTGACGTGAAAATGGGAAACCACGGAAAACCATCTTCAGGGCTGCCGACAGTGGGGCTCGAACCTACCACCTCCCGATTACTGGATACTGGCTCCACTTAAGCGACTGCAGCTAACGAGCTCGGTATAGCTGTAAATAATAAACTTACAGTACTGTATAAGACTGCTATTAACAATTGTTGTAATGAAGGCAAGCTGGACATAAATCGTTGGTTTGAAGTGATAGGCTTATTGTTTGTGTATTTGTAAATGAATAGGAACAAGCATTTCAAATATCTGTTAAACATTTGTACAAGCACAATTGAATGTAGGGTTAGAACGATACTGACTGTTAGTTCACATGAAAAGGAAACTTTCATAAACATCAATACTACTATTACACATTTCCTCTTACCTTTCTTGCTTCTTTTTAAAGACAATTCTCTTCTTTGGGAGGTTTCCTATTATATGTTGGGTGGATTAGGGACGCTGAAAATTGTTGGGATGGAATTCCACTTGCGTAGTTTCCGTCCATCTGCCCTCTTTAGTTCAAATTGAGATTCTTCAAAATGATGCTATTAGAAAATACATAAGACCCATAAATATAAAACATCATTCATATAAACATACTATTATTCAGGAATAATAATAATAATAATAATAATAATAATAATAATAATATATAACTTCACTAATCTCGCACAAGATGGAATTATCTGTAGGTTGCCATTTGTCACGCCTACAGTTTTGTACCCACTGAGGTCTCCTTTGCTTATCTCTCAGGAAGTGAAACACTAATTCCGTCAGTTGTCTTATTTTGGCAATTTGGTGCGGCACAGTATCCCATTTTTCTTCAAAATACAAGTAATAACTCGCATCATCACATCCGGCACGCCCACATAACGATATTATAATCCAATATGGCCACCACCGCAAAGGATTGTGGCAGTGTGACCAGACCTTCCTAGACTGACCTTGCTTTAAGGGACACTGAGACTAAAATTTTGGCAAAATATATGAAAAATATTGATTTTCAGTTTTTTCCATATTAATACATCCCTAACCCCTGAATCAGATAGTGTTTTTATCCAAATTCCACCATTTTTAAAGCTCTAGCATAGCTTTTAAATGCGTGGCGTGCAGTCCTTTAAATGCCCACTTTCGTTCGACTCACGATCAGCACACATTAGTGGTGTATTCAATGAGATTTCTTTATTTCATTTCATTTCAATTCATAGGAATGATTCAAAAAGGCCTCCTACATCTGTCGGTCTGCATTGTGCTGCTTTTTAGTGGAGGAATGTGTCAACCACGTAGCAAAGAGAATGGGAACAGGCTTACGACAGGTGGTACAGACTTGGAAGCTGAAAGATGTACAACTTGGTGGTTGTACAGGTGGTCTTAATAATGCCACGATAACAAAACTGACAAATTATTATAGGAATGCAATAGTACAGAACATAACTAATATTGCAGATATGAAGAAAAACATTGTATGCCACTCTATGCCAGTACATGTCAACTGACAGTAAGCCCCTGCACAGGAAGTGCCCTGAAGGTTCTGAGTCTTGGTGCTTTTACAATCAAGTATCACGGCAGGTAAAACCCCACAGAGCCATGACAAAATGGCTGTAAAGCTTTCAGAACCTTTAGTTGTAAAGATTATGCCTGTTTATGAAAGGGTAGCATCACATGAGCTACTATCCAGATGCATCTGGGGTGCTACTCAAAATCAGAATGAGTCTCTGCATTCTGTTACCTGGAGGAAGTGCCTAAAAGAGATTTTTATTTCAGGGAGGAGACTTGAAATTGCTGTTTGTAATGCTATAGCAGAATTCAACATTGGGTTTCGTGCAACACGAGAGTTGAAATCAGGAATAACACAAACTTCAGTGTCTCATGTCACAGCACAACCACTTGAAAGATATGACAGTCACAGGAAGTATGAAAGTCTGCGGTCATAAATGGAGAAGCGAAAGGCATGTCGACGGAAGGTGAAATTGACCAAAATGAAGGAGGCTGTAAAACAGATGAAGGAGGGTGTCACCTATGCTGCAGGACAATTATAATGTCTTTGGTAACATGAAACCTTGTAAATTGTCCATTATTATAGAAAATTGCTTTTTTCTCTGATTGACTTTTTTCAGGCATTCAAAATGTTACACGCATCATAAATCTTATGATACTGCTTTCAAAATGTGCATGTATTATCTTCATTGCAATAACTATAAACCTGCGGATCTCTTTGATTACACTTTTAGTCTGGCTGCAAAAAATTTTCAAACTTAAAATATTGAAGATTTTTTGTAGAATAAAACTTGGATATGAAAAAAGAAATAATAATTTTTTTTCATACTCATGAATGCAATTCAAAAACAAATCCGTAGGTTTCTTCCAAATGTATTAGTGCAATAGAATATTACCTAAAAGTTACAATATCTTGATTGGTTTAATGCGGCAGACCATTGTAAATCTTGAATAATTTGCACATGAAAAGGTACAAAATAATAATATCTCAATAACTAATCAACTTGCAGTGCTCAAATTTCCCACAGCGGTTTATATTATGACTGTTCATAAGCATATAAAATTTCAAAGCTGTAACTCAGTTTTTATAGAATTTGGAAATTTGAGTCCCAGTGTCCTTCAAAGAATCCAGTAGTTCCAATCAACAGCACCTAAGATCCTCCTTCCTCCTGTGTCGTATTGACTCGATGGGGAATGTGGTTGGATTCAGCCTTCTATTATGCTCAGCACATACAATCAGTCGAAGACATGGTTAATTCACAGGATTTGAATGATGCTACATCAAAATATTCTGTCAGCCGGTCAATTACAAGATAATCTTGTTTTCATAACTGCCCATTTTTCTTACTTAACAACAATAGCCACATCAGTAACCACGTGGGAGACATCAACTTGGTCTATACCATATACTGGTCTCTGTGCTAATTGTTTTTACACATGTAAGTGAATATTGCATTATCGATGGTAGTTACAACGCAGTTTAAAATAACAGGAAATAATAGTAATTATGATGCAGACAGAGCCTCCGTGACTCAGGCGGCAACACGCCGGCCTCTCACTGGTGGTTGTGCTGGACAAAGTGGAGGCGGGACAAGTTTTTCTCAGGGTACTCAGGCTTTCCGTCATCTTTTATTCCAGCAACACTCTCCAATAGCATTTCTTCTCTCAGTCATTAATCATTGCCCCAGAGGAGTGCGACAGGCTTCAGCAGCTGGCACAATTCCCATCCTCGCTGCTACATGAAGTCTTCGTTCATCCCATTCCTGACCCGGTCGAATGACTGGAAACAGGCTGTGGATTTTCATGGTGCAGACACAAGTTTTGTGTAGAGCCATAGTATGCACGCTACAGGCATTAACAAAAAAAGAACAGTTGCAGTGTGCCGAAAAAAGCCTCACCATTATGGGGAACAAAATCAGGCCAGTATTCAGAAAATGAGAAAGAACTTAAAATCTGGAACTGGATTAAGAAATGACCGATATTAAATTTTTCACAAAATGTTGCAATACTAAAGGGCTGAAGATTGCTAACAAAAATGATATCGGAATCTTAACAGTTTAAAGCAAGCAGAGAATGGATGTCTAAGTTCATGAAGAGTTGCAACCTTTTTCTTTGAAGGAGGGCATCCCTATGCCAAAAACTTCTGACGGATCTAACTGAAAAAGTGAAAGAAGTCCACTGGTATTTTAGATTCAAAATTAAATGTGCAAAATTTTCCCTTCCCACCATTTTCTGAGGTTAAATAAGGCTAAGAAACGTGGGTAAATAAAGTGAGTAAACATGACAATTCTTACCTATTACTTGGATTTTTTCCTCACCTGACAACTTTCAGTATGGTTTCCAGTATACCTATATTAGAGATGAATTGTCTGGGCCATTTGAAATCCACACTGGACTTTGATGGGGAGACGGGACTTTCGCCATTATTGTTTAAATGTGCCTTGGAGAAAGTCGCATGAAAATGGGTTAGAGAAATGTCATTCAAACATCAAGATAGGCAGAAATATTAAACTTAATTACCTAGCATTCGCAGATGATCTTGCATAACAAGCAAGTAGTGTGAAAGGAGCTAAATTTCAAATTGAAGAACTCGAGAAAATTGCTGCAAAAATCGGACTGCAAATCTCATTTGAAAAAACTGAAATGATACCGTCCTTCAGAATCGATATACCAGCCATTCACCTCGACAATGGTAAACAAATTAAGATTGTGAATAAGCTGCAACTTATGCTATTGAAACACTCCTCAAGTTGAACACTAAATCAACAACTGATAAACTGCAGAAAGTAGATAGAAGAATCATCAATAAGAAACACCACGTTGATGGTCTGTGGAGATTATTACCTAATGAAGAGGTATACAGTGAAAGCGAATCAATGATAGATAAAATGCGGAAAAGGAGAATTGCCATTTTTTTTTTTGTCATGTATTCAGACTGCCAGAAACCTGACTAGTGAAGCAGTTTAGTTACTTCTGAAAAAAAAAAAAAAAAAAAAAAAGTTCACGGAGATCATGAAAGATTTAGAAGAACTAAATTTATCAATGCTCCAAACTGAAGGCAGAGAATTCTAAGGAATAAACACGATTCAAACTCATAACATTTGAACGAAGGAAGTACACCATTACTGACAATGAAAGGGCAGCCAGGTCCGATAGGATGACATGCAAAAAAGGTTTGGGAACGGAAGAAGAAGCTGAAAAGCTGACCCTATTTCATACTATTAGACTTTAATGTATATGACTGATTAAAATGCTCTTCAAGAAGAGAATTCTGAAGTCTATGGAACAGAATTTGGAGAGCAGCAACTTACAGCGTAAGAAAGCATGGATAGAGTGCAGAAATACAGAAAGACGAAGGATCCAAAATTTCCAGCTGCAGCCTTCGTCAGTGGAGGATGGAATAGCAATGGTTGTGATCACTGTGTGAGGAAAAGGAGTGGAGCGGGTGACAGACAGACAAGAGAACTGTGGAATCTGTAAGGGCGGGGAGAGGTTTGCGGTGTTAGTAGTTCAGCTGGGCAGAGTCTGGTAGATGAAGAACAGTCATGATGACCTTGTATGATGCTAGTGTAAGGGGTGCTTGGTACTTGTAAATGGCGTCTAAACTTGAGCATCTACAAATTCTTAAATTAGTAAACAGTATTCAATAAGACTATAAAGGTACTTTATTATGAATATATTCCTGGTAGTCTGTACAGCATACTTCATCCCAGACAGTAATTTCTAAAGGATTCCCTTTCTTTTCACTTCGGGTTCGACTATTATAAATTTGTATTATGATAAAATAAAAACATCAATTTAAAGCACCATAAAAATAAAGAATAATATTTTCTTTTTCCAAACATACATTAAAAGTTGCAAAAACTCTAACATTGCTAAGAGTGTTATACTTGAAGAGCTCTAGAAAAAGAACTAATAAATTTCACTAAAATTTGCCACCAGTTCAGAGGTTTTAATATTGCCACTTGTGGGATTACTTTAGTCTTTAATTTCTAAAAGACACTGTCCACACGATATTTTGTACTTTTTAAAGGAGAAAAACTTTCAAAAAGTTTCTCTAGTTCTTTCCCAAGCACGTAATAACACACTCACTCACATGCACACAAATTATGGACTCCTTAATCATTTTCTTGAAGCCCTGGATTTTTTTGGGGACTTGCTTTTCATGCTCTTCGCAGGCCTGCCTACTTTCCGAGCAGGTTTCTTCTTTAATGCTTTTGGAGATCCTGAGCTTGATTTTGCAGAACCTTTCCTCGGAGTTCGACCGCCCTCCGTTTCTGGTAGGGATGCAGCAATCTCGTTTTCTGTTTTCTTGCCTCTGGGAGATTTTGCAGCAGGAGACTTTGGTGCATTCTTAGCACCTCTTCCTTTACCAACGGCCTTCCTTCCTCGAGTTTGAGGTTCCTCTCCATTCACAACCTGATCATTGCTGTTTACGTTGGCCGAACTTTTCACATCCAATCTCCTTCTCTTAGTAGAAGGCGTCCCTGCCTCTTCACCACCGTCCACGTCGTCGCCTGTCGACTGATTTCCACTTTCGGACTTCCTTTTCCTGGGAGAAGTTTTCTCAGGAGTCTTTGGCTCTTCATTACTCCTTGAATTCGCGGGCCTTCCTTTCTTCTGCTTAGGAGACGATTTTGCTGCACCTTTCTTCCCTCGAGGGGATGCTTTTGATGGAGTCTTAGCTTCTTCACCGTTCACAACTTCCTCATTATCGACAACATCCTCAGAGCTATTCACAGCCCCACTTTTACCTTTTGTTTTCCCTTTCTTCCCAGGGGACTTGGTGGGTGTCTTAGGTGGTTCTGTTTTTACACCAACAGGACTTTTGGCTTGTCCTCTTCCCCTCCTTGCAGGAGATTTTGAAGTAGTCGCCACTTCTTCAGCCTCAATGTGCTGTTCAATACTATTTGCCTCTTCCAATTCTCTTTTCTTGGGAGGAGACTTCACTGGAGTTTTAGCTTTCCTTCCCTTCGCAGGCGGCTTGGTCGGAGTTGTTTTGACGGCTGCAACCCTGTAATCACAAAGAACAAGATAAAGCAAGTAGTAAGTGTTGAAGGGCTTGGATTTCTATGACATGCTATTTTTTTACCCTGATCTCTTTTTACGAACTTAACTTAAACACATTTCTAGCTTTCAGCAAAATAACAGTTTTTATTAGTCACATAAACAGCTGTTTATTTCATTCATAGGTTTCAAAAAGGCTTATGATAGTATACACAGACCCACTCTTTTAAAAATTCTCAGATCATATGGCCTTCATCATAAATTCACAAAAATGATTGAACTAACTTTAACCAACACAATTTCAAAGGTAAAGTTCAGGGGAGAAATGTCACATGCTTTTACAATAAATACAGGCCTCAGACAAGGTGACGGGTTATCCCCACTGCTTTTCAATATGGCTCTAGATTACATCATTTCTAGCCTGGTCAACCTATAACAAAAAATGCTTGTCAATAGACACTAAGATCCAACACTACAAGACTATAACTGCCCAAAGCCACTTGCGCTTGCAAAACCTTGTTCCAAATTAAAAACGAAAGAAGAACTGATGCCAAAAAGAAAACCCACTTAAAATCAGGAGATATTATAAGTAGAATTTTGTAAACAATATAAATTTATTACGGATGAGCTGTGTGTTTAATAGAAAAAATTGTGAGCGTAAATTGTATAATATTGTATTCTTGGGAAATTTTCTTCTTCTCTTGTTAATTTAAAATTTAGTGCTTGACAATAATAATGTATTTTAGTGTACCATCTGCCACCGATGTAGACACCTCATTTGCAAATAAAGAGATTTTGATTTGACAATTGGAGCAAAACCCTCAATAAGGACAAACTGCCTAGGGTTTGCAGATGATTTAGCTCTCTTATCCCTTGACATGGAAGAAGTTCGTACTCAGATCACCAGTCTCCAGAAAACTGCATTAAAAATAGAATATCCTTTGAGAAAACTGAGATCATGCCAATGAAACCCCTTGACATAAATGAAGTCATCATAAATGATCAAGAATGAACATAGTCCTACAATTTAAAATACCTTGGATAAATCATCATGCAGAACTTAAGCGAGAAAGCAGCATGGATAAATAGACCCAACAAAATGAAAAAAGCACAATTTCTAGCCTGGTCAACCTATAACAAAAAATGCTTGTCAATAGACACTAAGATCCAACACTACAAGACTATAACTGCCCAAAGCCACTTGCGCTTGCAAAACCTTGTTCCAAATTAAAAACGAAACAAGAACTGATCAGCTCCTCAAAACTGAAAGAAGAATTATCAGAACTTGCATAATAAAAAGTACCAGGTTGAAGGAGTCTGGAGAATCCTCCCCAATGAAACTGTCTATCGAGAGATTGACCCAGTGAACAGTATATTGTAGAAGAATCTCTTATTCCTTTCATATCTTACGATTACCAGAAAACAGGATTTTACGACAACCAGTGATGAGAAATCTGGGAAAGACATTAACCTTCAGAATTTTATTGAATATCATCTTGATTCGTTCTAGTGATTGTACAAATGTTGTACATGTTAGTTACAAATTATGTGAATTAGTTATTGATCTCGCGGTTTCTTGACTGACATTTTTATGTGACTAGTACTGCAGCGCGCACACCCCAGACTTGTTATTATCTCTGAGGTAATTTGAGACAGGGTATAGTAGGCCTAGAGTAAAACGAAACGTCAAATCGACGAGCAAGCAGCCAGATGGTGTCAAATTAAAATTCTTGCATACGGTAGCTGAGGTCTCCCAACAGTATCCACACCCTTGTCCCTCCAGTCCTACTTGAGCATTCTGTTTTCCTGTGATATGAGGTCCTCTAGGTCTACTGCTCTCTCTACACAGGAAGAAGGTATGGTACGTCTGTTCTACATGTACAAGCCCGTTTCCTGGATTACAAGCATCTGTAAATACCTCCCAAAGGCCATTAACCATCCTTTCCAATTACCCGCTACCCTGGCCTGCTTAAGGGTGGGACCAAAGATAAGGAAACAAACAGCTGCCCACAGTGTCTTATAGCAGCAAGCGAGCTGCAAAGTGACGTGCAAAATGGGATGAAAGAACAGTAGTTATAATCTATAAGTTTCATCTCCGTATTGATTATATTCACAAATATGAAGTTTAGAAGCTTCCACCTAATCAATACATATATTTACACACCACTGTTCTACAGTACCGGTTTCGACCTAGTGAAGGTCATCTTCAGCTGATAATCACAATATGCAATTGAAACATCACAATAAGAATGTCATATGATATGGGCAAAAACATAGTCATTACAATTGCTCTGGTTTAAATAATCGTCTACAATGACTGATATAATTAAAATAATGTTAAAGTAATGTTAAGTTTTAATTATTTTAATTATCATATGAGTCATTGTACACGATTATTTAAACCAGAACAATTGTAATGACTATGTTTTCGCCCATATCATATGACATTCTTATTGTGATGTTTCAATTGCATATTCTGATTATCAGCTGAAGATGACCTTCACAATGTCGAAACTGGTACTGTAGAACAATGGTGTGTAAATATATGTATTGAATAGGTGGAAGCTTCTAAACTTCATATATGAGAACAGTAGTTATACCGCGCAGTTCTTTATTTTGCAAAAAACAACTAAATCAAGTGTGCGGGAAGAGAGTTTGATGTAGAACCAAGAAGAATTAAAGAAAGCTAAATCCACATGCTGATAGTTTTGTGACCCAAAGTGCCGGAGTCGAGAGAGCAGTGCTCGATAATGCAGTGGACCGGAGAAATGACTGTATTGCTGTATTGTATGAAATGATGCACATGAAAGTGAAGGATGTAGTACTACCAGTGCGCCTCAAGGCTGTTCGTTTTATGTGGAGAAGCATCATGCTCGCTCAGCATCTACCAAGTGATTACACGGATAACGTAATCATAAGTTCCATCATCGAACTTAAGACAAGAAAATTATTTTCGTCTTTCTCAAATTGGGAATGCCCATTTATTTTGATATGCCGTGAAGTATGACAGTGCATACGAAGTAGCGTCCAGCGTATTACTTAAAACAACAGGCGCGGAGAAATTACAGTGTACGTTACGCTAGACAGTAGAAAGTTACCCCCCTTTGTTAGTTTCAAAAGAAAAACTCTGCCGAAGTGCAATGGTCAAGCTAGCATTGTTGATCCAGTGCAGGAAAAAGGATGGATGTCAGCTGATGTGATGAAAGACTGGCTGGAAATTGTGTGGGATTGACACCCTGGAGAACCATGGGTGTTCTGGACAGTTTACATGGCCATTTAGCGGAGCCCGTTAAAAATGAGATGTCATGTCTCAACACCATTCCCATCACAATACCAGGCGGGCCAACGATGATTTTACAGCTGCTGGAAATCTCTGTCAATAAACCATTCAAAGATCATCTCTGCCAGTTTTATGGATGGCATCTGGTTCCTTTGAACTGACAAAAAGAGGGAGCAATAAACAACCCAGCAGGTTGGAATCTGATCATGGAAGACACTGTCACAAAGAGCTTCAAGAAGAATGTGTACACATTTGCTCGTTAGGGAATTATCCAATCCTTAACTGTCTCCTTCCTATATCCCCAATGAACTTTGGGAGTTACGTGCAGGAATGTCATGTTCAGTATTTGTATAACTTTTACATCGAACGCTTTTTCCCAGTCCGATAGCAACACAATAGTACTCTTCAATTGGCTTGCTAGGCCTAAGATTGTTAGCCTTTAGCAATTTGCATGGCAGTTGCTTTTAGATGAATTTACGTAGCATTTCCTTCATATGGGCATCATTATATCTGCTAAGGGAGAAGTCCTCTGCTTGTAGCTGTTGGTTGCTCCTGACCTGACCATCTAGGTACTTACAGTAATAGCTATGAGTTAATGTCATCCCATGAACACAGTAATTAAAACCAAGATGGCTCTTCTTTCTGGTGAAACTTCTGACCTGCCCTTTCACCCCTGCTTACAAACATACCATTGTCTGTTGACCTGAACAAATTGCCAAGACCTTACAATCCAATATTCTAATTCACAAACATAACTTCTCTAGTTTCATTTTTGACATGCTCTATTGGTGAAAAATATCTAATTCCCTCCAAGGGAATTTAGAATTTTCCATTCGGAATTGCTAGGCGGACATAAAAATTCCATTGTGGAGATTTATCTCCCGTTTGCAGTTATCAGACTGTGCCTCTTATATGGGCTTCTGATAATTTCACCTGCATACACCCCAGCGTCAGTGGGTAGGGTCCGACACATCCCACTCTGATGAGTCTAGTGTCAGACCTAAGACGAAACGCTGGTTAATAGAGCAAACGCCTGAAAAGCCTCACATCTGATATGTTTTTGCCATCATAAATAGCCGAAATAGTCCGACGTACGAAACTTCACAATTCCTCCTGAAATTTCTCAAGAAACATTTTACATTTAACAACAAACACCCTCTCAATAGAACTATGCGAAACCTTAAATAAATTTAATTTACAATCTATCCACATAATGTGTTCTTTTGACATTACGAACATGTACTCAAACATTCCCGTTAAGAAAACTATAGAAATCATACAAAATAATCTTTCCACACACAGCACCTTAAGTCTATTAGAAATAATAATAATAATAATAATAATAATAATAATAATGTTATTTGCTTTACGTCCCACTAACTACTTATATGGTCTTCGGAGACGCCGAGGTGCCGGAATTTAGTCCCGCAGGAGTTCTTTTACGTGCCAGTAAATCTACCGACACGAGGCTGTCGTATTTGAGCACCTTCAAATACCACCGGGCTGAGCCAGGATCGAACCTGCCAAGTTGGGGTTAGAAGGCCAGCGCCTTAACCGTCTGAACCACTCAGCCCGGCTATTAGAAATAGAAGAATGCTTAAAATTGCTAAATATCGTTCTTCATAATAATTATTTCTCTTTTAACAACAAGGTATATAAACAAGAAGATCCCATCTCGGAATACTCGCTGAAATTTACACGGATAATCTCGAAAATAGTAAAATAACAAATAGCATTAATGGACTGTGTCTTTGGCTACGCTATGTCGATGACAAATTAGCAATAATAGATAAAAGTTGCAACAATAGTAAAGACATGCTAACCTACTTAAATAGCCTAGACAACTGCATTAAGTTCACCAAAGAGGCCAGAAATAGCTAGTTTCAATGGATACAATCCCTCAATTATACATTAAATAATCAATAAAGTGAAACTGAAATTGACCACGAACCTCTCCCCAATGGGGGAAAAAAAAAAAATATTTAAAAAAATAAAAAAAATCGAAGTATGCAACCTTTACCTATACTAATCCCATCACACATCAAATCGCTACCCATTTAGGGAAACATGACATTAAAACAGCCTTTAAGACCCAAAATTCAAACCAGAAGTTATTCTTCAATCACAAGATAAACTCTGACAACAATAAATTTTCGGGTTCCGGGATTTACAGACTGAAATGCGCTGAGTGCAATAGTTCGTACATCGGTCAAAACCGCAAGAAGTTTCTAGATATGCAGAACATTTTAATGCCCAGAAACACAACAAACACTCAGCAATGAGCATCCATATGAAGGACACAGTTTCACCACAATTGAACAAGATCTCCAAATTTTAAAAGACTAGATAAAGACACACTCATGACAGAGTTCGAAAATTTGTACATTTTCTTGGACCAAAAATACAACAGTAATAAAAACTTAAATGATCCAATAGATAACCGAAACCCTCTTTATGAACAATTAATAACTTTGTTCAATAAGTTAAACCTGAAAGACAAAAGACTTGTCGACGTCCTCAAAACAACCTCTTCAAGCACCCCCACTAAGCCGTTCAACTTATCACGCCTCGTTTCTTCCTCCAATATACACAACTCTTTCCCATGCGCCAATCACAGGTCCACTCCCCTCCAGCAAGACGTCACACGTACAATACGAGGAACAAGACGTTAGTGACAGCCAGTACTTCACAAACCTCTTAACAATAAGGTAGCAGCCCAACAACACTTAAGATTTTCTCATACGTAAGACAGCTCAACATTAATTACATCGCACAACGTTTCAACTGTCACCCATTCAACCAATAAACTGAAAACCCATACTTCAACAACAGAAACACACGGAAAAACTTAAAAACACTAGTCAATTGGGAAGATTTAACGACATTCCAACCGCCCTCATTCAAGCCATTATTTTAACATTTTTCAACACAGATCCATTTTGAATCAAATATCAACTGCTGTTTACTAGTGTTGGCTACTGAATGCATGATTCGAAGCAGTGTATTGATTCATTCAAGTGCCCGAGTGAATTAATTCACAGGAACGGCAAGCTCACGGCACACGATTCAGCTTACTCCCAGCGGACAGTGCTGAGTGGCGCACTCACTGGACGTTGACGGAGAGCCGAGCTTCCGCTGCAGCGAGACGGTGAATCATGGCACATCGAAGGAATCGTGAATGAGCGCGGCTCAGTGAGACACAAGATACACACGGCTCGAGACATACAGTGAGCCATGGCACATCGAAAGAATCGTGAACGAGCACGGCTCGGTGAGACACAAGATACACTCGGAGCCACGGTACACTGAAAGAATCGTATGCTATAATGGACTCTCGAGCTCACCTCATTTGAAAATAATACCTATTTTCATTCACTGTCCTCTTCTTTCAGGGAGGTTTAAATAATAGATGGATTTATTTGCAGTGTTAAAAAGCTAGTCAAAACATAATTCTGAAGTAGCTAGTAAGTAGGTAGGCTATTAGGTTATACTATTTATCAGTTTAATGAATCTTAGTATTATAACAGTTGACATTTGATAATTAAACTCGACTCTAGCCTGCCCTATGACTATGAGTCATGCTCATGACCACTCAAAAGTATCTGTTTTATATTGGGAAGAACAGCTCAGTATTCTCTCAGTTCATATGTCACATCGTTGCACAAGACTTCAATCATATGTGGACAGATGCAATAACTTAACCAACAGTATGTTGAATCAGAAAACCAGCGGGCTACTGTACATCTCGGGTAAAAAATATGACGATTTTAAAAAATCCTCAGCTGATAGAAAAATACATATTTTCAAAAATGTCTGAGCGAGTTGTCGTGCGGTTAGTATTGTGTAGCTATGCGCTTGCATTCGAGGGATGGTGGGTTCGAATCCCACCGTCGGCAGCCGTTAAGATGGTTTTCCGTAGTTTCCCCATTTTCACACCAGGAAATGCTGGGACTGTACCTTAATTCAGGCCATGGCTGCTACCTTCCTAATCCTAATCTTTCCCATCCTGCGTCACCGGAAACCTTCGATGTGTTAGAGTGACTAGAATTTTTTTCTACGAAACTAGTTCATAGTATGAAGACCAGATGGTAGCTGCGAGCACTGAATGCTGTTGCTGCTGTCTTACCAGCACACACTACACAGATGCAGTAGGAGCGGTGACTAATGTGCCGTGAATCGAATCACTGTATCAATTCAGTAACGTGAACGGAATCAAATGAATCAAATGTCCCATCACTACTGTTTACATGCACTAGGCATTCCGTCTTCATATAGAGTGTCCAACGGAGGTGATTAGCCCATGGATACTTCGGCGTACTTATTTGTTTGGGCCTAAAATATAATTAGTCAACATAGACATCTGAATTAACAACGTAAAGCAACATTTTTACATGAGCTGGTCATAAATCACATACAAATTTCAATCTTGAAGCTATTTCTGATTAGACTACCGTACATCAGGAACGTACTATTGAGGTCAAAAATTTTCTTTTATTGAAATTAATACAAATTTGGAATGCTTTTCCGCATCATTTTACAATGCAAAATACGTGTACAGTGATTGTAATTATATGCATTCTGCATTCATTCCCAATATTTGTATATAAATTTTAAACTATCTTCAAACTTAGCATCAAATAAGACTTTAAATTACCATTATTGTCAATAATGTACATATGACGGCCTTGTTTTTAGGGAAAATTCACCGTGTTCACTAGTGTACATTTTTAAAATCAATTTGATATTTCGTTAATGATAAGATCTTGTAAATGTTTTTTTTAAATGTATTCACTCATGCAAAATACTTTTATAATTTTCAACCAGAAGTCTGGTAGAATTTTGAGGTATTGATATGATTGATATGACTGATGATGCCCCACAGAAGGGGTGAAACATGTCTCACCGGGCGAGTTGGCCGTGCGCGTAGAGGCGCGCGCCTGTGAGCTTGCATCCGGGAGATAGTAGGTTCGAATCCCACTATCGGCAGCCCTGAAGGTGGTTTTCCGTGGTTTCCCATTTTCACACCAGGCAAATGCTGGGGCTGTACCTTAATTAAGGCCACACGGCCGCCTCCTTCCAACTCCTAGGCCTTTCCTATCCCATCGTCGCCATAAGACCTATCTGTGTCGGTGCGACGTAAAGCCCCTAGCAAAAAAAAAAAAAAAAGTCTCAACTATTTTGACGATGTTTAACTAATACGTTAACATCTTGTACTGTATTCAATAGGTTAAATGATAAAATAAAAAATTTTATATTAAAATTAAGGCAAAAACCGGACCGGCAACAGCTGGTCACGAGAACGTAAAGAAGCCCACTCCGAAAGGATGAAGAAGTACTGGGCCGATCGAAAGACGAAGAACCGTAAATGAATGATGCTTAACGTGGTCCATAGTAGACCCATTCGAAAACAAGGAGAAATTAAGGCTGTATATTGTTAGTGCATTCTGCCTAGTGTAGAACTCGCAATTTGGTTTTAATATCACGAGTCTCTATCTCTCTCTCCTGTATTCATCTGAAGTAACAAACACAATCTCCTTCGCAAACAATTTGCCACAACTTTATGAGTGAGCGAAAATGAATGCATTCACACAACAATGCCAACCCTAGTAATAGACCACAAGCCACTTGGAAAAATGAGCGAAAACTTTAGAAACGACAGTTTATTAATGACCTCGAACTCTGCTGCAATGCGAGAGGAGACTTCAACAGCACAAACCAAGAGTTGGAGAATGATACAAGGATTCAGTACGTTTACAAAAATATGTCTTACAAAGTTAAGCTGAGAATACAATTTTTAATAGTACATTTTTAACGTAAAAAACACAAGTCTTATATGCTGGCCGATGTGGTATTTCTGCTCATATTGAAGTGGCCAGGTTAGGGGAATCAGTTTGAAAAATGCAGATAACAATTCCAAGTGAGATGGCGCTAAGTAGCACAGCTGGAGTTAGTGTCAACAGAAGAGAAGTTTGAAGAAATAAGAATTCAGCAAGTGTTCTCCAACAATCGCCCCGATGAAGTCTGTGACAAACAACTGTTTGCAGATTAAGGACAAAGGTAGATTTCCATACTGGATACAGGTTTGACAACAACAACAACTGACAATGCCAGATATGTGAGCCAGGAAAGTGGAACAGTATCAGCACCAGCCAGGTCTAATGGGGCTTCTGTAGCTAGTTCCACTCCCTATTCTTAGATGGTGCTGGAAGTCACTGTAGATAGTCGTAGGCAGGTTCTGTAGATGGCAGGCAAGTAGGCATGAAATGAGTGATTTTAATATTTAAAGGCCGTTTGCCTCGAAGTGAAGTAATTCAAGTCTAACCTTGATCAGCAGGCCCTTCTGACAAAGAATTAGTCATATAACGTCAAGCATTATGGAGATAACATTAGTGGATTGCATCAAATCCGATTTTACCCTATCGATTAACCTTGTTTGAACTCTTATCGAAGTTCCCATGATGCTATTCGTGTTGTTTGAATTCAAAGTGCCCATGTGCCTGCGCTGTAAATCTTTGTTCCTTGTGCTTCGCCATTCATCCTGAGTTTCCATCTACCTCTAGGAATTTCTACCTGTTCGCCTTGTATTACAAATGAATCTGATTTAACAACAAATTCATCAGAAAAATGTGAATCGCACACATAACACTTATCAGAAAGCTTTTTGTCCTTTCTGTGAATCGCCTTTTTCCATTTTGAAAATTCTGCTTCATTTTTAGGTGGTTTGAAGAAGTGTTTACCTTTCGTAGTTTTGTAGCCAGACTTACATCCTGGAACGAAGCAAGTAGGCATTTTTTCCTCGTCGGATAAGTTTTATAAACTCAGCACTATATTTACACGAAATAAAAGAATACCATCAAGAAATCACATGCTCTTCGCTTTCACTTAACAATGATGCACGATAATTAAGTTTTTGCCTTCACAGAACAACACTACGGAACACAACCATATTACATCTACAGATACCAACCCTCAGATAGCAACAGTGCTGCCCCTAGTGGACGATTCATCACAGTCCCTATACTAGCCAACAGGGAACAACTTAATAGCTCACACTTTCTCTTCTACTCGTTATGATCAATGTAATGTTATTGTTAATGTTATGCACTTCTGATATTGTAGGCATTTACATTTGGTTATCTTCCGACTCTGAAATACCACTCTTAACATAGCCGGTACGGTAAAACTGAATAAAACATAAACGATAGGAAATTATATTCCCTATAACTTTTGTTATGTAGTACTTTTCGATAGGACCAACAATATAGGTATTTAAAAATTAAATTTGAGGTGGCTTCCCGTAAACTAGAATTTCATTCAGGGTGAATAAAATTGTTTATAGCTTAGGGTGTAGTTTCTTTTTCCCAGACTCTATATACCGATTTTCATTAAATTCTGTTCACCTATATTCTTGTGGCTCGGCACTGATATGGACTGAGTAACTAAAATCCAATTTTGTGTTATAAACGGTTAAGTAAAAATGTATACAACATAAATGATAGAAAATTTAATTCTATATAACTTTAGTTATGTATTATTTACTGATAGGACCACTAATTACATAAATATTTGAGAATTCAATTTTAGGCCTTCCCCTAAACTACCATTTCTCTCAGGGTGAATAAAATGATTTACAGCCTAGATTTTAGTGGCTCGTCCACTGATTTTACATATCGATTTTAAATTATTTTCCGCCGTTTTCTCGTTAATTCAGATGAACTCATAATAGATCCCAGGGAATCACTGGAGAGGTGGGGGGAATATTTTGAACATCTTCTCAATGTAAAAGGAAATCATCATGGTGGTGTTGCGAACAGCCAAGCTCATGGGGAGGAGGAAAATGATGTTGGTGAAATTATGCTTGAGGAAATGGAAAGGATGGTAAATAAACTCCATTGTCATCAGGCAGCAGGAATAGATGAAATTAGACCTGAAATGGTGAAGTACAGTGGGAATGCAGGGATGAAATGGCTTCACAGAGTAGTAAAATTAGCATGGAGCGTTGGTAAGGTACCTTCAGATCGGAGAAAAGCAGTAATTGCACCTATCTATAAGCAAGGGAACAGGAAGGATTGTAACAAGTATCGAGGTATCTCATTGATTAGTATACCAGGCAGAGTATTCACTGGCATCTTGGAAGGGAGGATGCGATCAGTCGTTGAAAGGAAGTTGGATGAAATCCAGTGTGGTTTCAGACCACAGAGAGGCTGCCAGGATCAGATCTTCAGTATGCGCCAGGTAAATGAAAAATGCTACGAGAGGAATAGGCAGTTGTGTTTATGTTTCGTAGATCTAGAGAAAGCATATGACAGGGTACCGAGGGAAAAGATGTTTGCCATACTGGGGGACTATGGAATTAAAGGTAGATTATTAAAATCAATCAAAGGTATTTATGTTGACAATTGGGCTTCAGTGAGAATTGATGGTAGAATGAGTTCTTGGTTCAGGGTACTTACAGGGGTTAGACAAGGCTGTAATCCTTCACCTTTGCTGATCGTAGTTTACATCGATCATCTGCTAAAAGGTATAAAATGGCAGGGAGGGATTCAGTTAGGTGGAAATGTAGTAAACAGTCTGGCCTATACTGACGACTTGGTCTTAATGGCAGATTGTGCCGAAAGCCTGCAGTGTAATATCTTGGAACTTGAAAATAGGTGCAATGAGTATGGTATGAAAATTAGCCTCTCGAAGACTAAATTGATGTCAGTAGGTAAGAAATTCACACAAATGAATGTCAGATTGGTGATACAAAGCTAGAACAGGTCGATAATTTCAAGTATTTAGGTTGTGTGTTCTCCCAGGATGGTAATATAGTAAGTGAGATTGAATCAAGGTGTAGTAAAGCTAATGCAGCGAGCTCGCAGTTGCGATCAGCAGTATTCTGAAAGAAGGAAGTCAGCTCCCAGACGAAACTATCTTTACATCGGTCTGTTTTCAGACCAACTGTGCTTTACGGGAGCGAAAGCTGGTTGGACTCAGGATATCTTTTATCATAAGTTAGAAGTAACAGACATGAAAATAGCAAGAATGATTGCTGGTACAAACAGGTGGGAATAATGGCAGGAGGGTACTCTGAATGAGGAGATAAAGGCTAATTTAGGAATGAACTCGATGGATGAAGCTGTACGCATAAACCAGCTTCAGTGGTGGGGTCGTGAGGTGAATGGAGGAGGATAGGTTACCTAGGAGAATAATGGACTCTGTTATGGAGGGTAAGAGAAGTAGAGGGAGACCAAGACGACGATGGTTAGACTCGGTTTCTAACGATTTAAAGATAAGAGGTATAGAACTAAATGAGGCCACAACACTAGTTGCAAATTGAGGACTGTGGCGACGTTTAGTAAATTCTCAGAGGCTTGCACACTGAACGCTGAAAGGCACAACAGTCTATAATGATAATGTATGTATGTATCTTTTCTCATGATGCGTGTACATACAGACAGACAGACAGACAGACAGACAGACAGACAGAAATTACGGGAAAATAAAAGGTGCATTTCCTTGTTACAGTGGACATGACCGATATAGGATTACCATTCTTTTCAAATTCTGAGCAATGTACAGACGAAACTGTTATTTTATATTCGCCTAATGGGTGCAATAGAATTATTCAGATTGTGCATGGCATCTGCATAGGCTTGGTGGTGACGTAATGAAGATAAAGTGAATGGCAAAGATAACCCAGTCACCAAGCCAGGGTAATTAACAGTATGAGAGGGTTGATTATGAGAACTGAATCAGGGCCAGTGGACCAAAGGCGCATTCTATCCATTTAGCCACAAAGCCAGACTTTAATTTGCTAAACCTTAGGCTACCATCTCCACTGATCACGGGTTGAGCATTCGCAGTACGCAGAGCCAGGGCAGTAGCTTGTGAAACAGCCTTCACAACACAGCAGGCTTTTCCGTTGGTTACTGGCTGCATCTCAAAACGCTGAAGGCATGACATTCACTAAACCAACCATCGAAAAGGGGTAACCCAAGTCTAGTGATAGCCCCCTTCTTGATCCCAGCTTGCAAAGGAGGAAGCCGCAGTGAGGATGTCATCCGCGAAACTAACGGATTGTTGCTTCATACCGATAATGTGTATGGTTTTCCCTGCCGACTTTTACGAAAAATTGGATATAACGACAATCCATTATAGCGAGTCAAGTTTTTGCCGTTATCAATTCTCACTATAACGGTACTTCTGTATTTCTATATCTGGATCCCTTCCTTCTTTTAGCCACCATCCTACACGACTTTTCTCCTTGTTGGCTACCATGAATTTTTGTTTTGTGACGGTGTTAAAGTGAATAAGACCTCCCTTGCAAACCTTTTCGAACCGGTATTATTACCATTGAAATTTGTGTCAACCGGCTTCTTGTCAATGAACATGGTTGTATCCCACTTAAAGTGGAATATCTTGCCATCTTCATATTGTATTTGACTATATGCAACTGTCTGTACTGTGCAGCGCCCTATTGACTAGCCTTTGGACTCCCGATGTTGGCTCAGCCAATCAGCGCGCGCGCTGTGGGCAACCGAGTGAAGCCCATCTTAATGGCATGGCGACGCGCTCAGTCCAAGTTGTGCAGCCATGGAGTGTAGCTGTGTGTGTGTGCTTTCAGTGCGATGGCATGGGTCTTTAGCTTTGACCCTGGATGAAACTAACTTTCTACGGGCATTGGAGCCCGTTAAATTGTGATGTTGGCCTTCGTTAATTTCCAAAGATTGATACTATGAGTAATTTATCTACATTCTTTTCATTTAATTGTTCTTCGCGCGAAAGGTAACATCCCTTGGAGTGTGTGCTGCTTCGTTGGGCTGATGGATCAAAAACTGTAAGCGTTAGCATTAATATTATTCATGGAAATAGTACCTAGAAATGGATTGCACTTCAAAAGAAGAAAGGAAGAGAAAAGGAGTTAGAAAATTGCTAAAATTGAATTGCAACCACCTCAAGTAATAATAATGATCTCTGATTTGGAAAACGACTGTGCGTCCATGTATAATATAACTATTTATAATAGTTTATTTAAATCCGCCTTGATCAATACACTCATTAAATGAAAGAAACATTATTAATTAAACCATACATGTTTCGGGAAATCTCAACCATTCCCTTCATCAGTGGTTAGATCAAAGAATAACACAATATGACACAATCTTTTGTTTTACAATCTGAAGACTAAATTGATGTCAGATAAAATAGAGAATAAATGTATATTTAATAAATCAGGAATTTACAAATTAACATGAAAAACTTGTAAACAACGATACATAGGACAGTCCGGAAGAAGTTTGGCTATAAGGTACAAAGAACACGTTAATGCGGTCAAACATAAAAGATATTCGGCAATGGGAGAACATATGGTTGAAATGAATCATAAATTTACAGACATTTCCAATGACATGAAATTATTACATTCGACCAAAAAGGGAAAACTGATGAATGTTTTGGAAAATTTAGAAATTTACCTTACACAAAAATGTAATTCTGAATCAAGTTTAAATGAGAAAAGTACAGAAGATAACCCACTGTTTAGGCTAGCATATAATCATTTAAGGAACAAAAAGAAGAAGAAAAGAAGAAAAACTTGAAGATCCTAAATTTGTATAGTGTTCTCATTCAGTTCAACCAAAATTGTATGTATTGATCATTTTTATAATATTTCATAAGTTCTCTTTACTCTTTGATATGATGTATTGGGACACAATACTCCTTCAAATTGTAAAACAAAAGATTGTGTCATATTGTGTTATTCTTTGATCTAACCAATGATGAAGGGAATGGTTGAGATTTCCCGAAACATGTATGGTTTAATTAATAATGTTTCTTTCATTTAATGAGTGTATTGATCAAGGCGGATTTAAATAAACTATTATAAATAGTTATATTATACATTCAGACCAGTCAATACGGACCAAACACAATATTAACCTATCATAGTTAAGTTTATTAACAGTGTGCGTCCATTACATTACGACAGGTTTGATTAAGGAAGTTACATCTTGGCGTGTAAATCTTGCACGTTGGACAGTTTTTCAAAATTTAATTTTAGGTTTTATTCTAATTTTAGCCCGGAAATGTAATACTGTCTGTGTACATCACAGTAGCCCACACAAGGACATCTTTCTATCTCGCTTAAGCAATTTTTACCTTCTAATGGGTTTTGTTCTGGTTTTAATATTATTCTTTCCTGTTTGGTTGATCTTTGCCATTTAATTATGTGCCGGGCCTGTTTTTCTGGGAGGACTCCTTGCTTTGTTTTGTGTCCCCTAGCAACGGCTTGATTTAATTGCTGTTATGATTTGGGTTTGATTGGGCCGGCGTGACTTAATTGTGCTTTCAATAGTGAGGATGTTTGATTTCTGTGTGCATTTATTGTGAAGTGTTCCTATTTCTTCATTTTCGCTGTCTATTAATCCTGGAATTTTAATTTTTGAAGGTGATTTGTTTTCTTGTTCACTAGTGAAGATACTATCCTTGAGTCAGCCCCTTGGTGGGGAATGGGTTTTAAATCTGTGTGATTTTAAGGCAGGCTAATGGAATTAACACACTTAAATAAACGTGTATCTAATTTTATCTAAGAGAATGTTTAACTTAATTAATTTTAAGATAGGTGACCACTTACAACTATGAGCTTTAACTCTTTCAGATTTTTTCAAGTTCTTAGGGAGGTCAACATTTTATTTCCTTCTAACAAACTTAAATTGCTTTACATTTTATTGTTCGTTTAAAACTATTCAAGCTAATCAACATTTTATTTGTTTTTTAAAATAATTTAAATTGATTTACATTTGTTCTTTCAAACAATTTTTACTATCAATTTAAGGTTTTTGCTACCTAAAGATAGGTGGTTTTTGTTGCTTTACATCAATTCAGCACTGCCACTGTTTGTTTTTTAAATTTCGACTGCGGCCTTCGAGCCCACTGATCTCGCTTGCCAAGGTAGGTGATGTGTTGTGATTGTTTTCTTTTGCTTTCTTATGCCTTTCTTTCGTGCTAGCTTTAACTCCCATTGGGTGGGTAAGATTAAGGCTCTCCTTCCTAAGGGTTATGGGTACACCCCGCGGAAGATGCAGTTGAGATGTTTTCACAGCCCGTAATTGTGGACATGATATAAGCTTTTGAACTTTTGCTGTGTCAAGAGAACGAGGTGAATACTTTTTGTTTCACAGAGAACTTTGCTCCGCGTCCAGAAGACTGCTCCATGAATTTTAAGGCCAAACTCTGCTACTAGAAAGGAACTGAGAGCCACAATGTATGAAATGGAATTGTAAAAAATTCAAGACCAAAAGGACAGGAACAGATAGCCCACACCATACTGAATTAAATCCGTATGTAATGAGTTAAAAATAAATAAAATAAGAAACTGTCCTTCAAGCTGTAATAAGACATACAAACAAAACTACAAGCATCTACTAAAGGAACTACAATACAATCTAAGAATTAAAAACCTCGGACTGGCAGTAGTAGCCTTAGTCTGAGTCTTCTTGGCACCTGCTTTACCTCTTCCAGAACTTGAAACGTAGGAAACAGTGTCACCCCAAGGAGGAACAATTACATCCAAATATCTGCAACAAAGCGATCCAACCACAGTTACACACAGCAGCAAACTGCCCAGGGAGGTTCATTATGCAGGGTTAGGCATTCAGAAGAAATTCAACATTGATGTCTCTTACATTTTCTTACTTCAGATTTAACGAAAATGTTGAGCAACATCCAACTTCTGCCAGACCCCTATAGTGAGAGGGAATTAGCAAGTTAGCAGTACTTAGCGACCCCCACCGTCCTCTGGATCCTTCTCGTCGACCTCGACGTTACGTCCCTGTTGCCACCAGCTTGCCTCACCCGATGCCTTATCTGGACAATGCCATGGGATAGTACGCCACAAGACTGATGGAACGTGGGGCCTACCTGTCTCGCCCCGGCAACGATCTTCTGCTCTACGAAACCGTCTCCGCTGAGGGCTCAAGCCATCCAGGACCTCGAGCAGCATCACATCATCAAGAAGAGTGAATGCTCTTCGGCTTTTCCCCTGTTCCCATCTCACCACTTAGCCTGCAAGCTTGACTTGCATTCTGGCTTCTTCCAGGCCCTATCGAACAACATACCAGTTACCTGTACGGTATCCGCTACCGCGGGCGACGGTATCGTTGGACCCGCCTGCCGATTGGGCACAGCCTGACCCATCCATCATGCAACGCAGGGCCGTACCTGTGCACGAACTTCTGTCCCAGGAGTTCAGCGTCCACAGGGTCCTTTACCTGGACGACTGGCTCATCCACAGCCACGATCTGATAGACAAATTGATGTAATCCATCGAGTTATTCTTCACCGCAGTCTTCGGCATAACCATCAATTACTCCTAGTCGGTTCTGCACCCGACAACCATCTTGACTACCTGGGCGTTACCATCGACATTGCAGCCAGGAAAATCACCATGCATCATGTCACTCAGCAGCGTGCCCTCTCCCTCGTGCACGCGCTGCCCACCTTCATCCCCTATCAAATACAGCAGGCAGCCGGGTACTTCTCATGGCTTGGTTGAGTCATGGGTTGGCCCAGTTTCCTCTCCAAACATATTTTTTCCGACGAGTCCTTCTGGGTATGAAGGCTGCTCACCCCGGAATCATCGTGACGCCTAGAGCCATGTTTCCCCGGACACCAACTCGTGACCGTCTACACAGATGCGACACCTTGGTCAATCGCGGCAGTGGATCCAGCTTTCCACCAAGCCTGGGCACAGTCTTTCGAGACGTCGGCGAGGATCAACGTTGCCGAGACTGCAGCTGGCACCTTGGGACCTCTGCACCTCCTTCAGGATATGCCACACCTGCTTGACAATCATATTACTGTGTATACCGACAGTTCCATCGCCCGATACACCTTGTAGTCGGGCTGCGGGGCTGTCCCCCATGCTCCTAACTTTGTTCCTGCATTGTACATTGAGTTAATAAAGCTTACAGCATGGAGAGGGGTCACCCTTACGTAGGGCTCCATTGCCCCTGCTGATAACTCGGCGGACGCTCTCTTTCGGGATGTACTTTCAACAGTACACGCGAGCATCCAGTCCCTATAAATAGAAGGCCTGCTCCAGGAGGGGCATCAGTCAGCGAAGGCAGGGCGATGGAACATCATCCGCTAAGTAGCAGCTCGCCTCGTAAGGTCATTGGCAGCAAGCAGAGAAGCAAGGGCATGTTTGTTTGGTGCAAAAAAGTGCAATGCTGTTTTAATTTTGACAAATTTGGCACCAGCTGAAATGGAAGAACTTGACGGTTAAAAATGGCTTGCACGGTCGGGCGACATTAAGGGGAGAAATTCCGATTTATATGAAAGATCTTAGAACTACAACAGTGTAAATAAGGATTTAAGGAGAGGAGAAGTTTCAAGAGCAGAGCATTTTAAATTTTAGTATACAGTGACTAATTTAATAGGTTATATTCATTTTATGATTTGAAAATTATTATATTTTTAAAGTTTTTACCAAATGGCATAGGAAGTGTAAGTGAACAGTTTAGACACGAAAGAAATATTTTAACTAGCTGATGTGCCCGTGCTTTGCTACGGAGTTCTACACTGTATGCAGAATTCTAGGTTAGGTAGTGTCCACATAGTGAGCAAGACTGTATTAAATTGCATAGCTCTTAACGTTACCCTAGAAACGCGACGGAGAAACCACCAAATGTCTTTTCTCATATGAAGATTGGATTAGGGAATTTTCATTGTAATGGTAGACCTGCTTGCCTATCATCAGTCACAATCAGGTTGGGGATATTCATTATAATGGCAGACACTCACTCTCCACCTGCCTTTTTACATCCTCAGAAAGACTATCTAAGTGGTTTTTCCAACTGAAATGAACATCATTACAATGACGTCAGTAGGAATGGCGCGAGTAAAAGCAATGCTTTCATACGAAAAACTCGATCAAATTAAAAACCACACATTTTCTTTTAACGAACAGTACTACGCTGCCGCTCTAACAGTCCAAAGTTATAGAGATGGAATGACCAGACCACAGACAGCCGTGATCCGTGAACACACTTCGTCTTTTCTCGGGTGAGTGTGTGTGTGGAATAGTGAAAAGTCTTAGGGCAAAAACGAGGCCCTTTTACTAATCTGTTTCTTAGGAGTACGAGTCAGGAAATATCAATCCACTACACTGGCAGCGGAAAAATCTAACTCGGCAAATTTTTCCTCCAAGCCAGAGGATAAACCCACTCTTCACTGCTGATATGGAATAAAATGAATGTAGAATTTAATAAAAGTGAAGAGGAAGAAGTTCTTAAGAAACGGCTCATTCCAGGGTTGAATTTTGAGTTATTTAGTGAATTGTGGTGCTATAATTTGGAGTAGGCCTAAATTGTAATTCTAGACCAGGTCATACTACTACTACTACTACTACTACTGAGCCTCTGCCTGAAGTGTGAACACTGCTCATTCAAAACAGCGCATCAGAGTAGAGATCGAATAGCTGGAATACTATGATGAACCAGTGTGTTACGTACCAGCAGTATTAGAAAATGTATGAACCAGAGAAATGGAATGCTAAAGAAGAAAGTTTTCTAATTCTCCAACTATTTACCGCCAATATTCAGTCAGGCTGTTATACTTGGTACGCAGCAGTAATCCCATCTATCAGAGTTGAGCGGCAGCATAAGAGACAAAGAACATCACCACAAACAATGGTCAATGTAATGTTACTGTTGATCAATGTTACGCGCTTTCGATATTGTAGGCCTTCACATTCAGTTTGCTTCCAACTCTGAAATACCACTCTTACCACAGTCGGTGCGGTAAAAGTGAATAAAACATAAATGATTGGAAATTGTATTCTCTATAACTTTCGTTACTTTTCGATAGGGCCAATAACATAGGTATTTAAAAATTAAATTGTAGGCGCCTTCCCCTAAACTACAATTTCATACAGGGCGAATAAAATTGTTTAAAATTTAGATTGTATTTTCTTATTCCTCGACTCTATATACCAATTTTCATTAAATTCTGTTAACCCATTTTCTCGTTGTTCAGCGTTGATATGGACTTACAACAGTACAAATTCATGAATATCTGTTTTATCATAGCCTGTAACATAAATGATCTGAAATTTAATTCTAGATAACTTTAATTATGCAGTATTTGTCGATAGGACCACTAATATTATAAATATTTGAGAATTAAATTTTAGGCCTTCCCCTAAACTACCATTTCACTCAGCGTGAATAATATTATTTATAGCCTAGATTGTACTGGCTCATCCCCCGACTTCACATACCATTTTTCATTAAATTCTCTTCAACCATTTTCTCGTGATGCGTGTACATAATACAACATACAGACAGAAATTACGGAAAATTAAAAAAGTCCATTTCCTGGTTACTGTGAACACGACCTATACAGAAGTACCATTCTTTTTAAATTCTGAGCAATGTACAGACAAAACTCATATACATATATATTTCAAAACATCTATAATTTGTTTTGTTGATGGCTGTATTGTACAAGGATTTAGTTTGATGTTTTTGCACCGCTGAAGAAGAGACTAGTAGCTCTTGAAATACGAATGGTAGATAATCATAATAAAATGTGTATTGACAATGCATAAAGTGGTTCATAGAAATTGTTTCTGCAGGAGTTGTGCTTTGTCTCCCGAACTCCTTATTCTCACCTAAGTACCGGAAACTGTCTACTCTCTCTTCCAGTTGGCCTTTACATTCAGTATCTTGGTCTTCTTGTACGCTATCACCAGGCCAACCTTCGCCGCAGTCACAGCAAGGTTTGCTAGCACCATCTTCTCATCATCTTCCTTCTCGTGTAGCAATGTCGTATCATCTGAAGGCCAAGCAGTCCACTGTTGAGTTGTATTTGATTCTGTGTCCTTCGATACCCATGGTTTTGTTCAATTGCACCACTCCATCCAGAACCAAGAGTCCATTACCTTGTAAGACTCCTGTTTTAATTTTGAAGCTACCTAATATCTGTCACATGAACTGTTACTGTCTGTCTCAGTGTTTTCATCTTCACTAGAAGATTGTATCACTGTGAATTCCTAACAACGTAGCCTGAATTTTTTAAAATCTATAAACCATTTTAACTGTTAAAAATACATTAAACCATAATTTGGGTTTCACCTACCCCCTTCAGTGAGACATGTCTGCCTCAGCTCATCCAGGCTCTCAAGCAGCTTTGTCCAAGGTCACGGCTCAACACTTGGCTCTTGCATCATGACAATGCTCCAGCACATTGTGCTAATGTAACAATGGATTTTCTTGCCAGATCAGGGTTGACTGTGCTTGATCACCCTTCATACAGTCCCATGTGACTTCACACTCTTCCCAGAAGTGAAGATGAAGCTGAAAGGTCGTCGTTTTGCATCCGACAAGGAGCTTCTGGCAGTATGGGATCAAAAGCGTGAAAATGTAACTGAAGAAAAGTGGCAGAGTTGGTTCACTGACTGGTTTCGACGTATGGAGAAGTGTATTGTGTGTAGTGGAAATTATTTTGAAAATGTCTAAAGCGTTCACTCACATTGCAAAACTTTCCTAGTGCCCTTTGTATCACCTATTCAATACATTAAAATTTTAAATAATTGGTCCTTCCCATGCCACCCACTTGCCTTACCAGGCAAACACAAAGAGCTGCGACCTTGACTAACATTATAGATAACCTTCAAGGAAGGGTAGAAAGAAAATCTTTCACATTGTAATCAGTAACAAGTTCTGGTAGGGATAATTTACCGTACACAATGTCAGGTGTACAGAAGAGGTTTCCTCACAACTTAGCATTCAAATTAAAAGCTGTGGAATATACAAAATTACATGGTAATAAGCCTGCAGGAGGACAATACCTACTTGTGTTTTATAACAGTGACAGTATTACACTCATCAGTCTTCACTTCCCGTTTCCAGTTTCCTGGGTTGGGTTGTGAATCAGGGGACCTCAATCACTGCCTGTCTCTCCACCACTCTACTCCATTTGTACGTACACCTTCTGGTTTTCTCTATGCACTCCCACACTGAATCCATCTCTTTCGGGGTCTTCTTCGTGGTCTCTTCCCTATTAACTTCTCCTGAAAAAGCTTTTCTTGACACACTCTCTTCTCCAATTCTCATCATATGCCCATACTACTTTAGCTTTGTTGTTTCTATCCTGTCTTGAAGTTTCAAGATTCCTGTCCTTTTCCTTATCTCTTCATTTCTAAATTCTATCCTTTCTGGTCTTGCCCTCGATACCTCTCAGGAATTTCATCTCCGCTGCTTGTATTCCACTCTCCTCTCATTTTGTTGAATCCAGCGGCATAGGTTAGTTGGGTTCATAATAGGTTGAATATAATATTTTCTTACATTTCTTCAGGACATCTTGGTTCCACAAAATACCCTTTACACTCTGGTAGAAGCTGTTTGCTTGTTGTGTTCTTTTCCAAATTTCCTTGGTTATCTTTCTATCTTCTGTGATCACACTTCCAAAGTACCTGAAACTTTTAACCACTTCCAGAATTTTAGCATTGTTTTATCTCACCTCTTCCTTCCCATTGTCATCAATATCGTTTTACTTTCCTCTGGGCTTACTTTCATCCCAAATTTTTCTCTCTCTTGATTCCATACATCTACTTGTTTTTGCACTTCCGTTTCATTCTCACCCCATATCACTATATAATCTGGAAACAACATGGCTTTTGTTGCCTGTCTTCCCAATCTCTATTTAATGTTCTTATGAATTTCGTCCATGACTATGATGAACTGTATGGGGGATAGTACACTTCCGAGACCAGTTTCAACTTTAAAGCATTTTGTTTTCCTACACTAACCTTCACACTACTAACACAATTTTTGTACATAGCTTTTATCATTTGCACTTCCACTCTGTTGACTTGTTTTTTTTTTCTCCCCTTAATGTGTCCCATACCAACTGTCTGGGCACACTGGCATAAGCTTTCTCAATGTCAATAAATGTCATCACTATGTCATCACAGTATTACACTCCCTCCTGGTAATTAGTGTTTGTACACAAATTAAATTATTTCTGTAAAATTTTGTTTGAAACTAAAGTGAAATTATATTTTTCCTTAAATTTCATCAAAATATCAGGGTACATCTTATGGTGTGAAAAAATGCAGTAACTACAGTACCACGTGAATTATTCAGAACTGTACTTTTTTCATGATTTTCCCAATGGTTGCCAAACGTGTGCTTCACAAGGCTTATTCTTAGATCACACACTGCCTATGCATTCATTGGCTATTAATCTGTGTGACGTTTTATGCTAAAATTGTCTTATTTTTATATCAATAATCTCTGAGGAATTCCGAAGTTTCCTTGGAGAATTATCTCGGAGATTACTTCCACAACACAACGACCATTAGCTACTAAATTTGGTGTAGGCGTACGCACTATAAATAGAATTACTTGGTGGCTGAATTTTACCAATGGGCAAATGTGGCAGAAAAAAGAAAACACCACCAACTGATAAATATTTCCTAAGGAGCAGATCAAATCCCAGGTTCGCTGTTGTGGACTTGGCTGACGAATTGGGAGAAAAGGGGAGTTTCTTTCGTCGTAGGCTTCCGGCAGTTGTGCAGGGTAAGTCTCTTGTTGGCATTTAATCATTAATATTGGATAATGGACCACTGGAAGAAAGTTCTTTTCCCAGATGAAGTTCAGGGACAGAGGGTTCAAAATGCGCGCCGAACAAAAAATGAGCCAACAACTTCAACACATTTGCAACAGACCGTAAAACACCCTACCAAGATGTTTTGGGGGTGTTTCATGCATGAAGGACCGGGAGCCTTAGTATACTCACTGGTACATAAGCCTATACGCTTTCTCCCCCGTTAACGGAAGGTAGTGATTTAGAGTTATTCCCTAATGGTTGGGTTCAATTCAGTGTCGCCAACCCCACAGTTTAGGGACACTACTTGCCGATATGACATCTTACAGTTACACGTTGGCACTAAACAGTCATGGTTTATTCTGAGACTTGCGAGAATTACGTATTGCCACTGCCGTATTGTTAAAAACAGTTACATTTGCGGATACAATTAGAGCACATTTTCTTCTTCCGTGGGATTGTAAATCTATTTAGGTAATATCAGATAAGTAGAACTGTGACATGTTGGAATATTGCATTTAATAATGTAGTTGGTGCTCCTTCAAGAAGGAAAGGAAAGCAACATTACCTCCTCTATAAAGAGCAGTTCAGCTGAAATGGAAGGAAATTTCGTTATCAGCCTAACTTAACCTCGTCCTGTCACGACTTTAGTACGGTCTGCAGACTTAGCCTTTGTGTATTCTTATTGACTTACAGCATATGTACATGTAATATTGTTAACGCGAAAATATTCTTAAACTCACACCATCATTATTGTAGCAGACTTCCTCACGAACAGTTAAGACTTATTTCTGAAGATGCGGAGCAAAGTTTTCTGCGAAACGCTAAGAGTTTCACCTTGTTTCTCGACACGGCATAAGCCCATATCATGTCTACGTGTAATACATTTGCTGGGTGTACACGTAAGTTTGACAAGTAATAGCAAATTTCAAGAAGGGAGCCAAGTTTTTTACGCCAGGCAAACACCGAAGAACATGGTTATAGTTAGAGCCCTGCACAGATGCGGATATCCACAAAGTTAATGTCTTGGCGGATACAAACTGTAAGGCAATGCGGATAATTTTGCTGATAATTTCTAAATAATGACATTTATTGATTTTCACCCAGGTACACTCTTACTTTGGCTTGTGGTTAGATGATCCTTGACACTGGTATGGGAGAATAGAGATACATAAAGAGCGTTGAGACCATAAAGGAAAAATCCGACCTAAACCTAGCTTTCTCCTGCCCCAATTAATGGAAGTAAGGAACAAACGTCAATACGTCGGTAGTTTTCGCAAGAAGATGAACCTGTGACTAGAGGGGTTCTGGTGCCAGATGTTAGGCCCATTGTATTATGTTAACAGATCTATCCATTTCAATATCTTGGGTGTAATATACTGTAGTTAAATATTTACAATATACGCAGATAAACATTTTGCGGATGCGGATGGAGGAAGTGCGAATGCGAATATTATTTTGTATATCCGCGCATGGCTCTAGTTACAGTAATGTGTAAATCAAAATAAAGGCAGAAAAATATAACATTAAAATGAGGTTGAGAGAGGGCATGTATTTCCTTAATACTTCATTACGCTTGAAAACCACCTTAATTATGAATATCTTGATTGATAATTTATTTATCATTTACTTGGGTAAGCGAACCTCCATTATTGTTACTTGTGTCTATTCGGTGACAGCCAAATATTGAGTCGTCGTAATGCAGACTAACAGTTACTTGTAAAGTTGATTGTGAAGTGTGAATATAATTTCAAGCCATGCTATATCTCGATTGTGAAACTAAAAGGGTACTTCAACAAATTAGGTTTGAGATACCTACAGCTGATACCAATTCAAAGGAATAAGTCGTAAAAACATTGAAAGTGTTTAAGGTACTGCAAGTGAAATAGTGAGGAATAAATTTCTTGTACAACTTTTCAAATGTCCAGTCCAGAGGATTTTAAATATAATGCCAAGAGTTTCTTTCAGTTGTAACGTCTGAGTTTTATATTATCTAAATTATCGCAGCAAGTCTTACCATTCAAAATCTAAATTTAAAGAACACACTTTGTTTAGTATCAAATACAATTGTTTTATTTTAATGGTAGATCAGATAACCTCAAATTTTAATGGGGAATGGGGAAACCAAAACGACAATCTCCGTTTCCCAGAATCTGTATGTTATGCTGTCCAAGTAAGCTTATTACCTCACACCCTAGAGATATTAAAGATTCTCATTCTAATCGTTACATTTATTTGTAGCTGGTGCCCCCATCAACAATTGTATGTGTAAGTAAAAAAAAAAATTTTTAATTAACGTAGGCCTATAGACCACAAAATTCGTTGTATAAGCGTTTTGCAAGCAGAAATAACACGGTGGTCTGCAGGTTCATATCACTTCATCACTGAACATTTATTGACAGTACAGTACCGTAATAAATAGAGACAGGAATTTGCCTATTTTATTCCTGTGTTCAGAAACGTAAGCTTTTGAGACATAAATCTCCTTTAGGGGCTTTTTTGGCTATTTTTCGTTGGTTTTATTGTGCCTATAAATGCCTATTTCAGGGTTTTGTGCCTATTTAGAGTATAATTGCTTATTTGATGCCATTTGACTATTTTAAACCCGAGAACGGTCGCTGTGGGTCGTCATGACCCACACGCTTACATTTCCGTTCACTCCTCCTCCACCAATGGCGACACAGCAACCCCCCTCCCAGTATCTTCCTAAGTCTACCCCCTCTACACAGCACAACAGGCGGCACTCAGTTCGAGCGTAACAATTCTCGAGGAAAGTAGTGTGCGGGTCACCACGACCCACCGCGACCTTTTGTGTTCACATAAATGTTCTGAGTTAAATTTTACATTTCAGTACGTTTTCCATGTTTCGGTGAAATGGATGAGAGAGAAGCAGACCGTATTCGTTCTCTGCTAAATGAATCATTCTCGGCAGAAACAGACAATGAACTGGGTGGTGATGAAAGTGATGTAGGGACTGATGTCGATATACAAGAAGAAATACAAGACGACCACGACCGGAACACAGATACGGAACAAAGTGATGTTAGTGATGATGAAGTAGCCACTGACGATGGACATTCGGAAGGCAACTCTACTTCGGATGAAGACATCCCACTGCTTTATAGAGGTAACTACACTGGTAAAGACGGCACTAAATGGAAACTGGCTGAACCTACACAATCAGTCCGTACAAGATGCCGGAGTATTGTGACATCTTCCAGGGTGCAAAGGAGCAGCGAAAGAGGCTAACACACCGATGAAAGCATGGCAGTGTTTCTTCACAGATGACATTCTACAGAAGATCGTTGATTATACCAATATATACATCAATATAATAAAAGACAATTACGAACGTGAAAGAGACTCAAAGAACACACATTTAGAGGAGATAAAGGCATTACTAGGACTTCTGTTTTATGCAGGAGTATTGAAATCGTCACACTTGAACACGGATGAAATGTGGAGTGACGATGGGACTGGAGTACCTATTTTTTGGTCTGTGATGTCTCAGCAGCGCTTCCGGTTTCCCCTCAGAGCTCTTCGCTTTGACGATAAAAGGGATCGTCACATTAGAATTGCTAGTGATAAACTCGCTCCACTGCGTGAGGTTTTTGAATACATCGAAGCTAAGTGTCAAGCAAACTTCAGTGTAATCGGAATATACCACAGTCGATGAAATGCTGTGGGGATTTCGTGGCAGGTGTCCCTTTCATCAGTACATGCAAAATAAACCCGCTAAGTACGGCATAAAGGTGTTTTCCATTGTTGATGCTCGCACTTTCTACGTCCTGAACATGGAGATCTACTTGGGGAAACAACCACAAGGTCAGTATCATCAAGTCACACAAACTCCTGCTGAAGTTGTAATGAGGCTTGTATCACCTATTTCAGGAAGTGGACGTAATGTCACCTACGACAACTGGTTCACAAGCGTTCCCCTAGCTCAGAACATGCTGCTGCAACATAACCTAACAACTGTTGGTACCATTAAAAAAAATAAGACACAGCTTCCTCTTTGCTTTGTGAAAAGTACGGGGCGTGAGGTACATTCCTCCATGTTTGGATTTGGCAAGAATCTTACAACTCTGGTATCCTACGTACCGAAGAAAGGAATGGTTGTCATTTTAATTTCAACGATGCACCACGGTATATCTATTGATCCTACCACAGGTGATGCGAAGAAACCAGAGATCACTACGTTCTACAATTCAACAAAAGGTGGGGTTGACGTGGTCGATGAAATATCGGGAAGTTACTCTGTGGGTAGAAAAACAAACAGGTGGCCCCTTACTGGATTTTTTCATCTTATGGACGTGACAGTTATCAATGCACTAGTTGTTTATTCCTGGAACAATAAAGACAAGCATCAGGTGAGGAGGCAGTTCTTGAAAGAACTCGCCAAGGAATTGGTTACGCCGTATATGAGGAACTGTTTGCTGACTGGAAATCTCAGCCGTCAGCTTAGGAAGGATATTCTACGCACTCTGAAAGAAACGGACCCACTCCCTGAGGGACCTCAAGAAGATGACGGTACCAGAAAACGAAAAAGATGTGCACTGTGCTCCAGGACTGGCAACAAAACGTATCAGACGTGTGCGATCTGTAAGAAGTTTGTATGTGGAATCCATGGCAAACTGACTTGCCTAGACTGTCTGGAAAATGCCTAAACCAGAGACTGAGAACTATGAGAAGGTGGGTTTGTAAATACTTTTTTACATCTTAGCCAGAGATTCTGAATTTATCAGTTGGTTTTCACATTTATTATTTTCTGTTATTTTTTACATGTTTACTCGTACCAAAAGTTTATGTGTGAAAATCATTGAAAAATTCAATATCGCGACTATTCAAAAATGATCTCTAAATCTTTCTTCATGTTCTTAGAAGGCATTCATGTAAAATTATTTCTGATTTTTAACAATATTCCAGAAAATAATACTTATCTTTGTAACACATGCAATTAAGGTGAGGTTTTGTATTAACGTTTTAAAAATAAATTTGTAGTTGTATAGTAAGAACATAAATAAAGGTTCGGTTGTTTTTATGTCCTAGATAATAGTACTAATTGATGTACAAACATAGTTTTAAAAAATAACATGTCCTGACGAAATAAGTTAAATAATAATATGTGGGTCATGGTGACCCACCGCGACCACTTTAAGATGCACCATGCGCGCGACCACTGCCGGGTCAAAAAGCCGATTCTTCCCGTGCATTTTACTGTAGCTAGTGTGCTCGACAGAATTATCTTCTCTTTTCTCAATATCTGTTTACCCCACGAACAAAAATGGGAAATCTCAGAAGTCACCAGAAATAGTTCTAGGGAAATTTCCATCAGGAGAAACAAGGAACAATTTGACCTTGAAGCCTTCAACCGCTCCAACCTCCTAGGACATATGCAAGAACCAGTCACGTCGAACTATGTTGCACAAACCATGTGTCCTGTCCCTTTCGATGCGAACTGTTGCACGCGTACGCTTTATGTTCAGAACGTGTTGAGATTTATTCTGAAGTGCAAGGAGAGGAAGAAGAAGAAGTGTGTTTGTGGCAATATCCAAAGAAAAATCGTTGAGGTCCTACTGGCTGAAGCAGTGGATCACAGGGGATCCCAACTTCACTACGGATGGAAGGGTACTCTGTCAAGCTAGCTGTAAGGAGGTAAGTTTGTTTCTTTTATCATTTTTGTGATTGAGAACTATGATCGCATTTCATTGTAGCACATATAGGCCTATTAATTTATGTATTGTGGCAAGTTGTTTTGTTGCAATGCTGTATTAGTCGTGAACTTTCAATAACTTATATTGCTAAAATGCAAATAATCATTAAATTACTGAATGAGGAGTTAGAACGCTTTCTGTGAAAATAGAGATTTACAACAGAAATGCAATTTTTAAAACTCCCTTTAAAAAATCGGGAATTGTATTACACTTCCGCTAAGCCTTCGCGAAACACAGGTTGCAGATCCAATGGAGCCCAGCTAGGACGTTGCCACAGCGTGGTTTTTGCTATTTTTGCTTTACGTCGCACCGACACAGAGAGGTCTTATGGCGACGATGGGATAGGAAAGGGCTAGGAGTGGGAAGGAAGCAGCCGTGGCCTTAATTAAGGTACAGCCCCAGGATTTACCTGGTGTGTAAATGGGAAACCACGGAAAACCATCTCCAGGGCTGCCGACAGCGAGATTTGAACCCACTATCTCCCGGATGCAAACTCACAACTGCGCACCCCTAATCGCACGGCCAACTCACCCGGTAAAATAAGGTTATGCGTGCATGTCACGACAGTTTCAAATGACGTGGTTTTTAATTTTCAACGAGTGTGGCGACCTTGTGAGCAGCACACATTATACAGGATCTATTGCGGGCAACAGAAAATAGTCTTCATGACAGCTGACCCGGCTGACCAAAGCTGGCGGATAGGAACAAATAAAATGTTCAACTCTGAGAGTTATAGTGCCTCCCTTTTCATTCTTATATATAAGTAAGAATACCGCTAGGGCCAGATTGCTGGATCCTTGGCAAGCATAAAGAAGGATTCTCTCCTCTACGCTACTCCGGTATCTTTTCACATCGTTTTTATTATATTTTCCACCCGGTGAACTCGACACAATACTACCAAATTATAACTGAAAAACCCTGGGGACATATTTCCATGTAAATTATTAATTCCCTTGTTCCTACTTTAAAGTTTTGTACTTCTAGAAACATCATCTCTAATGGTCTTCTTTTTTATGAAACAAATGTATGATATATACTAAGCATTATTGCCAATTAGCCCAAATGTAGAAATTTAAGATATAGGGACAATTAAATTTATGCCAATTTCATTATTTTTCAGGTCAAATGTGAGAAAAAAAATACCACAAAGATCAACTTAGAAATACTGCAATCCATCTGATACGAGTACAGAAATCTGTATCAACGCAGTCTTTCTACCATTCCACTTTGGGCAGCAACCAACAACCATTTTCTGCAGACCTATGCACTGCAATGTTGGGAGCTAATACACCCCTGCATAAACAGGAGCATCTTCAAAGCTACCAGGAGCAATCACCAAGTTGGAGAAAAGTGGCATGCCCCTGGTGGAGTCGTTTAGGATTGTGGAAGAAGTTGGAGGAAGTTTTGACCGAACCTCTGGGAAGGCAGCCACTGTCAGCGAAATAAAACCAGATGAAGTGACTTCACTAAAGCTTCGTCCAATCACTACATGTGATGTTAAGAGATCTTTCTCTCAGTACAAAAACATTATGCATGGGAGGTTAACAAGATTGTTAAAGGAAAACATTGAAACGTTGCCTGTAAATTCCTTTTATAGCAATTGAGCGTGTTATTAAATTATAAGAAATTTTTTCATGCCTATTTTAAACGTTAGTGCCTATAATTCTCGTCTCTAGTAATAAAATAATAACTACATACAGAACACTTGGCGTTATGTCACTGCCTACAGCAAATAGATGAATCGAAAACATAAAACTCAACGTAGGCCCTTAAGTTACAAAGTTGTCTAACTGATGTTTAAAAAACATATACAATAGGGTCTGTTTTCTGCTTCTCTGCCCAAAGTACACAGGGTTGACTCTAATTGTGACAGGATGTTCATGACATTATCGTCAACCACAAAATTGGACACAAAGCTTCTAACGGTTTCCATCGCTTCCAATGCATTTGCTAGGGTAGGTGTGGCAGTTGCTTCTTTTTCTTCCTCCTCCACGTGCTCTTCAAAAACATTGCTAATTGTCTGAGACTGACAAATAGCAACATCATTGTCACACACTACATACCTGTGAAATTCCTCAGGCTCTTCAGTGACTTCAACGTAATTTTCCGCTCTATCGAGTTTCGTTTTCCACTCGAAATCCTGCCTTACAGAAGCAGTTGCTAATCGTAATTTGATCGACAGTCCCAAAAAGATCCTGACCGAGGTGCTGTAGTGGGCTCGTGCAGTTTGCAGGGAGAAATACCAACTTTACATTCCTGGTAGGTATATTTACAGGATGAGCAGCACGATAGATTAGCAGAAATATTTTACGATCTTTGGTCCCCACTTTGGCACTGACAGCGTGAACATTCTTCAAAAAGGGACGATGTCATCCAAGCGTTGCCGTTGGTACGTCAAGCTCCGACATTTTTAAAACGTCGAGACTTTATGGCTTTGCCAATGACAAGTGGTGGTAACTTTTCTGTGCCGTTCTCGTTGCAGCATAGCAGGACAGTTAATCTCTCCTTGCTTAGCTTCCCACCACAGCAGGTCTCGTCATCAATACTGGCTGCTTCTCCTCTCACACATTTGAAAACTAGACCATGTCTATTTTTTTTAAACGCTCAATCAATCCGTTGGAACCAGCGAAGATTGTCAGTGCGATTTTTTTTTGCGAAGTATAGTTCCACCTACTGGAATATTCGCAGCACATGCTTGGTTGAACCCACTTCAAAATCATTCTTTCAAACTTCGGAAAACCAAGCTCGATAGCTGCAGTCGCTTAAGTGCGGTCAGTATCCAGTATTCGGGAGACGGTAGGTTCGAACCCACTGGTCGGGGATGGGGGTTATTGCAGTGCGTTGCAATCCACATGAAAGCGAGAAATTTTATCCCCCATCTCCGTAGCGTAACGGTTAGTGTTATTAGCTGCCGTCCTCGGGGGCCCGGGTTCGATTCCCGGTACTGCCAGAAATTTAAGAATGGCAGAAGGGCTGGTATGTGGTTGAAATGGTACATGCAGCTCACCTCCAATGGGGGTGTGCCTAAAAAGAGCTGCACCACCTCAGGATGAGGACACGAGTTTACTTTACTTTACTATAGGAAAGTTCGATAAGCCACAATGTTTTGAGGGCGTCGAGCACCTTCCATGCCAGTACAAAGCATCTAAAAATGCAAACAGTACAGAAATCCAAAAACTAAAGCATTTCCACAGGGGAAACAGCGTAGTTTATCCTCGTCTTTGAATCGTGTGATTTTTTTCTTTCGTTGCGTGAGATTATGTTTGTCAGTGATTCATCCAACTGCATTATTTGAACATTGTAAATGCACCTTGTTGGATACATTTCGGAAATAGTTTTTTCCATGGCATTTGAAAGGTTTAAGCTGTGAATCGAGGTGATCGCATGTATTAATGGGTCTTAGAATACTTTATGACACGGCAAGTGTTTACATTTCTGAAGTACGACAGAAGTGCCATGGCGGGAAATCATACAAGGAGAGTCATAGGAAAAGTTCGATTTTAAGGACATCGACTACTTTCTGTGTAAATAAATGGCATCTAAAATGCATACAGTATAGTAATCCAATGAATAAAGCACTTGCACATGGGAGCCAGCATAGACTTCTCCTCGTCTTTGAATCGTGCTTTTTCGTTGCGTGAGGTTATAGTGAGATATCCAAGTGCATTATTTGAATACTGTAAATGCACCTTCTTGGATACATTTTGGAAATAGTTTTTTTTTCTTTTTTTCACGGCATTTGAAAGGTATAAACTGTGAATCAAGGTTAACTGCATGCAGTAACGGACCTTAGAACATTTTGTAACACGGCAAGAGTTGGTACTTTTCTGAATTGTGAATTGGCGGTTATTTCGAAATCACGTAATTCGAAGACAAATTTTTTACTCCCAACGACTTCGAATTGAGGTTTTACTGTATGTTGTTTAAGCTTTACATCAAAAAGATCCATTTCAGTGTCAGACATGGATTAGGCTACTTTTTAAAAAAAATGTGTGACAGTTGCTTTCAGACGAACATTTCAATTTTTCAAAGTGATTTTAGTATAAGTTCTGTTTTATTCAATATTTTTGTACTGTAAACATTTTGCATCCACAGTATTAATACTTGTAAATATTCATCAATACGTTTTACGTAAGTTATTATGACTCCTTAGACCATGTGTGTTTTAAGATTGATTGAGGCTGATGATGCCCAATAAATAGTGGGCGAAACATGTACCCTTCAAGTTTATGGTAATTTCCATGTGTATTTAACCACACTATAGTGGAATAAATTGTATTGAATAAGTGGTATTAAAAATACTCCTTGTAATAAACTTTATGACATCTCTCTTCCACGATCATTATAAAGTAAACTTTGAAGCATTTCAAGTAACATTCTATGTAATAATCCTTGAGTAACAGTTTCTATATATTTACCAACATAAATAATTGGTAACTGTATTATCTTTAACTTTTGTTATGTAGTACTTTTCGATATGACCAATAAAATAGGTAATTAAAAATTACATTTTTGGCACCTTCACCCAAAACTATTTTTGAACAGGGTGAATACAATTATATATAGCGTAGACTGTAGTTCCTTATTCCCCAACTTGATATAAAATTCAGCTCACTCATTTTCTTGTACCTCGGCGCTGATATGGGCTTAGCAACAAAAATCCAAATTCATGAATATCTCTGTTATGATAGCCGGTACAGTAAAAATGTATAAGACATCAATGATAGGAAATTTAATAAATGCAGTATTTGTTGATAGGGCCAATAATAACAAATATTTGAGAATTAAATTTTAGGCCTTCCCTTAAACTACCATTTCACTCATCGTGAATACAATTATTTATGGCCTAGATTGGAGCGACTTATTTCCCAACGTTATATACCGATTTTCATGAAATTCCCTTCAGCTGCTTTCTCGTGATGAGCGTACATACATACATGCAGATAGACAGAAATTATGGAAAATTAAAGCAAGCATATCCCTTTGTTATTTGTTGTCACGACCGGTACGGAAATATTCTTTTTAAATTCTGAGCAATGTACAAACTCTCATTTTGTTTTTTATTGAGATAAATTAAAATTAGTCAGAACTGTCTACAAATGGCTCCTAAAATCTCTAGAAAGTCACTAGTCTTTATCATTGAAACTCTGTCAATTACTAAGACAGACTCCATATCCAGGTGGAAACCTTCTTGTCTAGAACATACGATAGTCTGATGTGAACGAACACGAACACAGCACGCGAGAACGAGAGATTGAAAATCGATACAAGCGTCGCCATTTCAGTAAACATCGCACATTCCTCACATTAATAAACGTCGATATTTCGTTTGAAAGCGGCCAATGAGTGAAGGACTTCCGGCCACTGGCGTAAAAAAAAGGTGAAATGGTAGAATTTGAAAACATATGTTTGATGTTCACCAATAAATAAGCTAAAATCAGGAGAAATAATAGAAAATCGGGAGGCGGGAAAAACTGTTGAAAATCTGGAGTCTCCCGCCTAAATCGGGCAAGTTGGCAGGTATGTAATAGCAAAAATTGGTGACGCGATAAGCGAGGTACTTTTGTATAGATTTAATACGAGAATCGGGACTTTGAATTTACGATGTAACAAACAGGAAAACTTGTTAATGAGGAACGCACTAACGAGGTTTCACTGTACTTGGAAAAAAAAACAAAACAAAAAAACAGGTACTTCCTTTAAGTTGTCAGCGTGGAGTGCCGAGCACTGTTCGCACGGTACACGTGTGTATTGTACAGCGATCTAGCGGTTACAATCGAAGCTGTCTGTGTTGCAACTTATTTCTCCTTGCAGCGGAAGGTTGGAGATTTCGAACGATATACACTGATACCTATTTTGATAGTGTTTTGTTACTGAAATACGTGTGATTTTTCACAGCAATGTTTATACCTACCACCAGGGGCAAGCACTGTTTTAGTCTGCCATCTGGCGACTACTATGCACACTTCTTGCCTTATACCTTCATTTCCCCCTGGGAAAAAACCTGACTGTCAACATAATTATAAATTTTGTCTTTTCAGGGCTCTCTCGAGACTATTTTTTCCCCCCGTCCTTTTTCCTCATTCTGTTGGTCGTGAGTAGAGATGGCTTCTACACCCTATCTCAAATAATCTGGGAGATAAAGTAAACACCAAAAAACACGTGCTAAATGCGGTGGTAATGTCTACAGTAGAACCTCAATGCATCGTTCTCGAAACTGTTGTTTTCCCCGTATCCATCGTTTAATTTGTTCGGTCCCAAAAATAAACCAATGTCAAAAAAATATTTGTCCTCAGCCACAATTTTCCTGCATGGATCGATTGAATATAAGAAAAATGTACGCAAAATATTTTTTAATTTAAAGAGACAGCTGAATACTCTAGCATATAATAGTGGCAACCTGCTACGCGAGCATGTACGAGCGATTTGAGTTGCTGGTCTTGAGCAAGCATCTCGTAGGCTGGCGTGCTATGCGCAGTTTATTCACGCGCAACCTCACGACGACCTTCCTGGCGATATAGATGTTCATTCCCATAGGGAATCTGAAATATTTCCCGAATGAGTAATTTATAATACCAATATAAATGGTCCGTTATTGAACATTATAAATTTTCCACCTATGGGAATCAACATCTATATCATCTGATGGCCAAGCAGGGATCAATTTTTGGTAATGAGACAAAGTCTCTTAGAGCACTGGCACTGCTGGTGGCTCCAAGTAGCCTACGCAGTGACCTCCACGGTATGCACTAGCCAGCCTATTGGTGGGTGTGCTAGGTACTGTACCAGGAAGGCCTAGGTCCTGGTCCATGTTAATTGAAAGAAATATTATTTCCAGCATTAAAGATCCGACCGACGTACGAACATCCATGTAAAGAACGTTCCAGTATGTGCCAGACCCTACGAGTGCGCTAGGCGGAGTCAAGTGACGTCACCTGTCGCTTGAAGCTCACCTCCCCTAGAGATATTTCTCGAAAGAAATTTTCTTTTAACAGCTTTTTAACGCCTTAACCAATTTCAACGGGACAAACGCTGAATTATAGCAAACATCATAAAAGTTAATCCCTGTAAATTTCAAATTTATTCATCAAACGGTTGTTGAGTTATAATAATTTAAAGTCTCAACGAAATTACGTAATCACGGTCACATGGCCGAGAGAGCCGCCACCCCTCCCTGCGCTGGTATCTATATATGTCAAGGCCAGACAGCCCGCAAACTAGTACAAGGACAAGCAAACAGCTGTGTGAGTGAGATAGCGAAGAGACCGGCCCGCGTACAGTATGTTCGCGCAGTCACGGTAGAAGTACTTTCCGTCGTATCTCCGGAACGCGAAATTCTATCACCGATAGAATTATTAAAGGACGTCGCACTGCAGTTAGTATACCGCGTCGCGATTACAATATAATCCTAAAGACATTTAAGACTGTAACGCGAGTGAACTTATTGGAGTACAAATATTAACTATTTCATTACGTGTGGACTTAGGTAACTTCAAGTAACATTGAACTTCTACTGAGCCTAATACTTAGAATTACCAGAACTCATATTCACGTCACATCAACATAAGACTCACAGTAGTAATTTGAGTGAAAAAGTGAGAACTTTTCTGTGTTAATATAACATTATAGTAACAGGATTAGCAGAAAATAATCCCTAGCAACTTCAGACTGTGTTCAAAGACTGTGCTTATCGACTTACTTTCTTTTTTTTATGTGAACTGTGTGATTATGAACGTTTCAATAACGACTGTAAATAGCATTTCGTACAGAAAGGACTGTGATTCTTCATACGCCATAAATAGTGTTCAACAGTGTCAGTGATAAACTACTCACACTAAGTAAATTTTCGTGTGCGAAAATCACCCGAACAAGCTACAACTCAACGTGATCCAGTTTCAGCTGTCATCACCTCATTGGGAACGTCAACATCGCCAATCCTGATTCTACATGGAACATTCCAGAAGTCCATCTTTCGACATTTGGTAGCAACAGTTCTTGTCATAAGTGAGTAACAAACTGACTAAACTTTTTCATTTATTTTGAACAGTGAAACTTCAGTGTCGCGTGTGAACAATTTTCATAATTTCTCAAAAGTGATAAATTTAATTTCAGTTTCATTTCTCGTAGAAAGACTGTAGGCTTTCAAGTGTGCTATATATCGAGATTGACGAACTGAGAACTGAAAACTTTGATAATTTCTCATATCCATTTACAATAATAAAAGTGTGCTTAGGTTTAAAAAGACTTTAGGTGGAAATTCCCACATATGAAAGACTTTGAAACCAATGATATTTATGCCATTTTTTTCGACATTTAATTTCTCTGCAAAATTTGAGTTAATAATCATACCGCAGGGTGAAAAATTAATAAATTGTTTTAAGAAAAAAATTATTTACCATCTATTATTCGCTCTGCGAGACTATCCTTCTCTGTATCGGCTCCAAAACCCAGTTCCACTCCCTGAGGTCCTACTCATGCCCTTTGCCCACAACTTTTCCTGGTACAGAGAGGATAGTATAATAATAGATGGCGCCCAACGTGGGGCACGATTTTGGAGCCGTACTATAATAATAGATGACGTCGCAACTTCAAGGACTCAATTTTGAAGCCGTACTATAATAATAAATGATGCACTTGCAATAATCGCAACATTCAGGGTTCGATTCAAGTCATTATATTTTGAGCACAGGATTTGACTGGAAGGAACTTGTTGTATTTGACTTATTCGAATATTCCGGAAACATGGATAACATACTTGCAGCAATCGAAGCTCTCAGGCTTAGCATTAATGATCAGAATGCTAAGATTGATAGGTCTAATAACCAGATAGCACAAATGAACACACAAATAGATCGAATTAATACGCAAATGGTAGAGTCTAATAACCAGTTGCAGGCTCAAATGATCGAGTCTAATTCTCAACTACAGGCGCAGATGGTAGAGTCTAATTCCCAACTACAGGCTCAAAATATTCAACTTCAACAACAAATGCAGGCACAAAATACTCAACTTCAAGCGCAGTTAACTGAGTCAAATAGTAAGGTTGAAGACTTAACTTCTAAAATTGATAGGACCTTGGACACTAAGTTTGCTGAAGCGGAAAAAGTCATTAACAAAAGACTCACTGAATCTAGTGCCCTTATCGAGCAACGATTCCGTGAAGCTGGAACTTGCCTCGAAAAGAAACTTACTGATTCTAGTGCACAAGTCGAAGCTACATTGAAAAACATGCGGGATCAGTTTGTTGAAAATTTAGAGTCTATTAAGGAAGAAATAAAGACAGAGGTCGTCAAGTCTTTAGACAAAGATCTTAGAAATGTTCTTCCTTCCGTTCAAGCATTTTCCACTGAACTTAAAGATTTACGGACTGAATTTCAAGAATCCCATGGTAACATCTCACAAACTCAAGCAAAGTTAGCTCAGGTGCAGGAAACCTTGCGAGATGCATTAAAGAGCGACGTGGGTAACTTACGAAGCGAGATAGGATTAATTAAGAGCACGCAAGGAGAACTCGACAAGCGTATTACAGGACAGCTAGATAGCACGCATACCCAGATAGCTGCTTTCTGTAAAGACGTACAAGTCATTAAAACTGACTTGAGAAATGAAATAAAAAGTTTAGACACCTCAATTAATTCTAAAATTAAAAATTTGTCCGAAGAAATGAATCAAATTAAACTTAAAGAACATACAACTGACGTCACAATTCCTGGTTCGTCGAGGGAAATACACAATACAACTACCCTTATTAAAGTACCAGATGACAAACCAGTCAAATTTTCAGGACGTGATGAGTACACTGCTCGAGAATTTTTGTTAAATGTCGACGATTACCTGGAAGAGAATAGGGTAGAGGACGATAGGAAACTTAGAGTAGTATCCAAACTTCTAGAAGGACGAGCCTTATCATGGTTCATAGCTTTTAAGAGCAACTTTAAAAACTATGATGACTTTAAACAGGCACTTCTTAAACGCTTTTGGGATTCAGAAAGACAGCACCTTGTCAAGATGCAACTCTACTCTAGCAAATACAATACTTCAGTCAATACTTCCCGATATTCAGATTACTGTCTAATGCAATTAAAGAAACTCCAGTTTTTAGATCCACCTTTGCCAGATATTGAACTTATTCAGATCCTGACACTTCAATATCCGCCTCATGTTCAAGAGATACTAGTCGCTGCCAACATTAAAACATTGGAGCATTTTGACGCTACTTTGCGTAGGTTAGATACGGCTAATACCCAATCTAGTCCGAAAACTAACAGGAGTCGAGAAATAAATACGAATTCTGCAGAAATAAAACCAACGGAGAGAGAGGAACCCAGGACACGTGAAGAAGGCAGATTAAGCCCTACTAACCCAACCAGATTCCGGAATTTTAGACGTCAGAGGAATCAGGATAGACACCCTTACCAACCTAGGAATTCATGGAGACAGCGCGAAAGCACTCCCGAAGGAAATCGTGAGGCCAGACGGCGAGAACTCGAAAGTAGATGGAAGGACACACGGGAATACATCAGGGAGAGAAACCGTAATCCTGATGAACCTGGAGCGACATCCCTGGAATATCAACGTCAATTCGGACCAAGAGAACAAAGATCACCTGATCCTGACCCAACAGGCGCTATAAAAAAAAAACGCCGATCTCGCAATAGGGAGATTGACTACCGAACACGATGAGGTCGAAACGTCAAATTATTGTACTGCTGTTATCAATTACTGGCATACTGACGATTCCGAATTACTATTCGAAGACGCACAAACACTAAGGCCAATTATTACACGTTCATTACCTGTCATAACAGTACGCACAGGCAACCTACAGGTGATTACGCTAATCGATTCTGGAGCGCAAGCTTCTTTAATTTCTGATAAGCTTGTGGACTCGCTGAAAGATCAGAACAATGTTTTGTTATTACCTGCAGCTCAGATTAAAGTAAGAGGGATAGTTCCTGATAAGATTGTTAAATGCAAATCCCAGGCAGTTTTAGAGTTTGAAATTAACAGTCAGATGTCCGAACACATATTTTTGGTAGTATCACGTCTTAACTTCAACTTAATACTTGGATCAGATTTTATGATCAAATACAAAGGAACCATTGACTATGATGCCAATCTTGTAAGATTACAGAATAATTCCGTAGAACTACAGCTGGTAGGACGAGGTGACCTGGAAGTTCAAGAGAAGGGAGCCCGTTTTGAAGAAGCCGGTGGTGACATTATTAAGCCCGCTGTAAGCGAGGTTGCGCCAGCCGTAGCAGAAAGTAGAAAGGGTGACCAAAGTGAGGACGACGCAGAGTTCCTATTCAATGAGAACTCCATTATAGGTCCGGATTATATAATGTCAATAGCCAGTGTGGTTGAAGACCCGGAAATTAAATTAAAATTGGAGGAGGCTAAAAATGACGTTCTACAGAAATTTGCATGTGTATTCGATGACAAGCCTGGAGAGATAGCGGACTACGAATATCATCTTGATGTAAATGACTTGTCTCCTTATCAGAAGAAACCATATCCCGTACCCGAGAAATATCGAGAAGAAGTTCGTAACTTAATTCATAAAATGACAGATGATGGGATAATTTCGCCTTGCGTAACTAAGTACTTGAATCCATTGGCCATAGTACGTAAGCCTAACGGCAGTATTAGAATTTGCCTCGACGCAAGGGTCCTAAATGACCGACTAACCTTAGAATATGACCGTCCTCCATTACTTAGGGATATCATCAGAAGATTCCACGGCATGAATTTCTTTAGTTGCCTTGACGGAACTTCTTCATACTATCACATAAAATTGGATGCTGAAAGTAGGCTATTCACAGGCTTCTTATTTGAAAATAGGACCTATGTTTTTAACAAAATGCCCTTTGGAATTAAGAACTCGGGAGCTGTTTTGATCAGAGCCTTGGAAAAACACTTATCAGATGATGTAAAGGACATAACTACGATTTATGTTGATGACATTTTGATTGCCTCGAAAACTTTCGAAGAGCACGTGAGAGATGTCAATCTGGTCCTGCAGGAATTGGAGAAGAAGAATTTCAAGATAAATGCCCAGAAAAGTCAACTTTTCCAAACATCAGTATTATTCTTGGGACATGTAATTAGTGGTGATGGAATTCAACCCAACCCTGCCAAGATTAAGAGTATCATTGACTTTCCTAGACCTCAGCGCATTAGAAACGTGAGACAGTTCCTAGGACTTTGTCAGTTCTTTTCTCAACACTGTCCAGACTACACTGAGACGGTAGCTCCTCTTCAACAACTACTACTTAAGAACAATAGATGGAAGTGGACTGAAGAATGTGAACGAGCTTTCCTTGCCACCAAGGACATGTTGAAAAACTCTGTTAAACTAGTTTATCCGGATTTTTCTCTTCCATTCTTCATAGAGTGTGATGCCAGCTCTGTAGGAATAGGCGCAGTACTGTATCAAGCGAGACCTGAAGATCCCGATTACAGACTTTTCATCTCGTTTTTAAGTAGAAAACTACGACCTCACGAAAAGTCTTATACCATAACTGAACTCGAAGCTTTGGCTGTTGTTTTTTCTCTCCAGTATTGGAAGAAAATTATCTACGGCTATCCCATTACGATTTACACAGACCATAAAGCTCTGACATTCATACTATCATCCGACATGACAAATGAGAGAGTTTCCCGATGGGCCATTTTTATTCAACAGTTTGACCTCACTGTAATACATAGGCCTGGTCGGAAGAATGCATTAGCAGATGCCCTCAGCCGCAACCCTGCTGAAGTTATTGAAGTTCACGAGGTTAACATCATGACTAGGGGCCGTATTTTTTGGTAATAGCGATACGCACGAAATTTTTCATATCTTCTTTCTAGCCTATATATGACCTTGTAGGTACCGTACCGTAACGTATTTTAGCGAAATGAACTCGCGAAATATCGCGAAATCTGATTTATTACGCGAATCGCGCAAATAATCACGAAATATACCCCACTTGGCACGAAAAATGCGAAATCGTATCGGAAAAGATCTCCAATAAACGTTTAAATGCTTCTGAGAACTTGACTATAGTAGTTTCTTTCTCAGTTGATTGATAGCGCTGTATATTCTCTACACAAATGCACACAAAGCGATGAGCCCTGTTTATCGGAGGTATGTGTATTCATTTCCGCGATCTCTAAGGCAATCATTAAAAATCGATATATGTTATCGATTACAGCAAATGGCGTTGTGTTCGCAGCAAGATCGGTTGTAGATACAGCAGTGGGCATTATACTCTTTCGCAGTTAGAGTTCGCCACTTATGAAACTTTATCAGCAAATGTCCAGCATTTAAGTACAAAAATGCTGAAAACTAAAGTCACAACAGTTTTTCCGAGGGCCGAGGAATACAACAGTGAGGAGTTCTATGTATTTGATGCTGCAAGAAAGATTCTAATGTGTAAGTACTGTAATGTTCGCATTACGTGAAAACGAAGAGACACGTGCGATAAATACTGTAGAGAATCAGAAACACACAAAAGGAAGAAGAATGAAGCAAATGAACATAATTTTAGGCGGCAAATAACAATCGGCGATACTTTACACATCGCATAGGAGTTGAAAACTGGCAGAGAACAATTTGTAATAGACACAACAAAAGCATTCATGTAAACCAGCATTTCTATAGAAAAACTGGATAATCCTGGCATGAGGACATGGATGAATATAAAAGGAAAGATAAATAATACCGACTTTATTATAAAATATGACGATATTAGTAGGCCTATTGTAAATAAATCGCACCGAGCTCCATAGCTGCAGTCGCTTAAGTGCGGCCAGTATCCGGTAATCCAGATAGTGGATTCGAGCCCCACTGTCGGCAGCCCTGAAGATGGTTTTCCGTTGTTTCCCATTTTCACACCAGGCAAATGCCGGGGCTGTACCTTAAGGCCACAGCCGCTTCCTTCCAATTCCTAGGTCTTTCCTATCCTATCGTCGCCGTAAGACATATCTGTGCCGGTGCGACGTAAAGCAAAAAAAAAAAAAAAAAAAAAAAAATCCGCCCGGTTGAGTTGTAATAATGTTATTGTTTTTACGTCCCACTAACTACTTTTACGGTTTTCGGAGACGCCGAGATGTCGGAATGTTGTCTCACAGGAGTTCTTTACGCGCCAATAAAACTAGTAACACGGGGCTGACGTATTTGAGCACCGGACTGAGCCAGGATTGAACCTACCAACTTGGGCTCAGAAAGCCAACGCCTTAACTGTCTGAGTTACTCATCCCCGGCCTGGCAGCACCAGCATATCCATAAATATCCTCCAGGGATATATGGCTTTGCAAAATGCAGTGAAAGCCCGTCTGATAGAAGAGAATTAAGAAGACATTGTTAGTGAAGTTTTAGGAGGTTCGATCGAAGACCACAGTAAATTTGCACCAAGTGTTCGCAAGCATTATGGTTTCCGACGTCTAATGTGGTCAGTGAAAGGGGTTGCTTTGTTTACAAAAATATACTTTCTGACTGTCGCACAACTCTGAATCCTGATAATGTTGAAACCATGCGTAGTTTTTACTTTGGAGACAAGTCATTCAAAATGTAAAAACGTGTAGAACCAAACCAAACCCCACGGCACTTAACGCCCTGAAAGGGCCTTGGCCTGCCCAGTGACCGCTGCTCAGCCTGAAGGCCTGCAGATTACGAGGGGTCGTGTGGTCAGCACGACGCATCCTCTCGGCCGCTATTCTGGGCTTTCGAGACCGGGGCCGCCATCTCACCGTCAGATAGCTCCTCAATTCTAATCAGGTAGGCTGAGTGGACCTCGAACCAGCCCTCAGGTCGAGAGAAAAATCCCTGACCTGGCCGCGAATCGAACCCGGGGCCTCCTGGCGAGAGGCAGGCACGCAACCCCTACACCACATGACCGGCAAAAAAGTGTAGGCTATGTATAAATTCCTAACTTCCGCCTAACTTCGTTTCGAGGTTTCAGTGATTTATATAGGCCTACCGGTACTTATTTCTATAACACTTTGTATATTTGGTTGTTCTAAGGTTTAATAACAATTTAATAGGTACATTACAAGTGTTCACTTTAAAACCACTAATCACAAAAATTAGTTAGATTTACCCCATACCATAAGGAATATTTCACAAGAAACATCGATCAGTATGACAATTTATTTCACGAAATACCTACCGAAATAGTGTTAGTTTTAACACCGAAATCAACAGTTTTATTTCACCAAAAAATAAGGCCCTTAATCATGACTGATGATGACGAAGAATGCCTTCGCAAACTTCGTTACCTTACCCAGATGCAACGAAGAGACGCCAATTGTAGGGAATTAATTCGATTTTTATCAGGTTCGATTCCTGCCGATGATGATGAATTCCCACGTCTCCAACGACTTTCTTCAAATTTCTGTTTAAGGGATGGAATTCTTATGAAACACATTGACTTAGCCAAGACGCAATGCAGGATTTATGCACCTGTTAAAATCAGGAAGGCTATCATATGGCATTGTCACTCAATTTCAGGTCATGCTGGTACGGATAAAGTTCTCAACCTTATTAAGGAAAGGTTTACATGGGAATATCTTAGGCGAGACATTAGGAGAATTTTACGGTCCTGTGATTTATGCCAGCGGATCAAGCCGAATAATTATCTCCTCAAGGAATTTCCCAAACCGCTGATCCCGGAAAAGCCCGGAGAAATAATGGCAATCGATCTGTACGGCCCTTTGCCAAAGGCGACCAGGGGGAACAGACATGTCATCGTAGTTGTGGATGTCTTTTCCAAATATACTATGTTATTGCCTATCCAGAAAGCTAACGCCGGTAACATCTTAAGGAGGCTGAAAAGAAACATCATCCCTGAGATGGGAAAGCCTGAATACCTACTAACGGATCACGGAACGCAATTCACTTCCGTAGAATTCCAACAGGCTTTGAAAGAGCTCAACATTCGACATATCATGAATTCTATTAGGCATCCGGAAGCTAACCCTGCTGAAAGAATAATGAGAGAACTCGCTAAATTCTGTCGAATTTATTGTAGTGAACATCACTGGAAGTGGATCGAGGTCTTGCCAGTCATGCAAAAAATTATGAACTCTATTGTGCATGAATCTACTAATGACATTCCTCTCAGCCTACATCACGGGTCAAAACCAGAGCGACCTTGGGACAGAATATTACCAGCCCTACCAAATACTAATGTGCCGCAGCAAGTCAAGATCAACGACGCGCTGATCAGGTTAAGACATGCAGCCGCCATCAGAGAACGACGCCAGCGTAATAGGAAGTTCAGAAGACCATTGAATCCTGGAGACCTTATTTTAATACGGAGACCAGCTACCTCCAACCCTGAGAGAAGGATTTACGCTAAGTTCTGTCCACTATTCGTAGGTCCTTACCGTATCCGCACTGTATTGAGAAACGGGGCTTATGAAATTGTAAAATTAGACGGCACTTTCGAGGGTATTTATAACTCAGCCAATTTAAAACAATATGTACCACAGGAAGAGTAAAGCCTGGAAAAGAAAATCCTGCGTATTTTCTTTTCGTCCAACCAAGGGGAAGATGTACCAGGAAGGCCTAGGTCCTGGTCCATGTTAATTGAAAGAAATATTATTTCCAGCATTAAAGATCCGACCGACGTACGAACATCAATGTAAAGAACGTTCCAGTATGTGCCAGACCCTACGAGTGCGCTAGGCGGAGTCAAGTGACGTCACCTGTCGCTTGAAGCTCACCTCCCCTAGAGATATTTCTCGAAAGAAATTTTCTTTTAACAGCTTTTTAACGCCTTAACCAATTTCAACGGGACAAACGCTGAATTATAGCAAACATCATAAAAGTTAATCCCTGTAAATTTCAAATTTATTCATCAAACGGTTGTTGAGTTATAATAATTTAAAGTCTCAACGAAATTACGTAATCACGGTCACATGGCCGAGAGAGCCGCCACCCCTCCCTGCGCTGGTATCTATATATGTCAAGGCCAGACAGCCCGCAAACTAGTACAAGGACAAGCAAACAGCTGTGTGAGTGAGATAGCGAAGAGACCGGCCCGCGTACAGTATGTTCGCGCAGTCACGGTAGAAGTACTTTCCGTCGTATCTCCGGAACGCAAAATTCTATCACCGATAGAATTATTAAAGGACGTCGCACTGCAGTTAGTATACCGCGTCGCGATTACAATATAATCCTAAAGACATTTAAGACTGTAACGCGAGTGAACTTATTGGAGTACAAATATTAACTATTTCATTACGTGTGGACTTAGGTAACTTCAAGTAACATTGAACTTCTACTGAGCCTAATACTTAGAATTACCAGAACTCATATTCACGTCACATCAACATAAGACTCACAGTAGTAATTTGAGTGAAAAAGTGAGAACTTTTCTGTGTTAATATAACATTATAGTAACAGGATTAGCAGAAAATAATCCCTAGCAACTTCAGACTGTGTTCAAAGACTGTGCTTATCGACTTACTTTCTTTTTTTTATGTGAACTGTGTGATTATGAACGTTTCAATAACGACTGTAAATAGCATTTCGTACAGAAAGGACTGTGATTCTTCATACGCCATAAATAGTGTTCAACAGTGTCAGTGATAAACTACTCACACTAAGTAAATTTTCGTGTGCGAAAATCACCCGAACAAGCTACAACTCAACGTGATCCAGTTTCAGCTGTCATCACCTCATTGGGAACGTCAACATCGCCAATCCTGATTCTACATGGAACATTCCAGAAGTCCATCTTTCGACATTTGGTAGCAACAGTTCTTGTCATAAGTGAGTAACAAACTGACTAAACTTTTTCATTTATTTTGAACAGTGAAACTTCAGTGTCGCGTGTGAACAATTTTCATAATTTCTCAAAAGTGATAAATTTAATTTCAGTTTCATTTCTCGTAGAAAGACTGTAGGCTTTCAAGTGTGCTATATATCGAGATTGACGAACTGAGAACTGAAAACTTTGATAATTTCTCATATCCATTTACAATAATAAAAGTGTGCTTAGGTTTAAAAAGACTTTAGGTGGAAATTCCCACATATGAAAGACTTTGAAACCAATGATATTTATGCCATTTTTTTCGACATTTAATTTCTCTGCAAAATTTGAGTTAATAATCATACCGCAGGGTGAAAAATTAATAAATTGTTTTAAGAAAAAAATTATTTACCATCTATTATTCGCTCTGCGAGACTATCCTTCTCTGTATCGGCTCCAAAACCCAGTTCCACTCCGTGAGGTCCTAACTCATGCCCTTTGCCCACAACTTTTCCTGGTACAGTACCAACTGATGAGCCCACCCAAGCACACAAGGGCGAAACGCTGGCAACCAAGAATGAGTTAGCTGGAAAATTCATAATGTCCAATAATGGACCATTTATGTTGGTATTATAAATTTACTCATTTGGGACAAATATTTCAGATTCCCTATGGGAATCAACATCTATATCATCTGATGGCCAAGCAGGCATCAATTTTTGGTAGAGATAAAGTCTCTTAGAGCATTGGACTGCCGGTGGCTCCAGTAGAATACGCAGTGGCCTCCACGGTATGCACTAGCCAGCGTATTGGTGGGTGTGCTAGGTACCAACTGATGAGCCCACCCTAGCACATGAGGGCAAAAAGCTGGCAACTAAGAATGAGTTAGCTGGAAAATTTATAATGTCCAATAACGGACCATTTATATTGGTATTATACACTTACTCATTCGGGCTACTAACCTTGTCACATTTTGGAGGGTAGTACCAGGATTTTCGTCAGTAAACTTCTTAAAAACATTGACAAAACACTGTTTTTCTCCACTTCTCAGTGCTTTTCCCTTATGCTTTATGTTAGAAGGGCCAGGCTCACCCTACTTCACTCTATGTGGAACTTTAACAAAGATTATGTAAACGTAAATTAAAACAGTTAACTAAATCCTAAACACCAAGACAAAGACTGACTACCAACTTAATTAGCAATGGTATATTACTAAGAAAATCGTAATAATATGCAAAGTCACTAGCACGCCAATAGCACCTGGAACACTGCAGTAAACAGAAAGCTAAATGAACCGCTACTGAACACTGCAATAGCTGTTCTGCCCATCTCAAAAGGCACTTTAATGTGCGAGTATCATTTATAAATATAAATTAAAACAGCTTTTAAAAAGTGAAGATAAACTTTTCTAGATGACGCACATAACTTTTACGCGGAAATAACATTACTTAACTCATGTAAGTATTTCTAACGCCTTACCAAAAGATACAGTAAAACCTCGATGCATCGTTTTTCTAGGGGGTGGCGGACAGCAACAATGGATGCGGGTGACATATAAAATAGGGGGAAAGTAAAATAATAAAATCCGGGTACTGTATTTGGGAATTTTTCATCATGTAATAATAATAATAATAATAATAATAATAATAATAATAATAATGGCGCAGCCCAGTTCCTGGGGGCTTAATAATACTGGGACACCCTCTCTCCAGAGGTAATAAGTATGGAGGGCCCTTGCCGGGGTTATGGTGAAGACCTCAACGGTTGACTTGGCAGAGAAGAAGTTCTTCGGTATGGCGAGTGAGGCGGAAGGGGCAATGAACCACAAATCCAGCTAAGGTGTCTGTTCCCGCAGCGGGCGGCTTGCTGGTCAGCGTCTGTTATCCCATGTTAGGGGCGGCTGTTAATGGAAGCTCTGGGACTTACAATCTCAGTTCTAATGATTAGACAGTTAACGCGTTATGGACTACCAGTGCATTGATGAAACTACTCCAGGTGGCAGCCCAAAAGGGAAATCCACCGCCACGATAAGTGGCGCAAGCAGGCCAAAGGGTTCTGGAGAGCCTGCACCACAACGCGAGGGGAAGTCGGAGTCCCCTGGGAACCACAGACTCAAGATGAAACGTAAGTTCTGGCTAGGAACTCTGAAAGTAAACTCACTACTTAAGTTCGGAAAATTGAAAGAACTAACAAAGACAATGGAAGAAAGGGAAATAAGAGTTTCGGCTGTTCAAGAAACAAGATACAGAGACGAGGACTTATTCGATACTGGAAAGGATATTTAAAGGAAAACCAGCCATCATAGTGGACCACACTAAATCTCTCCCACTATTCGGAACAACATTCATTGTAGACAAGTGTTTAATAGACTCCGTTGTAGGTTTCGAGAGTTTCTCTGAACGTCTATCATTTCTGCATTTAGGATGTGGAAACAAAACGTACACATTAATCAATGCCCACGCCCCGACCAATGAAGACAACCGCAAAAAGCAGACAAAGTTAATAGTTTTTGGGAGGAATTGGAAGATCAGATCTCCTGGATTCCCGAAAGAAATGTGAAGGTATTAATGGGGGACTTCAATGCTCAGATAGGAAGAGAGAAAAAGTTTAGAAAAATAGTAGAGGAATATCCGGCACACAGGCGGACAAACAGGAATGGAGAGAGGCTTATTTAGTTGTGCCGAGCCTTTAATCTACAACTCATGTCAACTAAATTCAGACACTTGCCAAGAAAACAAAAAACGTGGAGATCTCCCAATCCGATTCTGGGTGAATTCCAAATTGACCATGTGGCGATCTCGAAACAAGCGCAAAAAGAAATGAACGTGAAAGTATTACGAGGTGCCCAAGTTGATTCTGATCATTATTTAACCAAAATATAGATGAGACTTCTCCCAGTCAGGAAAAGACGAAAAGGGGAAAAGAGTACCAAGATACGATGTGAGAAGATTAAAACTTATTGAGGAAATAAAGCATCAATACCAAAAGAGCTGGAAAACATTAATTCAGTAAACTGGGATGACATTCGAGACAATATTAAACACGCTGCAAGTAAAACCATTCTCTTGGCGAAACGAAAGAAACGTGAATGGTGGAATGAAACATGTGAAGATGCACTCTTGCGCAGAATGGAGGCATGGAAGAAATGGAGTTCCACCAGAAGGAACTGTGACTTGATTGCCTTCAGAGATCACAGAGGAAGTCGTCGTATTGATGAAAAAGCGAAGGCTTCAATTTTATGGACATCTACAGAGAATGGACACCAACCGACTGACAAAAAGGATTTTCAGCTTCTTCAGCCTAAGGAAGACGGAACCAAAATGGTTTCGGGAAGTAAGGACCAACCTAGCCAGGATAGGAGTAGAAAAAGAGGACGTTCTGGACAGAAACAAATTTAGAAAAAAAGTGAAGGAGATCAAGGGTTTCCAGGAGGACTGGGGAAGAACTTGTGAAGAAGAAGAAGAAAAAAAAAAAAAGAAGTCAGTGCAAGGATGAAGAAGTACTGGCAGAATGTGAAGTCAGGACTGGTGAAAAATAACGTAAAGACTGTAAAACGTGGTCCATAGATGGCCGGAACAATAATAAATAAATGAATAATAATGGCGTGTGGCCTCCGAAGCCGGGTGCAGATCTTTCGAGTTGCCGCGTGATAAGCGATCTACGCGCTTATGACAATGCGGCTCTACCTAAGATGAATCCTAATGCGTAAGTCGGCGTGCGCGCATGCGCGCACACACCGAACTGCCAAAATTAACCAACGAAGGTTAAAATCCTCGACCCGATCATGACCTCTTGAACTGAAGGCCAACACGTGCTAGGGCCGATGGCCTTAGATGTTGGCCCCTTTAAACAACAAGCATCAGCAGCAGCAAGCAACACAAGCTAATCACTTAGACAAGGAGCCGGACATGCTCATACTATACATAATGGTATGCAATCATGATATACACAATGGAAATAAAGAACGCAACTTTTATGTCGTTTCGTTTCACTTTTCCTTACATCTCGTAGTAACTGGAAAATCTTCAAGGTCAGTTCTCTTATTGCAAATTAATGATATACTTGGATATTACTGAGATAACCTGTATTTTGGTAAAGATTCTGTACACCATTCACAAACGATAAGTTTTTTTTTTTGATAGGGGCTTTACGTCGCACCGACACAGATAGGTCTTATGGCGACGATGGGATAGGAAAGGCCTAGGAGTTGGAAGGAAGCGGCCGTGGCCTTAATTAAGGTACAGCCCCAGCATTTGCCTGGTGTGAAAATGGGAAACCACGGAAAACCATCTTCAGGGCTGCCGATAGTGAAAAACGATAAGTTAAGAGATCATTTAAACCTAAGAATTTCATTTTTGTCCGAGAGATCCCACACAGCACGGCTCGGACGATGTCACAGAAGTTAGAATTTCAACACGGCACGCCTCTGACGATGCCACAGCGGGCTAAGCGATCCTGCCAACTTAGGGATTAGTTTCAAGGCCAGGCCAGTGAAAATATTATTGTTTTGGCTTGTAACAAGACAAATGGGCTGGGGGCAACAAAGTGGTCAACAGGCCTCTAGCATACCACACACATCACAAGGTACGACGCGATTAATAACCCTGTAACTAATTAAAACGTACTTGGCGCACTCCATAGCTATTTTAAACTGCGCGATTTTCTCATTTTCAACGAAGCTGGAAACCCTAACCAGCCAATAGCAACACAGAAAATGGTGGCAAATTTGAGTTTTACAGTGCCTCCGTTTTAATTCTTGTATATAAGAATACTTCTAAAGGCCAGTCAGTGGGTCGAGGAGAAGCGTTGGCCTACAAGATATTAAGAACTCGTGGCGCGTATCAACTAGATGATATTGCATTGCCATCAGGAAGGCAATTTTTTAGGGTCACCTCCATATCATTGTTCTTTAAAAGCAACTGAAAGCATGCGGAGCCAAGTTAAGGCACATGTGGCTACGAACAAAACTTTCACCGTTGTGGAAGTAAGAAACCTGCTGCTGGAAGGGATGAAACTAGTGATCCCTCAACGTTGGGAAATATGTGTAAAACACGTCATCGTGACGGAAGAAAAACGAATGTGGGATATAGACCAGTTAGTAGACGATGCCAAAGAACGGATAGTGATAAATGTGAACGACTCCGACAGTGATGACGACGATATGGAGGAAACTGAGTAACCAATCTTTCTTCAGCAGGCGACATTGGTGAGTACATTAACCTTCAGAATTGTATTGAATATCATCTTGATTCATTCTGGTGATTGTATAAATGTTGTATTCTTCTAATAACATGCTAGATACAGATTATTTGAACTAGTTATCCGATCTCACGGTTTCTTGACTGATGTTCTTATGCGACTAGTACTGCAACGCGCACGTGGCCAGGTAATTTGAGATAGGGCATACAAGCATGTGCTGGTTATCGAGCATGGAAATAAAGGATATTTTAGAACAGCTAAGTGGTTCTGACGGAAGTTTGTTAGATTCAGATGGTGATTTGAGTGATGTTGATCACATCGCTGTACATGAAGTCCCTAGTTCGAAATCAGATAGGAGTGATAGTGCAGAGAATGGCAATATTAGTCACGGCTAATATATTTTGATGGGAAAACATGTCTAATTACGTGGAACAAGTAGAACAGTTTATAGGGAACCCAGGACCACAGAGTGAAGCAGCTGAGGAATGTCATGGTGCGACCGTTTTTAAGATGTTCCTTACGGATGAATTAGTGGAACTAATAGTTCATGAAACAAATTTATATGCCGAGCAAAGAATCCGATCTAGCTTATTACAACTTTGATCCAGAATGCAGGATTGGAAACCAGTCACGAAGGATGAGATTAGGGATTTCGATCCCGGTCCTTATTTCTAATCCCAGGATTTTGGGATTACACTTTGTCAGTCCCAGGATTCTGGGATTGAAGGTTACAAATAAAAAATAAGAAAATTGTAGAGAAATCAGCTGTTTAATCAGCAAAACAAAATTTAGACAAAATCAATATATTTTATGGTATACACCTAGGTAATCTAATCACTCTACCTAATCAGACTTAAGAGAGTCAGACTAACCAGATTTAAAATCACTCAGTCTCTATGTTAAAATTATTCTTTTCAAAAAAAATCCGTAAGATCTCTTCAAACTTACATAAATTTTAAAAAAAAACCCTTATGTAACTAACTATGCAAATAAGTTTTGGAAATTAACAACAATCTCTCTGAACGTTATACTAAATAGAAGACTTTCATGTAACAACATAATAAGTAGATTGAAAATTTCTTAGCAAAAAATATTTAAAAATAACATTAATCAGTCACATTTCTTGTAAATATAAAGAAAACTAATTTAATAGGAACATTCTAATTTGAACTGCGAAAATATGATCTGAGAAATAACAACGTATCTAGTGTCTCATCACCAGGCCTGCTTCTCAATTTGTTGCACATGTAGCGCGTTCAGGTTTGAAGGAAGTTGGAGGAATCATTAGTAAATACTTATAAGCCTGCTCTAGGTTATAGCCCCGAGTAGAATTTGAAGACACATATAGGTTGATTTTCTTCTTAACAACTCTGGAAAATTCATTTTCATTTACTGCTTCAGGAGACATAATTTTCATGCTCTATTTCCAGCTGAAGCCTTTCTCTGAGCGTCAAATCACTTTTTTCTGTATTTGTAGGTTCGGCCTGCATATTTTGTTCTTCCTCTTTGTCATTTTTTTACCATTTAATCTCTCAATTAAAGAAACAATCTGTTTTTTTTTTTTTTAAATCAGGACTTAGCTCGGACTTGAAAATGTACTCTTTATTTCACCGTCGAACGCAAACGCCACACTGTAACTGCGGATTTTGTAGGTAGCATAACACGCCACTCAACTCATTTCTTTGGCGATCTTTCATGCATTTTTGTAAATGTATCTTGAATATAGAAGCCAACTCGGAGCTATTGTCATTTAACTGCTTAAAAGGAAACGTAAGGGCAGCATCAGCTGTGCAAAAATTCGCCTGCCTCTGTGGATCTGTGGTAGAGTGTCGGCCTCCGGATCCCAAGATAGCGGGTTCAAACCCGGCAGAGGTAGTCGGATTTTTGAAGGGCGGAAAAAAGTCCATTCGATACTCCATGTCGTACGATGTCAGCATGTAAAAGATCTCTGGTGATACATTTGGTTTTTACCCGACAAAATTAATTAAAATCTCAGCCATAGACGCCCAAGAGAGATCCGGTTTTCTGCCATCTAGTGGACCTAGAGTAAAACGGAACGTCGAAATTGACAAGCAGACAGCCAGATGGCGTCAAATCCAAATGTCTGCACACGGTAGCTGAGGCCATACGATTATTATTATTATTATTATTATTATTGCGACAGAGTGCTCCTACAGTTAATTTGACTGGAGCCAAGACTTTAATGATATCATCGATGAGGTTGAAATCAGACTCCCCAACTGTACTGGATTATTTAAATCTATAAGCGCCTTTTTGACGCTAAATTTCAAGAAGGAAAAACGCTTGAGCATAGTGTAGAGGCTGTTCCATCTGGTTTTGTAATCAAGCAATAAACTTACCTACTTGCCATGCTCTATCTTCACATATTTTTGAAGAATGGTATCATTCTTCAAAGACGCTCTTTTGAAAATAAGAACCACTTTGCGAACTTTTTAACAACATCCTTGATGTTCTGGTCAGTCACACAGTTATTTTGCAATTTTTTCAATTATGGCAATCCCGAAAATCCCAGGATCCGGACAAAATAATTCCGAAAACTACGGGATTGAAAAGCGGTCGGGATCCCGGGATCGAATCCTCTTGATGAGATATACGTTGTGATTCCGCTTTATATCCTGATGGATATAATACATAGGTCTACATTATGAAGCTATTTTTCTATGCCAACGTTTGAGTCTCATTTCAATGGCTAGATTTGAATCAATAAGTAATTTTATGCATCTCAGTAACAAGGCAGCTGATACATATAAGGGGTATTCCAAACTTTTCAAAATTTATCTGATTATGTCCTCATAGCTGCCAACTTTTAGAAATCAAAAATAGGAAGATTTTTTAATTCTTGCATTTCATCACATATATTGCACCACGGTCTATATGAAAAACGGACAGGATAAAAGCATACTTATCTACAGTTACAATGTGAATTGAACATTCATACATCGGATCTTTGTAATTCGGCGTTATGCTGTTGCTGATCCTGAATAAATAAATAAATACATACAAATAATAATACAGTCGAACCTCGATATCTCTAACCTCCATTACTCGCAGTATCTCAAACTAACATAGATTTTCCGGCCGTTTGTCCTATTCTTCACATGTATTTCTGTAAAATGAACGGAAATTTAATTTTCTAGGTATCTCTGAACACTTGGAGATAACTTTTGTTATGTTTTTTGGGCATAACGTGAAGAGAAAATACCAGAAACTGTCACTGACACAACTCCCTGAAATACATTCAACTCATTAAAATGAAGAATGAACAAAAATGCACTGAAATACACGAAACTACTACATACAAAACAGATCGGTATGTCTCATACACTATTAACATACGACTTTGACACGGGGAAAAGCACAGAACCGCTATAAAAAACATGTGGCATACAATTGCAACGTAATCATGCAGAAACGACATTAACCCGATGAGTGCTACGCCCGCCTATAGATGGGCTGACACGGCCGGTCCACCAGTGCTACACCCGTCTATAGACGATGCGCGAGAGTTTTAATCTTTTTGAGTTTCCCGGTTCACTTTCGAGTGCGAATTTTATCTCTGAAATGTTCCGCCATCTGTAGGGCATTATGTAGAACTAACTGATCAAAGATTATAGCTTCGGGAAGTAGCTTACAGAGCTTTTGGTAGACGTCTGTGGAGTTGTTCATCTGTGCTGTAAACAAACATGGCGGAACAATTTAGTTGCTCTTGCAGCGATGTTATTTCGGATCACAGAATCTTGCAGTTATTAACCCCACAGCGGAAAGTGATGATGGAAATGATCATTTTAAGGAACTGTTAAGCGATTTTGAATATGAGAGTGCCGAAAATATTGTATGTGAGAGAGAAACAGAGCCTCCTAAACGAAAGAAGAAAAACACAGTGAATACAAAAGCTATTTTATCACTAATTTTGTGGCGGACGGATTACTTTTCTTCACCAGAGTTTGAGGTAACTGTGACAGGCTCTGAGGGCCAAGTAGTGTTTGATGACAACCCAAAAATCATTGATTTTTTTAGAAACTTTTGTGCCAGTGGAGTTGGTGCAGATACTTGAACAAATCGGCATCACAAACAACCAGTAGAAAACATTTCACTATCACCATATTGCAGGTTTGGAAAGTATTTTAATATATCAACTTATATACTTCTAAGAAGTTACATGTATTAGTTGCCTACAGATTTTAGGAAATAATATTATTTTGGGCTCTTTACTTTGTATAAAGATAATGCACGCATGGGCACGTAAGTGTAATTTTGTTTCTCTCAAAATAATATTGAACATAAGTGTAGGATTTTCCATTTGCATGTAGATTTATAAACAACCAACATTTATAAACATTTTAAGCTAATCTCCTCACTGATAAGTTAAAAATTGAGGCTTCTACAATTTTTTTACATACGAATGAAAAAACTCAGCACTGAGGTATCAAACAGTCAACTGGTAACCCAGCACTTAAAAGGTTAATAGTGCGCGAACCAGACAATAAGAAACTCATTCTTTCTCTCTTGCTTGTAGGACAATTGTCGTCCCAAATCCCCAGCTGTAAGGCACACATACTGCTGTAGCGAGCAGGAAACACAATACACTCGCGAAATAAAGCATCAAATAAAAACGCTTGAAAATGAGGTTGGGTAATTTACACCAGCTCGTAAGAATTTATCCTTTATCCTAGGGGAAGAGTATTGGCTGTGCTGGAGTTTATATTGGTCAAAAATAGGAAGAATTAAAAATAAATTGGAAAATCGGAAGACGAGTTAAAAAACGGAAAGTTTCCGGGCATATCTGAAGGGTCGGCAGGTATGTGTCCTACCAAAAAACAAAGTTCCAGACTTTGTACTTACCAGAACACTGCAGTTGATGAGTCAATAAGGTTGTCATTTAGGCAATATATACCTCTAAAATCCGCAAAATTTGGCATAAAATAGTACGAATCATGTGAGTCAAGTTCAGGCCATCTTTGGTCATTTATAATATACACAGGCAAAGACACCGTATTTGAAACAGCACACACAGCAACAGACACAACAAAAACTATTGTTTTATCGCTTGTGGAGCCACTTCTCAACAAAGGATACACCTGCTTTGGCTCATAAGTTTAAATTATTGAAAGCTGACTGTGTAGGAACTCAACAGAAACGACATCCCGAAAGATGTGACCACCACAAAACTAAAGAAGGGGAAAATTATAGCTCGCCATTCCGACCAGGGCTCTGTGCGAAAGTGGCGTGATAAAGATTTCTACATTCCATGGGGCAGAAACAGTCACAAAGAAAACAAAGCATGGCCGGGGAAAAAAAAAAGTCTGCCTCGGATGCCGACTAGAATGATCACATGGGTGGAGTCTATCTGAAAGATCAGCTACTTCATGGCCATTTTTAGAGATGCTTGGTGACACTCAGGTCGTTTACCTTAGGACACGCCCTCCCACTTCCCCTCCACACTCCTCACACAGCATAGAAACTACCAGTACTTGTTTTGAATCAGATACACACTTAGTGTAGTAGAAGTGAGTCGTTATCCGCACATCGGGGCCAATAATAAGGAATAAGTAACACGATCATATTTTATATCATTTCATCTTCCATTCTCTCGTTACTTATACGTAGTTTTTAGTTGCCTTCTCCCTCCCTGGCTGCCGACTGTCCCGGAGCTCGCCCTCCACCCGCCTTTTATAGCCGAGCTTGGCTAGCGTGTAGAGGGAAAAAGCACCGGGCGAAGCCCGCGAGCCAGAGAGGGAGAAAGGCGGCGGAGTCGGTGAGGCCTGGCTCCGTCAGTGCTTTATTAAAATAATTTTTTACAAAGACATGGCATAACATTATACATGTGGCCGAAAGACATATAATAAAAATACAAAAGATATGACAATGGAAAAGACGAAAAATATAAGAAAACAAGCTAGATTTAAATAAGTAACCTGATCCGTTGCCGCTTGCTCCCACTGGAGGGGCAAGGCAGTGCCACAGGTATGACCAAGGTCGGGGTGTTCACTGGAGCTGGAAGGCCCGTCAGAGAACGTGTGAGGATGCCGGCCGGCGACGGAGACGGGTCCCGTTGGTCGTGGCGGCGTTTCCCCCCCGATTCTTGGTCTTCATGTTGCTGCTGTTGTAGACTTGGCCCCTCGTGTGCCGCGGCCCCGTCCTCTTCCTCGTCCGCGGCTGACCGGGGTTGGCCGAGTCGTGGGCTGAAATGAAAATCCCTCCGGCATCCATGCCAGAGTCTCTGATGTGGCTTGGTCCAATTGGATGGCATGCGCCCATCCGCGACTGGTCGCCACATAGAGAAGGTTCGCCCGCGTGGCAAAGTACGTCCGTTGCGGGCCTTCGAGCGAGTCCCAGGCTGAGAGACCCCACAGGATTGACTCGATGTCGTGGCGATCTCTTCCTGCTGGCAGCAGGAGTAGTTGCTGGTCCAGATGTCGTGCCAATTGAAGTACCTTGGCTGGGTCCGGATTCAGCCAACTGGCTGTCACTTCTCTGGGTCGCAACTGGCGCCAGACGGAGGGTTGCTGCTGCTGTTGTCGTGGAGGTTGCTGCTGTCCTGGGTCGGCGTTCTCCATTACTGTTTCATCGTGCTCGTGCTGGGAAGTAGTTTGTTGTAGCGACAGGTTCTGTACCATAGACCGAATCTCTTGAAGGGCTTGCAGTGTTGTCAAGTCAGTCGTCGCGTTGGCCATTCGGGGTGTGTGGCCTTTGTCCTCTTCGTGACGTTCGAGAGAGGTGCCTCTGCTCCGGGAGCGTGTCTTGGGTGCTGGAGTCCGTTTCTGTTCAGGAAATGTATCTGGAATGGTAGTCTGTTTGGACATGCCCAGCTGAGGCGTCGGAGTAGCACCTAGGTGGCCTATTCGTGGGATCAGTCAATACGTAGTATTTAGTTGCCTTCTCCCTCCCTGGCTGCCGACTGTCCCGGAGCTCGCCCTCCACCCGCCTTTTATAGCCGAGCTTGGCTAGCGTTAGACAAAATAATATTTCATTACTATAAAGAGCTTTACCACTATGGTCCCGGGTTGAATTTAAATTCTGATGCATTCAATGTATGTACTAGTTAAGGAATACATATCAAAGATCCAACAAATCTTTCAACAAGAAATACTTTAGAGGGCTATCCACAACAATGATCATTTAAGATTTTATAAAGCATAATTTTTAAAAAATTTGCCAAGATTTAAGTTAAATGTCGTACCATACATCAATGTTTTTTAATGTGTCTTGCCAATTTTAATATCTATTTTGTATTCTGATATATTAATGTTAATTTATTATAACTGATGATGTCCCTTAGGGGACGGAACATGTACTAATTATAATAAATTATATATTGTATTGAATAGGCAGACCACTTGTTTAATAATATTTAGTCCATCTTAAAGATGTACTATTTGAAGAAAAAGATGACGAAGTTGTACATCAATTTGTTCAGGATGTTAGTGAATGTTGCAATTCTAAATGCAATGATCATTTGCTGGAGAAATTCACCCAAAACTAGAATAGATCAATTGAAATTTCGAGTGGATGTCGTCCAGGCACTGCTTGTGGAAAATTCAGGTTCATTTGAAAGAAAAGTGCCTGGACGTCATTCTTCGGACAAAAATGTGCTCCGGCTCACTGAGGCATCTCGCAGAGAGAATCACACCAACTGAGGGAAAGAGTAGGCCAGCCAAACGATGTATCGTGTGCTACAAACAGAAAATTTGGAAAGAGACAGTGTGTTGGTGTCCAGATTGCAAAGTGGGACTCTGCGTTGAGGGTTGCTTCAAGACGGTCCATACCAAACTCAACTGTTAAGGTAAGATAGAACAGTATTTTCCAAAAGAACGGAGGTTTCTAAACATGCATGTCAAAGTTTAAACACCAAGCTCAGAAGTCCTCACACAGCACCGGCCATTTAAATCCACTGCGCTGAGGGCTTAAGATGAAAATGATGATGGTGCTTGTTGTTTAAAGGGGTGTAACATCCAGGTCATCGGCCCCTAATGGTACGAAATGTAATGACAATTTAAAAGTTCAGAATTCATCCACTGACCAGGATTCAAAATGTGATTATGAAGAATGAACGGATGAATATGAATTTAAAATAATCAGGGGATCCAACTCGATACTGAAAGTTAACTTTTACCACTCGTCTGTCGGGTGAGGCCCGACATTACGATATTCCCGTTACGGTCGCATGTCGGGGGAGACCTGACATGGCATTTTATCGCCCACCGCTCGTCTGCCGTCTCTTAGCCGACAAAATACACGATGATATACTGTACTGCCATCTTCTGGTTCCGCGTGAAACTTTGTAGAATCCAGATACAGTAGAACCTCGATAATTCGAAATCGGTTAATTCAAAATCCCACGTAATTCGAAGAAGCTCTCGTTCCCGGAAACATGAGATACAGTTTTGCATGTTATTTAAATTAATTCGAAATACGGATAATTCGTAATTCGAACTACAATGTCGGCCCCATTACCGAAATTCAAACTTTTAATTCGAAACTGCCTTTACATTTTAAAACAATAGTATGTTACAGAGTAATTTCAACTCGAAATTTATCCGCGTCATAATAGAACGCGTGTTCCGGAACGTGGAGGGGTAGCTTTCCGCACTTACACTCACTTCGGTGGGTCTACAGTGCGCTTCATGATTGCGAAGTTGAATGAAATCGGAATTATTTTGTATTCAACCTTTGCAGGAACGCCGTAATATCACGCAACAGGCAGTGTGCGGGAAAACAGAATGCGCGAACACTGGCGATGCCGACAGTTGACGAAAAAGCGTGGCTCATATAATAAATTCGTAGGCACCGAACAATACTCTCATTGCCGATGAAACTGTATTGCTTTATTTTAATGCGAGCCCAAACGGTCTTATGGTTTTAAAGGAGATAGTGCCAGCTGGGGAATCGTACAAGGGTCGGGGATGGGGGTCATTGTAGTGCGTTGCAATTGCATTGCACATGGAAGCGAGAAACTTCATCCCCTCGTCATAGAAAAGTTCGATAAGCTACGTTTTAAGGGCGTCGGGCACTTTCCATGCCAGTACAAAGCATCTAAAAATGCAAACAGTACAGATATCCAAAAAATAATGCATTTGTACAGGGGAACCAGCATAATTTATCCTCGTCTATGAATTGTGTGATTTTTTTTCTTTCGTTGCGTGAGGTTATGTTCGTCAGTGATTTATCCAAGTGCATTATTTGAACATTGTAATTGCACCTTGTTGGATACATTTCGGAAATAGTTTTTCTATGGCATTGGAAAGGTTTAAACTGTGAATCGAGTTGATTGCATGTATTAATGGGTCTTAGAATACTTTGTGACGCGGCAAGTGTTTACATTTCTGAAGTACGAGAAAAGTGCCATGGCGGGAAATCGTACAAGGATAGAGTCATAGGAAAGTTTGATTTTAAGGGCATCGGGTACTTTCTGTGTAAATACAAGGCATCTAAAATGCATACAGTATAGTACTCCAATGAATAAAGCACTTGCACATGGGAGCCAGCATAGATTTCTACTCTTCTTTGAATCGTGCTTTTTTTTCTTCCTTCGTTGCGTGAGGTTATATTTGCCAGTGAGATATGCAAGTGCATTATTTGAATACTGTAAATGCACCTTTTCGGATACATTTTGGAAATAGTTCTTTTTTCATGGCATATGAAAGGTATAAACTGTGAATCAAGGTTAACTGCATGCAGTAACGGGCTTAGAATATTTCGTAACGCGGCAAAAAATGCGAATTGGTGGTTAATTCGAAATCACGTAATTCGAAGTCCGATTTTTGAGTCCCAACGATTTCGAATCAACGAGGTTTTACTGTACTATTTGACAGTCAGTCAAAAATCTATTATTTAGATGGCAGTGTAGCCGTCAGCTGTCCACTCACTCACACGAAAGCTCGAGCGATAGTAAACAAGCATGGTCACCATGTGCTCTTCTAGTCATATATATGTTGTATATGTCAGGCAACACACGAAACCACAGTAATTTCGCACCTCTGCTCTTAATGAATATATCTAATAGCATTTCACGATGCCTAAAAGTGAACTGACCATGGTCGGTTTGTCTACTGTAACCCAACATGTACCTGATGCTGACGGCTGGCACAATTACAAATCAACAGATCCAGATTTCAAGAAATCACCATTTACAGTGGTTTCAGCCTACACTCTACTGTGAGGTATGAAAACAGAGACTGAATAGTTTTTCAATTGCTTTTCTCGCGATAATTTGTATACTAAATTATTAACGAAACCAATCGGTAGGCGATAACGGTAATAATAATTTAAAAAATGTAAAATAATTCGTCTTAAATTCCACATATTGCTTTTATTAGCTCCAGTATAGCTTGATGTAAACGTGTATAGCCTAACTACATCATTTAAAAGCAAGTGCTATCTCCAAAATCGTGAAAGATTAATACAGGTCATATAAGATTAAAATGTACATTTAAAATACGAGTAGTAGAGGCAACAACACAGAGCTTTAATTCGAGGGGTAAGGGTTAAAAAATAATTCCAAAATCGATCCACTGACTAGAATTCAAAAAGACTACGATGAACAATGATTATGAACTTAAAACAATCAGTGGATCCGACTCACAATGCTCCACCTTCCCGGAAACTAACTTAAAACAATAGAATTTCTGCTTCCAAATTACAATCCTGAATCGATGCTTGTTGTCTAAAGGGGTCCAAATACAGATCAACGGCCCCCCATAATGGTACTTATTCAATCAGGCCCTGCAGAAGTTAATTTGGCACTCCCTTTGTTTCCATGGTGTACTAGAAGCTATCTTCTGCACGAACACAATGCTGGTAGGCCTGAAAGCGCCTCATTCACGGACTCATGTGAGACCCAGGGCAGGTTCGTGGGGCCGGTTCATCTAATGGAACCTGACAAAGATGCTTCGAGTGCGATGTATTTTAACTGATGGCAACATCTCTCAGTTCCCACGTATCCATTGGTGAGACCGTCACAGATGCTCAAGCTCATATCAATGGTGCCAAATCATGGCTGACCTCTGTGACCGGAAGATAATTCCTTCAGTGGTCCTCTACAGGCCTGTGCCGAGACGATCCACGGCAGTAACGCCCAGAACAATCTCACCATTCCCGACGAGATGAGGGAAGCGAGATTGTGCTGGTATGGTCACATGCACACAAGCTCATTCCAGTTGGATGGATACTCCCAGGTCAGTTGAAGAGAACAATGGATGGCTAGCGAGAAGACATGCCCTAAAAATCGGAGATGGTGGAGAGTGAAATGCAGAAAGGTGGACCCCACATCTCAATATGAACGCCAGGAAGAAGACCTGGACTGGACCTAACTTGAAAAGATAAAGCTTGATATTGATGAAGAGAAGAAAAGAGTCAGACAACTTTAAAATGCAGTAATTATTCTTACCGCTTATTTCCTACTTTTCGGAGTTTCACGTCTGTCGCACCAGGAAAGTGCTTCAGGATGTTTTTTGGAGAAGCCTTGGTAGCAGCCTTTTTCTTTGCTGCAGCACTGCCTTTAGCAGCTTTCGGGGAGTTCTTCATGGTGGGATGTAGCTGTAGTTTTGTTCAACCTCTTTTACCTGCAATGCAAGTTAAAAAACCAATATACAATATTTTATCGACTCATCTCAAAACCATAGGATGGAACAAAATCTGTTCTCTTATTTATTTATTATGACATTTTCAAGTAACTTAACCACATCAAGGAATCTCATTTTACAAGATACAAGACAAACTGCCCTAACTTTTAATAATGAAACCCCCTATATGTCAAATCACTGGCTGCCAATGGGTTCCCATTAACTTCAGTCAGGCATCTTTGTTCTATTTAAAAAACTTGAATGCCTTTAATTTACACTTCTACATTTCCACGAGCTGTCTCCTCGTGTGTGCTTCTACAATTGTAGGGGGATAACCTTGGTTACCCTCTTCAATTGAAGATCCTCTGCATGGTGAGGGGAACTAGTAGCTCCTTTCTTGCAATGCCGAATGGAGCCCTACTGGGTTACCATTCGGTATACAAGGAGGAAGCTAAAGCACCACCCAACCCTAAGGTGTAACGCGACCCGTGCCGATGGGGTGCATGGCACATGGGAGATCTGTCTTGGTGCCCTCTCGAAGTAAGTAGCCTTACCCGGGTATGCGGGGCTCTGCCTGGGCGGACATATATTTCCCTAGCTACTCGTGGGACCTAAATGAGTACCGTAGCTACCCATAAACTGGAGAGCTCTTCTGGGGCCTCCAAGAGAAAGACCAGTTCAGCAACAACCGATGGGGACTCTTCGGAGATACCCTCGGACAGTACGACCTCAACAGTAAGAGAGCTCACTCTAGAGGTGGGCAATCTACTAGTCCAGAAGATGAAGAAGAAGAACACTTAAGAAGATACATCGAAACCCGGACAGTGGACATCACCATTTGTTTCAAGTGGACATTTCACACATTAAAGAACACGTTTTTAATTTGAATTTTTTCCCACTAAACATTTTATTTTACATAGCACATGTGTTAAATAACATTCACTTAACGCCTTTACACTGTTGATTATAGGTGCTGAGAAGAGGAGGTACAAGAAGGCTTTAAAGGGCCGGGAGCAGGCCAAAGAGGACCTAACTCCTGGAGCTGAGAGGCCTTCTACCGCCACGACGACGATGACGACTGTGGGGGGGATCCAATTGGCACAAGAGGCGGGACCCTGAGAAGGGCTCTGCTTCTAGGGCACAGAGGACTCCACCCACCCAGATGCCAGTGGGGAAACAACTTCTGTCGGGGGCAACCCCAGAAGAAGATCGGCAGACCCACAAAAAACCCAAGGTGGAGTATGCCAGGATAGCTAAAGCTGGGATCAGGATGGCCATTGTACCTGTAGGATATCCTGACCAGCAGCTAACTGAGAAACAGGTAGAATCTGTGGAGGAGGCTATCACCAATCTGATAGATGAGTTTCCGGAGCAGCGGTCCATTAAACCTCAGTTCCTGGATTGCTATCTGTCGAGAGGTGCGGCCGTCATTATCACAGAGAATGATGAGACTGTAACATGGCTTTCTAGTCTTGTTACAGGTATACAACCGTGGGAAGGAGCCAGGCTCACAATTGTGGGCATGGATAAACTCCTTTCCTATAAGATAGTCATGGTCTGGATACCAGGACAACCAAAGGACAATAACGTCCTTTTGGGAAGAATGGCATGCCAGAACCATGGCTTAAATCCCAACAGCTGGAGGGTCTAGGACCACAAGGAGAAGAGAGGTGTCTGACATGTGGTCAGCATGGACTCCAGAGATGTGGAGAAAGTGGTGGGGAAGAAGATCTTCGGCGGGGTGCATGCTGCTACCTTCACCTTGGTGGAGGGCAAGCGCGACAAGCAGAGGACCAACCCCACCACAGACAACACTGAGACCAGCAGGGGCGAAGAGCGGGAGCCCAGACAGGAACCGGGGCCAGCCAAGCCTCAAGATTCATCGCAGGAGACGGAACTGCACCTTCCGGAGACCGCACAAGGTAAAGTATTGCATGAAAGTAAGGAATGATTACTTTCATACAAGCAAACATACAACATTGTATAGCAGCCTCTAAGGTACTTATTAGAAGTATCCAGAAAGGCAGGTTTTCGGTCACCCTGATACAAGAACCCTGGCTTAGACAGGGGCATATCATGGGACTAAAATGTGTAGGCTTCACTCTATTCAGTGGAGTAGTAGAGGAGAAGCCTAGAGCATGTATACTAGTTAAGGATCATAACGCTTGGGCTATACCAGGCTTCATTACTAGAGACCTTGTAGCAGTTCTAGTGAGATATGAAGAGGGCGGACAGACAAGAGACCTGGTTGTCTGTTCTGCATATTTCCCAGGAGACTCTGAATCTCCACCCCCCCGCCGGAGGAGTTCAAGAGACTGGTGATATACTGTAGGAAACAAGGACTAAACCTCATAGTAGGATGTGACGCCAATGCTCATCACAGCATTTGGGGAAGTAAACACACAAACCGAAGGGGAGAGCATTTCATAGAATTTCTATGTACAACTGATCTTGAGATCCTGAACATAGGTGATACCCCTACCTTCATCAATAACAGGAGTGAGGGGATCATAGATCTTACCCTGGGTTCCATGGGAATCGTACAGGAATTTGAAGACTGGAAAGTTTCTTTGGAGCCTTCCTTGTCAGACCATAGACACATTGTGTTTCATATAGAGGGCTCCTTCGAGATTATATCTTATAGAAACCCTAGACGAACCAATTGGATGTCTTTCAGGGAGGACATGAGGAGGGGACTGGAAGGAGGACCCTCAAATATAATTAAGAACAAAGAGGAGCTGGAGCTCAGTGTGAACTTTCTCACACAGACACTGGTTACATCTTATGAATTAAACTGCCCAGTCGTTAAGGCAAAAAGAGTAACAGGAAGCTTCAAGTTGAACAGTTATCTTGAACACCTGAGGAGAAACACACGAAGGCTCTGGAATAAATACAGGGACCGCCTCTGGTCACTCGGAGGATGGTCCTTCAAGAAGGTACAAGTCAGAAGTCAAAAAGGCTTCTAGGAAACAGTTTTATGACTCCATTGAAAGTCAACATGAAGCGGCAAGGCTTCATAAGATTCTAACCTTAGATGGAAGGGCAAGGCTGGGCCCACTGAAGTCACCTTCAGGTGGATATACACCCACAGAGAGGGAGACCCTGAACTTGCTGCTTGATACCCACTTTCCAGGTTCTTCTTCTTCTTCTTTTCTAGCCTATTTCAATCCACTGCTGGATATAGGCCTCTTCCATGTGCTTCCATCGTCTTCGGTCTTGAGCCACTTGGAACCAGCGTGTTCCAGCCAACAGCTTTATGTCGTCGAGCCATCTCTTCAGGGGTCTTCCAATGCCTCTCTTGTGTCCCCATGGTCTCCAGTGAACAATCCTAGAGGTCCACCTGTTGTAGTCTTGTCGAGCTACGTGTCCTACCCATTGCCATTTTAGTCTTGCTACTATCTCTAGGATGTCTGTTACATTAGTTCTTCTCCTGATGTCCTCTGAACGGATCTTATCCCTAAGGCTGATCCCTAGCATGGCTCGCTGTGTTCGCTGAAGCTTACGAGCACTTTCCTTCGTCAGAGTCATCGTTTCCAGACCGTAAGTTGTAACTGGCAGCACGCACGTATTATAAACCTTGGTCTTCAGGTTAATTGGAACATCCTTGTTGGCGAGGATGAACCTTAGTTTTCGGAATGCAGTCCAACTCATACCTATTCTGCGAGGAATTTCTGCACGTTGGTTGTCTTTTCCAAGTTTTATCTTGTGTCCAAGATAGATGTACTCATCGACAGCTTCTATATATTGGTTTCCCATTTTAAGTGGTCGACTCTCTGGGCTTAGAATTTTCGTTTTATTAATGTTCATTTCCAAACGAATCTTAGCAGAAGCAGTTTTTAATTCTTGGATCATGCTTTCTAGCTCATCTAGATTTTCACTTATGAGCACAATGTCATCGGCAAAACGCAGGTGGTTCAAATATAACCCGTTGATTTTTATTCCTTTATTATCCCAATGAAGGGTTTTGAATACATCTTCCAAGGCAAGGTTCAGCAGTCACGAATAGTGAAGTAGAATCGAGTGGATCCTTCAGACCCGATAGAAGTGGCTGGAAGGAAACCGCAGAGATTGTTACCCCAAGAAGGGTGAAGTGGGCATTAGAATCTTTTGCCTCTTACAAAAGCCCAGGAATGGATGGGATCTTCCCACCACTTCTTCAGGAAGAGGGTGGGGTCCTTATACCATACCTGGGCATTTAGAGCCTGTCTCACTATGGGGTACGTGTACTCCTTGTGGCGTCAGGCGAAGGTAGTGTATATACCCAAACCCGGAAGGTCTTCATATACTAGACATATCAGGGAGAAAGTATTAAGAGACTGTCCCCTGCATCCTCATCAACATGCAACATGCACGTCAACCAGGGAAGTCGGTTGAGACGGCACTACACCAGCTAGTTTCTAGGCTGGAGAGTGCCTTGGATCAACAACAACTTGCTATGGTGGTATTCCTAGATATAGAAGGGGCCTTTAACTACACATCTTCGGGCTCCATAGAACTTAGTCTAGAGAGAAGAGTGAGCAGGATGCTCATAAAATGGATTATGGCCTCACTGCAGGGCCGTCAAGTTCAGTTTATCCTCAACGCAGTAATGTTGAGAGCTAATATAGACAAGGGGTGTCCAGAGGGAGGAGTATTATCACCAACATTATGGTGCCTGGTAGTGGATGAACTACTTACCAGGTTAAATGTTGGAGGAATTTACGCCCAAGGCTATGCAGATGACTAGCCTGATGGCGGTGAGAAATTTCCCAGTACGGTTTCAGAGCTCGTACAGAGCTTTCTACGTAGGGTGAAAAGATGGTGCCACAACACGGACTTGTCGGTAAATCCCGACAAGACGGAGCTCGTGATATTTACCAGGAGGAGGAGACTATTTCCTATTTGGGAAAAAATTAGTTAAGACAAGCTCAGTTAAGTACCTAGGGGTATTCCATGAGGCAAGACTGAGTTGGAAGAAACATATAGACCATAATGTGGATAAGGCTCGCAAGATTATGTGGGCCTGTCGCAGGGCAGTCGGAAAGACTTGGGGCCTAGGACCTAAGGTGGTCCAGTGGCTCTATATTTCTATTGTACAGCCCACGATCACCTACACATCTTTAGTCTGGTGGCCAGATTCGGAGAGTAAAACTGTGACCACCAAGTTAAACAGTGTCCAAAGACTTGCGTGTCTAGGAATAACATGGGCACTGAATACTACACCATTATGTGCAATGGAGGCCATCCTAGGTCTTCCCCCCTTACATTTATATGGTAAGGAAATAGCGGGAATGAGTGCCTACCGCCTCTGGTCACTCGGAGGATGGTCCTTCAAGAATCCAAATAGAGGTCATGCCTCTATTCTTACAAGGCTTCACCAGACATTGATCATTAGTCCAGCCCGTGGACCGCTATTCACACAGGCGCGTAACGACTGTCGTTTGTTTTCTCGCTCGCGGCCTTCTTGGAAAGGATGTTCTGTAGCAGTGCTCAGTGCTGCCAACCTCTATGCTTCGAATTGTTCCCCGTTCTTGCCATTCGCGAAGCGGACTTAGGCCCCTAGTTTCGTATACGGATCTAGGCAAGACCATTGGTCTGGACGGTTAGGATTCTTGCCGTGGACAAAACCATTGGTCTGGGCGGTTAGAAGCCGTAAAGCGGCGTTAGGCCCCTAGTTTTGTATACGGTTAGAATAGGATCTAGGCAAGACCATGGGTCTGGACAGTTAGGATTCTTGCCGTGGACAAGTCCATTGGTCTGGACGGTTAGGATTCTTGCTGTGGACAAAACCATTGGTCTGGGCGGTTAGAAGCCGCGAAGCGGCGTTAGGCCCCTAGTTTCATAAACGGTTAGGATAGGATCTAGGCAAGACCATTGGTCTGGACGGTTAGAAGCGGCGTTAGGCCCCTAGTTTCGTATACGACTTGCGCTTTTATTGTGCTGCGGTTGGTAACGGATTATCGTCAACATACTTGACGGGAAGGTGATCACGTGCCACTTTACATTGGCCAATAAGAATACAAGTACCTACTTCAGAAATGAACATGGCGTGTAATAATCTTTATTAGGTTATAAAAGTAAATGTACTTCTTGGGGCGGTATGGTGGGTTCCTAGACATCGCAAAGAACACATCTCTTCTCCAAGGCGCTCCCCAAGTAAGATTTCACTAATTCCACTCACTTGTAACATTACAAATTACGCCGGTCTACGGACTGTACTAATGCCCTGCCGTAAGACAATGATGATCGGGGACCTGATTATAAGTTCACAGTGGTGATAACCACAAGGGAGGAGTGGGCCGCAGATGCTGGGGCCCGTCTTAGGTCTGGGGGCTCTACATGATACACAGATGGCTCACGGACAGACGGGCACAGGCGCCGGGGTCTGGGGGCCTAAGACAAGGCTCTCCCTTCCTATGGGTAAATACACTACTGTTTTCCAGGCCGAAATATACGCAATACTGTCCTGTGCTATATATATGGAACATGCCTGGACACAGAAGATGCATCACCATTTGCAGCGATAGCCAGGCAGCGTTAAAAGCACTATGTGCAGTTAAAACAAAATCAAAAATGGTATGGGAATGCCAAAGGATGTTAGATCAGCTGTGTGAACCTAGCTCAGTTACCCTATTATGGGTCCCTGGGCACACAGGTATCAGTGGAAATGAAGAAGCTGACAAACTAGCGAAACAAGGCTCAAAAGGTCCTTTCACAGGGCCAGAGCCCTTTCTGGGAGTGGCACTCCGAAGGGTGAAACTGGTAATATCCCAGTGGACAAACCAGTCTCACTTAGACATTTGGAAGAGGTTAACTATAACAAGGCAGGCACGTGAACTTATCAAAGGGCCTAGCCAAAGTTATAAAAAGATCCTTATAAATTTGAATAGGACCAGAATGCGAATGGTAGTTGGACTGTTGACAGGCCACAATACCTTACAGACACACCTACACATCATGAAAATCAGTCAGGATCCGATGTGTAGAAGATGCGGTAGGGAGGAGGAGAGCTCCGCGCATGTGTTATGTCAGTGCGAGGCTCTTGCAAGCACTAGACATCGATACCTTGGCTCACATTCCGTGAGCCTGAAAGACATCAGGAATGCCAACATCCAGACACTGGTATCCTTTATAGGAGCACTAGGGCTGGACTAGGCATACCCGTTTAAGGGACACAAAGGGTCTTCACAGACCTACGTGTGGAGCCCTGCGAAGGCAGGGTTCACCCATTCTTTATCTATCTATCTATCTATGTATCCACAAGCTGTCCCCTTTCTTTCATTCATGAATGATTATCTACACTTATAAGACACAGATACGTCTTATGGCGAGGATGGGACAGGAAAGGACTAGGACTGGGAAGGAAGTGGCCGTGGCCTTAATTAAGATACAGCCCCCAGCATTTGCCTGGTGTGAAAATGGGAAACCACGGAAAACCATCTTCAGGGCAGCCAACAGTGGGGTTCGAACCCACTATCTCCCGAATACTAGATACTGGCCGCACTTAAGCGACTGCAGCTATCGTGCTCGATTAAATGATTATCAGGCACTATTCAACTGTAAATATTTCTACAAAGACATTTGATCATTTAATTAGTTGGTTGTTCATAATAATGCCTTAATGTCACTTCCCAATTTCTTTTACAATTAGCAACTCAGAACACGAGTGATAATTGCAGGATATTTATTAAGTTTTGCGTTGCTTGCATTTAACTTCAACCAACACATATTTTCCATCTTCTCTGCCCCACCTCTGGATCTCTTCCAACCCCAACGAATAAGCCACTGTAATTCTAAGGTTTCTGCATTCCATCCAAACTTTGTTTCAGACTTCGATTCAACCTAGACTACAGTAAATAAAAGTTACTGTATATATTCGAAACGTCAGGTCTCGGTCTGTATTATGAATGCAACCAAGATTAGGATAGGCCTGAACCTAATTCATTTTATAGCAAGTTACTGTAAATATAACCACCTACTAAATAAATGAAATGTTCAAGATAATTAATCTACCCTCCGTTCATAAATACATGAACACCAACAATAAACTTGTAATATAAAAAACAACAGAAGAGTAAATAATAATGGCATACTGACATATAGGCTAGGATTATGAAACAAATCTTTTTCCTTAAACGCGTATGTTTCACTCCATTCGCCGATTATTATTAGACTGACACCCGTAATAATGGTAATAACTTTGGAAATATGTCGAAATGACCATCTTCCCAACAATATGGATTTTACACCATTTCCCCCTCATTTTCATGAAAATATTCAGCAGCAGAAACTATATTTTTATCTCAGTTGTCAAGGGATGTATATACAGAAAACAATGTATAAAAATATGGACTACTCCTTGTGTGCATGTATATAACAATTAGAACTCTCCGCCTGCGCCCAAATGTCTTACTGATAATTACGCGATCAGGAATGCAATACAGCGGTAGGAGGTAAGGGAACAGTGCTTGCAGGGCAGTTACCACACCATAAGAAGAGGTTTCCATCACATATACACCATATATATCATCACTCACGTACAACAAACATTTATAATATAAATAGATAATTAGGACGAACAACTGATATTGGATAAATTGCTTACTCACACATAAATATATCCCCAATAATACAAATAACACAACAGCCACAGTACAAATCTACAAGAAACAAGAAATGGCGCGGTCGCTTGGTATTGCCAACGTTACAAATAATTATGCATGCTCATCATTTTAATAAAAATACATTACTGTTTGTAAAAAATAACTGTATAAACTTATGAAACTCTAATGTTCAGCCATCCCGTAACCTGGTAAATGAAAATGTGCTTATTACAAAAATAATATTAACTACGATTCAAATGGAAATGTGGTACGAAACGACGTTACGTGATCACAACGCGCTTTCTGATTGGATACGACACCGCAACAGCGATCTTTTTTTTTACTTCTCGCAGTATCCGAACCGAATATTGCACGTGCTGGCGCTGGGTGAAACAGTTGTTTTTACCGTTTTTACACAACGGTTGGCGCCGAAACCGTTGCGCAGACAAAACCGTCTCAAGAAAACGGTTATTCCTATAGGTACCATTGTATATTTTTTTGCTTCAAGTAGTGCAAAACTTCTAAGGAAATTTAGGCATTAACATTGTTCAAATTCACACTATCAAAAATGATATACGTTACACTTGAAAGAATTAAGTTAACCACTTCACCCGCTTTTCTCACGTCGTGGCTGGGGAAGGATCATGTGCGGATACGAACTGTGATGCACATGTGGACTTGGCTCCATTATGACCACGGCCAAGATGTTGATGATCTAATAAAACCAAACCCCATGGCCTACCAAGCGACCGCTGCTCAGCCCGAACGCCTGCAGATTACGAGGTTCGTGTGGTCAGGAATCGAACCCGGGGCCTCGGGGTAAGAGGCAGGAGCGCTATGTCCCCTGTGTTTAGGGGCGGCAGCATAATACCCACGGCATTACCCGCCTGCCGGAAGAGACGACTAAAAGGGGCTGCAAACTTAGGAGTGTGGGTTGGAGACCACAGGTCCCTGAGCTGAGTCCTGGCATTGCTTCCACTTGTGCCAGGCTCCTCACATTCATCTCTTTTATCCGACCTACCTTGCTCAACTCTTGTTCTTTTCTGTCCCCGATGGTATTCGAGCAACTCGAGGCCTAGGGAGTTTTTCATTTTCATGCCCTTCGTGGCTCCTGTCAATCTTGGGCCGATAACTTCATTTTTCGAAGTGTTGGATCCCTTCCATTTTTTGCTCTCTGATTAGTGTTATGTAGAAGATGGTTGTTTAGTTGTACTTCCTTTTAAAACAATAATCACCACCACAACGTTACCCCTAAACCTTACACTGCAGCCGATGATCAATAAATACCGAAAAATTACCTATAAAAAAAAAACCAAGAATCCTAAAAGCAAGAGACTTAAACCGAACTGAGTGAGAAAATGGCCCCAAAATATACATATACCCAAAACTGTAAATATGTGCATATTTAACTCCTAATGAAGTGAATTCAACTAATTCAATAAGTGTCATCAAATAATAACAGACAGAATTTTATTTCAGTCCCCCTTAAAGGCATCAATATTTCGTCCTTATTAGGATATTATGCAATCCACTGATATTCTGGATACCCTGAGTTTATTACATGTAATAACATCTGATATGTTTTTGACATGCTCTATTGGTGATTCCCTCCATGGGAATTTAGAATTTTCCATTCGGAATTGCTGTCTGTTAGGTCAACAGCCCAGAGGCTGGTTAGATCCTCAAATAGCACCACTAAAGGTTATGCAGTTATAAGGAAACCCCAAAAACCAATGGCAGCACCAAAATGAGGCGTACTAGGCAAGATGAGGCGTGAGGTAGTTTGCCATTGCTTTCCTCACTCGGTCAGAAAGTACTATTGCAGCACGACTGACCCCTGTGAGCAGCACCTTTCATAACACTCAGATGCACTAGTCGTGCTCTAAATGTCATTACTCAGCACTACCCATACCCTAGCAGCTTCCATGTTGTCACAGCCATGGATGTTGACTGGGACTTTGGTGGAAGCTACACTTTACTCTGGCCTGTACCAAGAGGTGGATGCAAAAGTACTGTATCCATCAAGAAATGACAGCAGGCAGTCGGAATTGCTAGGCGGGCAATAATTCCATTGTGGAGATTTATCTCCCGTATGCAGTTATCAGACTGTGCCTCCTATATAGGCTTCTGATAAGCTCACCTGCATACACCCAGCGTCAGTGGGTAGGGTCTGACACATCCCACTCTGACGAGTCTAGTGTCAGACCTAAGACGAAATGCTGGCAATAGAGCAAACGCCTGAAAAGCCTTACAAATATATATACATCTCGAGGGGAATGAACGTTGCTCACATCCGCAGGATTTACCTCCATATTGCCCTGCACGTGTTCCCCGGGTGGTGCTAAGCGAGCAACAACACATCGGCGGCCAAACTATCAACAGTCGTTGATCTCCTGGCCAAATGGACTCGGAGAGAACTATACAAAACGTACATGAAATAAATTCTCTAAGACTTCCAGTTGCCAGAATGACCTTTGAATTATTCCCTTTCATGTCTCATGTGTGTACAGTCCAATATTTGAATAGAGGAAGCTGGTAAACACAGTAATTTAATAGCTTAATGTTATCCTCTGAAAAGATTTGAACATCAGTAATTCTGAAATGACTTACAAAGTATTGAGATATAGTTGAAACTATTATGCATTTCACATTATGCAAGTGTTAGTTGTCCGAAACCTTGGAGAACTTCCGGGACGTTTTTGTTGATTCGGACTATATAAGCTCTTTCCTTATTTCCTTCATATGGATTTGTTACACTGACTTCCATCACACATAAAACCTATTACTTTCACCCCAGCTTGTTCCAATTGAATTATGACCTGAATTACTTTTGACAATAGTTCTCCAGGAGTTGCAATCTTGCTAGCATACACTGCTACAGGCTGGATCTAGCTGTGCAACAAAGCGATAAACATAAACACAAGCGCGTGATTGGCAAGGACATTCTTTTCTCGTAGGGAGTTTTATCTCCTAAATCAACAAACCCGTCAACTGTCAGTGTAGTTGTATTAAATCTAATGTCTTCTCTCAATTTCACTTCATCAAAAATCACTATACCTAGTCGCTTGTTTTCGTCTTGCTCGTTTAAATAAAAGTCATTAATTGCATTCGCGGTATTTCCATTAATACCCTAATTACATTTGAACCCTTTGCATAGTTGTCTCAAAAGAGTTTCGGTAGAGAGAGGAAGTAACTCATGCTTCAAACATTGTCTGTAACCCTTACCAGATTTGATTTTCAAAAGCAAACTATCTAATATCAATTCATTAGAATAGCGCATACCTTTCCGGCTGGTGCTACATTTTTTGAGCATTGTGTTCACAACTATTTTTTGTTTCTTGCTAAGTAACTTAAGACTATCTTCAGCTTTTCTTGACACATTGACTTTATTTGCAATCTGCTTTAATTTAGCTCTGCATGCAACTAATTTCTTTTTGGTTCTAATTAAATTTCTACCAAGGTTTTTAACTGGTCTCCTCAAATTTAGAATAGTTCTTAGAAGCATTAACGTTACTATCTCAGGGCAAACTGAGACCAGGTTCTTTAATTTTTACATTATCGTCACTGTTAAGTATTTTAGATGTGAAGGGAAAATTGAGTTCATTACATTCTAGGCTACTACTGTAAATTGTAAATATTGTCATTGACAACATGTCCTTTGAGCAATTCTCATTTTAATGGGGGGTTTTGAATTTTCAGGGACTTGCTTAAATAGGACGGCAAGTTAGGGAAAATGTGAGGGACAGCTCCTGGCTTTAAGCTCCACCTTATTCTAGAAATTTGAACTTCTTCCCCATCTATAATAATAATAATAATAATAATAATAATAATAATAATAATAATAATAATAATAATAATAATTGTTACTGTGTTTTGGTGAATCAGCAGAGGTGAAAGAAGGTGCGGGCTGGAATGGGTCTAACTACAAGTCCGAAAGATGAATTTAAAATTTAAATAAAGGTTATATTTTCAACAGATACCAATATTTAACAACTTTTCACTAGGTGAAATAACAATGAATATTCAGGTACAATAATGATTTTACAAACGAAAGCACAAGTTAGGAGGTCTTTACAAATTCTGGGCTACGAGCCCCAACGTTTAACAATTCCTGAGCTCTCAGCTCACAACTACATATTTTAGAAATGGGCAGAAATTCCCTCACTACAATGGAGCACTTGCTCCCAGCAATCAAAATGTCACGCCTCCCCGAGGCACCTTTCAAAATACCAGAAATAGCTGACCCGCTCTCAATCTTTCAAGCCTATTAAAAGGCCATAAATGGACTTTACTACAAACTACCCTCAAGGCACACTTACAAAGAAACAGGGGTATCTTGTACCCATTCTACCAGGCCTTAGTGGACAAAACTAGGTTAACTTTAAATGGCCCAAAACACAAAAGGAATGGAGACGTGAATTAGCACTCCTAAATACACATTTTAAAACCTAAGAGGCACTAGGCCTATTGCACAGGGCTAATCCCAATCTATGGAGGTGACTTGTATGCAAGATAAATTTAGCACATTAAGAAGGAAGAGAAAAACGGTTACGAAAACATAGTCACCTCAAATTCAAAATGAAGGGGAGCTCGAGAGAGTAAGGCACTCTCTATCCCTGATTTACATTTAAAGATGTATGAAGTTTTACAAAGTAGAAAAACGATTTACATGTTTAAAGGTTACATATTAAAGGTTTTGGACCTGGCCCGCGGGTTAAACTGCTGAGCTAGCAAAGAGACAAGAAAGATGTAAAACGGCCATTACCTTGTTGAAGAGCTGCTGCCCGAAGGAAGAGGCGCTACCCGCCCCCTGCTATGCTTCTATACACTAAGCAAGATAGCAAGATGTTGTTGAAGTGACCAAGAGGCGTGAAAATCAGCAGTTTTTAAACCCTCGTGGAAGCTTCGAGACCTTTCATGAATAATTAAGACACACCCACTCAACTTTATTGGGTAGCCAAAAGTTATACATCAACATCGAAGAAGAAAGACACTATTGGTCAAAAATTAATTAAAGAAATTCGGGATTGGCTGAGTTCAAAACTGGCGGAAAGAAAGATTAATATTGCCAACCCACAAAATGAAAGAACAAAATTTAGTAAAGACAAACTTTCGAATACAAAATTTCTTCAAAAGGTTCCTTCCCTTCGCACCAGGGTGCATGATCATAGTTTTTTAGTAGAGACATCCGTCAGAGAAGGTCCACACTTCTTGATCAACCAAAAAACAAAAACAAATCGAAATACACACAGTGGCATCTTCTGAGGAACTGTTGAATTAATTCAGTTGTTAAAGTTCAGAGTTTCAGCTGTAGAAGGGTAATATAGGGCGGAAAATTCAAATGTGCGGCGTATAGGTGTACCAACCGGTACAATAATAATAATAATAATAATAATAATAATAATAATAACTTTGACTTACTTGACTTATTTCCTGTTGCTCCTCCTGGAGCAAGGGCTACCGTGAAACACTTCCATCTGTTCCTATTGCTGGCTAACCTAACCTCTTCACTTCATTCCAAGTTTTTCCCACTGTTAGACATTCCTCTTCGATTGTCTTTTTCCAGGTCTTCTTTGGACGTCCGCGCTTTCTAGCACCTTGAGGGTTCCAGTCAAGCGCTGTCTTTTCAATGGCTCCAGCGGGCTTCCTTAAAGTATGTCCTATCCAATGCCATTTTCTCTCCCTTATCTGCATTTCAATTGGCTGGTGGTTAGTTTCTTCCCATAGATCTTCATTTGAAATAACATCCAGCCATGTCCTGTTGATTATATGTCTTAGACAGCGATTCACGAAGACTTGCAGTTGTTTAGTTGTCTTCTGGGTAAATTTCCGCATTTCACAGCTGTAAAGCAGAACGGACTTAACATTTGTGTTAAAAAGTCATAACTTAGTTTTCCTAGAAATGTTCTTGTTTCTCCATATAGGATACAATTGAACAAAAGCACCATTCACTTTCCTGATACGACTCTTAATGTCTTCTTCTGCTCCTCCAGTCGTAGTAACCATACTCCCAAGATATATGAAGGAGTCTACTTGTTCTACCCCTTTATCATCTATAGACAATTTATCATCAATCTTGGAACTGACCCTCATTTCCTTGGTCTTATTAATATTTATTTTAAGTCCAGCATCCTCTGCCTCCTCCTTCAACTGCTTAATCTTCTCTTCCATATCTCTGAACCGTTGAGCCAGTAGGCAGATGTCATCTGCAAAAACAAGGTCTTCTAACCTATCTTGTAAGCCCCACTGGATCTCCCTTTTCCGACCGCGATACTCTCTCCTGAGCACACTATCAAACACAAGTAGGAAAAGGGTCGGAGAAAGAATACAGCTCTGTCGAACTCCCGAGGTCACATCTGTTGGTTCAGTAAGATCTCCCATATGCAGAACCTGAAATTTATAACCCTCGTACATATCCTTTATAATATTCAGAAGCTTTTGTGGTATACCATATTCTTCAAGTGTTTGCCACATAGCTCTTCTATTTACAGAGTCGAAGGCCTTCTCAAAATCAATGAAAGTCAAGTAGAGGGTGTTCTGCAATTCTGCACTTTGTTCCAAGACGATTCTCAGAATGTTTATGAGATCGACACAGCTATGGTGTTTATGAAAACCAGCCCGTTCCCTTCTAAGGCACAATTCCACAACATCCTTCACCCGCTCTAAAATGATCCTTGAAAGCACCTTACTTGGTACCGACAACAATGTAATTCCCCTCCAATTATCACACTTAGTAATATCCCCCTTTCTTTGGTATCTTAACAATCAGGCCTTTCTTCCATTCAGCTGGTAGCTTTTCTTCATTCCAGATCTTTCCAACAGGGGGTGCAATAATTTTGCCGAGGTCTCAATATCTGCTTTAAGTATTTCTGGCGCGATATTATCCATACCGGGTGCTTTTCCGGTTCTTCTCTGTTTCAAGGCCTTCTCTATTTCTGAACAGGTTGGAGGATGTAAATTTATTCTTGGGTCACTATCTACTGGTTCCATTTGTTGGTTACCATTCTGTTCTGTATCTCTATTGAGCAACTCTGAGAAATGTTCCTTCCATCTCTGTAGCAGTTCTTCCCGGGTGGTCAGTAGTTCACCTCTTGTTTTTAACGGGTTTATTCCTGATAAATCCTCTCCTTGATAGTTTCTTTGCGATACTATACAATTCTTTAACATCTTCCCTTGCTGATGCCTCTTCTGCCATTCGTGCTTGTTCATCTACCCTCTGTATATGATCTTTTCTTATGGTTTTCTTCACACTCTTATCAGCTTCCACATATTCCTTTTGTGCTGCGGCTTTCTGTTGTCTTGTTTACGCATATTAATCTTTGCCTTAACTAGCTTTCTAGCCTCTATTTTTTTCCAAGTATCATCACACATCCATTCCTTTTTGAGATAATTGTGAAATCCAAGCACCTTCTCACTAACGTCTAAATATATGTCCTTGACTTTCTTCCATGATAATTCAACATCCATCATAAGTTCTGCTTAACAGCAAGAGCTTCAAAGCGGTTTCTTAATTCTATCTGGAATTCTTTCCTTTTACTTTCATCTTGCAATTTACCTGAATCAAATTTCTTGTTTCGCCTTTCAAATTTCCTTCCACTTGCCACAATTTTCATTCTAAACTCTGCAACTCCCAGGTGATGATCACTTCCAATATCTGCCCCTCTTTTATTTCTAACATCAGTCAATGATCTTCTAAACTTTCTACCTATGGCGATGTGGTCTATATGGCTTTCTGTAACCTGATCTGGCGACACCCATGTAATCCTATGGCATCGTTTATGAGGGAATAAAGTGCCACCCACTACCAAATCATGGCTAGCACAGAAATCAATGAAAAGCTCCCCATTTTCGTTACAGTCACCAACTCCATGCACTCCCATAATTTGTTCCAGTCCCTCATTGTTAGAACCAACCTTTGCATTTAAATCCCCCATCACAATAATAATATCTCTCTTTCCCACTTTCTTAATAGTCTCATTTAGCTGGCAGTAGAATTCTTCCTTTTTTTCAATCTCTGACATTTCTGTGGAAGCATAACACTGGATTACAGTCACATTGCGAACCAGGGTCTTGAATCGAGCTGTCATCAGTCTTTCTGAGTTGGGTTTCCAATCAAAGAGGCTCCTCTTTGCAGTTTCATTCAATAGCAATCCTACACCTTCTCTATGTTCTGTATCCTCCCCCCATTTGCCCAGAATGAAGGAATGTGCACCTATTAAGAGTCTGTATTTCTCCAAAGTCTGGCCACCGTACTTCACTTAATCCAAGGATATCCAGCCTGTATTCCTCCATCACTTTAGCCACCTGCTTCAATTTACCGCTCTCTCTCAGGGTTCTGACATTCCAAAAACCTATTCTCGTTTTCCGTTTCATGCCAAAAGTCGTCAACTTATTATCCATCCGTTTGCATTTCACTTCGGTTTCTTTAATAGTTTATATTTAAGGCTGTGCGAGTTCTTAGTCCATAGCAACCTGAGCTTGGTAATGGGACTGGCACCTAAGCCTCCAAGCCTGCTGTTTTCTGTAGGGGTTGTCTCCCTTAGCCTTTGAAGATCCCTATTCAGCACAAGGCAGTGGTTCCCCTTGTTTCTTTAAACCCCACAGGAAGAGGGTTGCCTCGTTTGCCAGATTTGCCGTTCCAAAAGTCTCTTTTTCCGCCACGTCTGCCATTGAGGACTTCACCAGAGCCCGGTTAGCCGTCACTTTTCAGGGTTCCTGTAGGGCCTTCACAGCTACCGTAGCGGTCATGGGGCACACACAGTCCCCGCTGTACACCACCCCTGCAGGCAATCCCTTACTTCATGCCGTTGCCCACCTCCCACGACGTGGATGAGGGGTTGGACTTATGGGAGGCAATAATATAATATTATATATTATATTATTATTATATTATATATAATTATATATAAAATAATAGTTTTGTCTGTACATTGCTCAGAATTAGAAAAGAATGGTATTTCTATATCGGTCATGTCCACAGTAACAAGGAAATGCACTTTTTACTTATCCATAATTTCTGTCTGTCTGTAGGTACGTATATACACGCATCACGAGAAAACGGCTGAAGACAATTTAATGAAAATTGGTATGTAAAGTCAGGGGATGAACCACTACAATCTAGGCTATAAATCATTTTATTCAAGCTGAGTGAAATGGTAGTTTAGGGGAAGGCCTAAAATTTAATTCTCAAATATTTATGTTATTCGCGGTCCTATCGACAAATACTACATAACTAAAATTATATAGAATTAAATTTCTGATCATTAGTCATACATTGTTACCATACCAGCTATGATAACACAGATATTCAGAATATGTATTTTTGTTGCTAAGTCCATATCAATGCCAAGCCACGAGAAAATGGATGAACAGAATTTAATTAAAATTGGTATATAGAGTCGGGCAATAAGAAACGACACTGTAAGCTATAAACAATTAAATTCACCCTGGATGAAATGGTACTTTAGGCGAAGGCGCCTAAAATTTGATTTTTATATACCTATATTAGCTGATGTACCCGTGCTTCGCTACGGAATTCTACATTGTATATCCCTTTTAGACAGTGTACGCACAATTGTGCAGGTTCGTATTTTATTTATGCATGAGCTTATTTGACGTTTTCTTGGCGCTAGACCGAACTTCAGTGCTTGTGCGGGACACATAGCATGTACTTCAGTTGTTTTTATTTAGCGCTTGACCACCAGGGTGCACGAAGAAGAGTTTAAAAATACAGTTCGTCGGCAAGATGGCGGGAAGCAGCAATGCCTAAAATAAGTATTTATTTATTGCATTCATATTAATCTAGAAGCTCTACTGAATATCAGAATATAACCAATGAAGTGTGTAAATTGTTTAGCAAACGTAAATTGCGAACTTACAACATCATACGTAATACCATGAGGTTTTGAATGTTGATACGCACAAGTGTGCGGGCTAGGTTTCCCTATAGGCAATGCATGCAAGAGTGTTGAGTGCTGCCACCAAAAGGACTGTGAAAGCAGAACTCGTACTCTACGTGAGAAATGTAGAAGATTTTAATTGTTTAAAGTACGTTGTTCCACACTGTAAAATAGAACATTTGATCATGTACATATGCATACTCATCATGCATTGAGGTAATTTCTCTTTTTCATAAGTAGTGAATTAAGTCCTGACATGCACAATTGTGTGTGTGCTTTTTCTCAGATGTTAATTTTTATTTTGTAGTATAAACCAAAAATATATGTATTTAAGAGCATTTTAGTCAGTTTTGGACGTACAAACAAAAATTCACACGGCCAGTTTTCTTTCAGGTCTGAAAAGGATAGAGAATTGTAGGTTAGGTGCAGTACCATTGTGAGCAAGACTGTATTAAATTGCATAGCTCTTAACATTACCCTAGAAACGCGACGGAGAAATCACCAAGTCTTTTCTCATATGATGACTGGGTTAGGGAAATTTCGTTGTAATGGTACGCACACTTGCCTACCATCAGTCGCAATCAGGTTGGGGAAATTCATTATAATGACAGACACTTACTCTCCACCTGCTTTTTTACATCGACAGAAAGACTGTCTTAGTAGTTTTCCCAACTGAAATAAACATAGGTCATTACAATGATGTCAGTAGGAATGGCGCGAGTAAAAGCAATGATTTCTCATGAAATACTGGATCAAATGAAAAACCACACATTTTCTCACTTTTAACGAACAGTATTATGCTGCCGATCTAACACTGCAAAGTTCCAGAGCTGGAATGACCAGGCCACAGACAGCTGTGGTCCGCGAGCACACTTTGTCTTTTTATGGCAGGTGGGGGAGAGGGGAGTGTCGAATAGTGGAGAGTCCCAGGGCAAAAACTACGCCCTTTTACTAATCTTTTTCCTAGGAGTACCTGATGAGCCTGAAAATCTCAATTCACTACACTGGCGGCGGAATAATCTATCTGACTTAGAGGCAAATTTTTCCTCCAAGTCAGAGGGAAAAAACCCCCTCTTCACTGCTAATTTGGAATAAAATTAATGTAGAATTTTATAAAAGTGGAAAGGAAGAAGCTTTTCTTAAGGAATGACTCTTTTCAGCGTTAAATTTTGAGTTATTTAGTGAATTGTGGAGATATGCTTTGGAATAGGCCTAAATTGTGTTTATAGAATACTACTACTACTACTACTACTACTACTACTGCTGCTGCTGCTGCTACTACTACTACTACTACTAACCGAGCCTCTGCCTTAGGTGTGCACACTGCTCATTCAAAACAGCGCGTCAGAGTAGCGATCGAATAGCTGGAATACATTACATGTAATAAATCTCATTGTAGACTGTATTGGACATCAGATTATGAACATTAAAATAAAAATAATAGTTAACACCACCTTTTCAATACTTATCTTTTCTTATATTTAGGATATAAACATTACAACAGGTATTGTAAGATGGGACATGTTTCGCTTAACTGTCGTAAACACCATCAGCCGAAATAAATCTTAGCCTAAAGTTAGGTCAGGCCCCCGAACCTAGTGTCCTTAAAATATATGGCACCCTAAGAATCAACATTTACATTTAGAAAATCATATAGGCTTAAAACTAGTGTGAAAAAAACATAGAATGTTACAACATGGCTAAGAGAAAAACACACAATCGTGTTGAAACAGAGGTTAAAAACAGAAAGTACAATACAGAGCTGGTAGTGAAATAATTAAAATCATTAGGATATCATTGCTACCAGTCAGTCAATCAGAATGTTCAAACATAAAACAAGAGTGAAAATATACAAGAGTGTACATCATGGCTAAGTGAAAAAAATGCGTAATCATGTTGCCAGAGGTTAAAAACATAAGATACAACACAGAGCTGGCAGTGTAATAATCAAACTCATTGCTACCAGTCAGTTAATAAGAATGTTCATACATAACAAAAAATGATGATTATATTCTTTTGAATGAAGAAATAATTAAATCTCACTCTTGTATGGATACGTGAGTCGGGCAAGAGAAATCACAAATTTAGTTGGCAAATGTTAATAGATAGAGGTCGAGAAAGGAGTGAGTGAGGCAGGCTACATGTGGAGCTGGGCTTCGCCAAATGGAATGGTGAGGAACTTACTTTGTCAACTGTATAGAGGGCCGGACATGTCGTTCCAGGGAGGGTGGTTCCTTTTTTCCTCACCAGGGTGGGACGGTACGCCCGATCAGTATTTATAGGAGTGGCATCTCATGTGTGGATTGATTTCCGCATGTGTGAGGGGTCACAAGAATCAAATTAGGGCATTTTAGAGTTATAGGGATGGCGCTTACATATGGCCCAGTCTTTTGCCCACGTGAGACTCCACATAGTAGATTTAGTTTATTTTTATTTCATTTTTTTTGTTGCTTTGCGACGGGAACATGTATTTGGGCGGAAAGCTTGTGATGTTCAGCATCAATAAACATTGTCTAATTAAGGTGCCTGGTGTGAAAATGGGAAACCATGGAATACTATCTTCAGGGCTGCTGACAGTAGGGTTCAAACCCACTATCTCTCAAATACAAGCAACTTGCTCAGTTTAAATATATACTGAAGTGACATCCTCCTCAATGCAACAACCCCACAGCAGCTCTTTCTCAGAATCAGAACTTCTTAACCTGCTGCACGTCTAATCCGGGGGGGGGGAGAGAAAATTATGTCTACTGCAGTATTTGGAAATGCTGTTAAAAACAATACCTCGATGCGAAAATGCTCAAAATATAATCAAATGAGCCAAATGTGACCAAAACAATGAAAATGGTCAAACTATGCATTTATAAGCAACATAAAATTGCTTTAAGGGGGAACCTAAACCTTGAAACATAGAAAAATGGGGTGTAATAAACTTTTTTTTTTCCCCCCGCAGCAATAGAAATGGATACTAAAAGGAAACTTAGTATGACAAATACATTATTCCTTATTAACACATAGACGACGGGTGCCGAACGGAGGCTGCTACCCCATGCAGACCGGATAGTTCAAGCCTCCAAGAAAGAAATTACAGTGCTGCACTCAAACCACTGTAACTCGAAATGTAATCAAGATATCGACCTCATACTTTGAACATGTACTCACTGGTTGCTTCATAGTCTGTACGTTGTGATAATTTTCAAAGCAATACGGTTTGTGGCTCCATTTAATAGTCTTTCTAAGCACAGTGTAGTATAAATGCCTTATTTGTGCCATTTGTATACTCATTGTTTTCAAGTATGCAAGGATTTCTCTTTACGGCTACTCCCCGTTTAGTGTTAGCTGTTAGTGGTGGTGATTATTGTTTTAAGAGGAAGTACAACTAGGCAACCATCCTCTATATAACACTAATCAGAGGGAAAAATGGAAGGGATCCGACACTTCGAAAAATGAAGATATCGGCCAAAGGAAGACAAGGGCCACGAAGGGCATGAAAATGAAAGACTCCCTAGCCCTCGCAAACCTAATAGCGTCGGGGTCGGAAAAGAATGTTAGCTGTTAATCATTAGAAATATCTAATTCACTGTTGATCGGAACCTATTATAACCGGTCTGTACATAATTAATCACAATTATTGGTAGCCGTCGGCAACTGAATACACTGCACCATGTTGACATCTGCACACGTGCATCAGGGAATAGCTCTACATATCCAATATTATTTTGTCAAAAACATGAAGGTTTAAAGAAAGATGCAACAATAATTTATATTCCATGACTACACCGTTTGGAACTCATAATCTCGCCCACAATTTCATCAATAATCATGAAAATACAAGGTGCATAAAAGCGAGAATTCTCGGGGCTCATCACCAATGTCGCACATCAGATAATGTTGAAATAGTTTGTCGTCATATAGAGCATGCTGCCATGGGTGCGCCATCTTGTACAGTGATTCTTGGCGAGTAAGAACACCCGTGAATATACGAAGTTTCCATGACTACAAAGACCGTACAATAAAAAAGTACATTGACACTAAAATCTACAACCCCTCTACTCCATGACATGACTTAAGTAGTTAAAATTATAACCACCAGATAGCACAACAAGCTAGAAACGATACCTGTGCGTAAAAATTGAGATCTTGCAGCCCGTCAACAACCCCTGGCGGCAGTATTACGGAGATCTTCGGGGCCGGTTGGCAATATGTTAATATGCCAACATATTAAAAAATCATTTAAACCTATGCCATTATATATAATTAACTATTCAAAATGGCAGTGTATGATCGCCACTATTTTGACGTTTCTCTGATAATTTCCAAACACATTAATACTCTTCTATGATTTTTCATTATGATTAATTATGTTATGGCTACAAGCTGTACTAGAAACACCAAGTCCATCAAATATAAATATTTTTTTTATGAAGTTATTTTCAAGTAGTTAAATTTTTCATTAATTTTCATTTGAAAATATATTTTTAAACTTAACCAATGAAGCTACCTCATTAATTCTAGTACAGTAGAAGTCCGCTATAGCGAGTACAGCATATAACGAGAACCCCACTATAACGTCAATTTTTTGCTGTCCCTTCAAAATTCCTATATTAAACTGTGTGTTATCCTACAGCGACAACCCTATCATTGATGCATCCGTTATTACGAATGATTAAGCGAGCGCAATTTTTCTGTTGCCGGTATTTATGCACCCCAGCGATTATGTTGCGTGCGATCGATTACCTTTGGTATCGTTCCCTCGCTATTTCCACTAGCGAGTTCTCTTGTCGACATTCGGAAGCGATGTCGGAGTCGATTAGTAATACCCATTTATATTGGTATTATAAATTTGCTCATTCAGGACAAATATTTCAGATTCCCTATGGGAATCAACATCTATATCATCTGATGGCCAAGCAGGCATCAATTTTTAGTGATGAGACAAAGTCTCTTAGTGCATTGGCACTGCCGGTGGCTCCAGTTAGCCTACGCAGTGGCCTCCACGGTATGCACTAGCCAGCGTATTGGTAGGTGTGCTAGGTACCAACTGACGAGCCCACCCTAGCACACGAGGGCGAAACGCTGGCAACCAAGAATGAGCTAGCTGGAAAATTTATAATGTCCAATAACGGACCATTTATATTGGTATTAGTAATACCCGTCGACTGCTGTTCCGCAACGAAAATTTTAAATGAAAGAGAACACATTTCATAATAAATGCGTAAACAACGTGTCCGATAACAGTTGTTAACTCGTTAAAAATAAAGGCTGACTAAACGATCACTTCATTTTTATGTAAAATAATGCAATTAAGTAAGAATGGGATACACCTCGAGATATGGCAGAGTGCGTAACTAATTTCAGGGGTTAGTTTATATTTTCTCGCGTCTGGTTAAATTACAAAAAGGCTATTATCGTGTAAATTTATAGCGAGAAGATTATAATTTTTCTACTGGCGCTTGAAGCGTGTTTTCATCATACGTATAGTACGGTTAAGTTAGGATAGGTGACGCTGTTTGAATAAGAAAACTGGAACGTTTGCCACAAAATGCGATCGATCGTCTTCGATACGGTATAGTTTTCTTACTATGTCCATTTGCAAGCTCTCTTGTAGACATTCGAAGGCGATGTTGGAGTCGATTAGTAGTACCCATCGGCTGCTTTAAAGAAAATTTGAAATGAAAGAGGATAATACCAGATAATACGTTTTCGTAATAAATGAGTAAATAACGTTGCCGATAACAGTTGTCAACTTGTTAAAAATAAAGGCCGAAATAAATGTTTGCTTAATTTTAAAGTTATATACTGAAATTAAGTAAGAATGTGATACACTTCAAGATATGGCAAAGTACATCACTGATTTCAGAGGATAGTTCATATTTTCTTGCGTCTAGTTAAATTTCGGAAAGGCTATTCACATGTAAATTTTTAGCGAGGAAGTTATCATTTCTCCACATGTATTTCAAATGTTTTCAAGATACATGTACGGTTAGGTTAGGCGACGCCATTTAAAGAAGAAAACTGAAATGTTTGCCACAGAAGCCTCTGGAGTGATACTGTATTTCTCCGAATTCAAGACGTTTTCTTCTCAGAATCTCATGCAAAAAAATCAAGGGTTGTCTTGCATTCGCGGCCTAACAGTAACGAATACCACTGGCAACTACCACAGTAACCACGCTGCTTCTTTTCACCCCCACACGCGCACACACAAATCTTGTTGACAAACGACCACCTCTTTATTATACATCGTCAGCCGTGACAACCGGTTGTACAGTACCTGTGTGCAACGTCACTGAATCTTGGAAAACAGTGAAGAGAGAATGACGTTCTATTAGCCTCTACAAGAACGTTTCTCAAATCTGCAGAATGGCATCAAAACATGCGGGCCTTCGAATTCTTTGAAAGGCCATGGCTACTCAGTGGCAGAGTTATGACGTGTCTACTGTACCTGATGCTTAGTAAAATTAAGTTATTCTCGTGATGGACAGTTGTAAAGATATGTGGAACAGGTATTGCCGGCAAATTATCAATGGGTTCTCATCGATATTATGATGCCAATTTTAAGTTAATGGTTATTAAACACTTGGAAATGTAGAATAATTGTGCAGCCGCAAGAAAATACGACGTAGGCCTAACTAAAGCCAATATTTGACGTTAGCATGAAGACAAATATGGCTAAAAAATGCCTACTGTACAAAAAATGCATTCAGTGGTCCACAACAAGGATGCTTTAAAGAAGTTGAAGATGAAATTGTGAGGCGTGTGCACGAAAATCTGAAGGGCAGAATGGCCATACTGTGGCGCAATAAACTCGTTCGTTGACCTCCAAAGTCTGCGATTATGCCTATACATCGCTTGCCGCTAAAGTTAGCTGAACCCGACAAGCGAGACGTGCGTGTAGTGGTAGCCGGTTATATCTGACGCTGAGTAAAAGTAACAGTTTTATAGACAGCAAGAATATTTTCCTGATGGATCGTCGTATTGTAGAGACGCATGGAATAGGTATTGCTGGCAAATTTTCAACAGGTTCTCTTCAGTATTATGATGCCAATTTTAAGTTAGCGTTCATTAAACATGCGGAAATAAAGAATAATTGTACGGCCACCAAAAAAAAAAAATACGGCATAACAAAAGCTAATGTACAGCGTCTAAAAATGCGTACTGAAATATCACTTTTTTTGTAGGTCAAAGGTGTTAACGTCCAAAACTTAACGATAACAATATAATAAAAGGCAATGAAAACAGTAGACATATTATGGATTTAATGAATTATAAGAGAATTACAATCACGTTAGATTACACCTAACAACACATATTTCCAGTGGAACTGAAAACATACCACAATAAATGATGACATTCAATTCTTTATAATGACTTTCTGTTTTTTTTTAGTTTTCCTAGCTTTGTCTTAGATTTGATTCTCAGGATATTTCCAGGTTCTGACTGTGGAGTCTTGGAAGTTAATTTCCGCAGCTTCTTTAACCTTCCAGACTTCTCAGAGCTGTGCGTCTTCATTTCCGGCTTGATCCTCACGAGGCTCCCAGGCTCGGTGTTCCAGTATCTTTTTGGAGTGTGAAATGTTCCGTTCTCAGAGGGACTGTCCCAGTTGGGTTCAGGTTCGATTTTCTGTTCCACAGGTGGTGTTTCTTCTGAACTCTCAACATCTTCCTCTTTAATGGGGTGGTCCAAACCTACTGTATCTCCAGCGATCGCTGTAGAAGTTCCCCTGAAATCATTAACGCTCTATTATCTTCAAATATTGAATAAACATTCAGACAGGCTCTCTCGGCTGAGGTAAACTTACAAGTTACATATTAAAAGTCTCATTTTGGATCCATAATGACGTTGCTAAACATAAGCATATACAAATGTAAAAGATCCACCAATTCAATACACTATATATTCATACTAGGACATGTTTCGTCCACTTAGTGGTTCTCACCCCATCAAGAGCTTTTGTATCAACACAGCAAAGAACAATTTTAAGACTTTAGTGATTAGCTTGCCAGAATATGTGTGATTAATACGAGTTGATAGATGCATTTTTTTCTCATATGTTAATTTAATGTTTCGCTTTAGATTTTAATCGAGTCATGCACTAGTTTTCCCACAGATTTTAAGTGCATTGTTCTTTTTAATATTTAGACATTTATAAGATTGTAGTTGTAAGTGTATATAACATGGGAGTTTATTTTTGTGAATGTTTTGTAATTCAAATTATCTTGCAGAGAACAGCGATAGTGGTGAGAGTGATGAAGACATTGAAATGAGACCATGCTGGGGTTTCAGGCACCGGATTAACCTAACCTTCAATTTCAGAGACTTTGTATTCACAGAGAAATTTTGTATTAACAAGACATCAGCTGAATGCATTATAAATTCAATAGGGCAGCTTTTTCCAGCACAAACTACTCGGTCACACCTTGAGCAAATTTTGTGTGCACTGCACTGCCTATTTAATATCATAATCTTAACAAAATTACTGGCCATTCCAACTGTGTGAGTAGGAACAAAATGTAGGTTAAAATCTGCCTGGATTTTACTACCTATTTTTTTACATCATAAAAGCAGATTTTTGTGCATCGCATTCTATGATCAATATCGCTCTTCAGAGCCTGCTACAGCGTAACAGAGTAAACTTCAGATCTGACGTAACACAGTCGTATTTATGAAACAAGTTCTTTAAGTTTCGCTTGTTACAATAGTTTGCCTGTCATGTAATGGAAATTTGTAACATTTATGAAAATTGTCAAGACACATTGACTGAAACAAGGCCCTGGTCAGCATGCTTTCATGTGGACTGGAGGAACAATATGTTAAGATGGAGAAAAGTGTACTAAACTGTTTTTTTGGAGAAGAAATGTTATTGCAGTCAGGTAAAATATTACGTATGGCAAGCAATTTACTCCTGCAGAGAAGTTGTCAGCTATATGATGACTTACAGGTCCAAGGGGTGGCGTGTGTAAAATCTACCTTTTGCTTTTGAAACCTGTTTTATTTGTTGGTAACAGTGAAATCATTATGTCCCAGTCCAGTCGCCTGGGTGTGGTTAACAAGCCTCCTCCACTTCTTTCTGTCCTTCCACTTTTCCTGTTCCATTACTCCCGCCACATCCAATCCAGCTTCTCTAATGTCCTTCCAAATCTGATCCATCACCTTCTTCTCGGTCTTCCAACTGGTCTCTTTCCCTTAACTTCTCTTTCCAATTCCCTTCTTGCTACCTGTTCCTTTCCCATTCTTTTTACACGTCCGATCAATCTCAGTCTTGCTTTCTGTGTGTTCTGTCTCTTCTCTGATTTTAATATTTTGGATTCTATCTTTTCAACCGATGTTCTTAAGAATTTCATTTCTACTGCTTGGATCTTACTATCTTGTCTCTTATTAGTTACTAGCGTTTCTAGTCCGTATGTTACAATTGGTATGAAATACTGTTTATATGATGTTAATTTTGTTCTATTGGGTACTTTGTCATCCCATAAAAGCTCTCTGTTATTAATTCAGGATTGATTTCATTATTCCATTAATAATGCTGCCCAGATATGTAAACTGTTCTGTATTCTCTAACCGTTCTCCGTCTCTGTTCACTTGGCTTCTCTTTTTCTCTTTCCCACAGTGCATGACTACAGCATTCTTTTTACTAATTACTATACCAAACTCTTTCAATTTTCATTCCAAATGTCCAGTCTTCTTTGTACATTCTTTCTCCCTTTCCCCAAATCACCACATCATCTGCAAATACCGAAACATTCACTTTATGACTACTGATACTCTGTTTTACATGTTTTATTTTTTCATCCATCAATATAATGAACAACAATGGCGACAGTGCATTTCCTTGCTTGAGACCTTTTTTTGTAGGCCATAAAATGTTTCAGAGTCACCACTCCCCACTTGTACCCTGCTCTTACTCTCATGATACAACATTTGTATCTTGTTAACTAATGATTTTGGTACATTCCTTTGAGCAGCCATTCCCATACATGCTTTCTCTTAAGTGTATCATAAGCTTTTTCCAATTCCAAAAATACGAGTATGATTTCCTTGTTCCTTTCCAGATGTTTTTCCATTATCGTTCGCACTGTAACAGTGAAATATAAATGTGAATTTTACAAGATAACAAAAATATGCGGTTATCTTTCCAAAAAAAAAAGGAGACTCTTTCCCATCAAATGCACTCGTCTCCAAGTTCAAGAACTATGACCTGTTACACTTGAGTCACACTGTGCTCAGTACGAATATACTTCCTGTAAGTAGCACATCCTTGTACAGTTGGTAGTGTGTGTATGCAATCAGCTGTCTCGCTGCCTTGGTACATCAACGCTTCACTATTTCGAAGCAGTGAGACTGCCTCGTGTGTCGTATCGCATGAACAGAAACAACAGCTGTTCCATACATGTCAGCTTCATCGATCCTTTGAAACAGTGACGGCGCTTTATGTTCTCGCCTCAACAGAAATATTCTGCCCTGAAGACACTCGTTAATAAACACTTCATATTATGAACAGCAATTCAGGCTACCAAAAGAACAATGTACTCTGCAATGTAAGGTCTTAGTTTTACACAAAAACAGAACATTGTTTTCAAAGCAGGGTCATACTATAACAGAAAGATGCCCACGTTCGTCACGTGCAAAATTTCATTTTGTGTGTCTGATGTTTTTAATTCATTATATACGAGGGTAATCCCAAAAAATGAGGTGTCATATTTTTTTATAAATATAGAACTCTGTTCGTGTGGCTTTTGGTCACAATATTGTGAAGTGTTTCCCGCACTCGCATATAAACATGCGCACGCCACGCTGAGGCACTCGGTCTTGGTTTGGCAGCCATTGAGAATGGAGCTCCCGTTGGATGTTACCGCCAAGTGCGAAGCGCGCAATTATTCGGTTTTTGAACGCACAAAGGTACTGAACCGATTGAAATCCATCGCCAACTGACGGAAGTGTACAGTGAGTCGTGCATGGATGTCAAAAACGTTCGTAAGTGGTGTAGAGAGTTTGCGAGTTTGAGATTTATTACTTGTAAAGGAGCGGGAGACCGTCAATTTCTGTCGAGACAGTCATGAAAGTTGAGCAAATCATGTGTGAAGATCGGTGGATCACCCTGGATGATCTCTGCACTGTCCGACTCGTTGGCTTGGGGGATGGGTGTTTGTGTTGTCCCCAACATCCCTGCAACTAACACACCACACATAACACTATCCTCTACTACAATAACAAGCAGTTACCTAGACATGGCAGATGCCGCCCACCCTCATCGGAGGGTCTGTCTTACAAGGGCTCCACTCAGCTAGAAATAGCCACACGAAATTATAAATTATTATCTCTGCACTTTGGTTTCTAAGGTTTCCCGAAGCGCCGCTCACAGAATTTTAATGGAAAGTTGAAATACCAGAAGGTGTGCCAAGATGAGTGCCACACATGCTGACTAAAGACCACTTGCAGCAATGAGATGATTCTTCCCGCGCATTTCTTCAACGCTTTGCAGCCGAACAGGACAAATTTTTGGACTCAACTGTCACGGGTGACAAAACCTGGGCGTTCTATTTTACACCTGAGACCAAGCAACAAACATACCAGTGGCGGCATCTCTCTTCGCCAATGCCGTGGAAATTCAAGCAAACACAATCTGCCGTAAAGTCATGACAACTGAGTGACTATCAGTTGTTCCCTAAGTTGAAAGAACATTTGGCTGGAAAGCGATTCAGCACCGACGACGAGGTGAAAGATGACGTTCACAACTTACTGAACAGCACGACGGCAAGCTGATATGACATGGACATACAAAAACTGTCACAGCGTCTATAAAAATGCTTCGACCGAAATGGTAGAAAAATAGCTAAATGTTTAAGCTGTAAGATGATGTAAACCATTGTAGAAATAAACAAATCTATGTATTTGTAAAATGAAATAGGAGATCTTATTTTTGGGATTACCTTCGTCTGTCTTGCCAAGGATGACCCAATGTTGGGACGAAACATGTCTATGTTTGTGTAAAGTTCTGTCTTAATTGGACGTAAAATATGATAGCATTGACTAGGAGGATATCAACATGACTTTGTACATTTTTGTAAGAAATTATGTTTTTAAACTTCAATTTGAAGTTGATTTTAAACTCAACTAGGTCAAGTTGTTACTTTACATATAATACCAACATTCAACTCTTCTTAAATTTAATTTCTCATTTTATAATCATTCAAATTAGATCATTTAGCTAATTAACTATCTTACTATGATTTTGTAACTGGATTAGGTTAAGTTTGTTATTGTACATAGAATACCTATTTTGAACTCTTCTTAAATTTAATTTTATAATGCTGTAATTCAAATTAATTACTGCTTTAGTGTGCTTTTAACTGTAAAACTGATCCCTTTCAATATCATTCTAAGCATTAAGAGACAAGAATTTACATTTACTTATTTGATCTACGACTTCTTCACGATTTTTGAAACTATCAACACGCAGTGTTGATCCCTAAAATTATACAGTGCCTCATGAACTGCAACTGAAAAATACGTATTTGATCCTAGACTTCTTCATAAGATTGAAATTTCAACACAGTGCTCCCTAAAGTGTTTTAGTGCTTCACAAACAGCAACTGACGGAATTATTTAAACTTCACATTTTATTTACCTGTGCATTGTCTTTTATACTTATTTGTGATTGGCTGATGACCAAGAATAAAGGTCGAAACCAGTACCAATTATAATTAAGTAGGAATGTAAAATTTACATTTCTTATTTTAAGAGTACTAAAAGGTTGAACCATCATATATCTTCTTTCAACTCATTCTAAGCACTTAGTGAAGAAGCAAATACTGTATTTTGTACATTTGCTCATTAAATATTTCATGAACCCCATATTTTATCGTTATAAAAATGTCAGTGTTTTCAGTGAACTGAACTTAGCTATGAAGCTATGTTCATGCTTCCCCATGCCAGCAGGAAACACTGCTTCTCTTGTAGTCTGTAACAGAAGTGTGCCGTGTGTCGAAACACTGCTTTGAAGCAATTTGCTGTGCCATATCGAACGTTTCAAAACACCCAGCAGTGTCATTTCGCCTGTCTCTGCATCCTTGTTTAGGCTCCAACAGAGATGTGTGCTCGAGTTTCTTGCTTTTCACTTCATCTACATATTTATGGTAACTAAGGAGACCAATCCTGGTATGAAACATACGACCACATTGGTTGCACCATAGAGGGTGGACGTCTCGGTTGAGCCTGGCATTGTTTACGCCTCCGACGTTCAACTCTTTCTTTTCTAAGAATGTTTATTTGTTTGCAAAACCAAAACAGCAAGATGCCGAATTACAGAGTTCTACAATGAAAAATATATACAGTATACAATAGAGTAGCAAAATACAAACATAAAATTAAAAAAAATGAAAGAGCATTTAAGAAAAACCATCTAAAGACAAAAGTAGAGGAAGAAAATTAAAAACGAACAAAGTAACTGTAGAGACATAACAATTAACAACAAAACATAAAGCAAAAGGAAAAAGCGGGGAAAATTTGAATACTGAAAGTAAAACGAAAAGAAGAACTTATAGCTAGGCACATAAGATAAATTACAGACATGACACATAAGTAACGGTACAGTACAGTAAAAAAATAAATAAATATTACAGTATGTACAATAGAGGGGACAGCAATGAGAAGAGATAAAAGGAATGTGAAGAAAATTAACTACGTTAAGGAAGCATTGATTAAAAGAGGCAAACGAAGAAAAACGTCCAAGCTCCTGTCAGAAGATACAGAGTTAAGGAGGGTTGGAATGCGGATAAATAAAGTTCTTTGAAGAAGAGAGTGACGGGAATACGGAATAAGAAGGGATGGATTTATCCTGGTTTTGCGAGTTGGAACATGTATGGAAAAGAAGGATGCAGGTTCAGGAGAACGAAATGAACCGTTAACACCGTTATATAGGAATCTAAGGCCAGCTACTTTCCTGCGTTTACATCACGGGCGAAGGTATCTGATTGCTGCTCATGTTTAGACAAACAGATACTTTGGCTCTAACAATGGCACAGAAGAATGACTGCATGTGGTCAATGTGAATCAGATTAGTGGGTGAAGAGGTAGACCAAATGGGAGACGCGAATTCAATAATTGGTAGGATGCAAGATACACAGTAGGCTCTGAGGGCGTGGATATCGGTGATGTCAGAAGATCTATACAACTAACCGAGAAGTGACATTGCTCATCAGGTTATCCTTTGTATGTGGGGGACAAATAACAATTTACTGTCAAACATCACTCCTAAGTCATTTTGTTCTGTTAGAGTTGGGAACAGGTTATCAAGGAGGGAGTATTTACTAAGAACAGGGGATTTACGAAGAGTGATCGAGATAGAGTAACTCCTGGCCCGATTAAGACGCCATGAAGAGCACTGTTCAGAGAGAGAGAGTTAAGCCCACTCTGTAAGGAGTTTACTTCTGATAAAAACCAATTTGCTTGAATATTTTACAGTCATCTGCAAATGGCAGAATTTCACAAGAAAAGGAGGACATACATTCATGATCATAAAAAACAGAACACCTTAAAAGACTAGGGATAGGAAGTTCATATTCACAGGACATGTTCATTAGTATGTTCTGCAGAAACGATTAGCATTTCAGTCACCTAGGTACAGCGTATGTCCTGTTGCCTAGTAGGCACTGGGTCCTCCATGGGCACTGATAACCTGTTGCATGTGTGATGGCATCAGCGCAAATGGTGTCCTGGGGTATAGCCATCCACCTGGTTCCACAGTTCATCTGTGGTGGTTGGCATTGGGTCACAGCACCGCACCCATCATTTCACCATATCCCATGCATTTTCGATTGGCGACAAGCCAGGTGATCGGGCGGACCAGGACAACAGTCTGACATCCTACGACAACAAGAAGGCATGTGTTCGTGCAGCAACATGTGGTCATGCATTGTCCTGCTGAAATATGGCGTCTGGGATGTCGGGTCGCAGAATGTCATTCACGTAGGTCTAACTGCTCACGGTGCCTTGGACATGCACCAACTGTGATTTGTGGTGGTACCCAGTAGCACCCGACATCATAAGGCCTTGAGTCAGCACTGGATGTCTTATGCGAATGCAGTCAATGTGATGCCTCTCACCCTTTCTGGGGCAAACCAAAATGTGACCATCAATTTCAAACAAACACTATCTGCTGCCATTCCTGTCCGCAGTGATGTCGTTCCATACACCATTGCATGTTTATACACATTAGTCAAAGGTAGGCTGAGAAGTGGATGAAGCGCCAGTAACCCAGACCGCAGCAATAAACGGTGATGGACTGTCATTCCAGATAGTATACGATGTGTTACACTGTTCCACTGTTGCACCAGAGCCGAGGAGGATGGAGATCTGCCCTGCAATGCCATTCGGATGAGGTGTCAATCTTCCAGGGGCGTGGTCTGGGTTGTGCGAGCAGACCCATCTCGTCCTGTTCTACGGCCTTCTGTGAACCATTCTGTACACACCCGTTTCACTGCCGACATTCTTCGCCCCACACGAGCAGCAATTCCCCAGATGGATGCATCACGTTCTCTCATGGCAATAATGTGCACTCTTTTAAACTCACTCATTTGACGGTACGGTTCTCACGTCTGCGAGGCATCCTGCATGTCTGCTATGTCACACTGATCCATTACCTTTGGTTTATAGTGACAACGAGAGCCGCAGGCACATTTTACCAGTTGGTGGTGGGGCGCCAAGATATCGACGTGGACCTTGAACTTGAGGGCCAACATGGTCAAATGCTGATCATTTCTTTAGTTCATGTCCTGTGAATATGAACTTCTTATCTCTAGTCTTCCAAGGTGTTCTTGTTTTTATGAACATGTGTGTAGTATTAATAAATACAACAAAAAGAAGGGGACCAAGGACACTGCCTGTCTATTACGTTCACGTTCAAAGTGTGAAACAGGAGTGCCAGCGGGTGTGGTCTTATGCAATGATAGCAAGTACTTTGACAAGGTCTTCTAATTCTGATCTTTATAGCGCTTCAGATGGGCACCATGGAGTCTCATGCCTGTACTGCGCAGAATTTTTCGAGAAAGTCTGTCATCTTTCATGCGCTCGACATGTCCAATCCAATCTGAGTTGGTGACCAATGATGATGGCTTCTATATTGCTCATCTTTGCCCTCTCTAGAACTGTTGTATTTGGGATGTTCCTAACATACAGGATCTCTTTTATAAACCCAGATCATCCAGCAGTGTTTTTTGTTTACGAGACCTAAGCATAGTTTTTAACCTTGCAAGGAGCGTGCACATATTCGACCTAGCAGCAAGAGTATTATCGCATGTACGGTAAAAGTTATTTTAAGTACGAGTCTGCTCGACGGCTGTTCAGCAATTTCTTAGTAAAGTGCCACCTTCAGAGGACAGAATCATGTAACTGTAATTAAATTTGAAACTACTGGCTCAGGGCTCAATAAAAAAATCATGCGTGCATACAAACAGTTTTCACAGAGGAAAAGCTAGACGACATTGGTGCGAATCTTGAACAGTCACCGAATAAATCGTTCACAAAATTAGCACAACTAGGGGTTTCAGTTTTTTCTGCACACAGAACTATGAAGCTGTTACACAGGTTTACATGGGCCCATTGTTTAAAACCTGCTGGTCCAGCCACAATAGTGAGATATTGTGAGTGGTATCTTGCATCATTGAATGATGTAAATTGTCGTGGGTTCCAGCAGGGAACTGATACACTTAGAAGAAATTCTGAGCACCTCACATCAAGAAGGATCATTGGTCCCGCTCCTCGAGACGTATACCCATTAACAGTACGGAACTGAAGAATTCACCACTGTCAAAAATTGGTCCGTTCTTTGTCAATTTAAAATCTGCTGACCCTATTCTACGCCACATGCTGGGAAATGCTGAAGATTATCTTGGTTATTGATCCTCTGACAGTGGATTGACAACTCTGTAACGGGAAGCACAATTACTCTGTGAAGGGTGACGAGACAGCACGCTAAGTATCTTATTTACAAACCTCATCACAACCCGAAGAGCAATCCCTCAACATATCTGATGAGAGCATATATTCCGTAACAACACGTAATGATCATTCGAGAAAGGTAACAGAAACACTGATGAAAATTAATAAGAAATAACACTCACCTCTCATCATGACTGTCGTCTCCCACATCTGACTTGTTAGTTTTCCTCATCTCTGCTCGTAATCCCCGACCTTTGGATCCTTCATACTTCATCTTGTTGATCACCTTCCTGGCTTCCTGAGCCTTTTCTTTGTTGGAGAACACCAAGAAACAGAACCTAAAAGGAAAACAGCCGTCGTTACCACAGTTATAACATCTAGCTTTAATAATAATTGTAATTATATGGTCTTGTGTAGCAGCCATTTAGCCTGGCTGTGCGTCAATTTTGAAGTTCTGTTTTACTCTACCAGATGCTGAGCGATGTATGAGTTGTCTCGCACGCTGACATTGCTGCACGTGATGAGTCTTTAACATTCTCGACTTGCACTGAATTTGAACAACACACCTTCTTAAGTTTTATCTGTAATTCATGTCTTCCCCGAACTTGATTTTGACTGACGATGGTCTCCAGCAAGACCGAAACTAGTTTAATAAAATATATCTAATTTACTATAAGTAGTATTGAATAGGTTGAAACCTTTAGATTTTGTTTTACATTATATTGCTCTTCAATACGGAATAATATGAAATTTATTACCTATGATGGAAAGATCTTGTTCAATGCTGGAAAATGACTGGTTATAGTCAGAGATGTGACTACTCATGGCTGAGAATCTACCATATTTTTTGGCGTTAGTGTGCTCCAGATAATGAATAGAGAAACTGCGTCCTGTTAGTCTTTCTTCGTTTATGACAAATTTATCTGCAAACTTGTTTACATTTCAATAAAGGCGGTAGCACGTAGTCTACTGTTTTCCGTGCATCCGTATTAAAAATTTAGGGTTCAAATTAAGATTGAAATAAAAACTTTCTTTCGGCAAACCGAGATAAATTCTATGGTGAATACAGAAGTGAACTTTATCTGAGATAATGACATTGTGCGAGTTTTGGAAATCTAAGATAACAGTAACCGATGTTGCTGAATACGGGTCTCGGTGCCCAGAAGCGAACTTGAATGTTTATCAGTTCTCGGTCAGTCCGGAGATGACACAGATTTACTTTGTCTGGCAAGATAAGGCCCTCTCCTCCATCTAACCAGCAAATAGAATATTTACATGAGCAGAATTGAAACAGAAACAGAGTACAAATGAAACATCTACAGTTCCTAAACAGTAGAGTAATACACTGAGTGGCCAAAAGTCATGGGAAGACACTGAATGCAATGTTAATAATGAGCCCTCAAAACGGCAGCAATACGCCCAGGCATCGACTCTACAAGATGTCGTAATCTATAATCTTCATTTCCGTATTGACGAACTACACAATTAGAAATAGGAAAGGATTTCCACCTATCAATACTTGTTTATTGCATTTATTATGCTACAGGACCGGTTTCGACCCTTTACATAAGGCCATCCTCAGCTGAACCATGCATACATATCTACGTGATGAAGCTATGATTAAGATAGTATTGTGAAAGGAATGTCATACGATAATAAACATTAGGTCACATCATAGTTTCATCACATAGATATGTATGCATGGTTCAGCTGAGGATGACCTTATGTAAAGGGTCGAAACCGGTCCTGTAGCATAATAAATGCAATAAACAAGTATTGATAGGTGGAAATCCTTTCCTATTTCTAATTGTGTAGTTCGTCAATACGGAAATGAAGATTATAGATTACGATATCGTAGCCAACCAGGCAAAACAGAACGCATATAGATATCGAAACTTAAAGATCAAACTAACGAATGCGGTTAAGAGCATTGCTTTTCTGAAGGAATGTCTAAAAAATGACTTAACACCCAAATTCTTGAGAAAATATAATAATAAACACAGGCATACCATACAAACTCGTAATACGCAAAAAACAACAAACAAAATCTGGCTGAAAGAAGAAATAAAGTTTTTATACCGTAAAAAACAACATCTCAACAACGAACTGTACCGAATACATTTAAAGGCATCTAATGAGTTACCACACAGCTACTGGGATGATTTTCAGCAGATCACGACAGAAAAAATAAAAAACTTAGCCGCTAACAAAGAGAATACACTAAATAAGAAATTAGAAGCACTTAAACAACCATCCAAACCAAACCCAAAAAAACAAAATTCAGAACACGAATTCTCCAACCCTTCACAACGAAATCATTGAACACAAATTCCACCCACCCATAAAAAATCTCACAAATACGACTTTCAATGAAATGGAAACTGTTATCTTGAGCAAGGGACCCAAGCACAATTGGGGTAACATATCAACCTTCCAGAACATTACAACCACTATCACTGAAATAGAAAACGCCATACAGAAAATCCCACACGAGCTACGAGATGAAGTCAGATATGATATTAAAAAAAGGCTCCCACAATATATCGATAAAATGCACAGTAACTTCCAAAACAATAACTCGGCCAATAAAACACACATAAACAAACTTAAAGATAAAATAAAACTGAATAATTTACTTATAATGAAAGCCAACAAAGGCGATACCACAGTCATTATCGACAAAGACCAATACATATCGAAAACTAAAGAATGTTTTCAAGATAACACTTTCCTTATCAAACGTAAGGATCCGACTATTAACGTACAAAGAAACTTCAAAGCCTTATTAAAAAATACACACTTTCTTTTAAATGAAATAGAATCCTCTGAACTTATAGTAATGAACCCTCAAATACCAACTGCTAAAGCTTATCCCAAAATACACAATGAACATATACCAATGAGACCTATTATTAACTACAGAGCAAGCCCAACCTATCAACTCTCGCAATTTATTCAAAGATTCCTTAAAAAGCACTACGTATTCTCAGCTAATAAAACAGTACGGAATTCAATAGATTTTTGTAATAGAACGAAAGGATTAAAGATTGAACCATATCATAATCTCACATCACTTGATATAATAAACATGTACCCGAACATTCCCACAAAACAAACAATAGAAATCATTGAATCTAATCTAAAAAGTCACAGCACTCTAGCACTTTAGAAATAGAAGAGGTCATTAAATTACTTAATTCTGCCATTAGTAACAACTACTTTAAATTTCATAATACTATTTATCAGCAACAAGGATTACCGATGGGATCTCGCGCTTCTGGAATACTCGCCCAAAATTTACCATTGACCATTTAGAGCACACATCAATTAATAAAATAGACAATATCTTTTTTTTTGTGTGTGTGTAGATTTGTTGATGACATTTTCGTCATCATCGACAATAGATCCACAAATGAAACTGATATATTAGATAAACTCAACACAATAGACCCCCATATAAAATTTACCATGGAAACCGAAAACAACTGCAATTTGAACTACTTGGACATAAAGATAACTAGACATGAAGACCACCTTTTTTACAGAATATACAGAAAACCCACACATACCTCAAATACAATTAAAATAGATTCCATTCACCCCAACACACACAAAAGAGCAGCTTACTACAGCATGATACACAGAGCATTCAATATACTATTAACAAAAGAAGATCTAAACAAAGAATTACAACTAATTCACGACATAGCTAAAAACAATGGATACAAGAAAGAAATGATCAACAAAATCATTCACAAAATAAAATCCCAACCCAAAACCAAACTAAAAAAAGCAGACGAATCCAAGAAAGAGTATGCACTATTCACCTTCAATAATGAACTAACATTTTTTAAAAACATAACCTAAGAATAACATTTAGAACTACACACAACAGTACCAACATCATACACAACGTCAGGACAATCAACAGCAACAACAAATACAACTACTCAGGGGTATACCGTATCAAATGCAATAATTGTGAGACAAGCTATGTCGGACGCACCGGTAGAAACTTCCTAACCCGATATAATGAACACATAAACGCGGTAAAACACAATCATTTTTCCTCAATAGGACAACATGTCGCAGACTATAAACACAGTTTCACATACATCGATAACGACATGCAAATCCTGAACATAAACCCCAACGGCCCCTTGCTCAACATAACAGAAGAATTTTACATCACTCTAGATCAATATACCAATCCAAATTACAACATAAATGAAATTACAGAAAAAACTAACATCATCTTCAATACAGTTATCCCTGCCCTAAAAAACTCTTACCTTAAGATAATCTATAAACAGAACGTGACACGCGACAGAAAAACATCTAACACACCCAGCTCCACCCCCACCCCCACAACAGCAACTCTCCCTACCCCTCCTTCCCTTCCCCTCACAGCAGTTAGTATGAGCCCAAAAAGTACATGAAGCAGTACACAACAAGCTCGCATATCAAACACATCTCAGCCACACCAACAACAGTAAGTACATATTCAAATTAGCACACACAACCCTTAGACATTCCTCCAACATAAATATCACTCATAGCTCAATATTATCTTCCACAGATAAATATAACATCACTGCACAGCTACAAAGGGGAAAGGAGCCACTACTTTGAACCCAATGTCACTCAAATTTTATGGACGTCACAGGACAACATGATTTGATTTTAACATAAGGCAACACACACAGCAGAGCTGAACATATTGTAGCCTAATTTTATCCATACGTCTGGCAGCTTTTTAAAATTGGAAAGTGTTTTACTCTATGTACATACATGAAGACAAAATCTTTTACTTATACAATTTTACAAGCAGACCATATCATTTAAACTCCAAGAACAGCAGCTGAGTGTACAACTGTGTAAATAAGACTTGAACACGGGAGTCGGCCAACAAGCAAGACATGAACGTTCATGTGTATAAAGTGCTCCCATATATTGTATTCATCTTGTACATATATATAAGTTAGTTTTAAGTGAGATATGTTTTATCAACTAATTTTAAGATCTTAAACATACTATTTTAGACATACAATGCATTGTTGTACATAGTGACATATATGCCAGTTCACGTTACGACATGCCCCATTTGGATGTGACCTAATGTTTATTATCGTATGACATTCCTTTGACAATACAATCTTACAATCTTAATCATAGCTTCATCACATAGATATGTATGCATGGTTCAGCTGAGGATGACCTTATGTAAAGGGTCGAAACCAGTCCTGTAGCATAATAAATGCAATAAATAAGTATTGATATGTGGAAATCCTTTCCTATATTAATTGTCTACAAGATTGTTTCAATGGTTCTGGAGGGATCTGGACCCACGCATCTTGCATTGCTACCCACAATTGGTCTTGTGTAATTGGTGCAGGGTTCATGGAGCGTATGCCAGCATCGATAGCATCCCATAAATGCTCAACTGGATTAACATTTGGGGGATCTGAAGAGACAATCTGTGGTCGTAATTTCACTGGAGTGCTCCTCCAACCACCTGCGTGCCACCACAGAGTGGTGACATGGTGCACTGTCCTGTTGAAACATGGCATCTCCATCAGGGTACCCTATGGCCACAAAGAGAGGCAGACGGTCTGAAAGAATGTCCGCATAACGTGCAACTAATATAATAGTTTGAGGGATGTTCCACCATTCAACACATTGTAAAATATATTAAATTTATTAAGTGAAGAATGGTTTAGACTCCCTTGGAGTCCAAGTACGAAGGATGAGTTCTCCACCTAATCAATACTTTATTTTACAAAGTGTCAATATTATTTACATAAAAAGACAGTACCGGTTTCGACCCGTAAATAGATCATCTTCAGCTGCTAGTGAACCTACTTAATAGCGACTACAGAATAAATACTACTAAAATTAAACAAGAATGCCATTAAATAAACATGATACCACTATTCTAAAATTACTTAATGTTAAGATATATACATATGGTACAGTTTTGGGGTTAAGGGGCTATTTTCAACTATTACATTTACTGAGGCTGAAATTGGATACAGTTCTTAGAGTTTATCAAGAATCACTGATATTCAGGTGTCAAGTTATCTGTGTTAAATGCCATTATTATGTCCAACGGTTTATGAGATCTTTAAAGTGCATTGTTGTGCCGAAAATATTCGGGGGTGTCGTGTTCCTTAGAATAAGAGGTTCAGCAACCAGTTCACGGACACATAGCTTATACTCCGTCTATATCACTGCTGAAAAATATGTTAGTGAGTGCCACTATTCTAAAAAATACTTAATATTAAGATATATACATATGGTACAGTTATGGGGTTGAAGGGTTTTACACTGGCCCCATGATTACCACATATTACAAAAGTTCCATTTGCTGAGGTTGAAATTGGATACATTCTTAGGGTTTATGGAGAATCATTGACATACTGGTGTCAGGCTCAGATATCCAATGTTAAATGCAAGTACCATGTCCAACGGTTATTCAAGGTGCATTGTTGGAACGCAAATATGTGGGGACGTCGTGTTCATTAGAATAAGAGGTTTAGTAACCTGTTTACAGATACATAGCTCTTTCTCAGTCTATATCAATGATAAAAAACAAGGTAGTTTATATTAGACTTCCTTATTGAGGTTTACGTTGCTGTGCGTGACATATTGAAATCAGTGAAAGCTAGTTGTGGGTGCTCCTCTCTTTATATTTGCATTCCCTCATGTAAATTTAAAAATCTGAGAAAGAAGAAAAGGAAGGTAGGTATCAGAATAACTGATAGAGTGTGCCGGTTAAATAGGTTGTATATACGGTATGTGTGTGTGTTACGTGTGAGCTCGATATGTCCTTGAGCATAGTTAGGAGCGTGCTGCACATTGTTGCGTGTACGTCGTGTGGCTGTCGTAGCGTTGAGAAAGACAGGTGGTGGGGAGGGGGGAGCAGCTTGTTGAGGGGGTGGTGGGGAGGGGGGGAGCAGCTTGTGGAGGGGGTGGTGTGGAGTGAGGCATGTATTATGGGGCGTATACGGGCCCTTGTTTGCTGATTCTTTTTAAATATGTGTCTTTTAGAAAGGGTACGGCTGTGTTGAAAAGGATGTTTGTTTTATCTGCGACTTCGTTTAAGTTGAAGTGGGGATTAGCGTTTTGGACCATGTTGATGTATAAATCTTCCATTATACTGAGGAATGGGCCTGAGGGGTTTATATTTAAAATTTCCGTGTCATTCTCCATATTGGTGAATTTATGCTTGTGTTCTTCAACATGTTTCCCTATGGATGAAAAGTGATTATATTTAGTGGCATTGATGTGTTCATTGTATCGGATAGAAAAACTCTGCCTGTGCGCCCAATGTAGCTAGCTTCGCAGTCGTTGCATTTTATGCGGTATACTCCTGAGTGGCTGTATTTGTAATCTAAACAGTAATTTAAGCATCCTCGAAATATAAGAATTCATTAACTTACTAGAATTTGCCCTAAACAATAATTACTTTAGATTCCATGACACTATCTACAAAGAGCAAGGCCTTCCCATGGGTTCATCAGCCTCAGGAATACTAGCTGAGATCTACATAGACCAATTAGAACATTCAGAAATTAGCAAAATTAACAATATATCATTCTGGTGCAGATTTGTAGACGACATCTTCGTTGTTATAGACCGCAGGTCCACAAATGCAAAACATCATACTTGAACAGCTAAACAAAATAGATCCACATATAAAATTTACTACGGAAACTGAGAAAGATCGCACTTTGAACTATTTTGACTTATCTGTCACTAAAACTGAAGACCACTTAACATACAAAATCTACAGGAAACCTACACAAACCTCCAACACAATAAAAATTGTTTCCACTCACCTGAACGCACACAAAAAAGCGGCATACTACAGCATGATTTACAGAGCTTTCAACATACCTCTCTCTCAAGAAGGATTGAAAAAGGAACTGAACATAATTCACGAAATAGCGGAGCATAATGGATACAACAGAAACATGATAAACAAAATCATTCACAAAATAAAACATCAGCCGAAATCTAAATTAAGCAGAAACAATGAAACTAAGAAAGACTATGCACTTTTTACATTTAACATCATTTAACAACACCCACATCCACCCCATAACCAATATTTCCAAAAGACACAATCTAAGAATAGCTTACAGAACCTCATGTAATAATGCTTCTATCTTACACAACACTAAATCGGTCAATGAAAATAACAAATACAGCCAGAATAGCGGTATCATGTTTATTTAATGGCATTCTTGTTTAATTTTAGTAGTATTTATTCTGTAGTCGCTATTAAATAGGTTGACTAGCAGCTGAAGATGACCTATTTACGGGTCGAAACCGGTACAGTCTTTTTATGTAAATAATATTGACACTTTGTAAAATAAAGTATTGATTACGTGGAGAACTCATCCTTCATACTTGTACTTGAACAATCAATACGGACCATGAAACTAACAGATTATAGTATCCCTTGGAGTCATCATCAGTTCTTGTAGAATATCAAATCAAGGGGAATCTGATAACAATCATCATTAGGGTAGCCTACATACATCTCGATTGGTTGACATAAGACACCATAATAAAAGTATACATGTAATGGCGATTGTCTAAAAACATATCAATGGGTTGTAAAACATAGTGACAAATTATGCTCACAATGACATGAAACATTTTGCACTTTGAGAAAGATCTTGGCTCTGGGTTTAAATACTGTCGTGTGTTTGTAGAAAACGGAGCAGACTGTCGGTCTTGTTACAATCAATTTGAAAATATGTGAATCAGTTGAAATAAAAAACTAATGAAACATTATATACATACTGACTGAAGACGCTTGGCACTTTAAGTTCTTGGTTCTGGATTGAAAATACTGCCGAATGTTTGTGGAACACTGAACAGCCTTGTTACGAAAACATGTGAACCTTTTAAAACAAAACTTAATGACTAATTATACCACACAATCACATGAAACGTTTAGTAATTTACGAAAGTTTTTGGATCTGAGCTAAAACACTGCACGTGTTTGAAGAACATGGAATAGATTTGTTGGACTTGTTTCATCTACTTGGAAAAATGAAACAGTTGAAATATATACTCTGACTTGAAACACTTGTATATTAAGAAAGTTTATGGGTCTGATTTAAAATTATTGCCTTGTTTTGTGTTTCTACAAACACATGGCAATAATTTATATGTATAATGTATCTGACTTTGAGATACTTCAAATAACAAATAAAGGGCCTATCATGAACATTACTGAAAATTGTTTTATTCATTGCAATCAATATTTCATCACAACTGTAATTTGAATGAAATTTCCGAGAACTCATATTCTTTTTTATCTCTTAATTAAATGGCTAAAAAATATCAGACTCCCAAAAAACAACTCTTATCTTTCACACTATACGTAAGATACATCCCCATCAGTTACCCCCACTACCACATCCTTCCGCTCCTCCCTAGTTCTCTGGCAGTTGCCACGCCTTTACCCCTCCCTTACCCTCTCCGTGCCATTGCATCCATCAGTCCAGCTCTGTCTGCCGGTCAAACAGGCTGCTCAATGTTAGTTTGTTTTTAGTAATTTTTTCCATTCTTCTTTCCTTTTGCCTAAATCGGCTTTTAATTTCTTCTTCAGGTTCCGACTCCCATATTGAAGTGGGAACAAAACTTTTACAGATCTAAGTCCATCATATAATCGTTTATTCTTTTGGAACCGCCAAACTACGGATCAACCAAGTGCCAACTTCACATGACAACAAAATTTTGCAGTGCATATTCAACAAGATTAAAGACTAAAGCATATAAAAGTTGGAATATACACTATGTGTATAAAATGGAGTCACCATCATTTTTAAAAGGATTTTATATCATAGTGCATTATCATGTACCATGATTTTATTTAACATTCATCTCTGCACGTGTTGTGTGTTTTAAATTGTTTTAAGATTGTGTGTTTGCCTGATTTGACACTTTAGCTGATGATGGCACGACATAAGTGCCGAAACTAGTACCTTATATGTGATTAATTCACACTAATAAATGACACTGTATTGAATAGGTGGACCCCTAATAATTTTAATTATTGTAAGCTTTCACAAGCTTTGAAAAAGCAGCAAGAAAAATGAATTGACAGATTAACGAAGGAAATTTTTTTTTTTTTGCTATTTGCTTTACGTTGCACCGACATAGATATGTCTTACGGTAACGATGGGGTAGGAAAGGCCTAGGAAATGGAAGGAAGCGGCCATGGCCTTAATTAAGGTACAACCCCGGCATTTGCCTGGTGTGAAAATGGGAAACCACGGAAAACCATCTTCAGGGCTGCCGACAGTGGGGCTCGAACCCACCATCTCCCGATTACTGGATACTGGCCGCACTTAAGCGACTGCAGCTATCGAGCTCGATGAAGGAAAAATTAAGTAGGTCTACATGCCCGTAACCAAGAAAGAATACCCTAGTGGAATTACATTCACAGAAATTGGCTCGTATTAAGTTTGATGTGAGTAGCTTTCCCTACCTTAGATTAGAAGTTACTTCCAAGAACAATATTAGTTCTGAAATCCAAAAACGTATACTGTCTGCTAACAAGTGCTATCATGGCCTCAGAAAACATTTCAAGTCTAAGCTGTTGTTGAGGAAAACTAAAGTTCTAATGTATAAATTTTTAGTAAGGCCTGTATAAACATATAGTGCTGAGACCTGGACACACTCAAAATCTGATGAAAGACAGCTTGGTATATTTTAAAGAAGGATTTTGAGGTAAATTTTTGGGCCAGGGGAGAAAAACTGTCTGAAGAAGAAGAAGATATAATCATGAACTGTATTTATATAATGAACCAAACATTGTGAATCGCATAAAGATCAGAAGGTTGGAGTGGGCAGAACATGTGCTGCGTGCTAAAGAAGATATTTAATGCAATGCTAGAAGGAAAAAGGAAAGTTGGAAGAGCAAAGTTAAGGTGGGAAGAAGGGGTGAGAGATGATGTAAAGATAATTGGAATCAAGAATTGGTGGAGCTCTGCACTTAACAGGAAAGAGTGGGGAAAAGTTGTTCAGAAGGCCAAGGTCCACAGAGGGCTGTCATGCCAGTGATGATGATTAATGTTAGTTGTTATCTCCCACTGGTCGGAAATGTACACAGTATATTTGTTGGAGTAAAAGTAACTTCTTATGGACACTTGCTTTAACTACATTTATCGTTACATTCCCGGAACCCTCTGGCCTTATCATTTGATATTCCACTCCTATATTAACTGGTTTATTATTATTCTTGCTCTTCTTACATGTTCTCAATTATCGAACATCGGACTCGCCCAACAGCCTGTTACAATGTCCGGCAAGAAAAATACTTCCATCTTACCTGGCTGTATTTTGTCTTGGCAGTCGAACGTCCAAGATCCCAGGGTGGAAACTCTTGATCACCTCAAGAGGAGGGCGTTTCGTTGGGAACTGGATGTACACTTCTGAGCCAGGCTTGGATCGTACTGCAACAGCTCGCGCTTTCTTTTTTGGACCGTCAACCCTTATGAAATCTTCTGCAGGTTTTGCAACAAAAGGAGAAAGTTTCCAAGACTTCTCCATGATAACAAATTTGGAGGGAACTTGATGTAAGGCAATCTTCTTCACTCAAAGATCTTCCTAGAACAAAAGAGAACCATTCAACAGATACAGCTGAAAACAATTCCTGACCCTACCCCCTGCCGTTCCAGACCTATGCACCCAACTGGAATCCAGCTCCTCGGCTGAATAGTCAGCAGAGTGAGCTTCGATTCGATTCCTGGATGAGACGAGGATTTTAATAGTAAACTGGTGGAGCTGTGATGCTCTGCAGCATTCGTTATAAATAGGTCAGATGACTTGTCTTGATCTGTTCAACAATAATAAAGGTGTTTTAATTTGTTCCACCTATTCAATACTTATATTTTCACTTATAGAGGTTACATAAATAGATTCGAAAAAATTTTCAATACGGACCTAAAATGAGGTTTATAACATGTAACTGTCTTGATCTGCCGGTCGTAGTCATATTGTTTTGCCTGCCCTTTCCAACAGTTTTATGAACATTTCATACCGGTACATAACAACCGATTCATTCGTAATGTAGTTTGTAACACTTCTTTCCATACAATATTCACAGTGCTTCGATCATTCGGGCGTATGCAGATCTTAACATTTTCAAACGATCTTGCCCAAGATAGTGCAACCTACAACTGGCCGTGGCGGGTAAGTAGACACCCATTCCTTCAAGAGTTTGTCCCTGCAGTTTACTACTGGTAATGGTCATCCAAAAGGCTAGTCAACTTGATACCTTCCCATCTGTGCATACATCAATGTTTTCTATTAGCAGCATGTACATTATTAGGAAAGTTCTGCCATCTGTTGAGTATATTCAGAAGCTGGAGAGGTTCAGAGAATCAGAGTATCCAGCAAAGAAAGGTATTCTTCAGAGGAAGTGTATACTCTCTGGCTTGACAGGCAGTAATCATACATGGCTGCATGCAATCACGTTACTAAGGATGAAGATCATATATCAGAACATTAATGAAAGTGTTAGTCGCTTAGCAACCTGCTAAGTAGAATGTATTGCGGGTTAGGGTGAGCCTTCGCCTGCAATTATTGGAGTTATCATTTAATGATTTGATTTTATGATTATTCAAAGTTGGCCGAACTTAAAAACCTATCAATGTCTCATGATTCACTGGCAGGTCATTCCGGAGAGAATAAAACAAAATGAACCAAACTGATCCAGTAGAACGGATGGATGGATTTGCCAAAGCTGTTTTTAGTACACTATTTTAATATGTAGATTGTTAATTCCTTTGGCTTGGGGTCTGCCCCCAACATGCCTGCCACATGGGAGACGCCGCCCTCCCTCATAGGGGATCTGCATAAGGCTAGCAAAGAGAGACATAATTAATGCACCTGTGCAAACTGCACAAAAATCAAAATAACTGGTAGCTCTACACAGATTTAAGGAAAAAGGATAAACTGCTAATTTGAAAAAAAAAAGAAATTAAATACAGTCAACCCCATATAACTTATATTGCCACCTCAGTTACTGACCAAGATGAGCAACGAACACATATTACTGATGAAAGTAGCATATTTATTTATATATGTATTAAATATCCTGATAGTTTGAACCCTATTGTACATGAGTATACTATGGTTATAGTTTTGATCAGTTTTTTAAATTATTGGTCCTTGACACAAAATTAGGAAACTAAATTATAATCATCACTGGGCTGGAAAGGGTTAAGTAACTGCTGTAGCAGCAGGATTTCCCAAACAGATGGTACAATGCCTGTGAAAATTCCACAGTTATTTAAGTGACACTCAAGTTCGAATGTTGTCCTTCCAAACATGGCACAGTCGAACAGTAAATGGTCCACCATTTGTGAAGATCCACAAACGCACAAGTAATCACCTGCAATGTTAATTCGGAAGCGTTCAAAGTAGGGCTTAAAACTTTCCATGGCTGCAGACAAACTGAATGAAAATGAATTCGGGCACTAATATTTTGCATTGGAGTTGGCTATGTATGTTGGGAAAAAATAGTTCTCTTGTGACAGACCCTTTTGTACTTTATGTCCAGAGGTTGTTTCACTGTCTTATTAGATTCGTTTTGATGTGGGCTTTTGTATAGCTTGGGGGTGATTTGTTGTAGGTGATTTCTAAGTTGGATGAAGAGTCTGCCTTTGTGAGGCTGCACTCTAGATCTTATAATAGCAACTACTGGATAGACACTGTGCTTGTCATTGATTGTGTTCAATGCAGCCTGCGAGTCATTTAATATCCGAGCGCTACTACTGTTGTGTTCACACCACTCCACAGCAGACTTGATGGCCCATATCTTGGCTTGAAATACTGAGCAGCTGGATGACAACTGGTACTGGGCTGAAAACACTTCTCTTAGACAATAACAATTTCTTTCAACATGACAATAAGAATGTAACAAGATGACTTCATTTTTACAGATGTAACAACAACACAGTGTGCATTTAGCATTAAGACTCACAGCAAGTGACCTTTATAAATAAGAAAGTAGCACAGTAACTACCTCGATATAATGCCACCTCCACCATTGGCAGTACACACACAGAAGTGTCGTATAGTGAAAAAACTGACTCCTAAGTGAAAATTATATTTTTCCACCTTTGAATACACTGTTAATAAAGACTTTACACTCATCATCATCATTTCCCCTTATCCAGCTCCTGCCGGGTCGGTGTATTTATGGCACTTCTCCATCTTCCTCTTTCCTTTGCCCTTGCACTTTGCCTCCAACATCTGTGTTGTAATTCTATTCTCCTCCATCCTCTTTACCTTAGTTTATTCTTTTCATTTAGCTTTCCTATCACAACTTCCTTCCCAACATCTTCATTCCTCACTTTGTCTTTCTTATCGTACTTCTTAGGAATTTCATCTCACTGGCTTGAATTCTACTCTCTAGCCTGCTCGTCAAAATCCAAATCTCAGCTGCAGTCAGTAAGGGTACATAGTACATTTTGCACATTATCTCTGTACTTTCCCTTGGTACTTCTATGCTCCAAACAAGTTTTCTTATACTTTGGTAGAATGCATTACTCTGCTGTACACTCCTGCTAATCTCCATGTCCACCCTAGCATTTTGCATTAATTCACTTCCTATGTATTTAAAGCTGTCCACAATTTCCAGACTCTGACTTCCAATTTTCACAGTGGCCTTTCCTTGCCTTTCCACTCTCGACATCACCATAGTCTTGCTTTTCTCCGTACTGATTTTCATACCGTATTTCTCAATTTTTTCGTTCTGTACATCTATTTGTTGTTGCACTTCTTTGCTGTTCTTTCCCCAGATCACATCATCTGCAAATAGCAGTATCTTCATCTCTTTATCTCCATAGGCCTCCTTTGTTTCCTTTACTATTTTGTCCATGACCATAATAAACAAGAGGTGCCAGCACACTCCACTGTCTTACACCAGTCTTATTCCTAAACAATTCTGTCTTTCCAACCGGGGTCAGTACTCTGCTAACACACTTGTTTCTAATAATAAATAATGAAAATATTTCTTTTATAACACCAGAATATGTCTTGGTTCCTGTTGGACTATCATCAGCTGACTAGCAAATAAATTAACAAGACACATTCTAAAACATTACTAGAAAAATATGATTTATAAAAGAGATAGGGTGTTGTGAAAAATATAACCCACCCCCATGGTGCAACAGCCCCGAAGGACCCTGGCCTACCAAGTGACCGCAGCTCAGCCCGAAGGCGTGCAGATTACGAGGTGTCATGTGGTCAGCACGACGGATCCTCTCGGCCGTTATTCTCGGCTTTGTAGACCGGGGCCACCATCTCACCGTCAGATAGCTCCTCAACTGTAATCACGTAGGCTGAGTGGACCTCCAGCCAGCCCTCAGATGCAGGTAAAAATCCCTGATCTGGCCGGGAATCTCCGGGTAAGAGGCAGGCACGCCACCCCTACACCGCAGGGCCGGCGTGAAAAATATAAGTCCATTTAAATATAGCACAACGATGCAGACTTATGGCACCAGCTAGTGTCACGTACGACAGGCTGTTGCACAACCTACAAGGAAAAGAGAAGGATATTTGAGAGTATGTCTACTCAATTGAGGCCATGACTCACCGGAGATGTACACAAGCAAACTACCAACTGAGGCACGTCGTCACCAGAGTGGTAGTTAACGGATTCATTTCAAGCTATACAGGAACATTCAATTCTACGAACCAAATGCACAATGTGTGTGTGTGTGTGTGTGTGTGTAAGTTGTATGATCAGTAATGCAAAAGATATCATATCAAGAAGTGTAATTTGAGAATCTGTGCAATCAGTGGGCTTATAAAGGACTACCACTAACGCACACTGTACAACTGCTATTATGGCTGTTTCATAAAATTTTCCTATAGAAAATATATTAAATTTTCCACATTTTCAATAATATTACATATCAGTTTTATGACCTGAAAATTGTTAATCTTTGGTCATGCTCAAAAACTAAAACAGTATGTTTCAGTTCTTTTCAATCTTCTTCAGCTGTATACTTTAAAAATGATACAATATACATATATATATACCAAGAAAAGGAAGTGGAAAATAGAATACTCTCTGCCCATGCAGCTTACGGCCGCCTCTCCCACAGAGTTTTCTTGAATAAGAATCCTCAAAATATATAGGCCTATATATATCAAACTAATGGTGTACCTTACCGGGTGAGTTAGTCGATATGCAGAGTTTTCATTATAATGGCAGTTCCCTTTGCCTACTAACAATCACAATCGATATGGGGAGTCTTCATTACACCAGGCGAGTTGGCCGTGCGGTTAGAGGCGCGCGGCTGTGAGCTTGCATCCCGGAGATAGTGGGTTCGAATCCCACTGTCTCAGCAGCCCTGAATATGGTTTTCCGTGGTTTCCCATTTTCACACCAGGCTGTACCTTAATTACGGCCAAGGCCGCTTCCTTCCAATTTCTAGGCCTTTCCTATTCCATCGTCGCCATAAGACCTATCTGTGTCGGTGCAACGTAAAGCCATTAGCGAAAAAAGTGTGCCAAGCTGTAGTCATAACATTACTATATGGATGTGAAACCTGGACACATTATCGTGACATAAACAAACTGGAGCGCTTTTATCAGCAGAAACTTAGATCCATCATGAACATCAAATGGGATGACTACATAAGCAATGTGGCAGTTCTTCACAAGGCACACAGGAAAAACATAGAAGCCTTCATCATCACTCATTGGCTTAGATTGGTTGGTTACATCCCAAGGGCGGTGCGTGGTATTGTTGCAGGGTTGCACAACTCCCAATAATTTTACCCCCTTCATTGGTCGTCTTTTCTTCCTATTTTGCAGTTTAATAAACCTAACATGTACTCTAAAATGTGTTAAAACCAACCATCTTTTGTCGTTCGATGTACTAATGCTCCGTAACGGACCATTAAACTCCGCCGTCTTCAAATCAAACTCAGGGGGTTGACTTTCCTATGCCAAACTCCCTAGCGCACAGCGCGCCGCTATTTAGTTTCAGCAGGGACGAGCCTAAGCCTGTATACGATGTATAGCATCAGGTAGCAAGCCCGCCAGTATCGGTCCTAGGGAGTTGCACGAGAACAGCAAGTCCCCTAACGAAAAACAATTTCAAATGTCCCCGTTAGATTGCACCACTCTGCAGAGATGACTTAATCCCTGCTTTCTCTCCTCTCGCAACGGTAATTTCTTTTCCACGCTACTAGGGTAAGCTGTACCGCACCATTCACAATGTTACCAACATTTGTATTTCATGGGCAATCATGACCATTTTTTAAATCGCAAAATTTGTTTTGAGGATATACTTTCGGAGGAAACGTTTTCTCAACAGCATAATTTCATGTTATACTTTTGTCAACCGTAAAACGAGCTTTGTGACAACATTGTCACATGTCGATTGTTGATAAACGGCTGGACTATTGCGATTTGCGACATGGAGTTGTTGGTGTTACTGTAGACGTTATGTTTACATTTATCACGTGTAAGTCTTGGTGTGTTTTCAGGTGATTGAGTGTTTTGGTTGTAGATAGTTTTTCTGTGCGTTATTATTATAACTGATGGATTCTAGATTGTGAGTAAGAGTTTGTCACAAAGCTGCCGGTGTTAGTGTAGTTTAGTTTGACTATTTGTTGGTGTCGTGTCATGGCATTATCGGTCAAATCTATCACCTGTGGGTGTATTAGTATTTTGTTTTAACTGAATGTTAGGTTTGAAATATTAACTTTTCAAAGTGTAATCTCATGTGTAGCGGAGTGTGTGTGAAAATGAATACTGTAAGTAATTTACAAGTTAGAGAGTTTTTCCAGCTTTCTGATGAGGAGAAACTTACCGTAAAGACACTCGAAAGACCATTACCGGACTTAAATATTGTGCAGAATATTAATACTGGAAATTGACAGTTCAGGAGGGTGTTTAAAAGGGATATTTATACAAATAGTGATTGGTTATGTGGTTGCGAACTTAAAAATGCGTTATTCTGCTTCCCGTGCTTGTTGTTTGGTGGGGAACCCGCGTGGACCAAAAGTAGGAGTTACGGACATAAACAATTTAAGAACCAAAGTAAAGAAACATGAATCTTCAGCTGTTCACATTCAAAACTTTTTAAACTGACACTTTTTGGAACTGTCAATGTAGCTGCACAACTCGAAAGTGCGTATAGAAGGAAAATTGCGGAGTATAACGAAGAAGTTAGGCATAACAGATATGTGTTAAATATTTTAATAAACTGTATTCGTTTCTGCGGTTCTTTTGAACTGGCCTTAAGGGGGCATGATGAAACTGAGTCATCATCAAACCCAGGTGTTTTCAGAGGACTAATTAATTTTAGCACTGAATTGGATGCCGTGCCAAAAAGTCATTTGGAAAAGGCAACTGTTTTCAAAGGAACATCCAAAACAATTCAAAATGAACTTTTGAAAATTATGTTGGAGGTACTTCAGGAAGATATATCAAAACAAATAAAGGAATCAGAATTTTTAGATATTATAGCAGATGAAACCAGTGACATTTCCAATATATTCCAGGTGGCTGTTGTTTACTGTTACGTAGTAAGAGGCAAACCAATAGAAAGGTTCTGGAGTTTCCTGTCTCCTGCAAAACATGACGCACAGACATTAGCTGCATGTTTATTGGAAGGATTAAAGAAGCACAAAGTAAATGAAACTCCCCAAAAGTTAATTGCACAGACATATGACGGGGCATCCGTTATGGCTGGTTCCTCTGGTGGGGTACAAGCTATTGTAAAAAAATCCTATCCCAACGCAGAATATGTGCATTGCTATGCACACCAAGTTAATCTTGTAATGAGCAAGGCGGCATCAGTCAACCGCAATGTGAAAATATTTTTTTCAAGTTTGCAAGGAATTTGTGCATTCTTCTCTAACAGCCCACAGCGGACCGTGATACTTGATGAGGTAGTGAAGAAACGTTTGCCACGGGCTTGCCCTACTAGGTGGAACTTTTCAATCACGATGCGTAAATACAGTTTATGATTGCAAGGAAGATCTTATTGAGTGTATGAACCAGATATTGGAAGGTGACTCGGTAATGAGTGAAACTACAATTTGTCAGGCTCTTGGTCATAAGAAAGTTCTTTCCAGTTGTAGTTTCAATTTTTGGCTGGAATTCTTCCGTAAAGTTATGCCACTAGGCGAAGTTCTCTTCGGTCAGCTATAATATAATTTCGTGTGGCTATTTCTAGCTGAGTGCAGCCCTTGTAAGGCAGACCCTCCGATGAGGGTGGGCGGCATCTGCCATGTGTAGGTAACTGCGTGTTATTGTGGTGGAGGATAGTGTTATGTGTGAGTTGCAGGGATGTTGGGGGCAGCACAAACACCCAGTCTCCAAGCCACTGGAATTAACCAATGACGGTTAAAATCCCCGACCCGGCCGGGAATCGAACCCGGGACCCTCTGGACCGAAGGCCAGTACGCTGACCATTCAGCCAACGAGTCGGTTCGGTCAGCTACAACACGGAGACACTGACGCGGGTTCTGCACATAAGGCCGTTTCAGCATTTGAAGTAAACATCTCCAAGATCCGAGAAGAAATTGACCTCACGAGCAGTAGTGAACCTACCGATTACTCATTGAAGAAAAAGAAATTGGACAAAACTGAATGGAAAAGAGAAGCAAAGGAAGTGTGCGATATGATAATTTCCCAGGCTAAAAATCGTTTTAGCTTCTCAGGTCATCTTGTAGCTTCATCATTCTTTCTTCCAGAGTTCTCCTTGTATTGTTTTAAGTTCCCTGAAGGTACCTTACAGACAGTGTGTTCAGTTTATACGTTTTTGGACAAACTAAAACTACGCCATGAACTATCGTCCATCTATTTAGCACAATAATTCAGATCATTGTCGGGTGCTGTTAGTCTAGCAGAGTTTATAATAACAACCTAGAGAAAACATTCAGTCAGTGCTTGAAACTGTTGAAATTAATTCTTACAATCCCCATGATGTCTGTTGAAGCAGAAAGATGTTTTTCTACTTTGAATAGGATAAAAACTTTCTTAAGGAACTCTATGACCCAGGAAAGATTGTCGGCCTTGGCAATGCTTTCTATAGAAAGAGATCTGGTGATGGAAATCGCAGACTTCAATCAACAGGCGACTGACAAGTTTGCATCAATGAAAAACAGGAGGGCAAATTTTCAATTTAAGTGAGGTAAGAATAAATGATGTTATACTGTATAAATAGCCTATTATTTCCTGTGTTTTAATTGCTGGTTATATTTCAGTTTTAGTAGGAATGCAGTTCATTACATACAGATACTAGGGATTCTTGTTATTTCTGTAAGATTCTCATTTAAAATTGCAACATTGAAAATTTTGGTGCAACACCCAGCTTCAGATGCCACCAGCCGCCACTGTTACATCCAGCGTATGAATGATAACAGACGGCCTAAACAACTTCTCATAGCAAAAGGCCGCAAGGTGCTCCTTTGAAATGTTATTAAGACCAGCTTAAGAAGACTATGAATAGCACCAACATAAATGCCAACATCTGGGTAACAACTGCACAAAAACGTGTTCTTCGGCGCAAAGCTACTGCAGAAGGTGTCTCACCGTTTGAGCAGGCATGTTGCAAACAAGAAATTGCAACCCATGAAAAGCAGAAACTGTATCAGATCCAACCGTGTCCTCCACCCACCTTTAGATTTGACCTGTGTGGCCACATGTTTCATGCAAAGATTGGCTTGAACAGTCATCAGCGACATCTCCACAGAGCCGAAAGACTTTTAGAGGAACTGCAGGAGAAAAACGTATTCTCAGAAACGAGTAACAGCTGACGACGATATACAGTCGCAATTCATCAAACAGAATATTCTTATAAAAAATATTGATACACGTTAAAGGATTTACATAGTATACATAAACATTTATAGCACAAATGTGTTCTGGAATGTGAGTTTGTTTTGGTTCATAACCGGGTAACTGTACAAGCCATGCCTTCTCTCATTATGGTGTCCTGGAGTTAAATATACTCTAATACGACTGTAATTTGATCAGAATATATGATTCTCTCTTTGAAACTAATCAAATTGTATGGATTGTCAATAAATTAAAATTTGTATGGGGATTATGACATATATAAAAGTACTATTTCAACAAAATACAATTGTGTTTAAGAGACAACCTTAGCTAGTGTGTTAAGCAATGATGAAAACAAAAATAGTAATTCTAACATTTTCTCATAATAATATTTAGTAGTACTATGAAATATTCAATGCAAATTAAATATAACGGAGATATGCTATCAAACAAGTTGTGTACCTGTACTAATTAGAAATCTGATTCCACAGAATTTATGCATAGCGATATTTGAAAAGCACATCAAAAGCAGAATAAGAGTATAAGCATGAAAAACAATGTTGATTGCTACATCCAGTGTCGAAATGTGTAATGTTATTTCCAGAATACCAGGTTAAATTGTTATTTCATTATTATGTAGCAAATTCATTCATAACAACCAGTAAAACATTTAATTTAAATGGGTGTTATAACATACTATACCATATACAAAAGAAACCTTAAATATTGCACGATCAAATTTGTCCCACTTTTATATGGACGACTCGCTCTAGTGAGTGTGCCCAGCACATTCTGGTGACGTCATCACAGAACAGATTCCTCGCATGCAACACCGAGTCCGGCCTCGGAGTTGTAGGAACTGATTCTCGCGAGATTCGCACACATCACTTCTTCTTGGGTCCCTGGTATCCATAATTAGAGCCCTGCACGAATGCGGACATGCACGGATTTAGTGTCTTGGTGGATGCGAACTGTATGGCAGTGCGGGTAATTTTGCTGATAATTTCTGAATAATGAATTTTATTGATTTTCACTCAGGTATACTGTTATTTTTTCTTGTGGTTAGGTGACCATTGACAGTGGCATGGGAGAATGGTGAAATATAAAGAGCCTTGAGACCACAAAGCCAAAAATCTGACCTAAGGCTAACTGGCTCTTGCCCACAATTAATGGAAGGAACAAAAGTCAATATGCCGGTGTCTGTAGTTGTCACAAGAGAAATCCCTCATGAACCTGTGACTGTAGGGGTTCTGGTGCCAGGTATCAGGCCTATTGTATTATGTTAACAGATCTATCCGTTTCAGAAACCCAGGTGTAATATACCGTAGTTAAATATTTACAATATCCGCGGATAACCATTCCCAGATGCGGATGAAGGAAGTGCGGATAATATTTTGTATATCCGCACACATCTCTCCTTTGCAAGCATTTTAAGGTAACATTTATATATTTAAAGTCATGAAGTTGTGTGTTATATACTAGTGTTGGTATCCTAGAATTCTACCAAAATCTTACCTCTGAAGTGTTACTCTAGGAATAGTTTTGTGTTGGCGATGCCTGTAACCGTACGCACAACACGACAACAGTATAGTGACTAGGGCCTACACCAGTAACTTAATATCTTTTAAGTTCTGCTTTCGAACAGTGTTGACATCTAAAAATTACTGCAATTTCAATCTGCATTCATCTTATTTACGTGAATTAACTAAAATGGATCTGACTGTCAAAAACAACATGCTGCATGCGTTATGGTGCCTACTTATGACCACACCCCCGATGTACTTCACTGTCATTGGTCTTTACTATTGCAGCTCTCCGTTCCTTACGCTGTTGGTACCTATGTGAAAAAGCAACACTTTCTCCTTAATAATAAGAAAGGAATAGCCCACGAATGTGCACATAGTTTTGGCACAAGGGCCTCAAGTAGACTTACTGTTCACACGGCAATCGCCACAGCTCTTTGCTGTAGGCAGTCAGAGATTTCGTGAACCACTGGATGTGATATTGCCACACAGTTTACACGCACATACCTGAAGTACAAGAAAGGACAGATCCTTCCTTTATACTAGCCAGGAACCACCAGCCTGATTCTTACTTACATAGCAGAATGTGTTCCTATTCACCGACCAAGTTTCATATTGTCTCGAAAGAGCTCACATTGTGTGCAAGTACAGGGCTGTCACATTCAGTAGACGTAAGAGAACCACCAATGTGAAAGTTGTCATGGCGTGTGCTACCCTCAGCCCAAAGGTTCTGTCACTACCCGGACCTAACCTATCAAAACCACTGGTGTTGTCACGTGGGATACTAGACGCCTAAAGGCCGCTTTACAGCTAGCCTCAAGGCTTATGCCACCAGACCCCCTTTACTTCCCCCCCCCCCCCAAACCACTGGTCCTGTCACTAGCAAGACGTAATAAACCCCGCCAAATTGTCTTGTCACTAACAATGCAGATATTGGCAGGCCTGTTGAGTGTTATGTAACGTCATCTGAACAGTGCACGTTGGATCTCTTAACCTAACTTCCACCTGCAGGTAGGGAAGGTTTACCCAATTCGAACGTGCATATCTTATGGTGAAGTCAGGCTGAGTGCCACAGACGGTCAAGTCACTGGCCTCTGACCCCAATTTGGCAGGTTCAATCTTGGCTCAGTACGATGGTATTTCAAGGTGCTCTCAGCGTCGTGCGAATAGATTCACCGGGACATAAAAGAACTCGTGCAGGACTACATTCCGGCACCTCAGGGTCTCGGAAAACCGTAAAAGAAGTTAGTGGACGTAAACACATTATTATTATTATTATTATTATTATTTTTGTGAAACCCATGTATGCAGATACTGCCGAGTCTGGTCACTAAATGGTGCAACCCGTAATTTACACCAGTCCAGCCTTTATAAATGAATGCACGTTCCATAGAATTCTTCATGGATTACGCAGTTTTTCTCTTCTTTTTTTTTTTTTTTTTTTTTTTCCTGGAGTTGATGGACATATCTCAGGTCTTCCAGGAAGGTCTCTCGCTCTTTCTATAAACAAATCTTCAAGGGTTAAACTTTCAAACACATTTAACTTTTTTTAAAGACGACTTTCACTTTTTCTGGAGTACTGGGCTGCGAGAAGTAAAGTAATGATAAACTGTCTCCTTAAGTTATTCAACATCTGCCTCAATCCAACTCCCGGATAATACTTTACCCTGCTTATTACATTACTATAAATCTTCACGAAAGAAAATTTTACCTTCTAAACGCAAGCAGAAATTTCATAAAATAGAAACATGATTAATAAACATGAAGAGCGCCGGATAACATCATATATCCTTTATATAAAAACTCATCCGATAGACAAAACTAATCTTGATTGGCAAATGACTCACTGCTTGGACTGATATAGTAACATGACAACGCTCAAAATCTGGTATAATACCTTTCTTTCAGAACACATGTCTGCACAATTTATTTCTAATTTCCATGCATTCCCATATGATACGCACGTGTTGAATGCAATGTCGCTGGGTCAACGTGAATCTGACGTGAATCTTCTTCTTGTGCTTGAAGTGGATTTGGGCTCGTTATTTCGCCCAGACACGATAAACCTTCTTCTTCTTCTACGAGCTAGCTCGTTGTTCTTCTTCTTGGTGATGTTGTTGGGCTTTTAATATGTTACTTTGCCCAGTCCAAAATCCCTTATTTGATGAAAAAACACACCAATCTATGAGAACACTTTGTACTCTACACATTTACACTAGTATAGGCCACCATCTCAAAATCACAGATCACACAAAGTATGTCAGTAACAACACCAATGGAAGCAGGAATATATAAGCATGATTCAACAGTATAACCCCACAGGCTGTTATAACACAATATTTGCCTCATCCAGAAACGTATTTAGGACTTTGATGGTATCAGCAGAAGGATTACATAACAAACAAGAAACACTGGTTGGGAAGACATGTTTAAGACGCACAAAACTACTAATAAGCTTTACACGTGGAACCACACGTTGAGGACACTGAAAAAGTAGATGATTTGCATCTCCAACACTAGCACCACACGGGCAGCTAGCTGACGGTGTCAAATGAAAACGAAATTTGTATTGAGGCGTAAGAGCATGATTGAATCGTAACCGAATGATATTTGTAATATGTCTTCGGGAATATGTTCCTCTCGTATACCATGGTTTCGTTGGGATGTCTGACTGCAGTTGATAATAAAAAGTACCTTTGACTTGGACAGTGTGTTGCCAATTGTCCCGCCACTCGTTACGGGCACTATTTTTAATTACGGAAATATAGTCTGACGGAGGAACGATATTATCAGAAAGAGGAACAGGAAGGCGAGAAACTTGCTTTGCTAGAAAATCCGCTTGTTCATTACCCAAAATACCCATATGTCCAGACAACCATACTAATGTTAAGTAAATACCAGAATTATCAAGATTATAGAGAAGGTTTTTAACATTATATACATACCAATTATTAGATAGAGAATAGGAGGCTAGTGATTGCAAGACACTCAGCGCATCCGTATATATCGTAACTCTGTTATAGTCGTGCTGCTGAATAAAAAGGAGTGCTTGTTGGATAGCAAATAGTTCCGCGGTAAAGATTGAACAATCACTAGGTAAACCATATTGCTTCTTGAAATGTATGGCTGGTATACAATATGCGGCTCCAACTCCAGTGGAATGTTTAGCTCTATCGGTGTATATATCTATGCCAGTAGGAATACAAGAAAGTTTCTACTTTTTAACTGGCAGCTGAGCGTATTCTTGAGCACTTATTGCCTCAGAGTAACGACTACGGGGATGAATTATCATCTGGGGCTTGTAATAAATAATAGAATACGGCAACGTATAGGGAATTAACGATACGCTTTGTAGTATATTTGTACGACTTTAGGATATCAAAAGCATATTATAAAGCAGGTATTCTCTGTAAGCCTTGACGCTAATTTGGAAAGTACTCATGGAGGAGTTGCAACTTCGGAATTAACGGGTGTCTCGTAAGGGCGAATTTTTAAAGTAAATATTGCATGGCCAGCATTTTTCGGCGAACATGCAAGGGAGGTTCTCCAGATTCCACAAGAAGTGCATTTGTGGGTATAGTCTTCAGGGACCCTATACATATACGCAATGCTTTATATTGACATTATTAAGATGAGTCAAGTTCGTAGCCTACTCGATATCATATCGTAGATATGGGAACCATAGTCGAGGATCGCTCGTATAGTGGACTTGTACAACGATATCCCAACGCACGGTTCAGTTCCCCAGTGTTGACGGGTGACATATTGTAGGATGTGTATGTAATTATCACTTTTCGAGCGTATGTATTGGAAATGCTGTCGCCATGTGAGTTTATGACCTAAAATTAAGCCTAAATATTTATATTTAGTATCAATGGGGATTTCATACTCATCAAAGGAAATCGGAGAACGATCGTATGATCGATGATGCGTAAAAATCATCGCACGACATTTAGAAATAGAAAGGTGAGACCTTGTGAGTCCAACCACGTAATTGCCTCCCTAAGAGTAGATATGCTGTTTACACTCTTGTAAATTCTCATGCGTATAGTAAATCAGAAAATCATCTGCGTACGCCTGGAGACGAGCATAGCGTAAAATAACCGTTTCAAAATCCCGCATTTAGAGGGCGAAAAGGATGCCGCTCAGTATGTCCCCTTGAGGTAGCCCTATAGGTACTCACCAAACGAGGGGGTATTCTATGTTTTGACGTTTTGAGAGCCAGTGTTCGATATGTAAGCAAATATCGTAGGATGGTAATAATCCCCACAGGGATTTTGAGAGATGCAAGTTTACCCCATAGGATATTGAGAGGTACAGAAACGTAGGCTCGTCGAATATCGAGAAAGACTGCAATCGTGCTTTGCTTCCTATACGACCTAGTAACAAGTCAATAACAAACAAGCTGAAAACATCGTATGAGCTTCGTCCCTTGAAAAAAGCATATTGATACTGCGGTGTTAGATTGTAATACTCTAATACCCATGTAAGTCTCTGGAGTAAAATCTTTAAAAGACTTTACCAATACAAGATCCTAACACTTTATCAGAAGGTAGTTGCCTGTTTTTTCTGAATGGGTACAAGGAAAAATTCATTCCATTGAGGAGGCGTAATAAAAGTTCGGAATATATCGTTACACCGTACGTATCTAGTCTTGATGGGCACTCTGAGACGAGGTCTCGAGATTTCTCGAGACTAGCGGAGGCACTATTTCTCGCGAGAAATTTCGAGAGATCTCGAGAGCGTTGTCTCTGCATTGTACGGCGAGCAGCGTGTCGTAGGCCTACAGGTAGTCGGAGCTGAATGTTGTTTGTGCCGAGTATGCGAATAGCCAACCCGGGCCTTCTCCATTTCGTAAATACGTGTCAACAAGGGACTAGGGCGTTAATTTCTACCGAGGTCTATTTTGAAGCAGAATAACAATTATAAAGGATACCCATTCTGGCATTGTATGCACTGGTAGGTACACGAACAAGTGGTTTAAGTACAGAACCTGACGGCTACTGTAGGTACACGTACCTGGATACTAGAGGCGTGCATTATTCGAACTCGAGACGAGGCAAGATGCGCCTTGCTGTATGTACAATCACCATTACGCATGAGTGGAATGTGCAATGTAAATTGGTATAGAGTATTCGCGTCATAATTAGGTAGGTACTTCGATATATGACGGTGCAATGTGAACTGTGTCGAACTGTACACGTCAACTTGAAGACGATGTCCGAAACGCAACGTAAGTCGTGGATGTCGGTTATTTTTAAGAGATGTCACATAACACAGCCCACTGTGTTGCTTATTCAAAAGAAGTAAAATACATCGGCAGGAATACTTCTGGTATGATCCGGCACTTACAAACGCATAATATCAATGAAGAGGAATCGTCACAGAACACAGAACTACCCTGCTGACAACGATTGTGAGGCATTCAGGTAGGGTTACATCCTAATAATAATTATTAACAAATTATACGGGTTATTCAGCTAAGAGGTCCACCTGACATAACTCGTGAACAGTTTAAGATACTGGCATTCTGTATTCACTTTCGTTAATGGTAAGGAGCTCATAGTTCAACATGCAGTGCTTTCATAGGATTTTGACAAAATTTATCGTCACACACGTTTCCATGTGTGAACACAAGAGTCTAGCTCAACGAGCTAGAATAACATAGAGAGGCGGAAGCGCTGCCTGGGTGAACCTAATAGAACGAACGTCCGCCATGTTTCCTGTGGTCACACAAGCAAGGGGGCATGGCCTTTAAATGACGAAAAGTGTAGAAAATGCGCATTTTAGAATCGCTGGGGGAGAATTAAAGACCGTTGCCGAAAGCTTGAAGCATGAAAGCGAATACCGTCACTTCATCATATTGCGGCACGAGGCCAACATCACGATCAGTTGATTGTAGGGTAGTTCGAAATCATCGCACAGTGACATATGAATAGGCCTCGAAATCGGAACAAGAGCGTTACCCTGCTTGGCTGTTGTGGTTAAGCGTAAATTAGAATAAAAACGATATACATAAATATTTATGACAGGAAACCTTAAAATCATAGGAACCTACAATAGGTTACAACCTCATTCTGTTCATATTTTTAAAATTATTGCATCCTCATGAGTACTGTGTTCCTTAATCTGTTTACCCTCCCGGGTTGGTTTTTCCCACGGACTCGGCGACGGATCCCACCTCTACTACCTCAAGGACAGTGTTCTGGAGTGTGAGACATTGGGTCGGGGGATACAACTGTGAGGGAGGGCTGCACCTGCTATGGTGAACAGGGGCCTTGTGGGGGGGAGAAGGAAGCGGCCGTGGCCTTAAGTTAGGTACCATCCCGGCATTTGCCTGGAGGAGAAGTGAGAAACCACGGAAAATCACTTCGAGGATGGCTGAGGTGGGAGTCGAACCCACTTCTACTCAGTTGACCTCCCCAGGCTGATAGAATCCCGTTACAGCCCTCGTGCCCCTTTTCAAATTTCGTGGCGGAGCTGGGAATCGAACCCGGGCTTCCAGGGGTGGCAGCTGCTCACGCTAACCAGTGCACCACAGAGGCGGCCCATGAATACTTTACCACAGTAATCGTTTAGTGTAATTATTTATTATAATGTAGGGGGGATATCATGTTTCTCCCATTACCATATCATACTGGGATTACTAGCTGAAAGGTAAGCTCGAAAGTTGTCCATTATGAAGTGTGGCATAGTTTTAAAAACCAAGGCAACAGACATCTACAATAAAGGCTGTATACATTTCAAAAATAGCAGTAAAATGCTGTATTTATCATACTTGGTGTACGTTTGAACGAAATAAGTGTTTTTTTCTGGTTACGTTTTCTTGGTGGTGGGCGCTCCGTTTCCTTTATTTGTAAATGTGAATGAAAATTAAATAGGGCTGGAAATGTACAGAGCATAAGCAACTGAATTGAGTGGGATACCATTTATCTCTTTTCGCCCTCACAACGCATTGTTCGGTTAATTCCTTGTTCTTTAAACGAAATCTGAAACAAAATTCGACAAATAATTACCATGGCTATCCGTACTTTCGCTAAGTAAACAATAAAATGGATTTAATTACAAACAGAAATTACAAAAAGGAATCTCGGCTATAATTCAGTAATACTTACTTAAAGTACGATATATCCTTGGTTTTATTACTCCGATTAGTACAACCATATGCCGAGCTTACGGCTGGCATTCTTGAAAGCGAGAATCTATGTTTTCACTTCTTAAAACTTAGGTAATTAAATCGGCATGCACGATCTCCCTGTCACCTCAACATATGCTCTCACGCCAATTCGCTTTGTTTTGACAACCGTTAACATGGCTGCCCCTTATCAACTTGCTTCAAGCAGGGAGCGCTGTTGTCAGGTATACAGCCCCTCTATGTTATTCTAGCTCGTTGGTCTAGCTCCTGAGGGAGCAATAGTTTTGTGTTTTGCCGCATAGCGCTGTACGAAAATAATCGGAAGACATCGGTAACTTTCGTGAGCGAGCTTTAGTTTCAAGCTATGGCACGTTACGTCGGGAGCGCGCTGGTGTAGTGGATCTTGCGAACCTGCTATGAAACGGGTCGTTGTCTACGAGATAAGTAAAGGCCTCTGGATGCGCGGTCTTTTCAAGCAGGCCTACTAAATTGACAGAGAAGCAACAGTTACAGCAGTGCCGCTAAGTATACGGTTATCGCTCCATTCCTCAGTGCGATTCCAATTGGCAGTGCGAGAATGACTTGCACACAAAAGCAAATTATTTTTCATCACCTTTTTATCATCATCATTTCAATGGTTTCTTCGAAGATGCAGGCGACTCTGAGTGCCTGTGTTGTTGTAGAGACGAAGTCTCGGTTCGCTCCAGTGTCCTGGTCTCCCCATAAAAGCACATTAGAAAGGTTTTTTAAAATGCGTTTTGAATAGAAAAGTGATATTCCTATGACGATTAATGAAGAAGAGTAAATGTATCACACAATAATTCAAGAAGAGCCCATACGAATCAGGTCGTTGCGACTGCAAAGTTCACGTCCTGGTAGAAATTAAAATACTACATAGTGTATATATATTTACAACTGGCTTTACGTCGCACCGACACAGATAGATCTTATGGTGACGATGCGATAGGAAAGGGCTAGGAGTTAGGAGGCGGTCGTGGCCTTAATTAAGGTAGAGCCCCAGGTTGTGGTGGTGATAATTGTTTTAAGAGGAAATACAACTCGGCACCTATCCTCTATATAACACTTATCAGAAAGAAAAAATGGAAGGGATCCGACACTTCAAAAAATGAAGGTATCGGCCAAAGGAAGATAAGGGCCACGAAGGGCGTGAAAATGAAAGACTCCCGAGGCCTCGAGTGCTCTAATACCGTCGGGGTCGGGAAAGAACACGTGTTGACCAAGGGAGATCATATAGGATAGATAAAAGTGAGGAGCTTGGCACAAGTAAGAGGAAGCAATGCTAGTACTCAGCTCAGCACCCCGTGGTCCCCAATCCACGCCTCAAAGGTATGAGCCCCTGGGGCCCCTTTTAGTCGCCTCTTACAGCAGGCAGGGGATACGTGAGTGTTATTCTAAAGCCCCCATAGCATTTGCCTGGTGTGTAAATGGGAAACCACGCAAAACCATCTTCAGGGCTGCCGACAGTGGAATTCGAACTCCCGAATGCAAGCTCACAGCTGTGCGCCCCTAATCACATTGTTCCCACAACGAATTACTTTTTCTTCTTGGTCGTTATTGGAATCTGCATCTACGGCATAACCACAGTCCAGCCACAGAAACTCTTATGTTATACTGTTAGTTCGCTTTCGTGAAGGAAATGAACGATCAAATTTGCTAGTTGAACTGTAGGTTTATATAACAGGCAAGAGACATTCAAGGGCAGTTGCAAACCCAAATTCATTCATTTCGAAAGAAATTTGTTCCGTTGGTGATTGAATTTCTCAGACTGGAAAAGAATCTGTATTTGCCGCCACGTAGTGCCGTAGGAAAATAAATGTAATTCTTCGGGAGAGCCATAGTTTCGTGTTTCACCGCATAGCGCCGGAGGTAATACCAATATAATGGTCCGTTATTGGACATTATAAATTTTCCAGCTAACTCATTCTAGGTTGCCTGCGTTTCGCCCTCATGTGCTAAGTTAGGCTCGTCAGTTGGGACTTAGCACACCATCCAAGACGCAAGGCTAGTGCATACCGTGGAGGCCACTGCATAGGCTATTTGAAGCCACCAGCAGTGCCAATGCACTATGAGAGCTATGTCTCATTTCCAAAAATAGATGCCTGCCTGGCCATCAAATGATGTAGATGTTGGTTCCCATAGGGAACCTAAAATATTTGTCCCGAATGAGTAAATTTATAATACCAATATAATGGTCCGTTATTGGACATTATAAATTTTCCAGCTAACTCATTCTAGGTTGCCTGTGTTTCGCCCTCGTGTGCTAAGTTAGGCTCGTCAGTTGGGACTTAGCACACCACCCAAGACGCAAGGCTAGTGCATACCGTGGAGGCCACTGCATAGGCTATTTGAAGCCACCAGCAGTGCCAATGCACTATGAGAGCTATGTCTCATTTCCAAAAATAGATGCCTGCCTGGCCATCAAATGATGTAGATGTTGGTTCCCATAGTAATCGTAGCCCTTCGGAAAACTTCGGTGAGTTTGGCGCCGTGTAGCACTGTAGGAAAATAAAAGTAATTCTGGTAACAGATTCAATAGTATTTTCATTCTGTTTTCGTTCTTCATTAGTCCGCGCTCATGTTTGAACGTTGAATTAGCTAGAGTAGTACCATGTAAATGTGTGTTACAATTTAGGAAGTGCATATAACGCGTCTAATTTAAAGTGATTATACATCAGGCGATAGATTATCTGTTTGTCCGCGCTCATGTTTCAAGGAATGTTGCGGTGATTAGCCAGCACTGTAACATGTAAATAGATGGGTGTTACTGTTTTATAAGAGTATAAATTTATGTGGATAATTTCAGGTGTCTTTTTACAATGTTCAAGTGTAGTGACTGTGGTTTATTATACAGGCATAGACAAAGTTTAAATAGACACATTAATAGTACACATAAGGAAATTAACTCAAGTGGCCCTAATGCTTCTAGTGCCGGTAATTTTACCTGCAGTGTATGTTCACATACATATTCTAAAAAGTCAGATATATTGTTACATTTCCGCAATATTCATGACATTGTTGTGATAAGTGAAAGCAAGTCATTTAATTCTTTTGAAGAGTTTAAGGAATGGAAAAGAAATTATGAAGCAAAAAACCTTGTGAAATATGTTTTAATGTTTGGTCCTGAGGACATTGCAAAAAGTGGAATAGTATATTACAATTGTCATCGTTCAGTACACTTTAAATCAAAGGGGTCGGGTGCCCGTTATTTAAAGAGCCAAGGCACCAAAAAGACTGATGGTTTCTGCCCTTCAACAATAAAAGTTTCTTTAGTTGAAGAGGGAAGGTGTGAGGCTGTGTTTTCACCTACTCATGTGGGGCATCAAAATGATTTAGAGCATTTATTTTTAACTCAGGATGAAAAGAGTTCTTTGGCAGCTAAAATAGCATTAAAAATTCCTTTTGATGTCATATTAGATGATATTCGAAGCAGTCTGAAAACCCCAGACGAACTGCAAAGAATTCATCTCCTCACAAGAAAAGACTTGCATAACATTGAGAAGTCTTACAATTTGAGCTCAGAAGCTGTGAAGCATTCTAATGATGCAGTGAGTGTTGATGCCTGGGTGAATGAGGTGAGAGCAGGAAGTGGGGACTGTGTGTTATTCTATAAGCCTCAGGGGAAGGTTTTTGAAGAGTATCCTTTCTTGGCTAAAAATGACTGTGTTAGCATTAATGAATGATGCACAAGCTTCTATGCTGGAGAAATATGGAGGGGATGCTGTATGCATTGATGGTACCCATGGACTCAATGCATATGATTTTGAAATGATAACTCTTATAATTATTGATGATATGCATCAGGGTTTCCCATGTTCATTTTTATTTACAAACAGAACTGATAAAGAAGTCTTAAAGATTCTATTTTCAAAAATCAAAGACCAGCTTGGCAATTTGTCTCCAAAGATTTTTATGTCAGATATGGCAGATTCATTTTTTAATGCTTGGATTGAAGTTATGGGGGAACCAAATCAAAGGCTGTATTGCTCCTGGCACATTGACCGGGCATGGTGTAAGAACCTTGGCAAAATCAAATCTAGAGACAAACAAGCAGAAGTGTACAAAATGATAAGATCACTTATGCAAGAGCGAGATGTGAATACATTCAGTATTATTTGTGAGCCAGCTGTTCAGAAATTAATTGATGACCCTGACACCCATGATTTTGGTAAATATTTTTTTGAAAATTATGTTCCCACAGCCAGACAGTGGGCATATAGCTATCGGATGCACTGTGGTTTGAACAAAAATATGCACATTGAGAACCTGCACAAGTGCAAAAAACATATATACTTGCAAGGAAAGAAAATAAAGCACCTGGACAAATCCATTTGTGCAATAATGAGATTCCTCAAAGATAAGATGTTTGACAGGGTCATCACTATGCATAAAGGTAAAGTGACAAGTAAGCTGAGGGACCTTAGGCAAAGACACAAAACTAGTCTGACATTAAGAAAAGATTTAGTTATACAGGAAGGCAACATATGGACTATTCCATCAACATCCAGTTCTGATATAGACACAGTTGTCCCCCTGAAACAAAACTGTGAGTGCCAGTTAGCATGTAATGACGGCAAGTCATGCATTCACAGCTACTCTTGCACGTGCATCGATTCTGCCATACGATTCAACATGTGCAAACACATTCATCTTGTATGCCAGATTATCTCAAAGGTAGAGGTCCAGCCTAAAGAATACCAAGAACACCTTCAAATATGTTCTGAAAAAGAGTTACAAGTTGTTGAAAAAGAAGTATTATTGAAACAAATCTCTACCAATGCCTTTCAAAACACCAGTACTACAGAAACCAATAATCAACCATGGTTAGATATCAAGAAACAAAAATTATTATCTCAGTTAAATGAAATCAAGGAATTGGTGCAAAATTTTACAACCATTCAAGAAGCAGATGCTTTAGAGAAGTTATTGTTACCAATTAAGCCTACATTAGCAGCAGTTCAAAGTTTTAACATGCCCTATAATCAAACAGACACATCTCAGAAAAGAAAAATTGAACCTCAACGGGGACTCATCTCAACCAAGAAGAAAAGCTCGACAAAAAGTAGTACAGTGACCAAACCATCTCCAGCGGAGCAACAAGCTATTACATTGGATTTAATCAGTTCTGTTGACAATGAGGGACATTCTGCATGGAACCAATAAATGCCCTATGAACAATACCTATTGTTTCTGAATGCTCATGTCTAGATCAATTCATTCAAGTGCATTATTAACCACCCTACATCTAAGTTAAGACTTACTGAGACACACACCTCAGTAAAAAGTATTTTATAGGTTAAGAAACTGTCTTATGGTACCACACTGAACTAATATTTTGTAGTACAGTAGCATTAGGGCATCTAGTACGCTTAGAAATGCATATTTGACAGTTATCTGAACTTAATTTTCGGACAATGACAAGTGTTTTATTGTCTATAGTGTGTGCGCGTTTGTAATGTGCTTTGACAAGTGACAAAATGACAAGTCGCCGTTCTTCCAAAACAGGGTGGGGCATAATGGGGTAGTACCCCGTTCTACCCCACTTCGTCTTTGATCACATTTTATTTATTCTTATAGATTCCTTTTTCGGTTCTGTTTCGGAATGGTAAGAACATATAAAAGGAAGACTGAAAGGCAAAAGTGGTGCAGTGTATCCATGGAAGGAGCCGTTCAGGCTGTTGTGAATGGCTCTATGCAAGAAATGAACCCAGAATTCATGTGCAGGTGTTGATACAGACGACGAGGATGCCACACACATTTGTGCATTATGTTCAATTTACATTTTCTTGTAAGGTATATTTGATATTGAACTCATAAAAGATAAACGTACCCCATTTTGCACCACATAAGGGGCAGAACAGGGCAAAATACACTTTTTCGATAATGTATTTATTTTAAGAGTTAAGAGAAACACAACAGTGCACCATGCTTTTCAACCTCACGGAAACTCACCGACAGAAACAATACTCGCAATAAACTGCGTAAAATAATCACATCACAATTACTCCATACATCACAATGTTGAAGGCCATCAATATTGTCAGCGGCAAATTAGTAGTAGCTATGTCCCGGCCTTGTACACCTCGTAGGCAATGATTCAGACTGAGGAGAATGGTAGTTTAGGGGAAGGCCTAGAATTTAGTTCTGAAATATTCGTGTTATTAGTGGTCGTATCGATATAAATACGGCACAACTAAAGTTATATAGTATTAAATTTCCAATCATTTATGCCTTATACATTATTAGCGTACCGACTATTATCACAGGGCTATTCATGAATTTGGATTCTTCTTACCAAGTCCATATCAGCGCCGACCCACAACAAAATGGGTAAACAGAATTTAATGAAAATCGATCTGTAAAGTCGGAGAATAAGGAACTACAGTCTACGCCATAAATAATTTTATAACACGCCCTAATATCACAAGTCGAAAGAAAACTAAATGTGAAGGCCTACAATGTAGAAAGCTCATAAAATTGATCAACAATAACATTACATTGACCATTGTGTGTTGTGATATGCTTTCTGTATTCTGTTGCCACTCATCTCCGATAGATAGAATTAGCCTACAGCAAAATGATATCTATAATACTGTGAGACGGACAGTAGGCAATTCCAGCAACACACTCCAATATAATTTCATTTCATCTGTCAATCATTAATCATTGGCCCAGATGAGTGCGACAACCACAATTCCTATCCTCGCCACAAGAAGTGGGCTTCATTCATTCCATTCTTGACCCGGTCATTGACTGGAAAACAGCTTGTAGGTTTTAATTTTTTCATTGTAATATGATTACTCAAGCACGTAGTAATGGGCCATGCTGTGATGAACAGTTAAAAAAGAAAAACAACTGGGTCTACACACAACAGAGGTTAACAATCTCACAATAGGTCAGCATTGAAAGAGCAGACATGATCGTTAAGGTGTCGAGTCCCGTTGGTGGAAACAATTTTCACCATCAAAATGTTGGAGAGTAGGGAAGGAGAGGCGGTGGTATAGTGGTATACAATTTCTAATCTCTAAATTGTCTACCAAAGGTCTGGATTCAATTTCAAACCTCTCTGCAGTGTTCCCTACTTGATCATCTCACATCCAAGTCGCCCGTGGGCGTGTAATAGAGAGAGCAAACATCTTCTCGGACAATCCTGGTCTTAAAAGTCATACGTTAATAAATAAATAAATGAAAAACATGAAAATGCAAAACAACAAGGACAATCTCTACAAGATATTGACATAGATGTGCGACACTAGTCTCGAGATTGTCTCAGACTGCCCATCACTAGCCTAAGCAGTCTGCGACAGAGCCCCGAGTATTAACATTAAAAATTAAATAATTGAAGTTCAACCAATTCAATACATAAAAGAAAGAAATGTACGACGCACAAGCTAACCAAGCTAAACAAAAAGCCTTCTCTTACATGGGCCTTAAGATCAAGATCGCTAAATTAGGAAAAGACATCGACTTCCTGAAACAATGCATATCCTACAATGTTACCCCCGCGTCGTACATTTCTTTCTTTTATGTATTGAATTGGTTGAACTTCAATTATTTAATTTTTAATGTTAATAATTTCAATACGGAACAATGAAATTTTTATCTTTAAAGAGCCCCGAGTAGGTAAAGAAGAATTGTCGAGCATTCCATACCGTTGAGCCCAACTTAGCACACGAGGGCGAAACGCAAGCAACCAAGAATGAGTTAGCTGGAAAATTTATAATGTCCAATAACGGACCATTATATTGGTTTTATTCCATACCGTAACATAAAGTTGTCGATGACTCCTGGTGACTGCATCCAGATATTTCTGTTTTCCACAAATTCTTAAAGTTCTTCCAGTGACATACTCATTGTATCTGTGATGAAGTCTATCTCAGCGCCGGCCTTGCCTACAACTTCCTTCCACTTTCCCAAGCATTAACATGGTTTTCGAAGAATCAATCATCTTCAAAACAGATGAGAAATAGAGCACTGATCGCAGCTTTTGAGATCCGAGGGTTCTGAGGTTCTAAGTCCAAAACTACTCCTGTATGGATTGTTAGTTTAAACTCTACAAGATATCAGAAAAATAATTCACTACACACTCACAAATCTGAACACACAATAGTTAGGATAGTACATAAATAAAAATAATTGTAAAAAAAGGAATTTTATTTATCTTTCAAAAAAAGAAGAGATGGATGTTTTCCAGGCCTCAAAACATCTGGGCAGGCACTGAAGAAAATACTGCAATATACTGTATATACAATTTTTTGGTAATTTTTTAAAAAAGATTTTTTAAGAAAAGTTTTTCTACTATATCTTCCTCGGTTAATTTTTTAAACTTAATTCATTGTGAATTGTATTATAAGTTAACTATTTATATCATACTTTTTTCAATTCGTGCTAGGGCATAATAAGACTTGTCATTATTAATTTTTAGAGGCACACAACGTCACGCATTTTCACAGCAGCTGGGACCTTCCTTTTAGGCACTGGTGACGTGGGGCAGAGGAGGGAGCTTCTACGGTTTATCATGTCCGCACACCACTATTCTTATTTAAATAATTTATCACATACACAGACACGTCGCCAGTGCCCACACTGCAACTAAATTATATGATACAATATTTACAAAGATAGCATCACCACCATTTACAATACAATCACACCGCTTAAGCCATGATAGGAATTCTCTTTTCGTTCACCACCAGACTGAGGAAGAGGTATCATCTTCAAAATGCTGAACTTACATTGCCAAACAAAACAGGTTTATCCTTCCATCTCGTGAAGATTACACAGTAAACTTGAGGAGAATAAGAAACTTATCATTAAAAAATGCCTGGATAGCTTCTTCTGTAACTCAACAGCAGAGTATTACAAGTAAAATGTGTAGAGTACTTGCTGTGAATTTTAAGATGTCAGAATATTATGAGCAGCATATCAAGACTTTCCTTCTGCTTCAACATGCGGAAAACATCTACGATGGTGTACCGAATGGTGAAGACAATCTGTGTGTATTCACATGGCAGGTCACACCGAACAAGACAGTGATGCCTAGGTCTGTTTTGACATCAACGGTGTTTGGTATACCGTGGTGGAGTGTATAAGCCCCAAGGAAAAAAAATCTCCAACACACCTTTATTAGTAAAATACTCAATGTGAAGATTCAAAAAATATTTTCTATACACTTTCGTTCTTTGACTATTTTACAACACTGTATCTCAGCATTTCTAATGTCAGCTCAAATTGCTGACCATGGGGACATAATACAGTACCGATATGATTAAGGAATAAGCCTTGTGGGCTGGAGAACTACATTCGTGGGTTGTCACAATGCAACTGAAAATGAACAATTGTCCAAGCAATTTACAACCTTTACTTATATAATAATAATTTTTATGTCCCATTTACTACTTGACAGGTCATGGAGATGCTGAGGTGTCACAACGTAATCCTGCACGTGTTTCCCATGTGTGACACGAGGCTGATGTATTTGAGCACTGACTGAAGCTGTCAACTTGGGCTCAGAAGGCCACCTACTCAGCCCGGCTCATCAAGACGAGCAGTGGCCCTCAATGGGGAGTCAAAGGCAAGTGTAACATCCAGAACAGAAATGGACACAGTTGAAAGAGAAGCTCAAGCTGAGATTCACATGCCAACTAACGTGCCTGATGGGTGGTTTTTGCAGTGGAAAAGCCAGGCAAGCGTGGTCTATCTGCAGGACTTGTTCCTCAGAAATTAGGGCAACGGCAGATGGGGTAATTAGTGTGTAACAAGTGCACTTTATGTTCCCAGTCATATGTGGTTCCCTTACGGCAGAAATGTAATGCTGAACAATGTAAGACTGTAGAACAGTTAGTTTTCCATGTCATGTTACTAAGGCAGTGACCAAGATAGTGCTGAGTAGAATAGAAAAGAAAATAGAGGAGAATATGCAAGATGACCAGTTGGGTTTTAGAAAGGGAAGAGGAACCAGAGATGCAATTGGATGCCTAAGGATAATTGCAGAAAGGATGTTAGAAGAGAAAAGGGAAATGTATATATGTTTCATTGATTGAGAAAAGACGTTTTACAAAGTGAACTGGTGTATTCTGATGAAGATTCTGAGAGATATTGGTATAGAATGGAAACACAGAAGACTGATTAAGGAGTTGTATAAGAATCGGAAAGTGATGGTTAGAGTAGACGAACATGAAAATAACTGCCGAAAAACTGGAAAAAGCAAGGGGTGTTGTAGTGGGTTGAGAACAAATAAAGACCATAAAATACGCAGATGATGTGGCGATATTACCGGAATCAGAAAAAGATCTGCAAGTCACGTTGGAAAATATTCAGAGAGTGGGAAAGAGTTTGGAATGAAGATCAACATAGGGGAGACTAATGTGATGAGAACAGGAAAGGAGGAGATTGCTATTAATATATAACACTAGAGGGAAAGAAATTCAGATATTTGGGAAGTTTGTCAACATGGAATGGAAGAAGAAGCAGAATATCTATGGAAAATGAAGCTTTCAGAGAGGTGAGAGGGCTTTTGACATCTAAGGCAATCTCTACTGATTTAAGAAAGAGGTTTGCAAAGTGCTTTGTGTGGTGTCGTAAGGAGCTGAAACATGGGCATTAAGAAAGAAAGAAAGAAAGAAAGAAAGAAAGAAAGAAAGAAATTATCTGGAAAGTTTTGAAATATGGTTGTGGAGAATAATGGAAAAAGCAAAGTGGACAGATAACGTGAGAAATGATGAAGTGTTAAGAAAAGTAGGAGAGAAGAGACACCTGATGAAAATAAGAGGAAAATATCCTGGCTGGGTCACATACTATGTAGAAATTGTCTTCAAAAGAGTGTGATGGAGGGAAAAATAAATGGAAGAAACAAGGGAGAAGCTATGCTCCGGACAGAGAATCATGGAGGATGTTCAGTTGATACCTGTCTGAAGACAGATTCACAGGAGTAGTAGTCATATACAGGGAGAGATAGGAACACAATGGCAGGTCAGTGTGGGAAGAGGAGACAAGAACAATTTCCACATATGCTACATCCATCTCTTGTGAGGCCCTGATGAGCTCGCTCAGGAGGGCAGGCATCAACAGATCTCAAGACTCGTGCGTGAAGTGTCGGGTAAGAAGAAAGCCGATAAGTAAAGGAAAAAGGAAGGAACACAAGACATAAATAAAGCTGGTTAAAGATTAAGAACACATTCGGATAATATAAGAATCGGAAAGGAACAAAAAAGTGATGAGTCAACCTGCCATTACATGTTCTCATCTTTGTATACACGACTTGATTTGATACTTTTTTTTTTCCTTCCATTAGATACGAGGGGTGTTCAAATGCAACACATTTTATTTCTCGGCCAATTTCGGTTTACAAAAATTGGAATTTTGTTTGGGACATCCTTGAATATTCCCCCTTCGTCTCGTAAAGTTTCATTAATTTCTGAGGTGGCAGGGCTATAGCGGTGCGTACCAAACAGAGAACAGTTATTGAGTTTCTTCTGGCGGAAAAACAGGGCATCACAGATATTCATAGGCACTTGTAGAATGTCTACGGAGACCTGGCAGTGTATAAAAAAGCACGATAAGTCATTGGGCGAGGCGTGTCTCATCATCACAACAAGGTCGAGCAAACCAGTCTGATCTGGACTGTTCTTCCTCATCCACCAGCCTTCTGACTTCCATCTGTTAGGTCCAATGAAGGATGCACTGTGCTGGAAGCACTACGTGGTTGATAGGGAAGTTATCGAAGCAGCACGACGTTGGCTCTGATGTCAACCAGTCAAGTGGTACCATGCAAGCATACAGGCCCTCACATTACGGTGGTGTAAGGCCCTAACATTGAACGGAGATTATGTTAAAAAACAGGATACTGTAGCAAAAGGATTGGGGAATAACATGGTGTATTTGAATCCTCAATAAAACCAACCTGCTTTTAGGAAAAAAAAGTGTTGATTTATATATGTATGTATGTAATGTTCCACTAGAGTTCCCCCTACATTTCTCACTCTATGGGTCGTCGTCTGACAACCATGTTGTATCGAGCTTCTCCATTTGATGCCACGGAGGTGCAAAATCTCAGAAACAGTATTTGACAGCTCAGTCAAAGATTTCCATCAACAGACTCTTTCCATATTCATTGAAAAGTGGTGTCTCGTTCAGGAACACAAACACAACCTAATTGGTTGGGGGTAATTAAACGACTTATTTGGCTCAGACTGGGTGAAAAAACAGACAATTTAGAAGTTTGGTAGTACCTGATCCGCAGTCCAGTGGCTCATAAACACAAGGAAATAACAATTTGTTTTCACAACCAAAGTGAATGTCCCAGCCCCGTTATCAGTCTCTGTGCTAGCTTGCGACACCCTCCTCATCACGGCAAAGCGTTTGATTTAACTCACTCTGTTGACTCTAGTTTGTGCGGGCGGCTGACTGATCAGAGAGGAGATGGAATTTCGCAAGCATCCCACACCTAAAACAGGGAAGCTGCTGTCGTCAAGCTGGCTTGTGTGTACCACGTGTGTTCATAGTCTTGGAATACTGATGGACCACTGATCAACAGCTGCCTTACAAATCTCCTGGAAAGGGTTTGACATCACCATAGGACAACTTCTCTTGGTTCATTCCAAGAAAACAGCCCATCACGCTGATTACATGGATTTTCCCACATCTTTAATGGTTAAGAATCAGGGTCACTCAATACCTCCTTTGTGACAACAGGGATCTTCAGGGATGTACAGAGGAGCTTATTTTGGGCTCAAAGATAAAACTAGAAAGTTGTGAAGTTCACAAGAAACACCCAGAGGCAAAGAATCCACATTCGGCGAAGGATGGCAGAATACAGGTTCTTTTCAACATGCAGTACATTGTTTGTGCATGAATGCTTTCACGTATCACTTTATCTCCATGGTCTGACTTAATATCACTCACTGGCTTTATACACAAATCAGTTTTATTGGAATGCTCTGTCATATCATTAATAAACTGACATGGAGAAGTACCGAGACCATGAGGGCTGACTGGGGTAAGGTCACAAAGAAGAATAGTTTAATAAATTTAAATAAAACACTACTATTACAAGTAGTAATTTTAGTTTCTAAAACCAGAATATCTTCTTGTTCACTAGATGAAGATTTGCATACTGTAATCTAAATAAGAAAATTAATTACAAAGAATAAACAAGTGAAGGCCAGGAGACAGTGATTCAGTTTTTGGAGCACGTCACTGAAATATAGTCCTTGAAAACAAGAATGAGCGCATGGTACTGTATAAATTCCTCGCAGGTTGTAATGATCTAGCCTATCTCAGCTTCACGAGTTCTCAACAGCGATGGAGTGCGCCACAGTGTGAGCTGTGGACACACCTTAGGTCCACATTGACAGCCTACAAACATCTACTGGGCCACCGTGTTCCACAGTTCTGTTTCGTAATGTCTCTCTCAGCCACTTTTCAAGTTTGCCAAATAATTATATTTTCCCAATACAAGTCACAGTGTTAACCAAGATTATGACTGGTTCTTAGGGCCACAACTTGAACAAAAACAGCCCCATTAACTGAACAGACATTTTCTTCTCAATAACATTACATTATACAACAACTGATAGACATTAGTGTCACTCTTCAAAATATTTTTGACCAAAGACTCATGATTTTTTAACACGTTCACTCCCATATCCGACATAAGGCGGATAACAATTCGACAGTGCCTTAAGACGTTTGGTGAGAAAAATATCAAGTTTGCCATAATGCAATATATTTACGAATATATACTTGCACGACCATAGGTTGAGACAGAGGTATTCCTGAAGCCTGTGGTAATGTGATTGAGAGGGCCCACGGAAAATAAACGGTGCTTGCTACGCGTGGATGTTGACGGGGTGGAAGGAGTAAGTTTGGTAAGTTTGGGATGTGTCTGATTGTGTGCAGAATATTCACATAAAACATTAGGCATGGAAGTTCCTAGGAAACGGCCAGGAGGGAACGTGTTAGTGTAGTCATTTTCTAAATGTTTTGCATTTTTCAGTATTTTTTTAAAATTATGCCAGTTTTGAATATATAACAACTAAGGATGGCTTCAAGTAAGGTTGAAACTAGTACCATATGTTTTAATGAGAATATAACCAAATTTTTACAAAAAAATATACTTGTATTGTCATTGATATTCACATACCGAATAAGTGGACCCATTTAACGTAGAATACCTGTCAAAACGGCCCATAATGAAGTTTATATCATACAAAGAAAAACGTTATCGCTCCCTGTTACATTTGGCTGAAGCAGAATATCAGGGCTCGAGTCTCCCTCCAATACAGACAAGAGTTCGAGAATACAAGGAACTGCAAACAAGTTGCTCAGACAAATGCTTGGAATTACACACATCACTACATGAATTCACTAACAGTTTAAAATCAGGCAAAGGGGAGCTGAAGAATGGATACAGCTTCCTTTTGCATCTGCCATAGCTTATGATCAGCCTGCTGGAGGGAAGACCTTAAGTGAGCGACTTCACTTGTATGACTGCATGAATGTTCCATGGTTAGCATTTGCTGAAAGTCTTGTTTGCATATTACCTCGTGTCACAACTCTTTCTGTTATTTTCCTTTACGTGGTATAGGAAACATCTTTCTGTAGTATATTGTTATTTAGCTTTCATCTTCGATATTGTAAACCTTTTATTGTATACTTTTTGTTCCAATTATACTGCTCAAGTGTATATGTAGATTCTATGTACCTGATCTATGGATTTTGGGTTACTGTTATATACATTTTGTTATTTCTTCAATATATTAATTGATTGCAAATTTAATTTATTCTTAATAAATCCATCATTCTTTCCCAACTTCAACTCTGCTTTTACCGCCCTTGGACCTCTCCAAAGGTCCAGTATGCTTCAACAAGTTGTTTTTTTTTTTTTTTTTTACTACAACGTGCATTACATCGCACTGACGCAGACAGGAGGGCTAGGAGCGGGAAGGAAGTGACTGTGGACTTGGCACGCAATCTAGTGATTAGAAATTGTACACCACCACCTCCTCTACCCTGCCGGCCAACATTCTGATGGTGACATTTTTTCGACCAACGGGACTCGAACCGGCTAACCTCGGTGTCAGACCGTTTAGACTTCAGCGCCTTAACGATCATGGCCACCAGGCGGGCTAGTTCCTATACTAGTGTGATTTAGTTTATTTTAATATGTGTTAAAACTGTTTACGTGTTGATTTTTCTGTAATTAGGTTTCAAGATCACACAAATTAGGTTGAGCTGCTTCAAGCAAAGCCCTGAATATAGGGCGAGTGCAAGAGGGTTAATGCACAATGTTGTGGACTTGTTTAGTACCAATCTGTTCTGGTATCTTTACTTATTGTCTTCAACAGTTACGCTTTAACGTGAGTTTTAAAACAAACTAAGAGTAAAACTAAAGCAGCTGTAATAAGGTAGAACTTAACCTATAGAGATATCTACATGGGAGGTGCATGAAGACCGATAAAGTACTAACTGCAAGGAACATACAATATCATGTGCTCAGTACATCAAGAAATAGTTGGAAAGCCTGACTGTAGTATACGGACGATTATACTCTTTTGACAGAGCTTTTCTCGTATTGCATAAGTGCTAGTTCAGGAACTGTGTTGGAAAGAACCACATATTTCATTGTTTCAGGGCTACAAGAGATTGCAAGGAAAAACATTTTACTGTACATCAAGTTGACGAGTTGGCAGTTACGCCTTTCTTGTTACAATGCATAGTTAAGGTAGGGATTACACAAAGATTACATAATAAAAGGCACTAACAACAAGTGATTCTCAGTCTGTAAAACCAGGAATCAATTTTGCTAAATATTTGTTTTGTTATCCCCTTTTCTTACAAAATCTCCCTGAGGCAATACTGGAAATATGTAGAAAAGAATACAACACTTAAAAAACACACACATACTTAAAAAAACAATAGAATTTATATATATATATATATATATATATATATATATATATATACATACATAAGATATAAAATAAGGTGGCCAACAATACTGACAGAACCCAGTCACCAAGCACAGAATAATTAACCCTTTCACTGCTAAGCTCAAGTGAAATTCAGTTTCGTTTCTCTCATCAAACATTTAAACTCCACCAGCTTTAGCTATCATCTTTTGCCTATCTGAGCAGCTATTTTAAGAGCATCAAATTCGGTGGATGTAAACAGGATAATATCTGCAACTTTCTCCTTATAATAACTGCCCGAGTATGGGCCAGGGATACATTCCCTGTGCTGTAAGTCCGTTCGAATGATCCGAGCTCTGCATTGGGTTACCATCTTACTTTTCCTTATAGAAAGTGGCAGAGGGAAATGGGACAGAAAAGATGAAAGTAATGGTGTTTGCAGACAATGTGATGGTGTGGGAAAACAGGGAGGAAGAAGTTCAGGAACAGCTGGATGCATGGGAAGCAATAGTACAAGAATACGGCATGAACATTTACTGCAAAGATGGGAGTAAAGATTAGCGGGCAACAGCTGATAGAAACTTGGTACGGAGTAAAAATGTCGCAGTACTGGCACATGTATCAGAAACTTGGAGGAGAGAAAAGCACAATCCAGGACAGTTAGGTAACATTTTTGATTAGTAGAATAGGAGCAACAAAAGTGAATAAGAAAAGACTAGAGAATTAGTGCAAGTGGAAGTATTACAGAACAGGATAAAGGAAACCAGACTTACGTGGTATGGACATGTAAAGAGAACGGAGAAGATACACAGCAGGTGGAAGGCACAAGACGAAGGGATTGATGGCTGAAAGGTCTGGAGGAGAGGGGATGATGATGATGATGATGATGATGATGATGATAATAATAATAATAATAATGTTTATGACTTTAGTACATCCCACAGTTTTCGAAGATGCTGAGGTGCCGGAATTTAGTGTTGCGGGAATTCTTTTACGTGCAAGTAAATCTACCGACATGAGGCTGACCATCGGACTAAGCCAGGATCAAACTTGCCATGCTGGGGTCAGAAGGTCAGCGCCTCAACCATTGAACGAGTTGAACACTGTCCCTGTGCCATGGAAATGCGTATGATATGCAGGACATGAGTGCATCAATTTACGAAACAGATGTCTTTGGTATGGACATGTTGTAAGGGCAGCACCACGTGGACAACCCAAGCTGCGGTAGCTGACACTGAAGCTACTAAACGTACACACATCCATACAGAAAGCTCAGCAGTGAGAGGATTAATGTCGCCAGTGATAACCTCTGATAAAAGAATCAAGCTCGAAGGAAGAACGTACCAGGTTCTCCTCCGTTATTCTTGCAGTGGATGTAGCATCCCCTACCTTCAGCCAATAAAGCACATTCCATCTCCTCTCTGTAGCAAGAGCATCTTGCATACAAGAAACACGCGCACAGCTTTCTCTGATGCAAAAGCTACTGATACTTATTTTTTTCCCTTACATGGCATTTAGAATTACAAAATAAACTTTTTTCCAGTTTCTTTCAGCAAGTCAACAGCAATCGGCTGCTAAGAATAATATCCAAAAGATTATTATTATTTGTTTTATCATTAGAATAACAAACTGCTATTTCCTGTAGCACTGCCATCATCGCCATTCCAGGCATCTCCTTCCGCCCTCTAGCGGTCTTGGAGCATCTGTCTAGGAGAGAGTCGTCTCCGTCCACGTTTTCAAGTCCACGTGTACACATACAGAACTAGTGACTCTTAGCAGCTTCCTTCGCAGCCATGATCAGAGGGGTGAGACTAGCCAGCGGCCGCGCCAGCTTCAGGAAAGGATGCTGTAAAGAGAAGAGTATCTGTAATATACACAACACCCATACAGGGTGGATATTTATGGCTACCATTTTTACAATATGTAATAATTAGAGCCCAGAACTTAGGCAAAATGCCTTTTTTATTTGGGTGTTTATATCGAATTGTCAAACAGATACAAACATATTTCCATACGTTTGGGAACAGAAGGATCAGTTTTTATTTTGCCCTTTTATGTTGTTGCCTATTTCAGCTTCCGGTGCCTACTTGATCGTTTAGTGCCTTTTCTTTGCCTCTTTTGAGTTGTTGAGGATATTTTTTGCTGTTGTTTATATCTTAAAATTAAACAATAGAAAGAAAATAAAATATTGCAATGTACTGTGTTAATAATAAAGAAGACAATTTCACTTCAATTTAATAGATAAAAAATACATTTACATAAACAATATTTTAATATTACACAAATCCCTGCTGAAAACTCACTCCACAAGACAAATGGTCGAGATTATTGCCAGATCCCGTTCCTCCTACATAAGATGAAGTAGTGGTGGTGATTACTGTTTTAAGAGAAAGAACAACTTGGTAACCATCTGCTATTAACACTAATCAGAAAGAAAATGGAAGAGGTCTGACACTTCAAAAAAATGAAGTTATAAGCAAAAGAAAGGAAAGAGCCACGAACGGTCCGAAAACCTAATACCGTCAGTGTCAGGAAAAGAAGAAGAATTGACCAAATGAGTTTGGATATGAAAGATAAGAGAGAGGGACCTGACACAAATAAGTGGAAGCAATGCGAGACTCAGCTACGGGAACCGTGGTCGCTAACCCACACTCCCAAGTTGAGAGCCCCTTTATCCCCTCTTACGACTCGCAGCGGATACTGCTGATGTTATTCTATCACCCCCAACCAGATTAACTAGTAAAATGAGTTGCAGATGAGCCTTAAATGACTTATTATTTTAGGCCCCATTTTTGTCATTATAAATGCCTATTTCAATTATTTTAAAGCATATTTCCTAAAATTTAAGTGCTTATTTTTCTGCCTATTGTAGCCAAAATAAATGCCTGAACTTCCAAGCTCTAGTTATAATTCACATTTCACACGTCAATACATGGAAAGAAATAGACTTCAGTATGACATTTACGTGACAATACTGTGTATATAATAAAAATCAAAGCAAATATATATTTAAATAAAAGGAAGGAAGGCTGAAGAAATGTTGATTCTGTGTGGTCCTAAGTGACCCATTTGCTTGCCTCAGGACAAGCCACGATAACACCAATCCAGTTGTTAGTTTGCCATCACGTGTGATAATAAGCTCAAGAGCCTGGTAAAGGCTTCACAATCACACTCCAGACACTACCTTTCTCTACTTAAATAGCAAGTCCCTGCATCCATCATGCTTTGTTCTAATCCACAAAGTCCCATGTTTGATGAGGAAGAAATGTCCATGTTCTGCTCGAGCTTCCCACCAATGTTTCCAAGTTGTTATGCTTTTGAAATTGGGTGGTGTGAATAAACATGAGCACACACTCTTTACTCGCGAATTCAGAGCAGGCACTCGCAATGAGGTGAATAAAAACCGCCTGTCGGAAGTAGCCACTCACAGCAGACCTGTGACCTTGAGCACACACTCCAGTCGCTCGAGTAGCCGAGTAGGCGCTCCAGATTTCTGTTGAATAAAGATAAAGATAAAGCAAGCACTCTTTCCGGTAAGCGCCTGCTCATGTTTCCTTGAGCTAACTCAGTAGGTGACTCCAAATGATAGTTTCAAGTTCAATAGCATGGTAGAGGTAATGGTGGTGGTTAATCGGAAAGGAAAATTATATGAACTTCGCAGAAAATCATCTCAACATGATTACAGAGTGTCAAGTGGAAATTCGAGAATTTTAATGTGGACTAAAGTGTTTTACAATGTATTTATACTTTTAGCTCAGGGTTTCCAAACCCCATTTTATTTTATGATTGTATCGTTAGTTTAGTTTAAGTTATGTAAATGATTACCTGAAGATGGCCAAGTCATACGGTCGAAACTAGTCCTATTCGTATAAAATATACGTATTGATTAGGTGGAATAAAATATCAAGTTACAAACTAAGGTCATTGAAAGTGAGTTACATCCATCAATATGGGCAAAAAATTGAAAATTATTGCTAACACCGAACAGATGCAACGAAGGTCTGTATGGGTCAAAAGGCTGGATCATATACCAAACAAAGACATGCAGAACATGCTGAAAGTTGCCATCTACCGGACAAGATGAGAGAAGCAAAGATATGCAGGTAATGGTCAGGTGACCACACCTGATGCAGAGCTCTGGTCGATGGCAACCCAGAGGAAGAGCCAAGAAGTGGTGGTTGGATTACCTGTGTCAGTATATGAGATATACCTTATCGGTGTTACAGATTGAATGAAGTGGAGGGCAAGGTGCAGAAAGACAGATCCCTTACCTTGAAAGGAATGACACCAAGAAGAAGAAGAAGAAGAAGAAGAAGAAGAAGAAGAAGAAGAAGAAGAAGAAGAAGAAGAAGAAGAAGAAGAAGAAGAAGAAGAAGAAGAAGAATTTTATACAAAGGTCATAACCCACTTTCTGCTCTAAGTCGATCCATCCCTTTTCTTCTCCCTCTCTCTCTTTCTTACTTTCTTTTATTAAGAAGTAGAACAGAAGGTAATAGACCCACCTTGAGCAGCTCGGAGGCTGGGGAGCGTTTCTCCACCTCCACCTCTAGGCACTGGTCCAGGAAGTCCTGGAAGATCTGGGACAGCTTCTCCTTCTCCTTGATCTCAGGCTTGCCATTTGTTGCAATCAGGTACAGGGCCTGAAGTCAAAGTAAGTTTATCATCCAACAACCAGTTTACAATACATTAGGAAAAACAACAAGGATTTACGAGGGCGGATCAAATATAAATGAGAGTTTGAATGTACCGCTGCTGTTAGTAATAATTCTAAGGCCATGCTTTGCAGGATGTTGGTGGGGGTGTCTGGAGAAGGGGTTTGCTGGGCTGCTTCAGTACGCCACAAGTGAGCAAGAGGTGCACACGTCTGTTGTGCAATGCGCCATTATCAAATTTCTCGCAAAAGAGGGCACCAAAACTTCCGAAATTTAGAGACGGCTCCGCGCACAGTTTGGGGAAGAAACACTTTCTCAGACTCGAGTGTATGAATGAGCAGGAAGAGAAGCTGTGCAAAATGAACCTCACGAAATGAGAGCGCGGACAAGCATCACTGCAGACAACTTTGTTGCTATTGGTGAAGATCAGCGAATAAAAATTTTGCAAATTATTTTAGGCGTAGGAATAAGTTACGTGAGTGTTCAAACCATTATCCGAGATTCTGCCAGGTGAATTCCTCGTCTCCTCAACCAGGAAGTTTGTCAGAGACTCCTGCGTTGCTACGAGGAAGAAGGAGAGGATTTCTTGCATCGTGTTGTGACTTGTGCTGAAGCTTGGGTGCATCATTATACCCCAGAGTAATCGAGTGGCAGCGGGGAGATGAAGCAGGTCCGGTCGAGGCCAAAATACACCCATCTGCTGGAAAGGTGCTTGCAACAGTTTTCTGGGACTCCTGATGGATTTTCTTCACAAACAAAGGACAATTAATGCAGCCTGGCATTGTCGCCTTTTGGATGAAGCAAAAGCTGCGTATCGCAACAAGCGATGCAGACACCCGATCTGAAACATCATTCTTCTCCATGACAATGCAAGGCCGCATACTGCCGCTTTAACGTGGGAAAAACTGGAGGAAATTCACTGGAGACCTCTGGAACACCCTCAGTACAGTCCATATGTATCATCACCCAGCGACTACCATTCGTCTGGACCACTCAAACAAGACCTAGGAGAAACAGCGGTTCAATGATGATGAAGTGTAGAAGAGTTTCTGTGCAGATGCCTCCGCACACATCTCTCTTCTTTCTGTTAGGACGGCATAAAAAAACTTACCAACCTGATGGAGAAAATGTGTTTTGAAAGGCAGGGCACTATGCAGAAAAGTGATCTCTATATGTGTATTTTTATTGGTTGATACAACAAAAATTTTAAAAATACTTCCCATTTATATTTGTTCTGACTTTGTATTTGATGATATATGACAGTGCTAGGCTCTATGCTAAACAGTTAGCAAGTGGGCCTTTGGTCACAGGGGTCCCGGGTTCGATTCCCGGCAGGGTCGGAAATTTTAACCATCAATGGTTAATTTCTCTGGCACAGGGGCTGGGTGTATGTGTTGTCTCCATCATCATTTCATCCTAATCACTACACGCAGGTCACCTACGGGCGTCAAATCAAAAGTCCTGCAAGTGGCGAGCCGAACCTGTCCTATGATATCCTGGCACTAAAAGCCATAAGCCATTTCATTTCATATATGACAGTGTGGAGTGCTCTGGGAAACCAAGGAATCAGGTAGTGAAGTAGTGCGAGAATAAAGCGAGGTTCTGGTGATAACAAGGAAGAAAGCAAAGATCTGTCAGACTGACATGTTACTGCGTTAATCTATTGTAGGTTCCTATGTTAAACTAGCAATGTACGTTTCACTAACGTTGTAGAAATAGATATTTTTTAAACCCTAGAATTGGCAATATTAAATATTGTGGTGGCAGCCTCTACTTATCTAAATAAAATACAAAATATCCGCAAGATAAAAAATAAATCTACGAAGTTTTATACATATCTGTAAAGTTAATACATTGAAGATTGTCGTGGTGACACGAAACTGCATCAATGTTTTGGCTAAAAAAGAGTATAGTCTGCTCAGAAAGTGTAATTCCCAAATTGAAAATCATAATAAAACTTTTGATCATATGCAAACCGACATATAAACTTTGTCAGTAATGTACACTATGTGATCAAAAGTATCCGGACACCTGGCTGAACATGATGTACAAGTTTGTGGCGCCCTCCATCGGTAATGCTGGAATTCAGTATGGTGTTGGCCCACCCTTAGCCTTGATGACAGCTTCAACTCTCGCAGGCATACATTCAATCAGGTGCTGGAAGGTTGCTTGGGGAACGGTAGCCCATTCTTCACGGAGCGCTGCAGTGAGGAGAGGTAGCAAAGTCGGTCGGTAAGGCCTGGCACGAAGTTGGCGTTCCAAAACATCCCAGAGGTGTTCTATAGGATTCAGGTCTGGACTCTGCAGGCCAGTCCATTACAGGGATGTTATTGTCATGTAACCACTCCGCTGCGGGCCGTGCATTATGAACAGTTACTCGATCGTGTTGAAAGATGCAATCACCATCCCCGAAGAGCTCTTCAACAGTGGGAAGCAAGAAGGTGCTTAAAACATCAATGTAGGCCTGTGCTGTGATAGTGTCGTGCAAAACAACAAGGGGTGCAAGTCCCGTCCATGAAAAGCACGACCACACCATAACACCACCGGCTCCGAATTTTAATGTTGACACTACACACGCTGGCAGATGACGTTCACCGGGCATTTGCCATACCCATACACTGCCATCGGATCGCCACATTGTGTACCATGATTTGTTGCTCTACAAGTTTTTCCACTGTTCAATCGTCCAATGTTTACGCTCCTTACACCAGTTTCATATATACATACATTATCATTATAGACTGTTGTGCCTTTCAGCGTTCAGTCTGCAAGCCTCTATGAATTTACTAAACGTCGCCACAATCCTCGATTTGCAACTAGTGTTGTGGCCTCATTTAGTTCGATACCTCTTATCTTTAAATCATTAGAAACCGAGTCTAACCATCGTCGTCTTGGTCTACCTCTACTTCTCTTACCCTCCACAGCAGAGTCCATTATTCTCCTAGGTAACCTATCCTCCTCCATTCGCCTCACATGACCCCACCACCGAAGCCGGTTGCGTACAGCTTCATCCATCGAGTTCATTCCTAAATTAGACTTTATCTCCTCATTCCGAGTACCATCCTGCCATTGTTCCCACCTGTTTGTACCAGCAATCATTCTTGCTACTTTCATGTCTGTTACTTCTAACTTATGGATAAGATATCCTGAGTCCACCCAGCTTTCGCTCCCGTAAAGCAAAGTTGGTCTGAAAACAGACCACTGTAAAGATAGTTTTGTCTGGGAGCTGACTTCCTTCTTACAGAATACTGTTGATCGCAACTGCGAGCTCACTGCATTAGCTTTACGACATCTTGATTCAATCTCACTTACTATATTACCATCCTGGGAGAACACACAACCTAAATACTTGAAATTATCGACCTGTTCTAGCTTTGTATCACCAATCTGACATTCAATTCTGTTGAATTTCTTACCTACTGACATCAATTTAGTCTTCGAGAGGCTAATTTTCATACCATACTCTTTGCACCTATTTTCAAGTTCCAAGATATTAGACTGCAGGCTTTCGGCACAATCTGCCATTAAGACCAAGTCGTCAGTATAGGCCAGACTGCTTACCACATTTCCACCTAACCGAATCCCTCCCTGCCATTTTATACCTTTCAGCAGATAATCCATGTAAACTACGAACAGCAAAGGTGAAAGATTACAGCCTTGTCTAACCCCTGTAAGTACCCTGAACCAAGAACTCATTCTACCATCAATTCTCACTGAAGCCCAATTGTCAACATAAGTACCTTTGATTGATTTTAATAATCTACCTTTAATTCCATAGTCCCCCAGTATGGCGAACATCTTTTCCCTCGGTACCCTGTCATGTGCTTTCTCTAGATCTACGAAACATAAACACAACTGCCTATTCCTCTCGTAGCATTTTTCAATTACCTGGCGCATACTGAAGATCTGATCCTGACAGCCTCTCTGTGGTCTGAAAAAACACTGGGTTTCAACCAACTTCCTTTCAACGACTGATCGCATCCTCCCTTCCAAGATGCCAGTGAATACTCTGCCTGGTATACTAATCAATGAGATACCTCGATAGTTGTTACAATCCTTCCTGTTCCCTTGCTTATAGATAGGTGCAATTACTGCTTTTGTCCAATCTGAAGGTACCTTACCAACACTCCATGCTAATTTTACTACTCTGTGAAGCCATTTCATCCCTGCCTTCCCACTATACTTCACCATTTCACGTCTAATTTCATCTATTCCTGCTGCTTTATGACAATGGAGTTTATTTACCATCCTTTCTACTTCCTCAAGCATAATTTCACCTACATCATTTTCCTCCTCCCCATGAGCTTGGCTGTTCGCACCACCACCAGGATGATTTCCTTTTACATTGAGAAGATGTTCAAAATATTCCCTCCACCTCTCCAGTGATTCCCTGGGATCTATTATGAGTTCACCTGAATTACTCAGAACACTGTTCATTGCCTTTTTCCCTCCCTTCCTAAGATTCTTTATTACTGTCCAGAAAGGTTTCCCGGCTGCTTGACCTAGACTTTCCAGCTTGTTACCAAAATCTTCCCATGACTTCTTTTTGGATTCAACAACTATTTGTTTCGCTCTGTTTCTTTCAACTACGTACAAATCCCTGTCTGCCTCGGCCCTTGTTTGGAGCCATTTCTGATAAGCCTTCTTTTTACGTTTACAAGCTGCTCTTACTTCATCATTCCACCAAGATGTTCGCCTTTTCCCATCTTTACACACAGCTGTTCCTAAACATTCCCTTGCTGTTTCTACTACAGCATCCCTGTATGCCACCCATTCACTTTCTATATCCTGAACCTGATTACTGTCTACTGTTTGAAACTTCTCACTGATGATATCTATGTACTTCTGTCTGTCTAATTTCCTCGTCCTAGAGATTTTCTATCCTTATTCGTTTGCAGACAGATTTCACTTTCTCTACCCTAGGCCTAGAGATACTTAGTTCACTACAGATCAGATAGTGGTCTGTATCATTGAAAAATCCGCGGAAAACTCGTACATTCCTGACAGATTTCCTGAATTCGAAGTCTGTTAAGATATAGTCTATTATGGATCTGCTACCCCTAGCCTCCCATGTGTAGCGGTGAATAGCCTTATGCTTGAAGAATGTATACACCAGTTTCAGATAAAGATAAAAGTTTCCACCTCTTCAATACAATAATAAATGGTGAAATTATTATAGTATCACATATTTATTGTCAGTCATTTAGGGATCGGTTTCGGCACCTTCCTGTGCCATCCTCAGCCTAGGAAATTTAGCAAGGATTTTAAATAGTTATAAAAAGTATATATTTACACCAGTGTAAGAATATAAACAGAGCATTCTAATCTAGGTTGTAGAATATTTTTACCATTAAGTATGAGACTTAAAATCTATTTGATTAAAATACAGAGACTAAATTAATCTTTGTGGGATAATAGACACGTCATGAGATATTCATATACATTTTTAAATTTAGAGCTCTTTGCGTTATCAATTTGATATAACTATTAAAAACTATTTGTAGCACCCAATTTTTGATAAAATCTTTCTTGAAGGACAAACCCATGCACCTTGTTGGATACATTTTGGAAATAGTTCTTTTCCATTGCATATGAAAGATTTAAACTATGAATCTATGTTGCATGCAGTCACGAATCTTAGAATTTTTTTTTTTTTGACGCGGCAAGGGCGGGCATTTCTGAAGTACGAGTTGGCGGTTAATTCAAAAACACATAATTCGAAGTCCGATTTTTGCGTCCTAACGACTTCGAATCAACAGGGTTTTACCGTATCACAAAATTAACATCCCAGTTCGCCGGTATGTCTGTTTCAACTGTTTACATGGCATGAAAAAGAATTATTCACCACCGGCCGTGTTAATATCCATGTAAAGAAGAGACCGCTCGAAAAGTGTTTTAGACGTGGTGTGCTACGAATCTGTAATTTTGGGGACGATGCTAGTGGTGCAAGAGACAACGAATCTTTCGATCTATAGGGAATCAAGTCTACTACAAGTTCAGATTAATGAAACACCTAGGCCTACTTGATAATTTTCATGGTAAATATATTTTATAGCAGTGATAATGTATTTCTCAAATATTTTCAGGCAAAGCAACTATATCCATAAATTTATACGTTCATTTTTGCGTAAAAACCACGTGGAACTCACGGAGTGATACGAAATGTTTGTTTATGCCTATGTTACTCTTTCAATGGAAAAAATTTTAGTTCATTTATTTATTTCAAAGGGAGCCTTCCTAAAATTAGGGTCCGGGGATTATTCTGCGGCGGGGATTATTAGCGTAAATACAGTATAAACAAACCCTGCCTCCATCTCTCCAACTCACCACCACTCCCTCCTCCCCACAAGCCCTGCACCCACTTTCCCCCTGCGCTCCTTCCATCCTCGCAAACACAGCTGAGCCAACAATAGACCCAATAATACGAACAAGACCATTACTTTGAGAAGGCCAGGCCGTTTGAGAGGACAACCACCTGCTAAACACCGTAAGTTTAAGCTTTCTACACACCGATTCCACACTTTTTACTTATCAGCCGAAGTTTCTCACACAACCTCACTTTTTCCATTATAGATTGGAATTTCATTGACGGTTTCCACTAGGCCACTTATAGTTTACCGTGAATCTGTCATCTCTCAGCTTCTCAATTTTATGTCGCGGCCCTCCCGACGTTTTATAATAAGGCAAACCAACCAACCAGCTAACATTATGAAACAATAATCGAGAATGGGACCGCTAGATTGAGAAGATATTGAGAATGCTACTGTTCTAAAGTTTTAAATTTCATCAGTGTTTTTCCATCACTTTCACAGGCATTTCGCCTGCACGTTATCTCAGGCTTGGTTTCTCTAACTTTTTCACTCCCGCTTCCCTCCTAGCCATTCGATGTGAAGGTGTTTCTACAAAGACAGACTTTCGGCCTGAAATTCTGACACAGTGATTTCATCCTGTTTTGAATTGTTATAAAACCAATATTTTGTAAGCTAAGAGGTCCGCAACCTCAGTATGTGCACTTATTGTTCGTTTTCATCTGTATCATTTGTTTTCATTTCTTTTCTTCTTAGCTTAACACAGTTTTAAGTTTCAATTATGTTTTGTATTAACCCCTGTTTTCACTGAATTTTATCACAGCAAGTAATTTTTTGCTCCAAATGATGATGTAAATATTGTATATTGTGCTAATTTTGTTTCTGCAGTGTCTCTCTTTTGTTTTTTCACTTGTTCCTTCATTATGTTTTTTGGCATTTTTAGCGTGTATTATGGAAATAATTTCAACCCCGCCCCCTCCTTTTCACTCAAGATGGCTCAAATGAGCCGAAACATGTTTGAATTTGATTACTCCATCTAATGATGGAATTATACGATGTATTGAATTAGGAGGATATACTCAATTTTTTACCTTTGTAAAGATCTACGGTGTTTCGCACATTGTGGTGCCATTTACAGGCAGTGCAAAGATATGGTGTTCATCACATAAGTGTACTAAACACAGGGCTCGTACTATCACGTGGTGTTCCTCATATAGTGGGTACTAATCACAGGCAAGCCAGAACCATGAGTCCCACATCCCAAGGTGTCGCTCATATAGTGCTACTTATCACAGGTACTGTAAAAGCCGTCGCGCACACTTTTGCTTCTAATCACAAAATTATCTGGTACCTAACATAGTGGTACTATGCCCATCGTCCGAAACTGCGATGTGCACGGATCTGCTCATTTTGAAATTATTTCAAATGAAACATTTCTACCACAGTGAGCAGTCGCTCAAGGAATGAAGAATGGGTAAGTTATAAGTAGAGCACGGATTTCAATGCGCCATCAAATCTCAAAATATGCATGCACACTGACCCAGTGTGTAACACCTGGTATGGATCCCAGCTCAGAGTTACGAGTGAAGACCTCAGCAGCATCTATGGCGGAGAAGGTGGACTTCGGTACGGTGGAGATGGCGGAAGGGGCAAACCCGTAGCGTCTGTACTCCAGAGAGGCGGCTACGAAAGGCATCTGTCTCCATGTTAGGGGCGGCCTAATTTTGAATCTGGCAGTAGGTATAAAATGCCTTTGGGTGTGGCGAGCCCACTGTAACAATAGCCTGTATGAACTAAGCAGATATAGTTCCAATTTCCTAGATGGAGGCCTAAGTCCACTTCATATACTAGCACTAATGGTTCCCTGCCAAGGGACACTTGAAATTTGTGAACTTTTGCTTGAATACGGGGGCAATCCCAGTATTTAGGCAAGGATGGAATACAGTGAAGATGACAAAGCCTTTGATTTCACAGATGATGGTGTTTGCAAGTGTAATGGGAAGAACGTGTTGCATGCTCTATGCATGCGGCCAGATGCTAATGTAGACAACATTACAAATGCTGTTGGAGAAGGGGAACGCAGATTGTGAGACACTCTACCAGGAGAACTCTCCGCTCACACTTGCGATAATCAGGGGGAATGTGGAGCTAGTCAAAGCACTACTGGAAACAAGAGGGGCAAACCCCAACCAACAGCTGACATCAAAAGTTGCAGTGCCGCTAGGGCCCGGTTTCTTCAACGAATGTTAAGTGTTGACACTGCTGTTAAGGAGACTTAACACACAATTTAACAAAATGGTCGTCTCATCAAGAATTGTTAACTCTAACAATTGTTAAATCCTGTGTTAAATTAACCTAGCAGCACCCCTGTGTTAAACCTCTTAACAGTTGCTAAAATTTCAAAATGGAGACATGTAGAAGACGTAAGTTTGAAGCTTTACTGCTGTATGAGGACTATTTATAAACTGAAGAAGGCAAAGGACGACCCATACTAAGAAATAACGACCTTTTAGAGTTGTCAGAAGAAAGATTTCTAATTACCGAAGCCATAATGAACAAGGTACTAGACGATATAGGTTAGAGTTTCCAACAGATTGCAACTTACCAATCTCTCCAGTGCAGCAGTTGCTTATAGATTTTACAAGGATGGGTCAGACCCTGCGTCCAATCGATTTCAACTAGCTTAATGTACCTGTTGGCGGACACTCAACAGTAACTCGTGTAGAAGGGTTAGGGTCAATACCGTACAGTTTCGTTTTCGAAATAAATGAGGACAAATGTCATGAGGCAGGATCCGCTTCGGACCACGTGGAAGGGATAGAACACTAAAATGCGAAAACATTTAACTTGAACTTGTTAGGTCCGCAACCTAATAATTTCCGAAAAAATTACGAATTCCCGATTGTAAAGCACCGCGTATATACTTGAAAAGTTGTGCACTAGTCAAGAGTAGCAGTGACCGAGTGGTCATCGTAGTTGTCATCGAACCACGACGATGAGAGTTCGAGTCCCGCCTTAGATCACTTTTTTTATATACAAAATTAATTAATTATTTCAGGGAATGAGAAGGTAAAAATGCGAATAAAAGTAATGATCAAATTGCAGTGGAACTTTATTTCCAACCTCAAATTAATATAGTCCGCCTCTGTGGTGTAGTGGTCAGCGTGATTAGCTGCCATCCCCGGAGGTCCGGGTTCGATTCCTGGCTCTGCCACGAAATTTGAAAAGTGGTACGAGGGCTGGAACGGGGTCCACTCAGCCTCAGGAGGTCAACTGAGTAGAGGTGGGTTCGATTCCCACCTCAGCCATCCTCGAAGTGGTTTTCCGTGGGTTCCCACTTCTCCTCAAGGCAAATGCCGGGATGGTACCTAACTTAAGGCCACGGCCGATTCCTTCCCTGTCCCATCCAATCTTCTTTCCATCCCTCCACAAGGCCCCTGTTCAGCATAGCAGGTGAGGCCGCCTGGGGGGGAGGGTACTGATCATTCTCCCCAATTGTATCCCCCGACCCAAAGTCTGAAGCTCCAGGACACTGCCCTTGAGGCGGTAGAGGTGGGATCCCTCGTTGAGTCCGAGGGAAAAACCGACCCTGGAGGATAAACAGATTGAGAAGAAATTAATATATACAGAGAAAGAGATCCAGCAGTAACTGTGAGAACGTTTAGACCTATATTAATTTCAGGTAGAAAACAAAGTGTACCGGTACTGCAATTTGCGTAATATTTTTGTTCCAAATTTTAAATAACGTTCCCTGAAACGAGACTCCAACTCACGTCTACGACGCTCGCAGACAAGTACGATGACCACTATGCCACAACTCCTAAGTATATACCGTAAAATGGGGTAACTTCAGCCACTTTTTCGTATATTTTAAAAAATAAAATGTGAAATATTCCCTCTAATTTTCTGAAAAATATAATATAAATTCTGCCATGTTTGTTCTTCATTTTTAAATATGAACATAATTCTCATCGTAATTCAGTAATGAATAATGATTGTCGAAGGAGTGGCCGGAGTTACCCCGTGTTTTGGGGTAACTTCGGCCGCCATATAAGTAACACAAGAAATGAAGTTTGCTTCGATGTAGTGTTACTTCGGCCACCGTGAAGGTTTTTTAAAAACCTGCAAAACGCCCCGTATCAACAATCACAAACAAATTAAAACGATTTATGCTGGAAAAGATGTATTGTGATCAAATTCACTTTTTCCCTAAAGAAGCAACTATTTTATTTAGCCTAAGCATACAAGCATTGTATGATATTACAAATTACATGTTGCATTGCGTAAATATTTGTAATGGTACAAAATATAATAAATAAAAGGTACGGAAGTCATAAAGCCCAATTGTATGGAGAGAAAAGGCGGTCGGGAAAGAAGCAATCTTGTAGACTGTTCTCATAATGCACTGACTTCTAAATTGGAAAGTATCTGGGCCGGCGTCAAGTTCTTAAATGTGTATCGTCCATGTCAACTGATATCCGTCTATTTATCATTGAAAATGGAAACTGTCTTTCCCCTCCCTGTCGGGATAAACTTCCCCGTTTATTGTTATTGTGCCTTTATTAATCTCTTCTAAAGCGTTCTTGAATTAAACAGGATTGTAATTACAATATCCGCGGCCGCGTAATGTTTTCCTGTACGTTCTTGGCATGGCCGAAGTTACCCCGGAAGAGGACAACTTTTAACACAAAACTATTTCCTGAAAAACCTATTTGATTAAAATGCATCAAATTGTGTTGATCAGTTACCAGACGAACTTACATTTTGACCCCATAAACCACTGGAATGGAGAATCGAATGCTGGGGCTAGAGCACAGTTTGTTTTCTGCTGTTACCAGACAAGACAATAGTCGGGGCTGCGAAAAAAATCGATTGACTCAACAGTGAGCCCACCAATGTTATTTGGACTACCGAGTGTTGATAGAGCATTCTATTGTATGTGCATTTTAGTTGTTGCAATTGGTTCATCTTTTCCAGTATAGAAGGCAGGAAAAAATAAGTGCTGCTATTCGTCAGCGGCCGAAGTTTCCCTGTATGGCCGAAGTTACTCCACTTTACGGTACGCCTTGCATTGGAATCGGGCATTTATCAATTTTTCAGAAGTTATTAGGTTGCGGACGTGACATGTTTGTAATGACATCTGACCTCGAGACACTTTCCGTGTAGGACTAATTGTAGGAGCAAAAGATCTTCATAGGTCGACGTCCGGAACAAATAGTATTTTTTTAAAAAGAAAAAAAAAAAGGCCTAATTGTAGGCGACTATGTTCACGAGGGCAAGAAAAGAGTGTGTAGAATTCTACAAAGAATTCTTGCTGCCATTGCAGCATTAACAAGGCATTACATTATTTTCTCCGCAATAAAAGAATGCCCGAAAATCATTCAAAACATATCAATTATCACATTTTCCCGGTGATGTAGGAACCTTATATTGCACTCCTACAAGAATAGGCTATATCGAATGTTGTGATATAACAGTCCGTTATTTCATTTTTTAAGCACACTCGCATAATTTTAAATTAAAACTATACCAACATTTGTCTCACATTCATCATAATAACGCTGTTGTTGCCTCTTACTTGACATGTTTACTTCTTAGTGGTCTCCGATAATCATAACCTATAATAATGTCAACCATGTGTCTGTGTAACAAAATACTATTTCAACACGCCACTAGGAGCGCTATATGTAAAGAAACAAAAGACGCTCACTGCCAAATGCGTTCAGAAATCTTACGGAAATGTGTTAATTTGTCTTTAACAATTGTTTCGTAACAAATGTTGGAAATATGTTCGTGAAACAGGGTACTTTTAAACAAAGTGTTAAATTAATAACAATTGTTAGTTAACATTTGTTAAGCAAAATTTAACACAGAGTTGAAGAAACCGGGCCTCGGTGTACTGATGACTCGGTCAGGCACGGACAAGCTACCGCCAAACGACATCATGGAAATGGTTTAACATTGGAACATCGTTTCGGAAGAAGGAGGGTGGAATCATATTTGCTCGCACCCGGTGTCAGCTGGAATCATTCGACCGGGTCAGGAATGGAATGAATGAAGCAACCATCTAGCGGCGAGGAAAGGAATTGTGCCGGCTGCCGAAGCCTGTTGCACAAACTGGAAAATATGCACTATCAAAATTCAGTTCGTTTTGAAACATTGTACAACTAATTTCTCCAAATTGTCTTGATTTAAGCTCATCCGTTTATGTGTCAGCACATTCTTAAGCACAGAAAGTGATCTTTCTATGTCATAAGAAGTGACAATGCATACTTAAATGAAGACATTTAGGACAAAGTGAGGTCAAATCGTACGTCTTTTGTATTTTCACCACAATACGTCCATATAGCTTGATGAATTCAAAATCAGGATTTGAACGGATCACTTTGTTCAGCTACTTCTCCGTGCAATGATGGCAGACACATCTGAATGTCCTCAATAAGTGGTAATGGGTGCCTGCTGCGATAACAAGGTGACAAGTGAGAGTTCCAGGTAGGAAAATCCAGGATAACAACGGAAGAGGGTTCAGTGCAAAACTAAGGTTTGTAGCTGCTAGCTCAGTAACGCGACATCACAGAAGTGCGATACAAGTTCATCTAACATAGACAAAAAAATGTGCCATCAATAAGTAATGCACAATTTACGGTTCGATTTATGATATATAACTGGGACAACTTAATCCCAAGAATTGCGGAGATCGATGTGGGGCCTTCCGGCTTATGTCAATATTTACTCAAGCAACAGATAAAGTTTTTGGTTAATTGGATTATGTACTAAATTTGGTTTCACGCAGGATGCCAGGGATACATTCTCTCCATCTCTCAGTAATAGACATACTGTGTAATGTGGAAAAAGGGCCCCAAATTATGCAAACCAACATTCATAAAAGGTACTATCATGCAAGTTAAAATTATATATGCACCAGTCACAAGAAAAGCCATATTATGCAATAATAAATGTTCAAATATTTGCCATTAAATCCAAAATCTCAAAAATATGCATTTCACATGAATTTTGTCCTAAAAAGGCCAAAACATGCAAACATGCAGGGAAAAAGAACAGTTATTTGGAATCGTTAAGGCATAAAACGAATATATGCAAAGTTTGAGAATTGTAACTAGCTTATTTAAAAACATGCATCTGCATGGAAATCCGGGCTCTAGTTATAACCCTCAATGGCATGAGTGCGAAATTTGAGTGAATTATCTGTTTATCCATGTTTTTGTGTGACATATGCTCAAACTACAGGCAGGCAAATTAAATTTTAATTCCACAGTGAACAATGTGGCCATTTATTGTGACTTGAATGGGTTAAGTATTACCTTACCTTACATCTTTGCTAGGGTGCTCACTCTTTCACTTTACTTATATTAGTCTGCTGAATCAGTGATCATTGTGTATAGTGAAACTCACCCTAAGAGGATTCTCATTGAGGTAGGGCGGCTCTCCCTCTATCATCTCAATGGCCATGATCCCAAGAGACCAGATGTCCACCTTGGGCCCGTACTGCTTGCGCGTCACTACTTCAGGAGCCATCCAGTATGGAGTGCCAACCATCGTGGTGCGCTTAGACTGCTCAGGCGAAATCTGAGCGCAGAACCCAAAGTCCGCTGTAAAAGTCAAATGTATGAATGAAGACCACACCCTACGCAAGGACTTTGGAAGTGTCTATGTGTTTTAAAAGCAAGTACAAATCCACTTTAAAATCTTTAATATTAATAATGTTATTGGTTTTTATATCCCACTAGAGCCTAACTACTTTTACGGTTTTCGGACAAGCCGAGATGCTGCAATTTTCCCCCCGCAAGAGTACCTTTACATGCTAGTAAATCAAACAACATGAAGCTGACGTATTTGAGGACCTTCAAATACCACCAGACTGAGCTAGGATCAAACCTGCTAGCAAAAAAAATAAAAATAATAATTCATGATTGAGTCAGATGAAGAGGACCTGCTAGACTCAGGAAGTCAAAAACTGCAATTAGAATTATAAATGTAAGAGAAATGACATAGTTTGGCTCTGAGCTGGTCAATATTAACATCTTATTGGTAATATCTCCTTTATAGATTCCTATTTTAATTACTGGTTTATTTATTTAGTGTATGACTTGCATAAAACACAAAACAATGGGGAATAAACAAAGAAAAGAAAAATAAGTTCATGTTGTACATTTTTCAGCAGCCCTTAGAGTCCAGGTTCTTGAGCCATTCAACCACATCAACTGTCGCATTACCAAAATCTTGTTTCTCGCCTGGGTAACACCCGATCGGACACTCAAAGGCAATGTCATAGATTGTCTGACTGTCGTTCCCACAGTTGCAGCACAGCGTCCATGATTAGTGTGTATCCGATTTAATGGCACCCATAACTGACGGGGTAGCTGGAATCCTGGTTTTTAAAATATTATGCTGTTTGGCAACTGTGCAATTATTAACTTTTTAAACATTCTGAATATTTTGTAAATAGCTTTAAAAAGGATGTTGGGTCTCATTAGTTATGGTCTTATTGCTAATACCTCCTTCATATATGTCCATTTTGTTTCTCATAAATATTAATAATTATTACTTATTTATTACTATTAATTAATATGTGTTGTTCTAATGTCAAGATATTTATTTACAAAGTATTCACCATTGTGCACATATTATTGTTAATTTTAACAAATCACCTGACAATTCCTATACTGTTGGCATATTTCATATGTAATTGTGCAGTATATGGAAGCTAAATAAATGAATGAATGAGTAACAGTCGTCCTGCCACCTAACGGAATTGCATGGAATCAAGGTACCAGACTAACATACTTCTAGCCGACGAAGTATCTCTACTGCAGAAAATGAATTTCGTTGCAAAGCCCACTATGGTAGTATTGTAAAGGTGGAACCTTTGACTGTACCTTAAAAAACTAAAGTATCACTCTAGTTAATTCTAATTGTGAATACATTCACGGCCACGTCCGACTCCTCAGCTGAACAGTCAGCACGAAGGCCTCTGGTTCAGTGTCCCAGGTTTCATTCTTGCTCAGGCACTGGGCGCTCCAACATACACACATCTTCATATACACACCACAGAAACATGTAATAGTGAATATATCCCTCCACACAGGGTTGGCGTCATAAATAGAGTTTGTGATTTTTAGCATTTGCGATAAATGCAAAATATGCCGAAACTTTGTCATTGTATGTGCCTTCATCTTATATGACCCGTACGGGTGGTTTTTAGCGATTTCGAATTCGCGATAAAATGCGAAATTGGTTCAAAATGCAAAATTATACAATTTATGCGAAATAGATGCGAAACTCTCAGTTTTATACGAAATAAACACATATTTTTAAAAACTATTAATTTTTCTTAAAAATAAGATATAAATGTTGTTATTTATTTCAGGAGAAATAATTATTACGGCGCCCATTGCGATCATAAAGCGGTAACATGCTTTGACAGACACTTCCGTCTTGGTGCACGGAACATCTATAAGTTTATTATCGCCAATGAGCTAGAATTCTATCGCAGTTAGCTTGTCAGAGAGATTTATTCTCTTTGTTTTGCAGCCTAACCGATTGATGTCAGATGATACCTGAAGCTATTTTCTCTGTGTAAATAGTAACTCTGAGCTGAAATACGGAAAATAAAAAGCACCTTATTTTGCCGTTCGTTGTAAACAATCATGGCGGCATCCAAGCGCGGCATGGATGAGTTTATTAGTAACTGGCTTGAAAATAGTGATGTTGAAAGTGGAAGAGATTCTCTGGAGAGTGAAAATACTTCTTCTTCAAATGACAGTGATGAAAGTGATTCCGATTTCAGTTCCGAGATGATAGTGCCAATTGAAAGTACGTGACAAAACCAGAATGCAACAAGAGCGAGTGAGAAGTCTAGTTTTCCTTTTTTGCTAGTTGCTTTACGTCGCACCGACACAGATAGTTCTTACGGCGACGATGGGACAGGAAAGGCCTGGGAATGGGAAGGAAGCGGCCGTGGTCTTAATTACGGTACAGTCCCAGCACTTGCCTGGTGTGAAAATGGGAAACCACGGAAAATTATCTTCAGGGCTGCCGACAGTGGGGTTCGAACCCACTATCTCCTTGATGCGAGCTCACAGCTGCGCGCTCCTAACCACACGGCCAACTCGCCTGTTGAGAAGTCTAGTAAAATGATACTTGGAATTATGATCTTATTGACAATAAGCCTCTTTCTGTAATATGTAAACCAGTTTTTGAAATTCACTCTATAGTGAGGAGGGGGTTGGGTAATAAGTAATAATAATAATAACTTAAATGTTTCCACCTTTTCAATACAATATATTCACAAGATTACAAAATTATACGGTACTAGTTTCGACCCATCTAGGGGTCATCATCAGCCGTATTGGAGCAAAGATCATTTGTGGCGAAATCTTTGCTCCAATACGGCTGATGATGACCCCTAGATGGGTCGAAACTAGTACCGTATAATTTTGTAATCTTGTGAATATATTGTATTGAAAAGGTGGAAACATTTAAGTTATTATTATTATTACTTACATATTGTTCAATACGGACCAAAAACATGAAATTCATAACCATCAAGGTTGGGTAATAATCCGAAAGAAATGGACTTAGGGAATTAATTTCTAACCCCACAGTTCTGGGATCACGTTACTAAGGAAACCAATACCTATGCCTCTACATTTCTTGCTAATTTATCTGCTTCCGTTGAAACCAGTAATACTTACGAACAAAAACATTGGTTTCCTGTTACTATAGATGAGCTAAACGCTCACTTTGCTTTGTGTAGTATTCTTATGTAGCCTATGTGATTAATCAAATTTATGTTAAAGTGACAAAAAAATACAGTAGAACCTCGATAATTCGAAATCGGTTAATTCAAAATCCCGCCTAATTCGAAGAAGCTCTCGTTCCCGGAAACATGAGATACAGTTTTACATGTTATTTCAATTATTTAATTCGAAATGCGGATAATTCGTAATTCGAAGTACAATGTCGGCCCCATTACCGAAATTCAGACCTTTAATTCGAAACTGCCTTTACATTTTAAAACAATAGTATGTTACAGAGTAATTTAAACTCGAATTTTTTTCCGCTCCGCGTCATAATAGATCGCGCGTTCCGGAACGTGGAGGGGTAGCTTTCCGCACTTTCACTCACTTCGGTGGGTCTACAGTGCGCTTCATGATTGCTAAGTTGAATGAAATCGGAATTCTTTTGTATTCAACCTTTTAAGGAACGCCGTAATATCACGCAACAGGCGGTGTGCGGGGAAAATAGAATCCGGGAACACTGGCGATGCCGACAGTTGACGAAAGAACGTGGCTCATATAATAAATTCGTAGGCACCGAACAATATTGCATTGCCGGTGAAACTGCACTGCTTTATGTTAACGCGAGCCCAAACGGTCTTATGGTTTTAAAGGAGAAATTGCCAGCCGCGAAATCGTACAAGTGTGACGGATGGGGGTCATAGTAGTGCGTTGCAATGCACATGGAAGCGAGATACTTTATCCCGTCGCCATAGGAAAGTTCAATAAGCCATAATATTTTAAGAGCGTCGGGCACTTTCCATGCCAGTACAAAGCATCTATAATAAAAATGCAAACAGTACAGAAATCCAAAAAATAATGCATTTGCACACGGGAACCGGCACAATATATCCTCGTCTTTGAATTGTGCGATTTTTTTCTTTCGTTGGGTGAGGTTATGTTTGTCAGTGATTTATCCAAGTGCATTATTTGAACATTCTAAATACACCTTGTTGGATACATTTCGGAAATAGTTTTTTTCCATGGCATTTGAAAGGTTTAAACTGTGAATCGACGTGACTGCTTGTATTAATGGGTCTTGGAATACTTTGTGACGCGGCAAGTGCTTACATTTCTGAAGTACGAGTGAAGTGCCGGCGGGAAATCGTACAAGGATAGAGTCATAGGAAAGTTCGACTTTAAGGGCATCGGGTACTTTCTGTGTAAATACAAGGCATCTAAAATGCATACAGTATAGTAATCCAATTAATAAAGCATCTGCACATTGGAGCCAGCATAGATTTCTCCTCGTCTTTGAATCGTGCTTTTTTTTTCTTTCTTGCGTTGCGTGAGGTTATGTTTACCAGTGAGATATCCGGTAGAAATTCAGTAAGACTTACATTACTTTTATAGCATGATAAGGATGTAATATGTTGGAAATCTTTAGTGGAATACCTTGTGGAGGAGCGATGTGTTCACTGCGACAGTTAAGAACCCACCGACCATCCCCCAGAAATAATTTTGCTTTTATAACCTAATAGAAGTTATCACGCGCCATAGTCCATCGCCTAACTACGTACCAGCATTTCCATTGGGTGAGACGCTACGGGATATGACGTCACTCCTAGCAATGAAGTAAGTGAATTCCGTTACCAACCCGCGCACAAGAAATACACAACTGCCCAGACCAATGGAGGTGTCACGCGGGACACTAGAGGCCTAGGGCCGCTTCGCGGCTTCTAACCTGGGGGCTTACGCCCCCAGACCCCCTTTGCTTGATCCAGACCAATGGTCTAACCAATCCAGACCAATGGCTTTGCCACTGACCAATGGTCTAACCAATCCAGACCAATGGCTTTGTCACGCGGGATATTAGAGGCCTAGGGCCGCTTCGCGGCTTCTAAGCTGGGGGCTTACGCCCCCAGACCCCCTTTACTTCATCCAGGCCAATGGCCAAACCAATCCAGACCAATGGCTTTGTCACGAGATTCGTAAATAAAAGTAGCGCCGCTGCACTAGGACTAGTTCTTTATATGAACAGTTGGCAGCTCTGTCCACCGCACGATCAAGTTCTTCGCGAGAAGCGAGCGAGAGAGAAACAAATGACAGTGCAATCGCGCCTGGATACGTAGCGCTGGAAAATGTAAGGTGTTCTGAACTTTTGCCAGATATCCGAGTGCATTATTTGAATACTGTAAATGCACCTTCTTGGATACATTTTGGAAATAGTTCTTTTTTCATGGCATTTGAAAGGTAGTATAAATTGTGAATCAAGCTTAACTGCATGCAGTAACGGGCCTTAGAATATTTTGTAAGGTGGCAAGGGTTGGTACTTCTGAATTGCGAATTGGCGGTTAATTCGAAATCACGTAATTCGAAGTCCGATTTTTGAGTCCCAACGACTTCGAATTAACGAGGTTTTACTGTAAATAGTATGTAAGGGAATATTTCCTTTCACAAGTAATGGAAGGCCAAAGGTTTAAATCATTCAATGTGTGGAATTTCTTTCACTGGCTAAAGAGCACTGCAAAGACCAGTCAATCAAACAGCAAATACACTTTCAAGCACCACGTTCATTCTCTTTGTGTGTTGACCCTTGATCTTCGTCGGTTATTCTTGACATTGGTGTTGAGTAGTAGTTCTGTTTAAAAATACGGTAGCGATTTATTTTATTGTCTGTTAGTCATGGGTAGAAGCGAAGTGACGATCAAACAGCATGCCGAAAGGCACAAATCGGGACATTTTAATGTAAGGATACAGATGGCCTATATTGATGTGCTGACCCTGGAATCAAAAACTTGAAGAAAAAAATATTTTGCAGGCTTTCCTTTGCCTTGGCAGCACTTCTGTGCATTTGGGCCTCTACGAACAGTGTCGATGTAGAGTTTTTTTTTTTTTTTTTTAGCAAGTACAGTGAAACCTCGATTCTCCGTTTTTCGAGGGACCATGAAAATAAAACGTACAACACGGGAAAACGGAAAATCCGGGAATGAATGAAAACCATCAAAAATTTGGCTAAACATCACAAAAATGAAATATTTATAATTATAATCTTACAAAAACTCCTAAACCAAACCAAACTACAGCCCCAGTGGAACTTTGCCTGCCAAGCGACCGCTGCTCAGCCCGAAGGCCTGCAGATTACGAGGTGCGCATGGTCAGTGCCACGAATCCTCTCGGCCGATATTCCCGGCTCTGTAGATCAGGGTCGTCATCTCACCATTTGATAGCTCCACAATTAAAGGTAATCACGTAGGCTGAGTGGAACTGGAACCAGTCTTATATCCAGGTATAATTGCCTGACCTGGTCGCAATCGAACCCGGGCCCTCTGGATGAGAGGCGGGCATATTAGACCGCGAAACCGCATTAATTACCGGTACGCGAGTTTTACAGGGGAATCTTCGTCAGTTTCCCGTGAAAACTTCTTTCAGTTCAGCAACTTTGATTAGGCTAGCCAACTCTTCGAAAAATCTAATAACGAATGTACAATATAACTATTTATAATTAGTTTATTTAAATCCGCCTTGATCAATACACTCAAGGCGGATTTAAATAAACTATTATAAATAGTTATATTGTACATTCAGACCAGTCAATACGGACCAAACACAATATTAACCTATCATGGTTAAGTTTATTAATAGTAAATCTAATAACGCCAAGCCAAACGACAATCGACCACAAGTAGTTTTTAATTCTTTCATCTCATAAAATAAAGCACATTAGATACAAAAGCACCCAAATAAATGGCAAAATCCGTTCATTTCTTAATCTTTCATTGTAATTTTGTCTCCGGCATACTGTTCGTAGTCAGTTTCCGGAAATCTCGTACCGCGCAAATTAGGCCTACATCGACTTTTAAAGGTTATGTTGAACTCGAAAACATGGTATTGAATGTAAGTATCGATTCTTAAAAGTTCTCGAATGCATTTTATTCCATTCTGCCCGTCACAAATCCAATCAAATAGGAAAGATAAAAGAAATATCAAAACTTCAGAAATTACGGTTATTCGTGACCTTGAGGTCATCTGGAAAGCGCGCTCGCTGCACGTCAGTACGAGTTTGAAATGATACCAACCATTTAAAATGTAACGTGCGCAAATAAAACGACTGCGGTTTTTGGTATTTTAACACGAAAACGTAAAATTCCCAGTCTTTCATTAGGACCTAAACAGTAATAGGCAATCCCAATACCTCCCATGGCTTTCTTTTTTTTTCATGTAGGCTAAGGTGCAACATCTATTTTGGTCTCGCTAACATAATCATGTACGATAATATGAAAAATACTGAATTTGTATTAAGAAGGAGCAGTTTCGATTCCTGAAAGCCCAGTTACTCTGCAGTGCCCTGAGCAAAGTGCCGAAAACCTCTTCGGCAGTACAATCGAAAAAATGTAAAAATATAAACATCTAACCCTGGACATAATATGGACGTTTTATAAGTGCGAACATTTGACGAAACTCGTTCTGTGTTCAAGCAGAGCTGTCGAAATGCGCCGTGTCTCCTTGCAGTTGTGGCCACTCTCTGCTTTATGATTTTCCGAGATTCTCTAAACAATACCACCCGAATGCGATGCTAAGGTGGTCCCTTATGCAAGTTCACCGCCGATCGCTTTTCAGTACCGGTACAGTACTTGCTTTAATTATCGCAGTGACGAGGCGTTAACGCCAAGATACATAAATATGCAATAGCCGTCCTTTCGTGAGATACAGTTTATTAAAAAACGATTGATCGAGGATTTAGCGTTAATGGGGCTGGAATTTCTGGACGGTTGATCCGGGAAATCGTTTCTTCGAGGAACGGATAATGCGGGACCTTTACAACGTGATTTATTTACGATGCTCGCGGGACCACGTAATTTGAACGCATATTCCGGGAAAACGTATTTTCCGGGAACGGATAATCGAGGTTCCACTGTACAACATAACTGTAACTGATAGGTGGTCTCAAATGAAGGAGGACACCTTTTAAATAATTGGCATGTTGTACTTAAATCATCATTGAAATTCCTCTTCCTTGTAGGTGTGTTGTACTGTGATAAATAAATACGTTCAGAATAGTAATTTTCACTTTGAAATTGTGTTTGTAAATTTGGAAATAAGCATATTCCTGTGTGTTCGTTAATACTTCTTGCAGTCTTATGTTGATGTTTGTCTTATTTTCCATAGTGAATTCAAAACTGCATGACGAGCAATGTGTGATTAAACAGTATGATTTTACTCCCAACTTTTGTGTGTGCAGTTTAGTAAATTATGCCTATTTTAACCAATTTGCTACAAAATGCTAAATTTGAGAAGTTTAGATGCTACAAAACGCTAAATTTGAAAATCAAAACGCTAAATCACCGATTTTTAAATGCTATAAACCACGAACTCTAGTCATAAAGAACGCCAGGCCGTAAAACAAAGCCACGTCCACTTCTGCAACCCCACCAGCAGAAGAAGAATATTGTACTCACTGAGCTTGACGCTGCCATCCAGTCCCAGCAGGATGTTGTCCGACTTGATGTCTCTGTGGATCACCTGGTTACAATGCAGGAACTCGAGCGCTTGCAACACCTCACGGCATACAGAGGCTATCTGACCCTCGTCCATGCAAGTCTCCGTCACCACGTCCGTGAGAGACCCACCTGGGAGATACTCCATCACAACCTGTAGCACACAATGTACTAGATAAAAATGGCTCAAGTTTCTTTCAAAATCACAAAGCAATACACGTCACACTCAACAAAGACATAGCTGGGAGATATACAGGGAGTGGTGGTGGTGATTATTGTTCTAAGAGGAAGTACAACTATTCTACGTTAACATTAATCAGAGAGAAAAAAATAAAGGAAAATGACACTTCAAAAAATGAAGGTATCAGCCAAAGAAAGACAAGGGCCACGAAGGGTGCGACAGTGAAAGATTCCATAGACCTCAAATGCTCTAACAGCATCGGGGTTGGAAAAGAACGAGAGCTGACCCAATGTTGTTGGATAGGAGAGACAAAAGCGAGACGCCTGGTGAAAGTAGGTGGAAGCAATGTGAAGACTCAGTTATGGGCTCCATAGTTGCCATCCCACGCTTCCAAGAGCCCCCTTTTAGTCACCTGTTAAAACAGACAGGGGAAACCGTGCTATAACAAATTTCTGATTTCCACTTACCTGCCTCAGTCCCTTCAGTGGGTTTTGAAAACTGAATAGTAATAGCAGTTTTCAGCTCGGTGACGAAAGTAATGGGAAACTACCTCATTTCCTCACTAGAACTCTTTGCTGATATCTAAGCCATCTATGGCAGCTGATGAGGACCCAACCACTCTGTGGGCTGAGTACACAAAAAACACACACACACACTCCCTCTCTCTTTCCTATTACTGTGTTCATTTCATCAGCCCATCCAGTCCAAACATAATTTCAAGAAAAATTCCCTGGTGTACAACATGTTCTTTATAATAAATTTCACACTATAAGTGTGAAGCCCAAGGAACCAAACTGACAGCATAGAGGAACTGCAACAAAATATCCTGCAGGAAACTGCGAACTACACTGTGTTATATTTTGTTATTTAATAGATACAAAAAAATGTGGACAATAACTTCTTTCCTAGCACGTATTTCAGGCTTGCCTGGTCACTGTTTGCAACTTCCTTCCGTCGAGGGTGTCTTCAGGTCCAAAGCCAGTTACCTGTGTAGCCTGCTTAATTCTGTCTACCCACCGTTTGTTTGTCTGGACGTCCACAAGGTCTAAGGGCCGGTTCGATCACCTGCTGGTAAAGTGGCTGGCTGGGAGTGTATATCAGCTGGTACTTTGGCTTGCGTGCAACCACCTCCGCGTAAGTGCTAGGTAGCTACCCGGAGCTAGACACCGATATACGGAGTTGGCAAGACTGATTTTCAGCGACTTCTCGCTTTCGAGCGTGTGCTATCTAACGTTAGGTGTATGAAGCTCATTTCGACTGTCTTATTTTCCTGTGCTTGCATCTGCTGATTATCAGGAAAAAGCCTAATAAGGGGAAGTTTACACATGGTAGATTATAGTAATAAGGGGAGTCTTAAGAGTTATGGACAACGATTTATTCAAACTTTCGTGATTTTAATCTATGAGCTTCAAAATCAATACCTAACTGGGATTAAAATCTCCAGATACATTTTCTTACGCCAGTTATAACCTGTCATGTAAGGCAGCGTTTCTGGAAAGTATTCTCTTAGTAGATTGGAAAAGTCGCTCGCTCCGTAATAGAAGGCACGCAGGTTTACATTTAAAATTTTATTTTCTTTCTCTGCCCTTGTTCTTAACTGTCTTTTACATGCCTCCATATGCGCACGCACGCACACACACACACACACACACACACACACACACACACACACACACACACACACACACACACACAATCCTCTATTTGCAACTAGCTCTGTGACCTCGTTTAGTTACACATGCTTCCATTTATTGATAATGCATTTCTTTTTTTTTGCTAGTTGTTTTACGTCGCACCGACACAGACAGGTCTTATGGCGACGATGGGACAGGAAAGGGCTAGGAGTGGGAAGGAAGCGGCCGTGGCCTTAATTAAGGTACAGCCCCAGCATTTGCCTGGTGTGAAAATGGGAAACCACGGAAAACCATTTTTAGGGCTGCCGACAGTGGGGTTCGAACCTACTATCTCCCGAATACTGGACACTGGCCGCACTTAAGCGACTGCAGCTATCGAGCTCGGTGATAATGCATTTCATTCTTATGTTTAACTTTATGAAGATAAAGTTGGAAGGTACTGTAAATGTAAAGAACTAATCGGGGTAAATATCCATTCATAGGAAGAGGAATTTGGGAATGGAATAGTTTCCAATTTCTTTGAAATCATTTACAAGAAGACTTTGTAAACAACTGATAAGGAATCTGCTACCTGGACAACAGTCCTATATGCTATATTAATCATAACACTACTTTCTATTAGTAGCACACACATAAAGCATTTTCCTACTAGACTTAATAGGCCTGTTGTGATTAAGCATTTCAATGAAATATATTAACAAATGAACGTATGAAAAGAGGCATACAGATTAACACAACGCTAATAATGAAAATAAAAAAAAGAATCGTCATAATGAAGACTCGAACCTGCATACCTCGTAGTACGAAGTGAGTGCGTTGGCCATTACGCTACGAGAATGCTTGGGGTAACGAGGATACATACACTAAGTTATACCAGGTGTCTGAAAACTGAAAAAGTAGAAAATTAATGCCCATTTGAAATAATTTCCAAATAGGTTTTGATTTTATATCCTTGTAGAGTTTATTTGCGAAAGCTTGATGTATAAAATGTGTTCCCTGCGCTACCGATGCAAGAGGCTGGTGTGGCCGTTGCAACTCAAGGGAAGCATTAATGTTCAAAATCCTGCAATACAATATCGATCACTGTTACAGTATCATTTTTTTTTCAGTATACTACGCTAATTTAAGATGTATGCCACCAGAAATAATGTTCAGCTCTCAAAACTTGCCTGGCAGGTAAAGTCTTATCGGGCCCTCGAAGTGGCTGATAAATTACGTGCCGGGTAACTATGGTTAATGCTGCCGACAGCGCTACCTGGGATTGGTCGAATGGAAACATCAAGTTATGCGCTACTTTACCAGTAGGTGGTAGAACCAGCCCTAAGTCAACCTGGGTGACATTGGAGGGTATTTTTTTCCGTCGAGTTATGATCACTTCTAATAAGGTCTCCGGGTTTCCTGCATTTTTTTTTTGTGATGAAATGTTGGTCCCATTCATGGCCTTACATCATGATCACAGACTGACACAACGTTTTCATTCCACTACAGTACATGGAGGGTCTGCTGTGGTGTTTTTGATGCCAGCCAGCATTCAGAGCCGTATAAGACCACTGGGTGAACCCTGGTCTTGTGTAATTTCCCTTTCAGTCGGTTAGATACTTCCTCATCGCATACCAGACATGGTGTCTCATCAGCGTGCTCAGGCATCTAGAAAATGCCTCTCTATCCAAAATAAGCGAACCATTCGTGAAGTTCCTACGTAAAATTTTTGTAAAAAAAAGTTCATAATACTGTATGGTATCTGCTATGGGAAGGAGTGTTAGGCGGCAGTAAATAACCAGACTCTCAAATGGGTGGGTGCTGGTCCCACAGTGGAGGAACACGTAGTGTGTGTGGCGAGCCTCTGCCAGAACCCTGGACAAGGGTTATAGAAGTAGAAGTAGTTAACAGTACACCACCACGACTGAACTCTCCTGAGACATAGCAGCAGCTGTCATGGACTTCGTAGCTGGTTCTTAATTCAAATGTTCTCCCTGTATTAATGCACGCAAGGAATTTCGAAGATCTTCTTACAGATAACCTATATCTTATACAGGCCAAGTTCCACAAGGGTTGAGTTCCTTCGTGCAGGCTGCGCGTTAGTAAAAGAGAGCGTGCTCCCTGTCATACCATTCCGGTATGCCCATAGAAAACCTGTATATTGGTTCCAATTAGTCAATAACAATTTAAAGTTGTAAAAGCATCTTATTAAAATAATAGGACATGTTTTGGCTGCATTAGGCCATCTTCAGCTGTCTAGAATTAATTTAAAATTAATATACTAAAAGTTACAAAACATGAATACAATTCTCACTTGTATAATCTACGGTACTTACGCTGAATTATCATCAGACAAGGAAGTCGCTAGATGTAATGTGATGAAGTTATAACAGTTCTATGTAAAAGGATGATGATTTAATTGAAAGTTTCTTCTGCCCTTAAAATTAATTTCATGCAAAAATAATCTCAGCTGATTCAGTAAAATTGTTGTCCCACTTAATATAAAACTTCTAAAATGCTATGGATTCACAAATGTAGATCAAAGGGTCCATAGTAGTAATGGTCATCTCTGCCAATGGATATGTTTACCTTATTCTTGATCACTTCATCATGACTTTCGGACATGTCAGCTGAATAGCCTCTGAAAAATACTCATTACAGTTCTGGGCACCAACCGTATATAACAGATTGACCTGTCATCTCTGCAGTACCCTGGACTCATTTCCACATCACTTGATGCTCTGTGTCCTTTCCAACATCTAGAGACTCCGTTGCAGCAAGTGGTTCACTCTCACGTCATGGGCAAACAAATCATTCTCTCTTACAGTAACCTTCTCATAGCCTTCAAAGCACTATGTACTTTTCTTATTCGAATTACATATTGCACCAAAGATTTGCCACTATCATAGCTAAGCGTATGCTGGATATTGCCATATGGTCAAGTTCTGTGCTCTTCTGGTTCTGAAGGCATAAAGTTATTTGTCCAACATGTCCACGAGTCCCATTTTCCCTTGTATCGGCAACACTTCATCCTGTGCCCTTTGTTACACATCATGTGCCGAAAATAATCAAGTTTCCATCTTCTTATAGATAGCAGTGCTTATCACCTCTGTATTGCTCACTTTGTGAATCTTATTCTACTAAAGCAGACAACTCACCCAGAGTTCCTCTCCCACCAGATAGCTGTCCAGGTAGTTCACAACGTTCGGATGTTTGTTTTCCCGCATCACAAGGATTTCGTTAATGATCAGTTCCTTCTTAGGCTGCTGCGACAGGTTCATCTGCTTGATGGCCACCTCCATGCCGGTGGACGTCTCTATAGCAGTGTACACAGTACCCGACGCCCTGCAAATAGAACACATTTTTACATTGGTTCACTTACACTAGAATCAAATAAAATGTAAATTTGGTCAAATTCATCCAGACAACCCCACAAGGGAGATGAGCTGCACCAAGCTTTCAGCACAGGACAGGAGGTAGAACATCATCATCTAAATGCATCATTATCCTGTTTGGCCTTTCAGCATTCACAAGCACCTCCCCCAATCCTCCTTGGCTGAATAGACAGTGTACTGGCCTAGACTCGGGGACTGCGTGTTTGTGCTGCACATCATACATCACACCCACTCCTCTTATTATTAAAAGCAGAGTCTAAACATCGTTGCGTTGGTCTCCCTCTCTAGTCATCTTAATCTCCACTATTCTTCTAAGGTAAACCTGTCCTCCTCGGTTTGCCTCACACGACCTAACATGATTTGGACTTTTCCGTTATTTCGTTAAGGTTATAGCTAGCATTAAAATATGGGTCCAGGTGTATATAAAAATTCTTGATTATATTAAGCAGAGGGCCTTTGTTAGCTATTTCGAGAATGTCCATGCCTTGTTCAATATTCGTGAATTCATGATTGTAATCGACCAATATTTTATTTGATTATTTTATTCATTACCTACTTCAGGAAAAACAATTTAGTGGTTAGGTTATTTAAATGTCGTCCGTCGATACAATCATCATCATTCCCCCCACCCTTCGGCCCCGCCTTAAGCCACTTCCCAACTCCCTGCCCCTCCCTTCGCACGCCACCCACTCCACCGGGTTGCTCCTCCCTGCACCAGCTTTCCTCCCCTCCTATTCCATGCCATTCCCACTACTCTAGTTGCACACTACCGGTCAAGTCGTTCACATTGCATGCAAGGTGAGTTCTCATTCTTTTTCTTCGTTTTTCGCCATTCCTTTCTTTAAAAATGTTTGCGTTAATTCTACTCTTTTCATCATCAGGTTCTATTGGTTCCAACTTGGATTGGGAATTCTCCTCGTATCACAGGAAGAATCCATTGCTTTATAAGAAGTTGCATGGTTCTGCCTATATTTAATTTCTATATCAGAAATATGGGACCTTAAGCAAGACAGACACCCTCTGCGCCAATGTCCAACACTAAATTTTTTTACCTGAAGATCACTTGAAATATAGTACTCAATAGAAGCATCTGGACTTTGTATTCAGACCGGCATCTTATACTTTTGATGTGCAATTTTAGAGTATTCACTAAAAAAAAAGGGTAATATTTTAATCATCATTGTAGAAAATCGTTGTGATACTATTCTTACAGTCTAATTGCAACATATGTATACGTGAAATTTTATTTGTCATTGAACAGTACAACATAATTTTATCTCATTAGTCCATAATTTTATCTATCAACATTTCATCCACTCCACCATTTCATATGTATATTTCCGCACCACATACACAGTTCACTCTTTTAATTCTTATTTCCACAATATAATTTTGTTTTAGGACATCGGCAAATCAAAAAGTGTATCTTATTTAGGTTGATGAAGACCCATATAGGGTCGAAACTAGTCCCTTGTTAACATATTGTAATGTATTTATAGACATTGCAATTATTGTACAGTATTGAGTAGGTGGAATACACTGTAAAATTATATGTAATCTTAATTCAATATGGAACCAATAATGAAATTCATAACCTTGAATCATCCTTAGCAAGCTTATGATGTCTTTTTCATAGGTTCTTAATGTCCCATAACCAAAACGAATGGAAATAAATATTTGAGAATTTTAACATTTCCTTGATGCTAAATGCGGGTTTTGCCCTATTGTGAATTATGTTAAATAGAATATAAAATAGCATTGCTGGAAATTTCTTCCATTAAATGCGGGTTTATGTTTAATTGAGGTCACGCAAAATCAGGGTTATACTATAATATCACTAACTGCTATGCATTTAAACATAAAGTGAACACAAACATGAATGTAAGATCTGCTGTAACTGCACAAGAAAAAAAGTTGTAAAACTTAACCCATTCCCCCAAGATCATCATTGTGTCTTATGGAAGAGCATTTATCTGGTGAAAATATTTATTACATTTATTATATTATATTTATTCATGGAATAAATGCTAGTAAGCGAAATTTTTGTGAACATCGCTAGGAAAGGAAAGAATTTGCTAATTCCTTTTGAAAATGAGAGGTGATGAGGGCCCAGACACACTTGATAATACACCATAATCTGTAAGGCAAAAGAGCAATCATTCTATCCCCAGAATGGCCCCTGTATGGAGGTTTATGAGACACTGAAGCTGACTGGTTAATAAAGAGCCCCTCACCCCTGTCCGATCTTCTCCATCTTGGTGTATTTCCGGTTCGGATCGCCGACGCTCACGATGGTTCGCAACTTCTCCAGGATCTCTTCGTCGCTCATCTTCTTCTTGCGGGCCTTGTCCGACGGTGTCCTCGAGTCCCCACCTCCGACCACGCTGGCGTTATTGCGGTTTTTATCCAGGGTGCCATTCGTGGTAGTTCGAGGTGGAGCGACTGACGGCACCTCCTCCTCGATGGGCTTCGTGTACTGGGAAAATTAAATTCAAATTTTGAAGAACAAGCAACGAGAAATATTGAGGATTGAAATATAATTTTTGAAAAATTCACTAAAAGGCCAGAAGTGCAACATGAAAGCTGTAAGGTTGCTGGATAAAGAACAGAATTTGAGTTTAAAATTATATTAAATTCTTTCAGCTGAAAGCTCGGCTTCATTAAATAAACATAGTGGCTTTAATCCAGTTAATACTATGAGCCACGAAAACCTACGTTCATTACTTATTTTTTATAATTCTCTACATAAGGCTTTATACTACACGACCTTTGGCGTGGATGAAAATTTTATGTAAAATATGTAGTGTTAAAATTAGATACAATGACAACAGTAACTTGCCAAAATTTACAGTTTCCAGACAGATACATACTAAGGAAAACTACATAATCACATAAACATTCGGACTCCATTCTGGAGTTCCTGTAAATTCTCAATTAGGTAAACGAACACCAATGAAAGTCCAAGTTCTTTAATCCAGGGAGGTTAACCTGGACATCATACTTACAATGGACTTGGTTCGTTCTGGTCGTGCTGCTATTGGAGGTGGGGGAGGCTCTTCTTCCACCTCGCTGCTGGTCGCCGCCGACGTCACGTTGCCGCCTCCTTCCGTGTCCGGTGTTGTTGACGACGGGCTGCTGCTCGAGGGGTGACTGAGGCTATGCTGGGAGTGGCTGGAACCCGAGTTGGTGGTGGCCTGGCGAAGGCTTGGCCGAGGAGAAGGGGCCAGGTCCACAGAAGTCGGAATAGCGCCATCTAAAACATAGGAAGAAGAGATTAAGGGATTTCAACTCGCCTGTAGAGCATGAAATAATTCAATAATTATGTGGCTGCATATATTTAAAAAACAATGAACAATTTGTTGCTGCTGCTGTTTGGTTCATCAGTCCATAAAAGTAGTCTGATGCAGCTTTTTGCGCTAACACCTACTGCTAAGTCCTACTTGCCTTCCTCTGTTCTAACTGCCTATATTAACTGAGCAAGTCTTCGACGTCTAAAGATGTCTCTCTACTTCTTCTTCTCTCCACTTTCAAGTTATTTTAATATCTCCTCATCTAGCCCTTAGCAGTCTTCTGAAACACCACATCTCAAGGCTTCTATTCTCTTTCTTAGTCACCATTTTTTACTTCCAAACAATGCCTCACTCCACTCATAAGTAAAACAACTACTTTCTAATTTGTATAACAACGAACCAAGCAGGCTTCTTTTCTTAAGAAAAGCCTTTCCCACTTGTATTAGTCTACAGAGGGTGCCAATAAAATGTATGCATATTTGAAGCAAAGAAAATGTGTTAACATAACGAAGCTGAATTCACACAAACAGAAAACGATGAGCAACTAATCATCTTCGACTTTTCCAGTTACAACAGTAGCGTCGGCGTCAATACACTTCTGAGTACGTTTAGCTACTGCTAAAGTGTCCTCAGCGATTGCAGCACATGCAGTTTTAATTTCTTCCCGAAGTGCTGTCAGTGTAATTTGTTTTCTATGGAATACAACATACGTAAGAGTTCCCCATAGATGGAGTTAGATCTGGAGAACGTGGTGAAAACTCAATTGGACTTCTCGGTCCTATCCAGTGCCCCGTAAGATCGTCATCAAGGTACGCACGGTCATCCGGGTTTTGCAATAGCACTTCAAAATTACTTTCCACTATTCAAACAATAATCTTAGCTCCATTTTCTTATAGCAACGCTAGCATAACGTATCCGTGCTTAATCTTCTACCATTGACGCGCCTCGTGGCTACTACTGTAGATTAACTACAGAACATAATCTTCTGTCTGGATGCAATTCAGTAGCGTGAGCTGGAAATACCCGTGTGCGAGTTGAATTTCACATTAATTTACCTGAAATTAAGTCTAATTTTATACATATACCTACCTAAAAAATGCAGTATCTCTCTTTACAGAACATCATACTGTTGTTGGATGGCCCACCTTTGTAATATATTAAAAAGATATCTCCTGTCGAAGTCTGTACATATTTTACCAACACCCTCTATATTTCATGTCCTCTATCAAGTAACAATACTAAACTACCTTTTTTTATGACTTAACTTCCTAATTCCTGCATCACCTCGCTATATTTCAATATCTTTATTTTGGATTTATTTATTTTTGTCTGCATCCTTCAAAAATTTCTCCAATTGGATAAAATAAGAATATCAGCAGTAAATTTTCGGCGTTTTGATTACCTCTCCTTTATCCAAATTTCTCTTTGATTTCCTGTAGGACATTTTCTGAAATGGAGTGGAGACAAGCTGCAGCAATGAAAGGTCACGGTTGCTTCCTTTCCAGTCCTAGCTCTGTGCTATCCAATCATCGCCACAGGACTTCTCCAAGACAGCAGCTCTGTTTCACTCCTTTCTGGACTGCTGCTTCTACCCTTGGTTATTCTCAATTCTGTAGACTGGTTTTGTGTATCTGTGTATCTGATGCCAAAGTGGTGGAAAGCTGGAACTTCCCAAACGCACAAGTTGGAATTTGTTATATACAATAACTCTACCACGAATCAAGATGAAATTCATTACGTGTTTATTTTTCCAAATCATTCTCCTCTCGTCAATTCTATTTAGTACCTCTTCAGCCGTGATTCGATCTACCCATGTTATCTTTAGCATACTTCTGTAGCACCATATTTCAAAAGCTTCTATTCTCATTCTTTCTAAGCTGGTTATCGTCGAAGTTTCACTTCCATACAATGCCACACTCCAGACGAAAGTCTTCAAAAACACCTTTCTAATTCCTATATCAATGTTCGACGTAAGTAAATTTCTTTCCTTTAGAAAAGCCTTAAAGTAAAATTATGAACATATTTTTCAACCAGAATGATGTGCCTGCAATATGAAAATTCTTATCCAAGTTATGTAAAATATCTTGATGCAATATTACTTTCGATAGCAGAAATCTGGGATAACATGGGTGGCAGTTACAAGTTTGCCTATTATTACATTCTTTCCTAGAATCTCTGAGTGCATGTAGACGTGGCCATTAATACTCACTGAGAGCTCAGTCTTGATGTGGGATATGTAGGATACGACCTATGTTGTTCTTATCCCATACTTCTCTGCTGTGCCGTTATGGATGTGAACTTCCCACTTGTCCTTCCAAACATGGGGAAGAACTTTAAGTTACCAACAAAACACATTTTCACATCTCTTTGGTATTTTCGATGAAGCTTTCAGTACTTAGGGAATTCTTCTATTCATCCTAACAGTCCCACACACTCTAATTTTCCTCTGGAGAAGGTTTTCTGAAATTTCTACGCTACTGCAGTAGTTATCATGATATATGTGTTGCCATAAATCAAAGGTAAGATTCCAAACCTGAAAATATTGTTTCCTCTAATCTCTCACCTCCAGTGGCCTCGCACTTTATCTGGTAAGTTTTCCAGGACTGGAGGTCCTAATTCTCAGCCTGCTGCACAGGTTTATTGAGAGATGGAAACTTGGTCAGTAAATAGTGCAAGAGTCTCTCCGAATCATGATAAAGACAAACTATCACTGAAATGCAAGAAATTCCAGATCTGTTTGAAACATATTTCAGCTCAAAACTTCAGCAAAACCAGTGTTTGCATCAATTTAATTGTTCTCCAATAGTCCCTTGTAGCGTCCTTCCTAAATTGATTCTTTGAAATTATTAAAGCCAAGAACAACTTCATTACCATCACATTTATATTTTTCCATTTCATGGATTTGGGAGAGATTTTATACCTTCATAACAGAGATTTGATTGTTCCACAAGAAGCTGAAAGAAGTCATCGTCAAGGAAACGATCTACTACCTCCGGGATACTTGCAGGATAATTGGCCGTATAAGTGGGGTCAGTAAAACCTGTAAAGAGTTCTACCTTATTTGTCCATCCATCAAGCTCACCGTCAGAGCAGACTCGTTACTCCTGCATGTTGATGGTCCCCCATCTTCACCAATACTTACACTCTTGCAATCACTAGGCACATCATGCAATTCTCTCAATTTCACCATCGTTCAAGCTGACTGTGCCATGCTGACACGTGATAATACTCGCGCTACTGAGTGTTATGAAACCTCACTTCCTGTACGAAAAGCAGTGTCAAGGAAATAATATACTTACCTCTATTCCAATCAACAAAGATTTTAGTATGTACATAACAAATGGTAATTTGCTAAATGAAACTTACACAAGAATGAAGCACTTTGAGAAAACATTAATTAATGCAGTGCTCCTGATTTCTGTCAAGCTGTCAGCAGCCTAGTGATGTTTAGATAGATGCTTTCACGGCCCGTAATTGTAGACATGTTAATAAGCATTCGGGCTTTTGCCATGTCAAGAAACAAGGTGAAATTCTTGAAGTTTCGCACAGAACTTATGCTCCAAGTTTTCAGAGGAAAATCTCGTGCGTTCACGAGCAAGCCTTCTCTAATATGGAGGTCTGAATTTAAGAATGCTTTACCGTTGGTCTATAGTACGCGGTACTCTCGTTTGTCACTAGATGGCTCAATGTTCATTAGCCTACCGAGTGGGAGGTGATGACACGATCTTAGCTCCAATTGAGATGTTTCTTGTTCCATCGTATGTAAGCAGCAAGGTCATCAGATGAATCACGGACAAAGTGGTAGAAGAAATGAATACATAAATGAATTAATGAAATATTTTTTTTCTTTGAAGTGCAAGAAAAGACTTGACAGGATAGAAAAACAGAATTGAGCTGAAGATGGAAAGAAAAGCGCACAGAAGGAAAAATGAGAGAAATAGCAATGAAGAAAATACCCTTTCTATCACATTAATAACAAAGATTTTGTCTTTTTCTTTCCAGAATTATTGGGTACTCACCAACCATCTTGGTGGTTGTCATGTACTTGGAACCCTTTGTTTCCTTGCTAGAGTTGTCAAACCAGTTGAGAACATCCAGCACAGCTTGTGGGTTCTTCTTCTGCTCCTGCTTGCTGATGTTGGAACTCATCAGCAAACGCGCCCATGCTTCCGGCATCCCCTGCACATACAAACACGACCGTACACAAAGATAAGAAACTAACACTAGGCATATCAGGAGTGTTTCTCTATTACCAGGCATGTATTTACAAATCTGCTTCAGAAAGCTCTCTGACTGTTTTCACTGCCATGTTTTCATGACCAGGATAAAGTTTTACTGATACTGTTACTGGAATGCACATCCACCCCCTTAGCCCCATTCCCGATATGGGGTTGGGAATAAGGTGAGATGATATACATATTTCTTTTTTACAAGTTGTTTTACGTCACACCAACACAGATGGGTCTTATGGCAATGATGGGACAGGGAAGGGCTAGGAGTGGGAAGGAAGTGGCTGTGGCCTTAAGTAAGGTACAGCCCCAGCATTTGCGTGGTGTGAAAGTGGGAAACCACGGAACACCATATTCAGGGCTGCCGACAGTAGGATTCAAACCCACTATCTCCTGGATGCAAGCTCACAGTTGCACGCTCCTAACCACACGGCCAACTCGCCCGGTTGAACACATTTCATCTATCCTGTAGAAATCATCAGCCGAAAAGTTGTAAGATTAAGAACAAAGGACAAGGACAAAAACACATTAAATAATTTAAACATTTACAAAATCACTAATATTCTTAAGAAACATAATGGCAATACTGCCTCTAAAATAATCAACTGCAATACTGATCTTTTTTATAACCAGCACAAAATCAATAACTTTGGGAATAAATACAACAAATCAGGAGTATATAAGTTAAATTGCAACCAATGTTCAGTGAACTACATTCGGCAAACTGGAAGAAGCTTTTTAATTAGATATAAAGAACACGTCAATGCTTCCAGACACAAAAAATATTCTGCCATGAGCACTCATATAACAGAGTCCAATCAGTCCTTCACCTCCATAGAGCAGGACTTAAAAATTCTAAACTTTTATAAGAAGGGCAATTTACTCAACATTCCAAAACACATCTTTATTAATATAGACCAAAAATGCAATCCTGCTTACAATTTAAATGAAATTTCAGAAACTGTGAACGTACTTTTCGAAGCATTACTCACAGTTCCTATTTGAACAAGCCTCGCAACAAACCTCTACGCACCCGCTCCCAGCCTTCCCCTACTCTCCCTTGATACCAGCTCCCATCACACACGGCCTTCACAGTCCATCTCGAGTCAGCCATAAACATCAGTACACGCTTGGCAGGCAGGGACGTAAGTAATCAGATGTGACGCATTTTATTTCATTCTTTTGTATTATAAGATGCTTCAAAACTTGCCTACTTGTTCTAGGGCATTCTACTGCACATTTTTCCACCTATGAAATCAGATATTCTGCCTAACCTATTATCAAGAATTTTTGACACCATCACGCCAACAAGATGAACTCAACTTTATTTTACTGGAACCATCACTTACGTTGAACATACGTTTAATATTTTTATCTTCATTCTACTACGACAAAACATTGTGCTCTATATCACCAAGTTTCAATCGACACATTCAGTATTCTGAATTATTTTAATGTGTTTTTGTCCTTGTTCTTTATCTCAAAATTTTTTGGCTGATGATGTTACAGGATAGGTGAAACATATTCTGTTATTTTTAAATGTTATTTAAATAAATAAATAAATAAATAAATAAATAAATAAATAAATAAATAAATAAATAAATAAATAAATAAATAAATAAATAAATGGTAGTGTTGTAAAGGTGCAACATTTGACCATACCTTTTTAAGTCCTCAGCTACCATGTCCAAATATATTTGTTTGACATCATTTAGGTACAACCCGTGTGTCAATGTTGGCATTTCGTTTACTCTATCAGAAGGCAGAGGGTAATGGATCTGTGTTGGAAGAACTATGGCTAAGTTTTAATTACTTTTGTAAGGTGTTACCTACGAAACAATGTGTTGAATGGACTTGTTTCTCCTCTTCAAGAACCAGACTACTTCTGCCGGGTTTGAGTTCGCAGAGGCCGACACACTACCACTGATCCACAGAGGGATCCAGCTGAGCAGGAACTCTGGCTGTGGAACTGGGAGCAACTGGTCTGTCAACAGCCCTCAAGATTGATTTCCATCATTTCCAATCCTCATCAGTTTCCTCCCAGTCCCCACCCTTTCCTATCCCCTTGTTGTGGCCCGAAAACCCTGCCTATGTTGGTGTAACATAAAGCTACTACTGGCCCAATTCCTGAAAGCTGAGGAGGTTCAGGATGTTTTAGTAGGGTGAAAGGTTAACTTGGATTGGTCTTAGGATGTAAATAAAGGAAGATAGATTACTAATGAGAGAACAACAGACTGAGATAAGCAAAGGAAGACACAGCAGTTGATAATTTAAAGTAAGAAGTGAGTAAGCAGGAACTGCATAATTTGTACATGTGCTCAAAAGTTAATCAGTCAATAATGAAAATGTATTTGACAATAAGAACTCAGAAGATGGTGGCAATAGAAAGATGAGCTGTCAATTGGTGAACAAAAGGGCCTTAATAGCAGTCCATGAGCCAGGCTGCTCCATTAACACACCAGCTCTCAGATGGGCTAGAGAAGGGGTTTGAAGCATTCACTACATAAATTTGTTGGAACTACCCACAAGGTTCCTCCGCTACTCGTCACAGCCTACACTGTCTCTTAACTGTTCGTCTACAAGATGGGAGCATTTACAAAATACAGAAAATGACAAAAGCATACATAAACACTATCTTGAGGTAATTCTACTTTCAACTCAATCATGATTCACCCGTAGGGTGACCAACTCTGAATTTTCAAATGGAGGACAGACTCTTAATAAAAGGAGGACTTTTCATCAAAATGTCCTAAAAATGGAGGACAAATGGAATTTTAATATTTACATACAAAATATAGTATTACATACCTTATAACTGTTATGTTGATGAAGATGCTGAAGTTTTAGCTATTTTATGTTGATACTTATCGACTGCACCCACTTTCGACAGCAAAGATGAATTATTTTCTTGTAATAAATAATTGTAAAACTCTCCACATGACATGTTTTTAAAGTTGTACTTCACTATTATAATATCCTTAACCGACTCGGTCAGCAAACGGTTTTTTTCTTCTGACCACTGTGTATTAATCAGGGAAAACACTCTTTCAATGGTTGCATTGCAACCTGGAATAGCAAAATAAAACTGACAAATTTTAAGCAGCTCACTAAATGTTTCAATGTCAGAGCTATATTTGAAAAACTCGCACCACTGCTTATCTAATGTTGTTTATTTATCAATTTCGGAACTCCTAGTGTAATTCTGAACATTGCAAAATTGGTCAAAAAGTTTAGAATCATCTATCTCCACACCTTTAGATTGCAAATACTCGAGACAAGGAAGAACATCTTCAAACTGAATGTCTTTCATAATATGAAGCTTCATCCATTGGACACACTAAAATTCTTCCATCATAGGGTGACACCACTTTAACAGGTATTGAATGCACGGTTCATAAAAACCAACATGTTCTACAAATGCAATCAATGCATTTTCTTTTTTTTTTTTTTGCTAGGTGCTTTACGTCGCACCGACACAGATAGGTCTTATGGCGACGATGGGACAGGAAAGGCCTAGGAGTTGGAAGGAAGCGGCCGTGGCCTTAATTAAGGTACAGCCCCAACATTTGCCTGGTGTGAAAATGGGAAACCACGGAAAACCATCTTCAGGGCTGCCGATAGTGGGATTCGAACCTACTATCTCCCGGATGCAATCTCACAGCCGCGCTCCTCTACGCGCATGGCCAACTCGCCCGGTATGCATTTTCTTTCAAAGCCATTTTCAGTGAGGGATTTCAGAGACTTTTTGACTTTAAGAGGTATGAATTTATTTTCCATCCTATCAGAGTTGAACCTAATATATCACAAACTTCTGCTATAGAGAGCATTTCTTTTTCAATGTATGATCGTTTTCAAAAAAGGACCTAATTATAGCAGGAACAGAATTTGAAGGCTGAGAAAGAAAGTACAACTTTAGAGCCGCAAACAATTTTAGCATTCTTTCTACGGCAGGAAACAAACTTTACCACCTTGTTTTGCTGTGACACTAAAGTTGTTAATAATTTATTTCAACCAACTCGCAGAATTCTTTGAGTTGTTCAGTGCGAATTGTATAGATATGGAAATAATTGAAGCCTTTTAAAATTATACTCTCTACATCAACTGGCAATACATCAGCACCTTGTTGCAATACATCAGCTGGGCATGTTTTTGCCTTCTCTACGATTAACCCCTCCAAAATTTACATTTGCACTGTCTCCACTAAAAGGAACGCATTTAGCAGAAATATTATGCTTCTTTAAAGTCTCGGATGGATATTGTTTCTCAAGTTTCATTAGGACATGTTTGTAGTTCTAAGACTTTAGTTTGAATACCATTTTCTTTATAGTCGAAATATTGTATAGCAATAGGAAAAAGTTTCAAAGCCCCATGGTTGCTAGCATCAGTACCCACTCCGAACAAAGGAATACTATTATTCAATGTTTTAGTGATAATGTCAATGGAATGAGGAGCGATTACATTATTTATGATAGCTTCAGTTTTGGTTCTAACGCACGATATTTTGTTAGCAATCTCAGAATCTGCAAATAGCACTTTATCCAACTTTGGTATGCGGTCCATAGACCTATATGACTGATGGTGAGAAACAGTGTGATATACCAATTTTGCCTCTGTTGCCCGAACCTTCCTGTCTAGTGGGGAATGTTTAATCGGGAAGAATTAATCAATATTACTGCTTCTAATTGTTTTTCTATGCTTTTCACTAGCAATATGTCTCTCGAGATCACTTGCACCTTTGTTTCCAACTGTTACATAACAGTCACAAATATAACATTTCGCCTCACTTACGTTACGTCCCTCTCTAAAACTCGGGTACTTCTGTTCCGGTTTCTTACATTAACTAGTTTGTGCCTCGCCACTTTTGAGTGATGACATACTGATATTATTCAAATTTCACAATAAAATCACAAACACTCCACTCACTCAGAAGGTTCAAATCCAACTAGCAGAAAACCAAAACTGCATAATATCGCAGCCAGCATTACTTGACTGGTGAATTCCCGCCGAGAATTCCCCGGTCCCGACCGAGCACGTTTAGATCACGTCGGGCGGTGTCACAACTTTGGTGACAGGCCCTTCAGACAGCTCTAACTTAAGATATGATTTATTATTGAGTAAATGACTGGGGTATCCAGAATATGGACTGAGACAGAGGAAGTGCAACAAAAATAGCTTTGCAACAGAGAAAACAACAGGAAGCTGAATGACTAAGAATACAATATGCAAAAAGCCGGACATTTAATAGCAAATAATACATGCCTGCCAGACAGAGGACAAGCATGTAAAAAGGAGGACATGTCCGGCAAATGCTGGACGGTTGGTCACCCTGTTCACCCAAGACAAAATAAATCTCTAGCTGATTCTTAGTTTTGAAATGAGCACTGTTTTTCCTTATTTCTCCCTTGTTTTCCAATGGATTTGACATCCTACTCCATCTGCTACTGTTGTTGATACGCTGTCTGGTATAGCCACACCGGCACAAGGAATAAGTTTCTGAAAGATATCCAATCACGAATCATGGTCGGCTGCATGTATTTATGATTTGATATATATACAAGCAGCCACAAGATGTAACAGGAAGCTAGATCACACCCGACCAGAAAGAGATTAGCCATTTGGAGGAAGTTTCAAACAGAAGGAACTGAAATAAACATTTGTTTCTAGTGACAATAGTAGAACTAAGAAGAAAGGGATGCTCAATTTGTTAATTTTTTAAAAGTTTTTATGTAATTTTAAATATATTTTATTTAGATGACTAGTCTTTTATTTTAATTATAACCCATTTAGAGTACATTGTGAGGAGGTCCATGATGATGACACTAAATGACAGTATTTTATTAATACAGGTTAAATAACTTTTTATAGTATTGACAAGGCGGACATAGATCTTTACCAGTAATTTTCAGAGGTGTACTAGATATAAGCCAATACGGACCAAAATCAAACCATAATGGAGGAAATAATAAAATCCTACTCCATTACGACAATATGTGGAAGTTTTCATCTGAAACTGATTATCTCACTAAAGCTGGTGTATCATCTGACTTGGTCAAAAGCATCATCATGTCCACACTCAGCTAGAGGCCCTGTGGTCGCGGTCACTGCCAACAACAGGTGGAGGATTCTACTTCCCCCCTAGAAATTCAAACAGGGGCCCCGAATCTAACACAGCTAGTCTTTAAATTTTAAACATTCAGTATGTTGCAATATGCAGGACAAGACTCCCCCTAGTACACAAAACTGTCATTAAGAATGAATTGATCAGGAGTGGCCTCACAAAACTTCTTCAGAGATGTGAAGCAGCCTATCACGAAATAAAGCAAGATGTATGACTGGTACAGTTGATTTGAGAGTGCCTATAGAAAAGTCACTGGATGTGCAAAAATGTGAGCACAGATCACCAGTTTTAGGGAATGTCAACAAAGTGAGATTATTTACAACAAGTGGATAAATAAAGCAACCGTATAGACTTAGGTATTCAAACTCACACTTCTGAGCAACATCAACAAGTGATTACATGTTGTAAATTTCATGACTGGTCCGTATTGAAATGTATATTAGTTTTAAAATGTTACAGAAGTTTATTAAGATCAACCTATTCAATACAGCTGAGTTAGATGTAAATCTTAACTTTAAGAACTCAACTGTATTGAATAGGTTGATCTTAATAAACTTTTGTAACATTTTTAAATCAACAAGTGAACAATACAAGACCAGTATAGCAACAAAGATAATCCAGAGGGTTGAGTAGTGAATAAATCTTGTAGTACTACAGCCCTGACAGGCCTTGGCCTACTAAGTGACTGCTGCTCAGCCTAAAAAACTGTGCGACAAGATCATCTAGGCCATTATTTGTAGTTTTCTAGACTGGGGCCATTATCACAGTTCTTTTAATACTTCTCTAAAGTAATGTGAGCAATCATCCAAAAGATTTCCTAATCTCATGTGTTTCTTTTCTTTGCCAGAGTCTTCCATCTGCTGTCTCATTTAATCAAACTTCCCAGGTAACACTACTCAAGCCATTAGTTTTCACAAGATACATTTGAGAGTTTAAGGGCAAATGTTATCTTTGGGACAAGATGCTCAGGGAATGCAAAACTTGTGATCTGCATTATCTAATCTCAAGATGCTTTGTCTACACTAATTATAGCTCCCCTCAGCTATTTATAGCCAGCCCAAGGGTGCAGACAGACACTTCCCTCCAATTGCTATTGTTAACACACTGTCAAGTCCCAACAGCTCAACTCTCAACTTGGTGATTATTATTTTAGGAGGAAGAACAACAGGGCACCTAAGGGGGCCGACCCTTTGAAGAATGTGGGTATTGGCAAAAGAAAGGGAAGGGCAACCTATTACCATCAGCGTCGGAAGAGACCAAGAGTCGACAAGAGAGATGAAAGAGAGGATGCTACACTCAGCTAGAGGCTCTGTGGTCGTGGTCACTGCCAACAACAGGTGGAGGATTCTACTTCCCCCAAGAAATTGAAACAGGAGCTGCGAATCTAACACAGCTAGTTCTCAAATTTTAAACGTTCAGTATGTTACAATATGTGCAATATGAGACTATTAATTAACATGTTAAAAGTATTTTTTTTTAACCCAGTCATTTCAAAAAAACTTTGAAAAGCACTCTTTAGGGGCTTACCTGCAGCCTAGTTAGCTCTGCCTCCCCTCCTTTATTAACACAACACTCAAAATGCAGTCCCAGTAGGCAGTTTGGAGGAGGGCACACAGTTTAATCTCTTTAACTGACTGAAATATTCATCCTTTCAGGGTGAATCTCGGTTTAGAAAAAAGTCTGCTGGGGTTATGTCAGGCGAATAGTTCTCTTCATGAATCAACAGCAACGGTGGAAGTTCGAGGAACTGTTTCTCCGCATGTCTTGTCGTTCTGTCCTGACATTTTCTCTCAAATATTTCAAGGCTTCGAGAAAATACCAGCAGTTCACTGCTCAACCTTGCACGTCCGACCTGACCTGAAGAGCTTTCCACACCACTGTGTCTTTACGTAACTGCTCGAAACAGAAACAAATTTTGATAAAGCAAATGGCTAGTTACCAAGGACGGACCCCACAAAGAGATTCGGCATTTCTGCAGGATACTCAAAGTTCTGTTATTATTTCCAACAGACCTCATTCACCGGAATCAACACATTAAATCTTCATGGAATTAATCTGGGCATTGATGAGGTTGATGAAACTGATTTTATTGGTTACATATTCCTAGCATTCAATAAACTACACCAGATTATGCTAAACAAACAGAACAGTGTTAACAATCTCCAAATTACAACTATATTTTTCCGCAGGGGTAGTATTCACAAACAAAATTCACTTTCAAAATACTCGGCATAAACCTATGGAGGTAAACTTTGTAAATTGCAATGTTAAAATAAATAACTCACTGGAGTTCCATATACCCTTCACCTTCATCTTCGCAATTTCCATCCCATACCGGATCCACTCTCTGGACCATCGACCACCACTTTAATTTTTTTTTTGCTATTTGTTTTACGTCGCACCGACACAGAGAGGTTTTATGGCGACGATGGGACAGGAAAAGGTTAGGAATGGGAAGGATGCGGCCATGGCCTTAATTATGGTATGGCCCCGGCATATGCCTAGTGTGAAAATGGGAAACCATGGAAAACCATCTTCAGGGCTGCCGACAGTGGGATTCGAACCCACTATCTCCCGGGTGCGAGCTCACAGCTGCGTGCCCCTAACCGCGTGGCCAAATTGCCCGGTCACCACTTTAATAATAATAATAATAATAATAATAATAATAATAATAATAATAATAGTAAAAATAATATTTGCTTTACGTCCCACTAACTACATTTTTACAGTTTTTGGAGATGCCAAGGTGCCAGAATTTAGTCCTGCAGGAGTTCTTTTACGTGTCAGTAAATCTACCGACACGAGGCTGATGTACGTGAGCACCTTCAAATACCGCCAGACTGAGCCAGGATCGAACCTACCAAGTTAACCACCACTTGGTCTGATCTACTGTGTCTGGAGGAGGCCATTAACAGTCCTTTCCTCACTGACCACATCCAGCTACCTATGCTTTGGCTGTCCACATGGTCCCTTACTGGTAATACCCAGCAGGTAGGCAGTAGATGATGTTCTGAGTGCATCCGACATTCTCTTGCATTTTCAGTAATAAATGATGCATCAAATTCATGTCAGAGGTTCTCATTGGTGAAATAGCCAAACAAACACCCATAACCCAAAGGAGCCTGTGCATTTCCATGGTATGGAGATGTTTTTTGTTGTCCATTACTACCGCCTAACACTCGGTCTCATGTACTGCAGAAGACCTGAGACTGATTGGCATTTTTCTATTGTAAAATACATCAATAACTTCCCGCCAACGCATCCAGCTTCACTTCCCCTTCCCCTCATGTCGTTACTAATGCCACCATCACACTGCAGTGTCAATCTTATTTAATTTCTGTCTGTTGATCTGAAGCGTTCCTAGTTTCTATGTCAAGGCAGAGTCCTAAGCGATTTAGGCAGTCATTCCACGCTTTTTCTCTAGAGGCAGCAGCAAGCAAGGTTCAGGATGTTTTCTACTGCAGATACCTTGTGATTCAGTCCACAACTAAAATGAACAGAAGGGACGAAAGTAATGATCCCTTGTGTACTCCAACCATCACTGGGAAACTGCTGGCATTCTTGTACAGCATTCTGAAACAGTTAATGAGTGGTTCAGGTAGACCATGGCCTCAAGGGCATACCAGATAAGCTTCTCGAAAGCTAAAAATGCGTTGTGCAATGGTTAGGTCTTCTGTGCTCTCTATGAACTGACAGGCAGTAAAATTACACGAGTTATTTCACAGCCTGGTTAATACCGAGTTGTATGGTGCTCATGTTGCGTGAGAGAATGTCGGCAACCACTAATAAATTTCGTCCTGAATTTAATTATTTTCTTACAACAGTAATCTGATAGCTCCTTTATTGCCAATCAATATCATGGCCAGCCTCTCCGTTGTCTTCTCTTCTCACCATCTCTACCTGTCGTCACTTTGGCCCAGTCCTCTCTTATTTTCTCCACTTGCTCTTCCGCTCTTTTAAGCAATCTGTCCCTTACTTTCCTGCCTTCCACTACCATCTCGCACCTCTTCCTGTTTATTCTCCTCTTCTCCATTGTCTTCACATGTCCATACCGTATAAATCTTGATTCCTCTATCCTATCTTGCAATGGTTCCATTTCCACTGATTCTCTAATCTTCTCATTTCTTATCACATTTCTGTTACTCCTATTTTACTCCTCAAAAATTTCACGTCACTAGCCCGGATAATGTTTCTCCCCTTCTGCTCATTACCTAAGTTTCTTAAGCATATGTCAGGATCGGGATGTGGTACATCTACTATATCGCTTTTTTGCTATCTTACAGGAGATCATATCTCCACCCTAACCTTTTAACATTTTCGAGCCTGTGTAGGTACTTGAAGCTCTCTACCTTCCTAAGTTATTCCTGACCAATTGTTTGACTATATTTTTCCCTTGTTGCAAGCACCTTATTCTTCTGGACAGTAAATTTCATGCCACACTCTTGCACCGTTTCATCCCATGCATCCGAACTTCCTCCGCCCATTATTTCCCCACACCATCAATTTGTCTGGAAACACCATTGCTAAACAGCGAAGCATCGAAGACCAACTTTAATAGCAGTGTGCCCTGCTGTTTTCACATGTCTACATAAACTGAACTGATGATCTCTCAAACAAAATGATCCTTTTCATAACGTAAATTTTACGTGAAAAGGCCTTTCCTCCCAAAACAAGATCAAAGCCTGCATCATTACAATGGTGAGTTCACATTAAAACACTAATTGTTCCTGTAAGATCATTTTCTCCAAAGGTTTAATCTTAAGTCACTTTAAAAAAATTAATGCACCAAAGAGTAACGTTTATGTGTGTTCCAAAAATATTCAGACATTACCAGGGACCTGTAGAAATGACATAAAAAAGGTTGCACTGTTCTGGGTCCCTTTCCCTAGATCTACAGATCTCCCACTTCCAAAATTCTTGTGCTCACTGGATTGGTCAGTCATGCATGTGTGTTTGTGGAGCTGGTACAATTATGTTATTGACTGGGAGCGATACATATGGGCAGAGAAGGCAGGCGAGCTTGGCACCTTTAGGCAAGATTGTTCCCACTCGCACAATGACTGGACTATCATTCATTCAGTTCCTTAGATCAACAGCTTTGAGAAAATGGTGCATTCTGGGTACGAATTACTATGGGATTACTCTTAGTTACTTTAACGTGCATTCCTCAGTCTGAATATGTTATTCTGAGGGACAAAATGTTTGCCCCATTTTATAAGCCAACGTACACGACAAAGGATGTCCCCAAAATGCACATACTATTCACTGCGCCAAGTACGACTGAAATAAATGTTTCCACTAGCATGCAAACCACCGTGAGAGAACTGGATGCCTATAGCAATTAACTGTTTGGAAAGTTCTCCATAAAAATTGAATACCGTTCATGTGAGCTTCGCTCACTAGTTTTTGCAGCACATGTTAGACGAACATAATTCTGCATTAGTTGTTTTATTTACTGATGAAGCTAAGCTCACTTGGGAAGGAATGTACAATTTTCATGACCATTACACCTGGTATCTATGAAAATCTACAAGCTAATATTCAACATTACAATCAATACAAATCCTCTGCTAATGAAGAGGCAAGTGTGTTGTAGGAAACTACTCGATCAGACCATACTTGCTACCCAGTAGCCTAATTAATGTAGTGTATATTTCTTGAGAAAATACTCCCTGAGTAACTACAAGATGTGCCTCTGGCAATAAGACTGAGAACACAGTTTCAGTACCTCAATACTACATTACAGAAGAGGTGGATGGACCGAGGAAAAACCATAGATTGGCCACTCCGATCACCGGACTTGAATCTTCTCAATATGTTCTCTATTGGAGTCACATGAACAGTGCTGTTTATGCAATGTATGTTGAAAGTGAACAAGAGCTGCTAGCAAGGATCACCAAAAAACAGCTGATGATGACTACACAATACCAGATATTTTTGTACAAGTCTGCCAGTCACTATTCCGGCAATTAATCCTCTTAACCGAGGTAGGTGAAAGACATTCCGAACATTTGTTGTGATTAAGCAAGTGATTTTTAAGAAAGTACAATGCCGCATACAAAGGATGCATAGATCCAAGAAGAAAGAATGCAGATACGTGCAATTTTTTTTTTTACATTCCTTTGGGTCCCTAATTTCAACTGAAATTTATGGGGGGCTAATATTCTGCAAACGACCTGTGTAGTACTATTTGAATTTCTGTTCTTTCAGTATAATCTGAGGTGGCCTCTGTGCCATCCCATGTTAAATTAATAAGACTCTACTGTATACCTGAGATATCATTTTGCAAATTGTGGAAGTTACTGAGGCTGTATCCCAAAGCTATATTTTACAGCTGAGCGGGATGAGAAGTCAGAAGTCATGATACTTTATTGCAATCAAGTCCACAGTTGCTAGTTAATGAAAATGCTAGCTTGTTTCATGACACTAATACTGTACTGCTTTTTTTATGCCTGGTGTTCTGTCAAAATGAACACTAGTGCATTAAATCTACGACTGCTCATTTAGTCACCCAGTCAATCCTTGGTTCTTTTTGCTTTACCATGGGATGTTTTTTTTTTTTTTTTTTTTTTTTTTTTTCCATTCGTAGCTCTCACAAATTCTTTCAAACCTATCTTCTACTGTCGGTAAATGTGATACCTGAACTCAGTCTGCTGTCATCACCAAAATGTGATAAACAAATGCTGGTGCTGCCTAGCCTTAGAGCAATTGTACAATGAGTGGTCAAAAGTCATGGGAAGGGGTGTCCCATTAGAAAATGTGCCGTGTACGACCCTGAGCATTGTGGCTAGCTGTGCAGCCCGTCACAGATACCAGTGTCGTGAAGTTGACACCAAGTTGCAAGTTAACCCCCTTTGAAAGACCACAGGTGTTTAACGAACAAACACCACGTCGCCTCCACAGAACCATACTGGGCGCTCAAGCGCCCAGTTGAATGTTGGTAGTCAGGAACTCATTTCTACCTGGACTGTAAGGAGGCAACTGCACAGCACAGGCTTCACCAGCCGATGACCAACTGATGTCCCTTTGCTGACACCTCAACGACATGCATGGGCCCATGAACATCAGCAATGGACGTTGGAACAGTGGTAGCGTGTGGTATGATCCAATGAATCCCGGTTCCAGTTATATCGAGTTGATGGGCGTGTGAGAGTGCGGCGCATGCTCCATGAAGCTATGGATCCCGCGTGCTAACAAGGTTGTGTCCGGGTGTAAGGTGGCTTGGTTCTGGTGTGGGGGGCGTTCTCATGGTAGCAATTAGGCCCCACTGCAGGGAGCGCTGCCAGGTGCACGTTATGTGGACACTGGGCCGATGACCTTAGATGTTAGGCCGCTTTAAACAACAAGCATCATCATCATCATCATCGTTATGTGGACATTCTTCACACCATCTGCATCCCTTTCTGGCCCTAGAGTACCCTGATGGAGACACCATGTTTCAACAGGACAGTGCACCATGTCACCGCTGTGGTGGCACGCAGGTGGTTGGAGGAGCATTCCACTGAAGTTACGACCCTGGATTGGCCTTCCAGATCCCCCGATCTTAATCCAATTGAGCATTTATGGGATGCTGTTGATGATGGTGTACGCTCCATGAACCCAGCACCAACTATACACAACCAATTGTGGGTAGCAGTGCAAGATACGTTGGTCCAGATACCTCCACAACAATTGCCGTATTGCTGCCGCTTTGAGGGCTCGAGGAGGAGCAATTCGTTATTAACATCACATTCAGTGTCTTCCCATGACTTTTTGGCCACTCAGTGTATTTTGAACACACAATACCTCTTTGGCAGTTTTATGAGTTGTCAGCATTAGTACTGCACCATCATGTCTGTCTTTGCAACAGCATGAAAATCCACAGCCTGTTTCCAGTCATTCAACCGGGTTAGGAGTGGAATGGAATCAAGCCCCATCTAGCAGCGAGGATAGAAACTGTGCCAGCTGCCGAAGCCTGTCGCACTCCTCTGGGGCAATGTTTAATGAATGACAGATGAAATGAAATGATATTCAAGAGAGTTGCTGGAATGAAATATGACAGGGAAAACTGGAGTACCTGGAGAAAAACCTGTCCTGCCTCCGCTTTGTCCAGCACAACTCTCACATGGAGTGACCGGGATTTGAACCACGGAACCCAGCGGTGAGAGGCCGGCGCACTGCAGCCTGAGCCACGGATTCTCTGTTGTCTATGCAACAGCATATACTGTATGTCCAAAATTAACTGCCCAGTAGCCTTAGCTTTGGGACATAACCATAGACAACTTTTAGCCTGAATTAGTGATATCAGGTATAGAGTCACCTTCCAACTCTATCTTCAACTTGAGCCATAAGCTACATAAGGGTTCAGTATAATGGAAAAAAAAAAAAACCATTCACAATCAAATCACCAATATCTGTTTGTTAAAGTTAAGTGCATGCCACAGCAGAACAAGTACAAAGCTCGTTCAAAGCAACAAGGAAAGCTTCTAGATTTATTTCTACGAGCCCTACAAGCATTACACACAACTACAGGAGAGTTAAAAAAACAAAATTAATGTTTGCTTCCAAAATATGACAATTACTTACTTTCAATGGCAGCTTGAAACAAAAAAATAAAACAAACTGTCGGTTTTCAAGACGAGAAGAAGCCAACCAAATGTCATACAAAATAACACACACACACACACACAGTTGGAAAAAACTCTCTCTTATCCGGCTCTTAACGGATTGTGTAAAAAAAAGTTCCGTGCAATTCATAAAGTCAGAGGGAGTGATACAGGTGTTACTGCAAAAGAGTGGCCATAAGCATCAATGGAGAAACAACACAGTGACAATGTATCACACAAAATGGGAGGTTCATTTCCCACCTGGGATTTGTAATGACTAAATTAGGAAATAAGAAGTTCACCTTTTCTTCAAGTACATCTGAAGGAAATTAAGACAATGCAAACACTGACAAACTGACAAAATTTATGAATTTTATTCTAATTACCTAGCTTTAGAGAGTACTACAGATGCTGAGCAACTGTATTTCTTATTTTGTAGATATAAAAATGCTGTTGGTTGTTTTGCTGGGAAAGTCATAAAAGACAGCAGTGAATGAAGACTTCCACATTGACGTGTTCCCATCCATACATTTAGGATCTGATGAGTCACTTACTGTATTTATTCCTTTCTATTTCCTATACAGACCGGTTGGCTTCCTTTTTTCCCTCTCTTGTGTTCCTAGTTTATTACTACCTTCAATTTTGATGTATGTAGGCAAGTCAATAAGTTGCTGGACTGCAATTTTCCTCTAATTGTCTTTAGGTTGGCTCTATGGCGCTGTGTGTTCACCAGCCGCTAGACGGCACCGTTGTCTACGTCTGGTAGGTTTCAGAGTTATCAGATCAGTACAGCTTGCGCTGTTGCGTAAAGATGGCCACACCACACTCTGTCACCGCCAATGAAGAACAGCGTTCTATAATACGTGTTTTGTGGTACCAGGAGGGGAACTTCATAGAAGACTTCCAGCACAATACGGGGACAATGTATGAGAACTGCATCAAGTTGGGAGGAAAGAAGACAGCATGGTTCAGGTTGGAGACCAGTTCCCTTTCTACTGTTTATTATAGTGGACAGAGCATTTGATAGTGTGGCTGGAGGTTTTGGATGCTATTTGCAGACGATCTAATGATACAAGAACAGCTGGATGCATCACAACAAGTAGTCTACATACAAGTAGTGGAATGAAGTTCTCAACAAAGAAGAGTGAAGCAGTTATCACAACATGGACCAGATATGGATATAGCATGTGGAGGAGGGAAACTACAGAAGGTAGACAGTTTTAAATATTTGAGAAACATCACTGAGGAAAATAGGAGAAACAGGAGGAAAATAAACAAACAGGGCAGAAAGACAGACCAATTTATTAAGTGTTTGAGATTTATTATGGAGCAGGAAACTGGCACAGAGGTGCACACAGATTTTAAATAATATCATCTATATATGACTTAAGCATCAGAGACATGGGTAATGAACATTGGATACAGTCCCTGGGGTGACAGAAGGAGCAATGAAACGTAACTCATTACAACTCAATTACAGAGGTATGGGCACATGAAGAAAATGAACGAGGCAAGATTGCCAAAAAAAGGATGTTTGACATGAGAAAGGAAGGAATCCTAGAGGCAGATGGTGCAAGGAGCTAAAGAAAGGTGCAGAAGCTAGAGGACTCGATCAGTGAAAGATAACAGAGAAGAGAGGCTTATGTTGATGATTTAGAAATAAAATGACTGGTACTGTAAAGTCCACACCTTGCCACGAATTACGCATACTTAGTCATATCCCACCACCCCACCTGACAAGAAAGGAAGCTCTGCTGAGAGAAGCAAAGACGATCCGGTCATCTCCCTTATTACCAGATCACCAGGAATTTTGTTACCCATCGCCACAACATCTTCAATCTAGAAGACCAGCAAGTGTACTGACTGGCCAACTCTTGAGGGATAATTTTAATCTAAACCAGAGCTGGCAGCAGGATGAGTGATCAAATTCAACACCAGGAACTAATGCTCATGAGCTAAATCCAACTCAGAAAATGAAGGGATTCGACCTCCCCAGAAAACTACGGTGTCACCTCAACAGATTAAGAACTGGGCATGGACGCTGCAATTTCTTAAGCCGTAAGTGGGGATGGATGGATTCTCCAAGGTGTGAATGCAGCAAAGAGGAGCAGACCATGGACCATGTCATCCTGCACTGCCCTCCTCATGCTTAATGCGGAAGCCCCAGCGTCCTATTTCAACTTTCAGAAAGTGCTGTAGAGTGGCTGAAAAACTTGGACCTGGAGTTATGAATCTGTTATAATCACCATACGATTAAATAAGAAATTAATGTAGATTTCTTCTTAAACTTTCAATACTTTTGTTCAGGAGGTAAAGAAATATTTACTTTAATAAACATCCTAGGAACACATCAGTGGAATTAGGCGTTATATTACACTCGAGTTTAACTGTAAAAAAAAAAATATACAAATTAATCATGTGCATTGTTGTTTATGGCCACTACAGAAATGAGAGGGAGATCAGCAATAAAGAGAAATTCACAAAAAGTTTCACTTGAAAGGGAACTACAATGCAGTACTTTCAAAAGCTACAGGGTGAAGGGGAGGCGATATAGTCCATTCCAGAAGGAGAGGCTCATCCAATATGGACGAGACCGACTCTGGAGTAGATTACATTATAGGAGAGAGAAATGCAAGACGTTACAGTGCAAACCAAGTTATCATGGAGAGAAACTCCTCAATTCACATCCACCAATGGTACAATCTTGGTCAAGGTCAATGGATTCTCGACGGCAAGAGAATTAAAAGATCTTTAAGATAAGGCTTTCTAACAGTTTTAATTCTTCATATTTGTTTTATATTTCATTATTCTCTAGAAGATTATGTTTTGAACCGCTACAAAGAAAGTGACGTAGGCCCTATGCTGTCCTGTACAAGAAAATTTAAACAAAAGAATAAAAATGTATCATGACGCAAGTAAAAGAAACGAGGTATACAAATTAGATGTTTTATCTCCCTAAATTCTAATTTGTCTCAGTTTTCTAAGTAGGAGCCTTGGTCCTAACACTGACCATTTTGAACAAGTTCCTCATCTTTATAACAGTAGACAGATGTATGACACGTTGTGTTTACCATTTTTCAACTGAAAAATTACTTTGTGTGGTGCCTTCATTTCTTAATTAAGACTTTTACATGCTGAAATCTTTATAAACTTTCAATATTTACATACTCAAACAATATTAACAGAAGGAAAGAATGTTCCCATGTCTACAAAGAACATTCCAGTAATTGAAATTGGTGTAGGAAAGTAAGAAGGTACTACACTCGGATCTTAGCGATTCTTGGTAGAGGGGCAGCTGAAGGAATGTGGTACACCTTTACCAGATTCCACTTAAACAAGTGAAAACTTTCACATACCTGGGACGCAAAATTACTGCACGTGGACAAATCACGACTGATACAAACAGCAGAGCTGCCTATGCTAAGATGTCATTCAGCAAGAAAACAATTTAAAACGTAAAATTATACCTGGAGTGTTGCTCTTTATGGTTCGAAACTTGAACCATTAGCAAATATTAAAGGAGAATATTAGACTCATTCGAGCTGTTGTATTTGACACTAATGGAAAAGAACATGTATATATCTATGTTGAGTACTCAGACCAGAGACTGGTATGGACCTCGACAGCTCCGCCATCAACCTTCACAGTTGGCACAGGCTACTGGAGAAATGAGGAGCCACGTAGTTTCCCGCTGCTTTCCTCACTGAGTCAGAATTCGCAATTACATCTCAGTCTGCCAAGCCCACTGAAATGCCAGCACCAACTGACCCTATTAGCAATATTTTCACACCATTCACAACAGGGACTGGCTGCATAAGGAGTGGTATTACTAGCATCACTCATACCTCGCTCACTTTCGTATTGTCAAAGCCAAGGATGAGACTGAGACAGGTCATTGAAAGTAAAAAATTTATTGTTGCCCATATCAGAAGACACTGGATGGCAAAAATGACTGATGAGGATGTGTTTAACTGTTAGGTAGTTTATAAATTTATTACTCAAAATTAGTTTCAGCAGACTGAAGAACCAAACAGTTATAAATGAGTCGAAACTGAAAGATATTACAAATTTACAAAAGAAATCTTAGCAAGGAGCTAGTGGTTAATGTTTTAGAGGAAGGCCGCTTGCAAGATTGCAGTTCACTGATGACATGAAGACAAAATTAAATGACTAACAGAATAACAAGAGGACTGGAAAAAAAAGAAGAATCATTGCCACAACCTTTTTTGAGTATTTTAAGAAGGTTTCTGAAACAAGTGACACGCTGTACACTGGAACTGCATAAAATCTCCACTTTCTAGAGCCTTATTGTAGAAGAAAATAGGCAATGTGTTAAATTCTTTTATCATCATTCAAAACATCCATTACTTTTACAAACAGGGCTCTTGGTTCTGTCTATTAGTAATGCAACATGAGGAGAAATTGAAAATGTCTAGCTTCCTCAAGATCTAGAATTGAACTGGAACTGCCACTTGAGGTAACTTTTGTGTCAATTCATTTCTTTTTGGAAATATAATTATTTTTTAAATTACAGTGGTAACTCATCACTGCCACCAACGTATATCGCTGAAGGATAAATTTTTTTAAACAAATACTGGGAGGAAAGAAGAAAGTTATACAGAACACATTTTCTGTGTTAGGTTATGATGATTGGTACCTAAAGCACAGTGGCTAAAAAATGAATTCTTACCTCGGAAGTATAATCACACACTGACACTGAACTTTAATTTGCAAGTTCTTGAAAACAAATATTATGACGACTGGAAGATGGTCTAAAGCATTTAGAGTAAATGATATTCTCTTAAGAACAATGAAACAGCTGTTATCTTAACCAAAGAATCTAACAAGATCAGAGGATAAGGCAACAATGTAAATACTGATGGCTGCTTTCTTTACTCCATGCCAAGACATGTGATCCAATTATTAAACAAAAGGAAGAGAAAGAACATCAGAAATTTCTTACCATGGAGCTCCTACTAAGCACTAAAAACTGGCCAAAAACCCTGAATAAGAAACCAAAGAAACAAGTAAGTCTAGACTCGATTTATGAGACAGATGTGCTCAATTCTCAGCCCTGTTACTGACCTGGCTGTATGCATCTTTTTGTCTCTTGCCTTTCTTCTTATCCACGCTTCCCATATCAAGATGGCAATGAAGCTTGCTGAGCACATCTGTTCTATCCACACTGACCTGTAATTGTGTTTATCCTACTCATACTGTACTGGTCAAAAGTTTAGGACCACATAAAAAACCATGAAATAATCTCGAACCTAAAATTGTGCTACTAGACCTCTGTTGTTTTTGTTTGTTTTTTCTTCCTGAGCTCTCGCATCTAACATGATATACGTTGCCAGATTTCACTGAGTTACTCCAAGTACTGTAGAAGTTGTACATTTTTAACAGTTCGAAGGTCACATCAGAGAGTCAACATTTTTGGAAATATTATTATTCTCTCGAGATCCTTGTACGTTAGACTTTCTCCATATTAGTTCTATGCCATATGATGTTATTGGCGTTATTATGGCGTCGAAAAGCGTCATAGCTGTATTCAGCGATAAGCAGTGAAGGTTCTTGAGCCAAATATGTTTTTAATAGCCATTGCTGTCCTTTCGTCTACAGGGAAATATTATTTACTATATTGTGATGATATGGAAGTTAGTTATGCGGAATGTAGCATACTAGAACTCTTTGGATATATGTTTAATCCTCTTTGACTGATTGTTAACCTAATTCACTTATTACATAACATAGTTTCATACCTATACGCTGAGATTTGTTCAATAAAACCTACATAAAGGTCAACAGTAATTACTAATCTTTTAATCTAACAATTCATTAAACAAATCTAATGGATCACTACCTGAAACCAACTATACTCGACTTCGATCCAGATTCGCCAACAACCACAACTCGCTGGAACCATTGGTCCCAAACATTCCAAAACTTCCTAAGTGAATTTTTGGAAGCTACAGAAAAATCTGCTAATAAACTATATATCTCCTCTAGTCTACAAACACGTAATTAGAAATAGGAAAGGATTTCTACAGATAAATATAACATCACTGCACAGCTACAAATGGGAAAGGAGCCACTACTTTGAACCCAATGTCACTCTAATTTTATGGACGTCACAGGACAACATGATTTGATTTTAACATAAGGCAACACACACAGCAGAGCCGAACATATTTTAGCCTAATTTTATCCATACGTCTGGCACCTTTTTAAAATTGAAAGTGTTTATTCTATGTACATACATGAAGACAAAATCTTTTACTTATACAATTTGACAAGCAAACCATATCATTTAAACTCCAGGAACAGCAGCTGAGTGTACAACTCTGTAAATAAGACTTGAACACGGGAGTCAACCGATGAATTAAACAACAAGCAAGACACAAACGTTCACGTGCATGAAGTGCTCCCATATATTGTATTCATCTTGTACATATATATATATAAGTTAGTTTTAAGTAGAGATGTGTTTTATCAACTAATTTTAAGACCTTAAACATACTATTTTAGTCATACAATGCATTGTTGCACATAGTGACATACACGCCAGTTCACGTTACGAAATGCTCCATTTGGATGTGACCTAATGTTTATTATCGTATGGCATTCCTTTGACAATACAATCTTAATCATAGCTTCATCACATAGATATGTATGTATGGTTCAGCTGAGGATGACGTTATGTAAAGGGTCTAAACCGGTCCTGTAGCATAATAAGTGCAATAAACAAGTACTGATAGGTGGAAATCCTTTCCTATTTCTAATTGTGTAATTCGTCAATACGGAAATGAAGATTATAGATTACGATACAAACACGTAAGTCGTTGCCTTTCTTATAATGATGATAAGACCTTGTATGTCAAGCCCATAAACAAAATATTCGCTAGACATCAACTCTTTACTCGGCGGCAACAATCTAATGAATCAATCTACCGCTATCTAGAATCGCTAAGAATTCTCAGTAGAGATTGTCAGTTTAAAGTCGTGATTGCTGAAACTAACTGTGATGACTGCATACGAGATGCGTTTATTAGAGGATTAGTCAGTCCAGTTATTCGCCAACAATTATTAGAGAACACGTCACTTAGCCTTTCGGATGCTTACACTCAAGCACGTTCTTTAGAACAGGCCCAATTTCATTCTCACTTATACGACAATGCTTCACCCTCGATTTTTTTTTTGCTAGTGGCTTTACGTTGCACAAACACAGATAGGTCTTATGGCGATGATGGGATAGGAAAGGCCTAGGAGTTGGAAGGAAGTGACCAGGTCTCAATTAACATTATTAGTGACACAGATGACGTGTCGAAAAGTAAATAATCACTCTCCAGTTGAGAATGTTCTTCCTTCCGATTCCACAGCAGCAACATCCCTCTCTAAATGCAACTTTTGTGGTTTACATAGGCATCCCAGGAGCAAATGCCCTGCCAAAGATTCCGTTTGCAATTCCTGTGGAAAACGTGGACACTGGGCTACAGTTTGTATATCCACCTCGGTTAAACCTAGCAAATTAAAACAAACTGCCCCATTGTCAGTGATCACGTTGTGCTCCATATCTTCTCAAATATCTAAGGTGAAGACAGATGTGATAGTTATGATAATTAACGGACATTCTATTTCGGGCATGCTTGACTCTGGTAGTGATCTGAGCTTTATAGACAACCGTATCGCTCACGAACTGAAGTTTAAAATTCATCCTACCTCTGTAGAAGTGGGTCTTGCTTCTATCACACATAAAACAAAAATCATTGGCCAATGTACCGTAGATATTAAAATGTGTGGACACCATTATTCAAAAATAGTATTGTCAGTCCTGCCTAACCTCTGTTGGGATCTGGTAATTGGTCGTGACTTAATGAAGATGCACTCCTCTGTCCAGTTCGACTTTGGAGGTTCTAAAGTCCCTCTCCGTATTTGTGAAGTAGCAGCAGCCAAAGTTAAACCTGCTGTACTATTTTCTAATTTATCCCCTGATTGTAAACCTATAGCTGTTAAACCTCGTCGCTATTCTGATAGTGATTCGAAATTCATTGCAGCTGAAATTGAAAAACTACTGAAGGAAGGTGTAATTGAGAGTAGTGTTTCCCCTTGAAGAGCTCAGGTACATGTTGTAACGACATCTGATCACAAACGTCGCATGGTAGTCGATTATTCTCGGACTATTAATAAGTTCACCCTCTTGGATGCCTACCCCCTGCTACAAATCAACGGTATAATTACACAGGTGGCAAAATATGAAGCTTTCAGTACCCCTGATAATATAGTGCTTACCATCAGGTACCCATCCCTGAGCATGATCGCCCCTTTACTGCTTTCGAGGCTTGTGGGAAATTGTTCCAGTTCACCAGAATACCATTCGGTGTGACAAATAGAGTAGCAGCATTCCAGAGAATAATTGATAAGATCATTCAAGCTGAAGGTCTTAAGGATACCTAAGCTTCCCTAGATGATGTCACAATATGTGGAGCAAACCAAAATGAACACGCTGTGAACCTCAATAAATTCCTTAAAGCGGCCCTCAAGTTTAATCTAGCAATCAACTCTGAAAAAGCCACTGCTCACAAAAATGTGTCAGACTCTTGGGATATACAATCAGTAACAAGACTAGGCCTGATCCTGATCGACTGAAACCGTTCAGAGACTATCCTATTCCATGTGACCACCAATCTCTTAGGAGAGCGCTTGGCATGTTCTCACATTATTTGCCCTTCGTGTCAAACTTTTTGGCAAACATTCAACCTCTGTACCAAGCCTCACTACTTGCGTCTGCCACTGCTGTTAAAGCTTTTGAAGATATTTTTTTTTTTTTTTTTTTTTTTTTTTTTTGCTTTACGTCGCACCGACACAGATATGTCTTATCGCGACGATGGGATAGGAAAGGCCTAGGAAGTGGAAGGAAGCGGCCGTGGCCTTAATTAAGGTACAGCCCCGGCATTTGCCTGGTGTGCAAATGGGAAACTATGGAAAACCATCTTCAGAGCTGCCGACAGTGGGGTTCGAACCCACTATCTCCCGATTACTGGATACTGACCGCACTTAAGCTTTTGAAGATATCAAGTCTGCTATTGAAAATGCTGCACGTGGTAGCATAGACAAAAATGCCCCGTTCACAGTTGAGACTGATGCATCCGATTCTACTATTGCTGCTATCCTCTATCAAAATAAACGCCCTGTTGCATTTTTCTCCCGACCACTCTCAGGTTCTGAGAGCCAGCATTCAGCGATTAAAAAGGAAGCCTATGCTATTGTGGAAGACATTCGTAAATGGAGGCACTTCCTCGTGGGCCGTCATTTCCACCTTATCACAGACCAGTGCTCTGTAACATTCATGTTTGATTCAAAACATTCTGGAAAAATAATGAGAAGATAATGAGCTGGCGTTTGGAATTATCCCCTTATTCGTATGACATTGTATTTGGACCAGGCAACCATAATCAAGCTGCTGACGCCCTCTCGAGAGTCTGTTCCATTAATCACAATACAGATTATGAAAAACTACATTCTCTTCATCAATCTCTTTCTCACCCGAGCATCAGAAGAATGGGTCATTGGATACTGATTAAAAATCTTCCCTTCTCAATAGAAGATATCCGATGTGTCACATCTGCATGCAAGACATTCGCTGAGGTAAAGCCTCAGTTTTTCAGACATCAAGGCTCTCTTATCAAGGCCACAGCTCCTTTTGAACGTTTAAATCTGGACTTCAAGGGACCGTTGAGTACTAAGACTCGAAATCGGTACATTCTCACTGTAACTGACGAATTTTCTTGTTTCCCCTTTGCCTTCGCTTGTCTTGACAAGAGTGCCTCAACTGTGATCTACTGCCTAACAACTTTTCAGCATATTTGGAGCCCCATCCTACATACATACGGGACGAGGCTCATCATTTTATGTCTAGGAGCTCAAAAACTTTCTCAGTTTGTTTGGAGTAACTACCAGCCACACTACACTCTACAACCCATAGGGTAACGGCCAGGTTGAACTTGCCCTTAAAGATAAAAGATAAAAGTTTGTCAATCACCAAGTTGGAATCCGTCCTTCAAGAAGCGCTTCACGCCATTCGGTCTCTACTCTACACAACCACAAATGCTACTCCTCACGAGCGCATGTTTGGCCACCCACGACGCAGTAGCAATGGCTACTCCACTCCTACATGGCTACTGAAACCTGGAACTGTACTACACTGTCGCTTCAATCGTCAATCTAAATTTGACCCACTAGTTGAAGAAGTTATTCTATAAATGGTAACCATGATTATACCCTAATCCGGTATCCTGACGTCCGAGAGTCGACGGTATCTACTAGGCACCTGGCACAGAGAGGAGAAGACACTCACACAGCGCCACACCCTAGTAAATCCACCACGGACCCTGAACTTTCCAATGAAGGGAGCCCTACAACTCAGGTCAATATCCCTATGACTCCTGATAGTACGTTTCGAACCCTGGTCTGTACTCAAGACGAAACACCAATACGTTGCAGCAGCCGCAACCCTCATCCTCCAGCTTATTTGAAGGACTTTGTTCAGTTCTGAAGAGGGGGTGAATGTGGTGATAAAACTTCTATGGAAGTTACTTATGTGGAACGTAGCATACTAGAACTCTTTGGATATACGTTTAATGCTCTTTGACTTATTGTTAACCTAATTCACTTATTACATAACATAGTCTCATACCTATATGCTGAGATTTGATTAATAAAACCTATGTTAAGATCAACAGTCATTTCTAATCTATTAATCTAACATAAATACTCTAACTGGTTGCAAGTTTCACCACCAAAGATTCTTTTGTAGACTTAGTAATAGGCAAGGGTCCTTTTAGTATAAATATAAAAATTCCAAAAAATGCAGCACTGAATTTTGTGGTTTTATTTTTCAAACCAGCACTAAGATGGTCAATATTTCCTTGTTCTAGTCATAGGTCTTAGCATGAGTTATCGGCATCAGAAATTTGTTCTTGGATGCCATCTGGAGATTGCAGATAAAATTATCAGGGCAGATAAGTCTGATTTCCATAGCTTGCCCCTAGACCTTGGTTTCCCCCTGTGGGTGGGGGCGGTAGAATAACACCCATGGTATCCCCTGCCTGTCGTAAGAGGCGACTAAAAGGGGCCCCAGGGGCTCTGAACTTTGGAGCGTGGGTTGGCGACCACGGGGCCCTCAGCTGAGTGCTGGCATTGCTCCACTTGTGCCAGTCTCCTCACTTTCATCTGTCCTATCCGACCTACCTTGGTCAACTCTTGTTCTTTTCCGACCCCGACGCTATTAGGTTTGCGAGGGCTAGGGAGTCTTTCATTTTCACGCCCTTCGTGGCCCTTGTCTTTCTTGGACCGATATTTTCATTTTTCGAAGTGTCGGATCCCTTCCATTTTTCCCTCTGATTAGTGTTATATAGAGGATGGTTGCCTAGTTGTACTTCCTCTTAAAACAATAATCACCACCACCACCCTAGACCTTGGGCCATACATGATACAGAAAACTCAACCATCTTGGCACTGCTTTAAGAAATAATAAAGCACGCAAACAAATGGTACCGCATATTTTCGGAATTTTTATATTTATACTTGCTAAGTCTACAACAAGATCTTGGTTGTGATATTAACAATTTTTTTTTTTTTTTGGTGAGACCTTCCGAGAGCTACAAATTCATAACTTCTACAGTACTTGGACTAACTGAATTAAATGAGATAACATATATTCTATTTGGTGTGAGAACTCAGAAAGAAAATTATGGAGGTCTAGTGTCACAATTTTAGGTTCTAGATAACATTTCGTGATTTCTTTATGTGGTCCTAAACTTTTGAACGGTACTGTATCACCAATGGGCACCACCAAAAAAATCTGCAGACATGAATTGTGTGAGACTGTTGATTAAGCAAGTAAATATAAGAACGCCAATAATGACCCACCTTTTAAATTTAATTGAGAATAAAAATACACAAACTTTAGTCCATATCCCTGTTGTATATTTGCTAACACCAAACATATTTATTTCTCTAAAACAACATCACAACATGATTCTTCTTACAGCAGAAGTTGATTAAACATTAAAGGTGTGTACTAGGTATATGGGAACGGGAAGCACACTACAACACAAGAGCAGAGCAGTGCAAGGGGTGAAGCAGCAAACTGTGTGTGCAACTTCAGGACTCCATCAACTCCGGACCAGTTTGGTCTTACAACTACCTTTAATAAAAAGAAAACCCATATCGTACTGGATAAATAATACGGGGGCCGTATCTTCCCAACCGGCGAGAATGTGGTAAGTCCAGAATATACGTTTGTGCCGCACTCTATACTGTGTGCATGGGTGGCTACTGGTTATGCTCCAAGACGGATGTAACTACAGTTGAACAGCAGTCAGACGTGAAAACTAACTACAGTTCTCTAATAGCGTCATGTGGACCCAAAAGGCAACGGGTGATACAGCTTTGCAGGCCTTCATACGCAGATCCTTGAACTGTCACAGAACAGACATCCGGTGTGAAGGCCCATCTACACATAATGTTTTATCGTCAGTGTTGCATGATTAGGTAAGACTCATTCAAAACACACATGCACGCTGCTCGGTCTTTACCGGAATCACCATGGATGATGTTTACTGATTCTCTAGGCAGTGCTTGATCACTCAGAAAAGAAAGCAAATTAAAGTACCAGAGCACAGATTTATAAACAACTGCTGCGGAAGACCCTTCTTCAGTTCACCATAAATGGTATGAAGACAGATACTCCTTCAAGAATATCTCTGGTTGACAAATGGTCCACTCGATTATACTTGTTAACCAGCAAGGGACATGCCCAACTTTTTCTCTCTCTCTCTGTCTACTTGCCACAAGCAAGGGAAACTGCAGTACAGATCTATTAATTAAGTGAAAAAGTTACAAAAACACTGTCTTAAATTTGACACATTTAAATGCAGGAAAATGAAAGTAATACACAACAGGAAATATTTATCTACAGGAAATGGCAACTGATGTGATCCTAACATGATTCAACAGGCAAGACAAATGAGAATTAACACGCAGTAACTTGCATTCAGTCTTGTTCTTGCCCATCAGTCTTCTGCACCCTCTTCAAACCTCATTCAGTTCAAGCAAAATGTCACATCTGTCATACACACACAACATGATTATGCAAGACTGGTGATAAATCACGTGTAGACAAACACTGGATAGGATCCACACATACAGATATTTCTGCATTTCAAAATAGGCCCTCTAGATTGCGAGATTTATGTACATAATAAAACAATGACTCCTATTTTGATCGACAGTGCAACGCAGTTATGCAATGACCCTTGCATAAATATATGTAGGCAAATCAAGAATTGTTTCCCGATTTTATTACCAGAAATCTGAAACAAAGGTCTCTAGCTCACTACCTGACGGCACTCCACAGTCAATCACTTTCTGTAAGCAGTTCCACCAATAGTATGACAAATCTTCTGCATCATTTCCTCAATGGTACTCTAACTTCTTTGGCCCTCACATCCTAGAACATAAGCTGATGAAGATAAACACACTGTGAAATTTGGGTCACATTGTCATGTATGTCTGCCTTCGTTCAGGCGAAAAAATGCTAGAAGAACGCTGTCACCAGCTGTGAAGCACAAGGGGGTGACAGCGTTATGCTGTGGGGTTGTTTCAGAAACAAAGTGGGAGATTTGGTGGGAGTGGAAGTTATCTCAAGAAACTAGAATATCATCGCATTCTACTGAGCAACACAGAACTTATTGGAAGAGGGGTTTGTTCTGCAACAGGACAACCTGAAACACGTCTCAGCTGAGCAAGAAACAAAGAATCATTGGGATAGAACAAGTCACCCGATTTACCACCAAACTAAGTGTTGCGGGATGAATTCTACTGTAGGCAAAACAATCTTCTGTCAACAGCTGTGAAGATCTCAGGTAACCTTGGAGAACTATAACCATAGGATGTTGGAAAAAATAACCAGAATTTGTCAAGCAGTTGTCAGAGCTTAAGGGGTACACACAGATGAGCTAAATTCAAACAGTGTAGTTCTAAAAGCCATAGTGCATCAGATTGTGTATAATGAATGCCGAGGTTTGTATTTTGATATGTCATTTAAAATATCACGGCATAATAAATAACATGAAGAGGAGTTTTCTTAATGCGAGTTTAAACCTGTTGATGCTAGTGCACATGATCTGTCAGAAACCTGTACTTCTTACTTGTCTGCTGCACAGAGACTTCACATTTTAAGAATTCTCATTGAACCAAAGTTCCAGCAACCCAGTGTCACAAAACCACTGATATTTAACCTTTTAAGTGCCGAGTTACCAGTTGACTGTCTAGTACCTCAGTGCTGAGTTCTTTCATTATATGTAAAAAAATTGTAGAAGCCTTAATTTTTTAACTTATCAGTGGGATGATTAGCTTAAAATGTGTATAAATGTTCGTTCTTTATAAATCTAAACGCAAATAGAAAATCCTACTATGTTCACTATTATTTTGAGAGAAAACTAAATTACACTTTTTGTGCCCATGCGTGCATCATCTTTATAAAAAGTAAAGAGCCCAAAATAAAATTATTTCCTAAAACCTGTAGGCAACTAACACATGTAACTCCTTACAAACACGTAAGCTGATATTTTAAAATACTTTCTAAACCTGGAATGAAGTGACAGCTCAATGTTTTCCACCGGTTGTTTGTTTCATCAACAACCAGCCGCACCGACTCCACCGGCACAAATTTTTTTAAAAAATCAATGATTTTGGGGTTGTCATCAAACACTACTTGTCACAGTTACTTGAAAGTCTGGTGAAAATAGTGATGAAATAGCTTTTCCTTCCTTTCTCTCACAATATTTTCAGCACACTGTATCACTCTCACTTTCAAAATCACTTAACAATTCACTGAAATCATCGCTCTCCGCTGTGGTTAATAACGGAAAGATTCTTTGATCCAAAATAACATCCGCCATGCTTGTTTACATCACAGATGAGCTCCACTTCCCAAAGCTATAAGCCGTGATCAATTAGCTCTACTTAATGCCCTACAGGTGGCAAAACATGCCAGAGAGTGAACCGGGAAACTTAGGCGTAGCACTCATCGGGTTAAACAGACCTTATACACATTTTAGTGTGTTTTTCAATGACTGTAATTGATCCACAAATACTGGTCCAGAGTTCAGGGAGTGAAAAACATAAAAAGAAAATGATCAAATAATTAAGGTTAGGAAATAGCAAACAAAATTCAAACTTACCGTGAATTCTCCGGTGACAGCATCAAACCCAACGTGCACCGTATGCTCAAAGTTTGTAGGATACGAGATGTTGGGTTTTTCTGCATCTTTTGTTTTCTGCTTTATCTTGCCTTTCAACATTTTCTTCTTCCTGTCGTCCGAGTCTGGTTCTTTAGGCAGTGGACGCATATCCACTGGGAGGTTTGGTGTTGAGTCTCCTCTAAAACCACAAATCAATTATCAGGAAATTTGCAATATTTATGACAAATCTTCCAGCACCTACAAAACTTTACGGCTGCCTAAAAAGAAACATTCCAGAACTACATGCAACATATGACCAACTACGAGGATCCAGAATACTACAAGAAATATATAAATTTAGAAATTGTCATTTGCGACGCATTGGGTGTGTTAACAGGATGGTGCTGAAAGGACGATGGCATCGCTGATTCTGAGCACTTTGCAGAAGTCGACAAAGAAAGACATAATCATGCCTCTGAGTCAAACCATAAGTCCCATGACTTCAGTACATTCAGGTGATGCAGCAGAGAACTGTACACTAACAAAAACATAGGGAAGAAAAATCCAGTCCAGTGAGATGAAGTACGACAGGAAAGACAAACAATGATGTAAGAAATGAGGATGTAAGGGAAAAAAATGTTTTCTGATAGGATGGAGAGAAATAAACTGAGATGGTTTGCAAGAGGGAAGGATACCGAAGAGGATGATGGAAACGTGTCATTACATCCTGAGCAGGAAATGGGAAACTGATGATGATGAGTAGGGAACATATAGGTTGTATCTATCAATTTTATCTTTGTCAACTTCTACTGGCTGTATTTACAATTCTTATTTTTATTATCCACTCAATTCAATACATACAATGTTTATTGTCTCTGAAGGGACATTACAATAACAACGTTAATTGCGACATGTTTCGCTCGCTGTATCGAGCATCTTCAGCCATCTTTTATACGATTTTCTCAAGGTTGAGTCATACATTAAACTTTATTTATAATAATTTTGTTCACTGAAAATGTTTTACGCAATAAATTTTTTTGTCACTGGTTAAAAAGTAAACAAGTAAAATTGACAATTAAAATTGCATCATTAATGGACTAGACGTTAATGACATAATATTGATGTCCAAGTCATATTAAATATGGCAATTAAATTGAAAGATTTGGCTAATTCTCATTTGTTTCTTGATTTTTCAAATACTGTTAGTGTATTTATCGGAGTTTCAAATGAAATTAGTGAAACTTAAAAGAATTAAACTTGCTGTATTTTTTTTGTTGTGTTTTTGTTAATTGAGAACTACATCATTATTAAGGGATAGATCATTGGAGGTTTATACTCGGTTGTGTTATATGAATGTAACATAAGAAGTAAAAACACGACAAGAAATAGTCTCAGTACTGTAACAAGCATAACTAAACAAAAAAGCATGAAACAAAGAGACACAACCATCCATTAAGTTCCAGTATACAACACGTTATATCTATCTAACAATAATTATTAGTGTCCCTTTAAACTATGCTTAACAACAAACTGACCAGTGAATATAGGCCGTCTTAAATCAGTTGAAGATTGTGAAGATTACAAGTATGATGCACACAACAGAGGATAAACATCCAATGATCCATCCCTTAATAATGATGTAGTTCTCAATTAACGAAAACACAACGAAAAAAATACAGCAAGTTAAATCCTTTCATTTGAAACTCCGATAAATACACTAACAGTATTTGAAAAATCAAGAAACAAACGAGAATTAGCCAAATCTTTCAATTTAATTGCCATATTTAATATGACTTGGACATCAATAAAGTGGTTTAGATAGTATGTAACTAGTCTATTAATGATACAATTTTAATTGCTTACTTTTTAAGCAGTAAAGAAAATTTATTGTGTAAAACATTTTCAATGAACAAAATTATTATAAATAAGGTTTAATACGACTCAACCTTGAGAAAATTGTATAAAAGATGGCTGAAGATGCTTGATACAGCGAGTGAAACATGTCTCAATTAGCGTTTGTGTTGTAATGTCCTTTTAGAGACAATAAAAATTTTATGTATTGAATTGAATGGATAATAAAAATAAGAATTGAAAATACTAGTAGTAAGTTCAATACGGGTAAAAACATGAAATTTGTCTTATGCAATTCTACTGGCTGTGTCGCATCAATCTCTGATTTGACATCAATTATATACTCGGTTTTTGTAACTAAAAACAAACAAAAACAAAACAAAAAGTTTTCAATTATAGAACTAAATAGATCCATAAAGTTAAATGAAGTTGAAACTAAACAAAGTGACCTGCTCTCTCCAAATTGTAAATAATAATTTGTTTAGAAGTTCACTTGCTGTGGAATGATTGTGACACTGTGGCTGTAAACAAGCAGTAAAGAAGTAAAAAAAACCCACTGTATCCGAGGTCAAGTGACTCTTGAATGTTTAATACTATACATCCTCACACAGAAGCACCATTTCATTAGGAACTAACGTGAACTTGATGAGAAAGAAAGGATCATTCCAATACCTAAATAATGGGTGATTCAATGCTTAGTATGTAGTGCGGGATGGCTACAGGATTAGGGTGCTGAGGGGGGTCGAAGTTTGGCAAAAAGCCTCCACAACCCATCATATTGTACATTAAATTACAACCTCCTACTGGCGGGGCAGAAAGTCAAATACTGTACACTACGTAAGAGGCTGACGATTGTTTGCCACAGTGCCTATCACACCACCTGCCGATACTTCCTCAACCAAAGTCTAGCCTGTCTCGATGTTGCAAAAGGTTCTACTCGTAGGACAAACTACCTCACTCCTCATCGTGTCTTGCATGCCACCATTAGCGTTTGCAGTTTTCCTATAACCTTTGGTGGTGTTATTTAAGTCAGTGTGGGAAGTTGAGACGAGGGTTATCTTCATGCAGATGTACTCTCTCCTCACCAATCAAATTTATTCTCGGCCCTCATGAGCTGCTTTCTGCAGACAACAACATTCATCAAGGGGCTGTCTTGACAGATGTAGAAAGTGTAGATGAGAAGAAAGCTGGATAAGGAAAAGGGAGGACACGAAAACATAAACGTGAAAATATGTTCATTCCTTTTCTCCTTTTGTGTTTTTCCAGTTTTTGTAGTATTTTACAACCTGTAATCATTTTTATCCTGATCTGTCAAGATGATCCTTCAACAAATGCTGAAGGCGCTGGGAAGCACGAATGAGCTCACGGGGGGGCGGAGAAGAAATGGATGTAGAACTGGAACTGATGCGTAGAGAGCACGTCTACTCTTGCCACAGTCACCTGTCACTGTATTTATCCTATTATGTGTGCCTGAACTAGGTCCCATCTTTTGGCAAGCTGACCTGAACTTTAAGGCAGTTTAGTAGCGAGTGTGAGGGATCTACTCTAAGATACTCTAGTTGCTACAGAATGTGCAATAAATGCCTGTCCTACCTGCTCAGGTCTGAGACTTTCCTAATCCTTCTTGCAAAACTAAACCAGATAGCAACATCTGAGCAATTGTTATTAACGTTTGCTCGATTTTAGAACATTGGGTTTACTGCTCCTCTCTCTCTCTCTCTCTCTCTCTCTCTCTCTAACATGCGGCCTCAAGTTAAATTGTCCCTTTTTATTATCTTTCACACATTGATTTCATTGTGACTTTTTAAAACATCCTAGAATCATCATAGAATGTATACATATCCTTAACAATGCTACTTTTTGAACCTAGCGGTTATAATAAACTGTCAATCTGTAACTAGCACGATGTTGCGGGTTAGGGTTTAATATGAGGTAATGGTGTGTTTCTAACCTCAAAAGTGATCATTCGTATTCTGGGAAGATTCCTCTAATTAAGCGTTAGTATACTTATGTGAATACAAAATACATGTATTTATATGAATTTTACGGATATCAGATGAAAAAACAGCAAGGTTAACCTATGCATCTGATTGTGAGGACTTACTCAGCGAAGATGGTGATGATGATGATGAGTGGGTACCTGAAGCTATATCTTCACACTTAGGCAATGATTCTGACGATTCTCATCACGGTGGCAATATTGATGAAGAGGAAGAACACACAGGAGATAAAGATTCTACTGATAATCATTCTCTAATCATTTACCTACACGTCAGTCACCAAGTCCCCAACCGGCATCGAACCGAAGACCACTTTTCAAAGAATATTTTGTTTGTATAAGTCCTATACTGATGTTTTATAACCTATTTTACTTTATATATTTGATTCACTGTAAATAAAATCATCCATTTACAGAATTTCATATTCTCAACATGTGTCATTCAGCAAAGAAATGTGCTCAAATAAACCCTAACTATAGCTCATTCCATGTTAAGAAAACAGTATTGCTCTTATGACAACAAGGTTGCCATATTGAACGGCTCTGCTCAACACCATGACGGGAAAACGGCGGCACATAAATTTGTGAAATTCAGTACTTAAGTTCAGGATAAAAGCGGAAGAAACCAGACTTAAAATTATTTTTATGAACTAAAGGGGAAGGGGGTAAACTACAGCACATATAAAACCTCAGCACTGAAATGTAAGGCAAATTGGGTGAGAAAATATACAAATCGTTGTTACAGGCTCAAGTGGCGAGGGATGCATTTAATAATTTTTGCCAGGCAAAAAAGGCTAGAAAACAGACGCAACAAATAAATACTGTAGATGACTCTACAAAAGATCACAATATTAATTGGAAAGGAAGAAATCAAACATCGCATAACTCTCACTCAACGCAAGACAATTACGCACTCATTTAAAGCCTACAAACACACATGCAAAATATAAATACTGTACATAACTTCACTACAGAAGTCAGCTGCCGGCGGTTCACAGAATGAGGGACTACACGAGGCTTGTACCAGAGTAACACATAAGAAGAAAACTGAAGGAAGGCAACGTTGTGCTTCCTCCCTATTAATGTATTTATGAAAACGGAAATGTTATGTAGATATTTTAATAACTTGCGGGCAAAAATGCCTCATCCTTTTTATCTATCTTTCATTATACATTACAAAGAGCATTATAATATCTCTTAATCACGAGGATTTACGGGTGTCTCAGAGGGGGTGTGTTCACTCCTTGTAGGTCCATAAGAGCAATACTGTTTTCTTAACGTGGAATGAGCTATAGCACGATCATGCGGCTGGTTTTCCACGAGAACGGCAAAGAAATTCTTTTTTTTTTTTTACTATTTTTCCTGAAATCTAGGCTCAAAATTACGTACAATGAAGTAAGAAAAAAATTCAAATTTCAAAGAAAATATCTCAGGGTGGAAAGGGCTAGTCTTTTCTTCAATGACTTCAAAGAAATTGGAAATTTACTGAACATCTCCCTTCATAAGTTATTCCTATCCCTAACTCCCCTACCTATAAATGAATATTAGCCCCACTTTGTCCTCTTGAATTCCAACTTTATATTCATATTGTGATCTTTCCTACTTTTAAAAACACCACTCAAAGTATTCGTCTACTAATGTCATTCCACGCCATCCCTCCACTGACAGCTCAGAACATTCTATTTAAGAAACAATGTTAGGTTTATGGTCCACCCAATCAATGCACATCACTTTACAAGTGAAAACAACATATTAAACATTTTACGCATTTTACATATTTTTTATATTTAATAGTTTTCACCTGTAAAGTGATGTGTGTTGATTGGGTGGAGCATAAACCTAACATTGTTTCTTAATTTTAACTGTATCAATACGGATCTGTATCATGAAGTTCGTAAATTGTACATACCACTTAGTCGAGCAGCTCGTCTCCTAACTCCCAAATCTTCCCTGGCCAAACTTTGCAACATTTTTGTAACGCTATTCTTTTGTTGGAAATCACCCAGAACAAATCAAGATTTTCTTTGGATTTTTTCCAGTTCTTGAATCAAGTAATCCTGGTGAGGGTCCCATACACTGGAACCATACTCTAGTTGGGGGTCTTACCAGAGACTTATATGCCCTCTCCTTTACATCCTTACTACAACCCCTAAACAGCCTCATAACCACGTGCAGAGATCTGTACCCTTTATTTACAATCTGTCCCTTAACCATCACATGACAGTCATTAGAAAAGAAGAGCAAAAAGAGTGTCTCTTGGCACTAGACACACTTAAACTGAACATTATCAATAATGATACGAGTAGTTAATAGTACCAGACAGATTATCAGATACTTACCACTTCAAGAAAGATCCTCATTGGTAATCAAATTAGCAAGATCATAAATAAAGGTCGCAGATTTCTTCATATGGTTAAGAGGATATTTATGGGTTGCAGTAAGACCAGCGTATAGGACCCACACCAGGAAAAATTGATACGATAACTGGAAAAAGATCCACAGAAAAGCAGCAAGATTTGTTTTTGTTGATTTTCGACAAAAGAGTAGTGCTACTAAAATGTTGGAAATTTTGGAATGGGAAGACTTGGGACTGCTTCACTCAGCGGTGTGATCCGAGCTGTCAGCAGAGAGATGGCGTGGAATGACATTAGGCCGGGCCGAGTGGCTCAGACGGTTGAGGAGCTGGCCTTCTGTCCCCAACTTGGCAGATTCGATCTTGGCTCAGTCCGGTGGTATTTGAATGTGCTCACATACGTCAGCCTAGTGTCGGTAAAGTTGGAATTCAAGAGGACTAACTGGGGCAAATATTCATTTATAGGTAGAGGTTTTATTTATCAAAGAGAGATGTTTGATAAATTTCCAACTTCCTTGAAATCATTTACAAAGAGACCAGGTAAATAACTGATAGGGAATCTGCCAACTGGGCGACAGCCTTACATGCAGGTCAATGACGACTAATTGTGTTCACAGTGGAAAGATCTTTGTGTGGTTCAACAATTGGACTGCAGAGTTATCACCAAATATTTTAAAGTAAGCCTCACTGTCATCAAAACTGTGGATCACTTTCCAAGAGATCAATGATGCCATCTACTCTCTCCCCAGAAATGCAATTCCTTTGATCTGCTTAACAAATTCATCAAAAGTGTACAGAAGTCTGCAACCAAACACCATGACATCCGTATGCAGTATAGGCATGGTCACACTGCTAGTAATAACTTCCGGGGGCAACCACGTGCATGAGTCATCTGATGTTAAAGGACCAGAGAATTCTTTTTTTTTTTTTTTTTTCATGTCTTTTTATGGTCCTCTTCAGCCAATATCCTTCTTTAAGGTTGCTTTAATAAAGGGTTCATTTATATTTTATGAAATGATAGGTATTTTTTCATTGTTTTTTTACACAACAATCAGCCATTAATAATAATAATAATAATAATAATAATTATAATAATGTGTAGCCTCCAGAGACCTGCACATCTGTGAGGATAGTGCCCTGCCTAAGATGAGTTACAATGTTGCAGACAGCACAAACGCCGAGCCTCCAAGCCAGATGAATTAACCAATGAAAGATAAAATCCTCTGCCCGACCAGGAATCGAAGCTGGGACCGCACTGGACCAAAAGCTAGCATGCTAACCATTTAGCCATGGAGTCAGACACACTAAACTAAAAATGAATTGCTCGATTGCCAGTAGTTGATTAATCAGATGAAAGATAGTGACAACTGTCCTCTCAGATACAGCCATTTACTCATTCACGAACCACAGGGCGTTCTTGACCTTCGCAGCACTCCGGGAGGTTAGTGCTCATTCATCTGTCACTCTTTGATAGTGTAAACCTCAACAACATACAGTACAGTGAAAGAAATATAACTGAAAGTAAAATCTTGTCATTCTTATTTGTTTACTGAAGTCGAATGTAGGTCTACATATAAACCATAATTGGTATTTGCCTAAGAAACAGCAACCACCACTGCACTTATAGCCTGTTTGTACTGCCATCCAACCGTGTACCTGGAGCTACATGGTATTTGCCATTAATGCTTTCACGGCCCGTACTTATAGACATTATAGTGTATAGGCTTTGGGCTTATGCCGTGTCAAGAAAATAAGGTGAAATTCTTAACGGTTTGCAGAAAACTGTGCTCTGCGTCCTCAGAAGAGGAATTTCACCTTATTTTCTTGTCATGGCATAAGCCCAAAAGCCTATACACTATCATGTCTACATGGTATTTGTTAGCTTGTGAAGTGGGTTGGGGTTCTTCATACAAGTTTTACAGCTTCTCTGATGACATCCAATTCCTTGTCATTACATGACCACTCTAGATCACACTCTCATACTTCTTATATGGCTTCATTGGAACAGCCTACTTCTTCTTCTGTGGCCATCTCCTCACAGAAGGTTGGAGTACCATTGTCATTCTGTGCTCTGCGAGAGTTAAGACTGCACATGACAGAGTACCTTCTCATGGTGATGTGGTCTACCCATAGGATCTTGAATATTCAGCCATATATCCACATTTCAAATATCTGTGGTCATTTCATTGATGAAGCCTTCGACACTGTAAAGCAATTTGCTTCCCACATGAATGTTATGAGAATATATATGTTTTCTCCTTGTAGTAAATAAAACAAAATACTTTCCACTTCTTGAAATTATAAATTCACCACAGGATTTCTTTGATATTTGAACAAGTTTGTTGTGTTTTAATTTTACTGTACAGAGTTAAACAATGCTAAATGTTGAACATCATCTTGTTGCCATAGCGACAGTGTTTTTACTCCAAGTTCTTTAACGTACCAGTCATTTTACAAGCACTAGTCTCTTACACTTAAACTGTATTAAATGCCAACAGCCTATTCCATTCCCAACACTAACATACAAGGCAAATTTGTTACAGAAATGATGTAGTACTGATCAATTGGTATCATCGATTCTTCTGCTGGACAACTAAATCGACATACTCAATGTTTCTATTCTGAAATTATCATCATTCAATTCCAATTTCTTTGAAATCATTTAAGAAAAGGCTAGGAAAACAACAGATAGGGAATCTGCCACCTGGGCGACTGCCCTAAATGCAGATCAATATTGATTGATTGATTCTTCTACAACTTATCTTCTTCTACAATTCTAATGACACTTGTGTCAAGAGCTGTAGCAGATAGGAAACTTTGTAATGAAAAATATTTTAGTGGTAATAGTTCTCTTACCTTCTGAGAGCTAGTTATCATAGTAAAAATCAAATCAATGTGGTCCACTTATTAAGTACAGTTACTGTTCAGTGGTCCAATCTGTTAAGACCATCAACCATAACATTCACCTGGAATGATTAACAAAATTATATGCGTGTTTGGTTTCTTTTTGTACAAAACATTCAAGAGTCGCTTCTACTAAAATTGTGTTTTCTGAACCCCTAACAAAGAAATTAACATTAAATAATAACAAAATGCACAATATTACATATCTCTCACTCCATTAGGGTCGATCATGTATATGCAGTTCTCTTCTCTCATGGTACCTAGGAAGGAGAGTAAAGAAAGAAGCATGTAATGCACATATGGAAGCTATTCTCCGATATAAGCCGCTTCTTTCTAAAAACGAATCAGACAACAGCTCTCATATTTCTTCTCGTTACAAGAACTTGAAAGATTAAGGAGAGAGCGAGTGAGATCCCAATTCTTAAACAGAATATTTCAGTGATATAATTTGGTCAGCCGTGAGCTACAGTGATGTTCTAAATCACCATATACTTCACTAATATTAGAAGCACCTGATATTATCGACAGGTTTCGTAAGAAATACTAGTTCTTATTACCTAACCATATTTTATGTTGAAGACTTGAAAACGATAGTTTCAGAGAAAATTAATATATTTCAATGTGAAACAAAGTCCTACCTGTTGCTAGTCAGACGCACGGGTGGTGCAGGAGGTTTATCTTCATCGTCTGACATGATGACACACAATAAACCCCAAGTAAATTATGTCTTGACTCAGACTGCAGACCTACAGACATTAAGAACACATGTACTAAACAAACGAAACAAGATTTAGTACTTTCAGAAAAATAATGAACTCTTTCTCTACCGATGTAAATTCAAAGATAACACAAAGATGTTGACTAAGATGACTTTTTATACGGTCTGACTAATGAGTGTTAAAAAGGTTCACTACACAGTCCAGATACACATAACGAAAACCCACCTCCGGCAGCGCCCTTTCTCGCGGGTGAACGTATCAGTCGCCTTTGAACATACCACAATATTGATGTGTAAAAATGTTTATAGATAAAAGTAGTTACTCATAGCACAATCTGAAATTATCATTCACTGTATAATAACCCCTTTATCGCCGCCATGAGCCACCCCCATTAAGGCATAGATATTACACACTCGCGAAGCGAACTGCTCTGACTCACCTGTCACTTCTCGACAGGACTGCTTTGGTTTCTTTATCTCCGTGTTCATCCACTTGCCGAGCTTGTTCTCAGTTCATTAAGTTTGAGCAGATAAACTCATTTTCCGAAATAAGAAATCCTGTTTCTTATCAGTAAAAATGTGCTCATAAAATATAATTTGAAGATGAGATAAAGAGCAACGCCCACCCATGTAAAATCACGGAAATGATTACTCATGTCATTCGACTGAACAAGGAACGTGCGAAGATTTTAAAATGCATCCGGTGCTTCAAACAAGGCAATGGAATTTATGATTAAGACGCCTCAGGAAGTAACCTTTTATTCTCAATTATAATTGCCACGCGGCTTATTCTGTATCAGCTTAGGAAAGAAAAATAATTATAAACACGAAAATTTATTGTCAAAGAAATTTTAAACTAACCAGAACCTTGACTGACATATCTCCTTTACGTTTGAATCTCCGTGTACTGTTGACGAGCATCACACCGGGAGATGTATGTATAATCAGCTGTTTTCATCTGCTAGATTGCAAACAGCCTGGTCTCGTGATCAGAATTGAACTCTTTTGTGCGTGTGTGATATTCGTTCGGTTCTTCAGCAGTAAATTAGTTCACAGATCATTTTAAAAATGAAGAAAAAGGTGGGCAGTGCATCATTTGTTTTGATGATTAGTCCTTTCGACTCGTGATTCTTTATCATTACAGCATGCTTCGAAATTGATTGCCTTTCCTGTGTAATACACTTCTATTCTGAACTTTCTTGCCCGAGCGATCGTATAAATTACAGAATGTTATGAACTTGGTTACCTTTATTAGTTTCTCTTAATTTTGTATCATGTTAAAACTTACCATAACTTTCAATTTATTTGAAGGTTCTTCTGATGGGGAAAAGTGGATCTGGGAAAACGTCGATGAGATCGATTATATTTGCCAACTATATCGCACGAGACACACGTCGTTTAGGAGCAACAAGTATGTATCATGCAATTCACCAGAGGTACGATCTTTCAAATTTATGCTGATTGGAAATGTTTGCCTGGCCAAGTGTGGCCTATTAAACATGATTAGTCTGATAATATTTTGTCATGTCTTGGCAATATTGGTCTTGATGAAGATATTAGCTCACCGGGCTGAGTGGCTCAGGCGGTTAAGGCGCTGGCCTTCTGACCCCAACTTGGCAGGTTCGATCCTGGCTCAGTCCGGTGGTATTTGAAGGTGCTCAAATACGTCAGCCTCGTGTCGGTAGATTTACTGGCACGTAAAAGAACTCCTGCGGGACTAAATTCCGGCACCTCGGCGTCTCCGAAAACCGTCAAAGAATAGTTAGTGGGACGTTAAGCAAATAACATTAATTAATTAGATATTAGCTCTTCATGAACTTGACCATTATTATTGTCATCATCAGATTTTCTCTTCCAGCTCCAGCCTAGTCAGGGTGTTAGTAGCACCTTTCCATCTTCCTCTGTTCAACCACCATTGCTGCTGCTCAGTTATGTTCCTAACCAGGTTCCTTCTTATTATGCTGTCCTTGATGGATCCAACCACCTTAGTCTGGGTCCACCTCTTGTTCTCTTAGCCTCCATCACCTGTTTCAGTATCCTTCCCTCCTAACATAACCAGACTGTCTTGCTTTAATTCTTTCGGCACTCCGCTTGCTGTACACGGAAGCTCCGCGGCCGGTGATGCTCTTTTATTTTTAGTTCATGGGATTGCCGATAGAAGCGTCCTTCAGACTGTAGTAAAATGTTTTATTTTACTTATCTCCGTATCCAATCCTATGTCAGCTACTTGAAGGTCTTGCCCCGTAGGTTACACTTTACTGGGTTGTTTGCAGTTTTAGGAAGGTGAAAATCCTGCAAAAATGATGTGAAATTATACTTAATGTAGATGAGAGGTTCTTCCTTTAGCCTAGGGTATGCTTGCCAGCGACCCACCAACCCACCCTTTGAAGCATTCTTACTTATGTAGACATATTTAACCAACCCTATGTCAATCTCCGTGATGTGGCCATTTCCCCTGTTCCTGTTGGCTGCCGGCCAGTTCTTATCATCTCCAATAGAGCTCACAGGATGTGTTGGCCACTGCTTTATGTTTCGTGAAAATAATGAGTCCATGGAGTTCAAAAGTGATGTATCATAGCATCGTATTGTCTCTAGCCAGTAGTCCTGACACTAACCGATACTGTCACAGGGGATACTAGAGTCCTGTGGGCGGCTTAATGGCTCTAACCAGGGGCTTACGTCCCAGAACCTCTTTGCTTGCCCCCAATGCAATGGTCTTGTCAGTAGCTAGACCTAACCAATCTTGTCATTGTCTGGACGTATCTCATATTCTGTCATCTTATTTTCAGTAGCAAAATGTTTCATTAAGTTCCTAAGTTGGCACCCATGTGTAGCAGGATGTGACATTGTGCAAGCATGCCATGTTGCATTCTTAACCTCTCTTTTGTGAGGTAGTTTGTAAAGATTTATTGTCTCCCAATTTTTACTGGACCTCTCCTTTCTCCTCTCGTCAGCATCATTCAGTCTTGTACTTGCTCCACACACCACAAAAATCACAACTTTCAGCTCCCTCTGCTGTCTTTCCTTCACAGTTTCATGAACTACAGTTATTGCAGCTGCACTTTACAGTGGTTCTGAAACAAAATATACACAAAAGTGAGAAGCTGGTTGTGTTTTGTTGTCAGCCACCCAAATTGCTTCTTTTTTGGTCTTAAGTAAGCACACCACAGACAGACTTAACTCATGTACAGTTCACCAAGTCCTTTGTATGAAAAAACTTCCAACTACAAAAATATGCTGGGATTTAAATGAATTCCCTACGCTGACCACCTGACAGTACTACAGACAGTGAGGATCGGTTTTGTACGTACAGAAACTAAATTAATCTAAAATTATTTTAAGGGGAGTTTGAAAGGCCTATCTGGCTAATGTTAAATAAGCCAAGTTTATGTTCCTTTATCATTGGGACCAACGAAAATAAGACTGAAATTTTTACAGCTGACTTTTGCATATTATTCGTGTGTGCTGAAGCAGAATTAAGAACTCGGGTACGAAGAAATCAAAGACCCACTGTTGGCAGTCCTGAAAATGGTTTTCCGTGGTTTCCCATTTTCACACCAGGCAAATGCTGGGGCTGTACCTTAATTAAGGCCACGGCCGCTTCCTTCCCACTCCTAGCCCTTTCCTGTCCCATCGTCGCCGTAAGACCTATCTGTGTCGGTGCAACGTAAAACAACTAGCAAAAAAGAAATCAAAGATATTAATTTTTTATATAAAATATTTGTAAATTCAAACCCCTAACTTAATGTCTATGCAAATTTATGCCAAAATTATGCTTCAGTAGGGGTAATAAGATATAATAAAGCAGCTCACAAAGTTTCATGTAGCTGTCAAAGGTAGTTTTTCAGGTACAGGAAGATTGAGTGTAAAAAAAAAGTCATTTTGAGAAAATCAGGTTTAAAATTGAAAATGACAGTAATTCACCCATATTTTATATGAAGACTCAAAATCAGCCTGCAGCACACACAGGTTCCTCACTCACCCTTGTATCCATCCTTTTTCAAAAACGTAGTCCTTCAGGCTGACCTTGCTTCTTTGGTGGTTAACTTGGCTGCATGGTGTGCTTTGGCAGTTATTAATTTGTCTGAATGTTGCAATCCCTTAACGGTTTGGCAGCCAGGGTTGATGGTGAGATACATTTACATTCTTATTCTTCCCACGTTCCCATCATTAAATGTTAATGCAGCATCATTGACTCCCCATTTCAAAAAATTTTAACCGTACAAATACATTCTCAGGCACTCAGGTTCATACAATATTGTTGCCACTCATGAGGATTCTGAGTATTGCGCCCATGTAAATTGGATAATAGCTGCCATAACAGCTTCAGGAATAGAATTCTTATGTTGAAAATACTGTATTGATAAATGAAAACCTCAGCCTTCTATGCAGAGTAGTTTCATAGATACCTATATATGAAGAAAATGCATCCAAAATTAACTTGCTTGACAGATATGCAAGTAATGTAATAAAATTAAACATTAAATCGTTCGAAAGGGCTCGCAGAGATAAATGATATAGCATTTTACTTAGGAAACACTTAATATTTTAAGACATATTGTGTAATATATTAAAAAAATACACAATGTTTGAATTGTAGAAGAACAAACAAATGTCAAATCAAGTCATATAGAACGAGTCGGGAATAGGACAGGTCGGTGTGCCAAGAGGAGACAAGGGCATCTCCACATCTCCTCATTAGTCCCAATTCTTCTACATCCATTTACTTTCAGCCCTCAACGAGCTCGTTTCTGCTTCCCAGCTTCGCCAGGAGGGCGGACATTAAGAATCCTTGAGAGGCCGTCTCTACAGATTGGTATGACTTCAATAACAGAGCCAAGATAGAGTGTAATCTTATAATTCTTACTTTGTATTACATGTAGGGGAGACAGGAGTGTCCATTGCCACTGCCGAGGACTTGTCCTAAATCTTATCGTTACTTTCATAGTGAAACATAATGAAACTGAGGACATTTTCAAAAGTAGCCTGCTATTAATTGAAATTTTTCATTGTGGCATTACAGATACATCTACCTAGTTAGATGTCTTCTTAAACTTCTTCTTATAGTGACTTCTCCATCACTGAAGGTTGACCGCAATCACAGCAAAGTCTGTACGATGTTCGACTGTCCTCATCATTCTATTAGAATCTAGTCCTGTCCAATCCCATAAGTTCCTCAGCGAGGAGTGTTTTCTTCTGTGTCCATCAATTTTACCTTGCATGATCAATTTAAGTAGGTTGTACTTTTCTCATAATATACCAAAGGTAGGCAGGCTTTCTTTCCTTGATTGTACACACCAACATTCGTTCCCTCCTCATGCATTTGAATACAGCAGCATTGCAGACGTGGTCAGTCCATGAGATCCATAACATCCTTTGGAACACCCACATCTCGAAGGCATTTATTCTTTTAATGGTGATAAATTAATCTTCTTGTTCTTCCATACTATTTGTCCCACATGCTTTGGCTCTTTGCCGCAGCTTTACACGATTGTCTGCCTGATCAAGTTGCAGGCCTGTAATTTTTGTATCTTCATAATGGTTGTCAAGCCAGCAATGCTTAGGTCTTCCTACAAGCCATTTCCCATCTACTCACAAAGTAAAACTGCTCTTTGCCACTGTTGTTGCTTCTGTTCGAAGTACATGCACATGCTAGTACCAGCGTGGACGGCTTTCTCTCATTTCTTTTAACGACTGGTGCCCAGTGGTACTTTTACCACCTCGATCAGTAAATGTACCAGCTAGGAATATTTGTTCTCAGCTACATCGGACAGTCTTGGTGTGCTGGCAATCAGAGTGGCTAGCTATCCGAACTTCCAGCAAGCTGAGAGTAATTAAGAAGGCAACTATCGTGTGGCGGTCCTCTTTCTGCCCTTCGCGGAGCGAGGCCATAGTATTGTGTAGGTTGAGGATAGGTCATGCACGATCTACGCACTCTTATCTCCTAAGGAGGGAAGACCCCTCCAGTGTATTCATGTGGTGCTAACTTCACCGTGGCCCACATCCTCACAGAGTGCGCTGACCTCAATATGCGCCTTATGTGTGAGAATGGATTAATCAAGGACATATAAATTTCAAGTGTTCTGTTACTCACAGAACTTTGTTCCATTTTGATTGTTTCCTCTGTTCGATAAATAGTTTTGCTTTAATAATTCATTTTCTTTACCACTTAATTTATGCAGAGAGGATGGTCACCGTGTCGTACTTCCTCATAAAAATCAAAATGCAGACCATTTACAACAAAATTCAGACAGGAATTCAGCTGTATCTCCTAATTTACTTTTGTTGCATGCCCTGTGAGTGTTTTGTTTTGGAACACTACAGCGTTTTGCAGATGATCTTTATTAACGTTTACTGTACTTATTTAAAGATAGAAATTTCATAATGTTCCGTATTGAACTGCATCACAATTAAATTGAAAACAAGAAATAAAGTGGTTCAACCTATTCAATACAAAGAAAATAAGAAATGTAATGTTACATTCTTATTTGATTAAAAGCGGTACCGGTTTCGAGCTCTATTCTGGGTAATCATCAGCCGATTAAATAAAAATATAAAACAATGCATAGGAAAACAATAAGTAAAGATAAGTCTTTCACTAAAAGCAGTTTAAGAAGCACTATAACACTATAGGGATTAGCATTACGTGATGTAAGATCCTAAAATCCAGAAAAAGTTGATGATCAGTCATTTAAATGAAGCAAGGTACAAGTTCTTGACGAGCAGCAAAACATACATAATGTCCGGCACTGTGCTTCAAAATGTTTATGAGAATTGCTGAATAGTATTATAATTTCACGCCTAGCAGTATTTGCAGGCTTGTTCACGGTATCCCCTGCCTGTCGTAAAAGGCGAACAAAAGGGGCTCCAGAGGCTCTTAACTTGGTAGCGCGGGTTGGTAACCACGGAGCACTTGGCTGAGTCCTGGTATTGCTTCCACTTACTTGTACCAGGCTCCTCACTTTCATCTATCCTATCCGACCTCCCTTGGTCAACTCTTGTTCTTTTCCAACCCTGGCGGTATTAGGTATCAAGGTCTAGAGTGTTTTTCCTTTCTACATCTTTCGTGGCCCTTGTTTATCTGGCCGATACCTTCATTTTTCAAAGTGATTCCTTCCATGTTTTCTCTCTGATTAGTGTTATATAGGTGATAGTTGTGCAGATGTACTTCCTCTTAAAACAATAATCACCACCGTGTAGGTTGGCTCTGCACCAGGCGAGTTGAACATGTCCTCAGACACTCCTGGTGTTAAAACCCATAAAATAAATAATAAAATAATAATTATTATTATTTTAAAAAGTAGTGTGCAGTGGTTCAGGCCTTTGTTGTTTTAATATATAACTGTCCTAAACATCATCGTCATCATCACCACCACCTGGGATTTTAATGGCATATTTCTCTGTCCAACCACCATAGCTGCTCCAGGCCATGTTATACTGTTCTTGTTCAAGTCTGGCTCTACATCTTGTTCTCTTAACCTCCATCATCAATGTTCAAAGCATTTCAGTTTATTTCTCGCCGTTCTGTCTGAAAGCCTTTCTACTCTGATTTCCTTCCTTACATTCTCCTTTCTTACCTGTTGATTCTTGGCTTTGCAGTCTTACTTCATTTCACTGACCTGGATTGTACTTTCCTGACTTTTTGTCTGAATACGTCACCTCTTTACATTTTAGAACAAGTTCCCCCATACTCTGGTAAAATGTTGTGTCCTTGTACTGGTCTCTGTGTCCTGCATCAGTACTTGAAGCTTTCCTTAAGTTCAAGAATCTGTTCCTTCTCTTTCTCCTCTATATCAGTACCAGGCACTCTAAGATGATCAAGATGGTGGCTATTCAATAGGAAATCTGTTTGGAGCCTGTGTTTGTGTGATAAGTCAGACCACCACAAGGAAAAATTTATTTTGTTGATGCAGAAGTCTGTAGCATTTTATTTTATTTATTTAGTTTTTTATTTTGATAAAGGTTGATATAGCTAGGAGTTTGTTTGTCATTTGCCATGGCTGTACTTGTGCTACTCTGAAGAAGGTGAAGTGTTAGAAGAATGGACTTGCATATTCTTCTGTTCAAAAGCAGTTGAGGTAGTCTGTACAGGGACTGGACGAGTCCCATCTCATTCCCAGTTTCTTATATTCTTTGGAAACATGCACACTAACCTCAGAGGTCCTTAATAAGCTTCAAGGTTGTAAGATGTAGTTTTTCTAGAACTTCCCTCCAAAAAACACAACTTGATCCATATAAAACTAGGATTAACTGAACCTATGGATTAAAAATTTAAATGGCTTGGGTATGCTGAAAGAATGAAAGGCACAAGAATACTACATGCTTGATGGAAAGAAGACAAACTGACAGGAGACCAGCAGGAAAATCAAGGTAAAGGTGGAAGGACAGGATGGTCTTGGAATGGGGACAATGCTATCAGACACAGTATGACACAAAAAATACAAGGTTTAATCATGGTTTAAATGTGGTGACTTTTACCTGAAAGGAAGACCATTAGAGGGTATCGTGTTGTGGAGGTTGCCGCCCAGAAATCTAAGAGTCTCTGCTGACATTTATTGTCAACGACTGAGACACCTTGCAGCCGCAATGCAGGGAAACTGCTAACGTGATAAAAGCAGTTATCCATAAGCGTGGTTAAGAAGTTCTTCCACAGCCCTCTAATTCTATTGATCTTGTCCCTTGCGATTTTCACCTCTTCCATTCTTTATCAAGCAATATGGAAGAAAGCTCTTTTTGTGAAGAAATTGTTGCTTGAACTTGTCTTGTCGACTTATGCCAAACCAGTAGATTTCTTCAGGCGCAGAATTAAAAAATTGCCCTAGTATTGACAGAAAGTCGTTGATAAAACACACGTTTGCGGTATGCTACTGATGATGACAATTTAGTGAACTAGTGCGTGTTTTATATTGTCATTTTATTGCGTTATTCCGTATGTACAAGAATATTACTACATCTTTTCACAGCTAAAATGATACACACTTTAACATCAACCTAATAGTAAGTGTGTGTTATTCAAAGTCTAAAATAAAGGCCCTTGTACAGATCTGGCACGTCGAAAAAGGAAGCATTGCCAAAGATGAGAGATAACAAAAAACTGTATTTTAGAGCTGTAGTAATGTGATGTTCATTTTATTTTCAGTTGATGTCGAGCATTCTCATGTCAGGTTTCTGGGGAACTTGGTGCTCAACCTGTGGGACTGTGGAGGGTGAGTATCAACAAAGTTTACCTTCAGATTCTCAGATAAGATTATGAGAGTTTGTCTCTGTGGGTAAGTGGTAGACTGCTGGCTTCCAGATCCCTAGATCAGGGGTTCAGATTCAACAGGCATAGTCATAACTTTAAAGAGTGGAAATAATTCTATTCGATGTCAGTCAATGTTAGGATGTAAAATACCTCCGCTGATTCATTTGTGTTTTACCTAAAAAAAATTCTTAAAAGGCCCGGCCATTAATTATCTAGCAAAGATCCATTTCTGTGCCATCTGATGAAGTAAATTGTCCTACAGGCAGGATATTGCTCATTATCGTCAGCCGTTGATGGACATGTTCATAAAAATGACATATTTTTCTTCATATTCAAACTGGAAAGATCCCTTGTGGGTGGGGGCGGTATTAGAGGATCAGGGGTTCTCAATTTGAGTGCACAGGTTGGCATTGTAATTCCTGGTGTATTTTGTCTTGTTTACAACAGCACTGTATCATTTGTTCTTTGTCAACCAGGCAAGAGGCCTTCATGGAGAACTACTTTGCCAGTCAGAGAGACAACATCTTCCGCAATGTCGAGGTCCTCATCTACGTGTTCGACGTGGAGAGTCGCGAGATCGACAAGGACATGCACTACTACCAGAGCTGCTTGGAGGCCATCCTTGATAACTCTCCAGATGCCAAGATCTTCTGTCTCATTCACAAGATGGATCTCATCCAGGAAGACCAGCGGGACTTGGTATGCGGATACACTTGTCAGCAATGCTCGTCGTCTTCTGTAGCATAGACATACACACATCTTCGTTATAGAGTCTTTCAGCATTCAGTCTGCAAGCCTCTGTGAATTTACTGAACAACTCTGCAATTTTCTATTTGTAACTACTGTAGCTCTATTGCCTCGTTTAGTTTTGTACCTCTTACCTTTCTATAATTAGAAACTCAGTCTAACCATCATCGTATTGGTCTCCCCCTCCTTCTCTGACAGTCCATGGCCGAGTCCTAAGTAACATGTCCTTCTCCATTCACCTCATGACCCCACCACCGAAGCCTGTTTGTGTGTATAGCTTCATCAACTTAACCTTTATCTTCTCATTCTGCATACCCTCTTACCATTGTTCCCACCTGTCTGTATTAGCGGTCATTCTCACTACATTCATGAATGAGATATCCTGGATCCACCCAGCTTTCACTCGCGTAAAGCAAAGTTGATCTCAAAACAGACTGATGTGAAGATACTTTTATCCAGGAGCCAACATCCTTCTTGCGGAATACCATTGATTGCTACTCTGAGTTCACTGCATTTGCTTCGCTGCACTTTGATTCAGTCCCACAAATTATACTACTATTGTGGGAGAATACACATCTTAAATATTTGAAATTATCTACCCGTTCCATCTTTGTATTTCTCTTACCTTCTGATGTCACTTTAGTCTTGAAAGGCTAATTTTCATACCATACTCATTCTGCCTATTTACAAGTTCCAAGATATTAGCAGACTTTCAGCACAATCTGCCATTAAGACCAAGTTGCCAGCATAGACTAAACTGCTTACTACAGTTTCACCTAACTGAATCCCTCCTTGACAATGCCCTTTTAAACAGCAAGCATCATCATCAGCATCATCATCCCTCCTTCCTGCCACTTAATACCTGTCAGAAGAGGATCAATGTAAACTATGAACACATGCAAGAGATTACACCCTTGTCTAACACCTGTAATTACCTAGAACGAAGAACTCATTCTACCATCATTTCTCACTGCATCCCAATTGTCAACATAAATACCTTTAATTGCTTGAAATAATTTATCCTTAATTCCAAAATTCTCCAGTATGGCTTGCATCTTTTCCATCAGGTCTCTGGCATATTCCTACTCTAAATCTACAAAACAAAAACATAACTGTCTATTACTCTAGCAGTTTTTTTTTCAATTACCTGGCGCATTCTAAAATCTGATCTTGAAAGACCCTTTGTGATCTGAAACTACGCTGGTTCTCATCCAACTTATTCTCAACCAGTGTTTCCACCTTGCTTCGAAAGTGTCTATGAATGCCTTGCCAACATGCATAGAATTTTTGAAATAGAAAGTAACATCTTGTGGTTCAGGTTGCACATACAACTGTTAGTCCTTTGGTTACAATCATAATATGAGGAGTCCTGTAATACTATAAGCTTGCCTTTTCTTCTACTTAAAAAAAAAAAACTTGTATGATCCTTTGATTCAGTATAAACTCCTGATTATTCATGCATCCTAAAGAAATTGAACTAATAAAAGTACTATGATTTATTTCCCCCCCCCCCTCCGTTTGGAGTAGGTTTTCTAAGATGCGCCGTTTCGGCCTGTAAGGTCTTCAGTTTATCTCGTCTATCTAAACAATAAAGCCAAATGTTGGCACTTGCACAAAAATCCAAGAAGGAAGAGTTTGCTGCTAAGTTAGTGGGACACTTTCTGTGATTTTAAGAAAAACTGAAGGATTTTGTGCAGAACAGTGGTTAGTGGTTGATCTTCAAAATGTAAATTATCTACCTTTGAAGATTTAGATGTCTCACTTCTACAGTGGTCAACCGGAAGGAATTACAAGGGTGGATCACATATAAAACAGAATTTTTCTTAAACAATTTTGAATCCCCAAAATATGCAAAACAAGCACCTCATTTTTTGTACATCGTTTCCTGAATTTGACACACATTTTTGCCATTGAATTGTCAACTTTTTATGCTGTCCTTCAAAGAAGAATGTGTGAGCAGCCAATTGCGCACATACTCCTCGACCACTGCATTGTCATGAAATAGCTTTCCACCCAGTTCTTCTTTCAGTGGTCCAAAATCACATCCTTCCTCCTTGTAGTGATTCAGATGTCTCCGACAAACTTCCTGGCGCAGATTTTTTGTTTCTGGGTGAGGAAACGAGGAACCCTTCTATCAGATTGAGTTCTTCATTGATGATGGCATGAGCTCTTCCAGAGATTATTCCTACAAGTGGAACAATTGCAGAAAATTTTATGCACCAATCTTCTTCAGTAAGGTCACATACAGCACGAACGTTGTCCGTAGGTGTCTTTGGTGGGCTCATTTCCACTGCTTCGCGTCCTGCCAGCAATTGCTTGTGCCATTCATACCACGGGTTTTGAAAGGGTTGCTTCCCTAAACTGTGCACGGAGCAGTCTCAAAATTTCTGAGAAGGCACCGTATGCCTTCTTTTGTCGGAAACTTGATGGTGATGGGGGCGTGTGTACCTCTTGATCGCTTGTGGTGTTCTGAAGCGAGCGGTTGCTCTGCAGTGTGTGATGCATCAAGACCCCTACTCCACTAAAATACTCTCAAAGCCCCACACCAGAGCCGCTAATTTTAAATTGTGGTTTATATTCAATGCCCCCTGTTAGCATCACCGGTGCAATGAGTACAGAGGAAGTTAAATTGTTCCATGAATATGTTCGTGCATATTCTCCCTTTCACTGGCCCAGTAAATGGGAGCACAGCTTGAGGTTCATGGTATGGTTTGTTTTATGCAAGTACGAGTACCATTACAGGACGACGATTGCACCAACTTGTGTTTCTGTTTCAGATATTCCGTGAACGTGAAGAAGACCTCAAGAGATTATCCAAACCACTCGAGTGTACGTGTTTTCGAACATCCATCTGGGATGAAACATTATATAGGGTAAGGAAGCAGTTTGTTTTTATGTGGCTGATGACCTAGCAGAATTGACCTTTGCTTTAGCACAAGGGGAGTTATTGCTATCTCAACCATAGTTTGGAAAAGAATAGGCTCCTCCATAACTTTTCCCGAGTCGTGAGGATGACTGTGGCACTTTTTAAAACTGCTTCCGTCTGAAGATCAGCAGCCCGTGGCCTTGTCTACTCTGTGGCAGAGTGCTGTTCCCCTGTTTTCCTAAATAACAGTCAGTATTGGAAGGGAATAAGTGTCAAATTAATTTATATACATATATAATTATAGACAGAGGGAAAGGGGTTGGGGGATTAGCAACAGAAAGAGGAGACAAAGACAATCATAAAAGCACGTCTTCATAAACTGCTATCTTCAAGTCCCAGGTTTATCAGGAGGCTGGTCGTCAGCACTCATTTACAGATCTTCCGTCTTGACGTGGGATGCGTAGGATAAGAAGAAAGCCTACAGGAAAAGAGGATAATGCAATGAAGGAAAAAGCTTGTTTGGGAACTGATCCTCTTTCTGTTTGTCCTAGTATGTGTTCCTCTGTCCCTATATATGTAACCAGTTTGGCTAAATAGTTGATCTCCGTCCAACTACTGTATGTACACCATAACAGGCACAGTGAACTCCATCCTTCCCCTCAGCTTGCATAGCATGGGATTCCATATTAGTCCAAGCAAGAATGGATTCACACCTTTTCACCACAGTAGTGTTAAACCTGGTACTCTTAGTTTGCTTTGCTTGAAAGGATCGGAACAAATCCTGGCGGACGTGCTGACCTGTTGTACGAGCAAGCTCAAATACAGCAGTCTCGTAGCAGCAGACACCTTGGCATCTCTGTAAAACTGTAAAAGCTATTAACAAGGAATATGTTAATATTACTAGCCTTATCAAAGTGTCTGCTGGCATGCCTGGTGTTTGTAGAAATTCAACCTCTGGCAGCAAGATTAAATGATTCCCTGTAGTATAATTGTTGTGCCATCATGGGGTATGAGTACCAAGAATTCAGAAAAGAAATCCGTGCACTAAAAAACAATACTCTTCTTGTCCTTCTCCATGGCTGAGCGTCTCATTGCCAGCTCTTTCGATCCTCCGCATTTGTATCTGGGCCGCTGGAAGGATGTGGGCATCCTCGGCCTCTCTTTGGTTCTGTAGGGTCAAGGTCTTCGTGCCCCTTCCAGCGGACATGTCTCTTCTCCCATTTCTCAGCAGTAACAGTGAAAATGAAGGATCCTTGCATATGGTCGTTGCAGTCTCGGTCAGTCAGAGCAACCCCCGCAACTGCCGTAGCATTTGCACCTCTGTGGCGTGCATTTATTGATCATACTTCTGCCTTGCCCAGTGTTCAGAGCCGCACATGAGGGTAAGTCTGGCGTCTATCTTGAGAAATTTCTCTTCAAATTTTGTGGGCATTCGTCTGTTGCACAAGACATTTGTCAGTGATCTGCAGTTTGTCCTGTAAACTCTGATGTGATTGTGGCATTGACAGAGCTGGGATACTCAAACGCAGTGGTTTGCTAGCTTTGTGCAGACAAAGCAGCTCTGGCTCTGTGAAGATCCACAGCATGTATTCCCTCATCTTACGACTAATCCTGAATATGTTGCTTTCCATCATTTTAAGGCTGCCTCAACTTGTTCCCATGTTCTGCCAATCTGAACAGTATCATCTGTGTTGATCTCCGTTCCACACAGACACATCTGAACCAGCTTTCACAAACATACATACAGTGAAACCTTGTTAGTGCGTATTCCTGTTTAGCACGTCATCAATTCCAAGTCCTAATTCTCATTGTTTTCTTATTATTATTATTATTATTATTCATACATTCCCTTTTTCAGATACTCTCTGGGTAGGGTAGTGTACCAAAGCCCTGCACCTCACTCTATTTTTCCACCATTCCTCTTCTAGTACTCTATTGTTATCGACTCCTCTATTTGCAATATAGTCCACAACAGAGCTCCTCGATCTCATTCTAGGACGTCCCCTAGGCCTCCTTCCAGTCACTGTATCCATCAATGTTCTCTTTGGTATTCTCTCTCCTGGCATTCTCATTATGTGTCCAGACCATCTTAGCTTTGCTATATCAATCTCTTCTTGAAGTTTACACACTCTCACACTTCTCCTTATTTCCTCATTTCGTATTCTATCTCATCTTTCCCTGTATGCTTCTCAAGAACCTCATTTCAGCTGCTTGTATCTTACTTTGGTTCTGCTTAGTTAACGTCCAGGCAGCTGAAGCATAGGTCAGTATAGGTTTATAATAGGACGAGTATAAAACCTTCTTGCACTTCATTGGCACATCTTTGTTTCATTCAATGTGTCTCACATACTGGTAGAAACTTGCAGACTGCTGTATTCTTAAATCAATTTCTCGATCCAAATTTCCATCTTGAGACATCACACTGCCCAAAATTTAAAACTTTTCATTACTTCAAAAGGTTCATTTCCTATTTTTATCACTCCCCTGGATTTTCTGTTACCTCTTGTCATGATCAAAGTCTTGCGTTTTGCAGTACTAATCTTCATTCCAAAATTTATCTCCTCATTCTATAAATCAACTCGTGTCTGTACTTCCTCTTCGTTATCTCCACAAACTACAATGTCATCAGCAAAGAGCATAGACTTTATTTGCTCGTCCATCTTCTTGATATTATGCAGAATTCTATCCATGGTGATAATGGAGAGTAAGGGAGACAATGCACTTCTCTGCCTTAACCACCCGAGTGCCACGCGCCGATCAGATCGGCTTTCACTCCTCACGCAAAAAGTGCCAGAGCCGACTGAATTGGCGCAATGATTTCCTAGTGTTTAACGGCTTCTGCTAACAGATGTCTGCGGGTGTTTCATTCCGTTAGAAAGCTGAGGTTTCAAGCTTTCACAAGAGTGGTAGTTTTGGCCTTGGGGATCTTCGACACGAACGGAGGGAGTTAATAATCTGTGATGTTCACAAGCTCTGAGTTGTTGACAACATGGCGAGCTGTAGTAGAGATAGTTTTGTTGCCGGCGTGGATGACGATAAGCTAATAGCCTATTTAGAGGAAAATGATATAATAACAGATGGAGTAGAATCGGAAAGTGATTTTGATAGTGACATGATACCAGGAACACCGCCATTATCACCAGTGCTGAAAAGGAAGTGCTATTCTGGCCCCAGTACATCGGGTGTTGAGGTTAGTACTCAATTGCAGTCTGCGGAACCGAGTAAAGATTCACTGCCACTCCTGAGTGATTCAGAAAGTGACAGTAATAATGACAGAGCTATGGAAGATGCGAGTGATAATGAGAATAATAATGAAGGCAATGTGAATGCTAATGTTTGTTTCCGAGAAATTTCTCCGAACCAGTTCGATAGGCCTACCACTCCCGTCATTTACATGGAACTCGCTGGGCCTAAGCATGCGCCTCCACGTAATGTCCCTATAATAGATTATTTTCAGCTGTTCTTCACTCCTTCATTGCTAAATTTGATGGTAACTGAAACAAATAGGTATGCCCAGCAATTCATGTCAACATATGCCTTTTCACCACAACCAAGGGTTAAAGTTTGGCGGGCTACTTTTGTACTGGAAATAGGGTTGTGCATTAAATTATTGTTCAATGCCAGGTACGATTGACAGTGGAACAAAAATTTCAGTGAGGAAAATGGTGAGTGCAAATTAAAAGACTTTTTGGGGTGGTTGTAGTTAAATTAATCAAATTTTTAATGACGTTGTTTTGTTTAGAATTGTGTGTTTATTTTACCCATGTTCTTGGATTTAGGTAGTGTCACAATGGAGATGTTTTTCAAATTTATAAGCATTTCTTGGTAAAATTAGAAGTATATTTTATATGATACTGCAAGAATAATGCATATATTTTTCAAAATAAATTTTTAATGAATATTTTTCTGAAAGTCTGCAGAACCACTAAAATCAGCTTAGCCAGAATATCAGAAAATGGCTTGACACTAAGAGGGTTAAGCCTGTCTCAACTCTGAATCATTCAGTTTGACCCACTTTGGTTCTAACACAGCTTTCACAATTTTAATACAATGCTATTACCATCTGCAATGTTTCATTCCCAGTCTGTGCCTCTGTCAATGTTTTCCATACCAAATTCCTTGGGACACTGTCAAATGCCTTTTCAATATCTAGAAACGTTACTATCATATACTTTCCATATTCCCAATACCTTTCTATCATTTGACACAATGTAAATATTGTGTCAAATGTGGACCTGCCTCTTCTGAATCCATACTGGTCTTCTGCCAATTTTCCCTCTACTCTCTCTTATTCGTTTAGCCAAGATTCTTTGAAGGATCTTCGCTGTATGAGGTATCAGTGTCACTCCTCTGTAATTTTCACATTGCTTCCTTTCTCCTTTCTTGGAAATTGGTATAATGACCCCTTTCGTCCACACTCTTTTCTCTCCATATCACGCTGAAGAGTCTATACGACCACTGTAGACCAACTACTCCTGCTGCTGTTATCATTTCCATGGTGACCTCGTCAATTCCAGCTGCCTTGCCTTGTTTCATTCTTTTAGTGGCCCACTCAGTCTCTGCCATGGACACCGTGTTTTCCTTATCTTCCATATGCACTAAATCTGGTTCTTTGATTTCTCCTTGTACCGAGTATTTTGCACGTTGTAAAGCTGTTCAAAGTATTTTCCCCACCTCTGCAATATCTCCTGCTTCTGTGTCATCTCTTCCTCCTGTTCATTTTTAATGAAATTAGCACCTTCACCTGGGTTTTTCTTCTTTTTACCGACTGGAATAGATCTTTTTACTTCCAGTTGTATCTTCTTTGCAGAGATTCAGTGAATTTTTGCCAGCATTTCTTTTTCTCTTCTTGAACCACCTTGGAGCACTTCTTCTTACAGTGCCTGTATTGTTTTTCAGCCATCTTTTCCAAGCTTGTTTCTTCCGTTTAACTATATCTTTTACCCTGTCATTCCACCAGGGCGTTTCTTGATCTTTCTTCCTTCCCGATACTCTTCCACAGGTCTTTTCTGCAGACTCTACCATGACTGTTTTAAAGTACGCCCATTCTTCTTCGACCCTTCTGATGTCTTCCTTAGGTATACTTGTTTTAATGTGTGTCTGGAACTCTTCATTATTTCCTTCTCCTGCATTTTCCACACCCTTAGCTTTCTATGCCTAATCTCAGTCATGTTTTGTATCTTTCCCATCTTTAACTTAGCTATCACAACTCTGTGATCTCCTTCAAAAGATTCACTTGGGAGGGCTGTTACATCTACCAACATTTCCAGTTACCTTTAGTTTCCTCTCACCTTTTCCTTTCCATTTGGTCTCACTGATTCCCAGAAATGCTATATCTTTGTCAACCATAAAATCTAAAATTTATTCCACTTTCCCTGTTAGTGTCACTACATTGATGGTCGCTATCTTGATATATTTGGTTGCTGGTCGACTATTTCTCACATTTCTCTCAGCATCAGAAGAACTGCACCTCGCTTGTGGGGAACGCCCTAGCATTTTCCGAGGTTTCAGTACATTTGTCATCATATAGGCTTTTATTAAGATGGGTTCGCCATTCCCAAAAAGCATTTTAGAGCTACTGCCAGCCGAAACTTGTTGGCCGCTCCTAACATGGAGAACAGACGCTACAGTTGACATGGGGTTTCAGTGGCATTTACTCCACTGAGGGACCATTTCCCTTCTATCAGTACTCCTCCGCCCATAGCCTTTGGTCTTTACAGTGGGTCAGGCTATTTACCACCACCCAACACTCGGTGTGGAGACACTGGCTGTATGGTTTACTCCATTTCCATGGCAGATTTAACTTTTTGCACTCCTATGTCGAGTGCGGTTCGACATTAAAATATTAGACTTGCACTCCGATGTCGAGCTCCACTCAACATGACAATTTCTCGTACTTTCGGGGCTCGTATGACGACTGTGCCGTGTTCTGGTATTGTAGAGTTATCTAACGATCTCTGAGAGAGCACGTTTTCCTATTTACAATAGTCCGCGGGAATTGTGGTAACGTTTTTAAGCTCTGTTATTCTCGAATGTTTATGCAAGCTCACAGAACTGGATATGTTAGAACAGTTAGTAGACAGTGATAGTGACGATGATGAACCAACAACTGACTTGGATGATTTATTAGTGAAAGTGAACAAAGTGATAATGATAATGAAACCGGAGGTGGTGGTGGTGCTCCTCCATAACCATGGCGCGAGTGGAAAGCTGTTGATCCTGATTTACCTGCATTCTCATTCAATGAAAGAATTTGTGGATACAAAGCATCAGGTAGGAACAATCCCTCAACACCTTACAAATTTTTTCAACTTATTTTTAGTGATGAGTTATTTAAGCAAATTGCCGGCGAGACCAACAGATATGCTAAAGTCAAAATTCAGAAAGTGAGAAAACCCGGTCCCCACCCAGATTTGAAAAGTACCACACAGTGAAAACATACAAGGATTAATGTATTTTGTGTGCCTAAATTGTAAATATATTCATATAACATACTTATATTTTGTGTTGATTCTTTTGCATTGTTCACATCCTACAGCTGTTCATAGTGCACAAATTAATTAGGAGTGGAGCAGGAAGCATACGCTAAGGGTAATAGAGTTCAAAAGGTTAACTGGCCAGACATAACATCATTGTATTAAATCTATATCAAAATACCTCGGTTATCATGTCACGAATTTTCGCTATTTCCACTTGATACGATCACATTTTTCGTAGCCCTGAAAATGTTATTTGTCGTCCCTTGTGGAAATAACATCATTTCCAACTCGGTAAGAGCCCTCATCGCAGTTGCGTGATCAACTGGGAAAGGCCTTGAATTCATGAACTTCACAGGATAAATTGCACCTTCGGGGAGCAAGCTATTAGCCTTAGGAATGTTCAGTTTTGCTTGCTGGTCAGCGGTGAAATTGTAGAATAACACAATGAGCCTCTTTGTGCTGGTATTCACATTCCATTCAGAAGTTAGAAATGTATTTCATGTTAAGTTGTACAGTAACAGGTTGCAAATATTTGTCTTGTGATAGCCTAATTATGGATACGGAAAAAGTCATGAAATTCCTTACTAATGAGGACAAAATTTAAGTTTTTTTCAGCAAGTCGACTGGCATCTACATCTTTAAGCGTGGAGGGTTGGCGGAATTTTGAAACTCGCACCTTCCAGTTTCGAATTTTATAATTTTAATCGACCATTTGAATCGATCTTGGTTGGTCGATGTTTTGTTCGATTCAAAATCGCGACCAGAGTCATTCTGTTGCAGTCGCACATGGCCGTGTATAACCTCCAATTCATTGTCTAAGTGTGTGACCATAAAAGTAATGTGTAATAACCCACTGGTCTCTAACTTTTGTTTTACAGAGAATGTGATCTGCAATAATACTTAGATATTTTTATGGGCCCTGTTCAAATGTTTTCATATTTGTTGTTTGATGTTTTTATCACTTTTCAGTGCACTATCATTCAGCTACAAGCCCTAGCAAAATAAGTTTTCATATTGTTCTTTCGTGTTTTTTCACCTCTTTTAATACTCTTTTTTCATAGAGTTTTACTGTACCTGTGGATATAAGACGAAAAATCCCCTTATGTCGGAAAAATCGTATCAAGTGTTTCCATATCCCTGTTGGATAGTTTTTATTTGTGTATTCAGTAGTACGTTTTCTTGCTAAACACGTTCATTTTCCTTGTCCCCAGAAACGTCTTAACAAGGTTTCACTGTATCTTCAATCAGTGTTGCATACTCTTCAGATGATGAATTTGTACAGTGAAAAAAAATTAATATTGAGTCTCGCTGTCCTGATTCTTCAAGTATTAGGTCAGCTATACTTGCTGATGAAGCATTGTCCATTTCCGAAAGCTAAGATTCTTATAGGTCAATTTTTACTGCAGTCCTACACTAGTGGTTCTTTAAACTCTTGATGTTCACCTGGCGTAACTTCCCTCCAGTCACCATCACTCTAACGTGGCTGTGATCCTTTCTGTTCCAGGCTTGGTCCTCGATAGTGTATATGTTGATACCTAACGTGAAGGAGCTAGAACAAAGTCTGAACCAGTTTGCCAACATCATAGATGCAGATGAAGTGCTACTTTTTGAG